>NC_141695.1:944015243-944641090 GCF_964263255.1 Lissotriton vulgaris | reverse complement strand
GTGAAGTCCTTTCGAAGAAAGTGGTATCTTGATTCCAAAGATGATCTAATTTGAACAGGGGGCCCGCTCCTATCTTTATACTAAAAAAGGGGGCTGACCCGGTGACTAGGTCCTGCCTATGGGTGGGACCAGGAGGGGGGTGGTTACACCCCTCTCCCCTGCCGGACTTCCCCAGGCCAGGGGCTGGTGTGCCCCTGGAACTGGTTCTGACTGGCCTATGCGTAGTGAGCACCGGGGTGCCACTCAGCAGTCACCTTCCTGAAAAGCCCTGCCTACCCAGGATACACAAAACCATGTCTGGGACGGTGCTAGCACCGCCCCGGACAGGAAACCCTTTGTCCAGGCCTCCCTCGCTGGAAGGACTCCCAGCAGCAGGAGGTCAGACTCGTGTCTGTGGTGGCAGCATCCATTTTGTGGAGCTGAGGCTTCAGTTAACTTTAACCGGGGTTCACAGTTACATACATGTCGTGTCCCTCTAGAAGGGTGGAATGCTAACCCCGTCGCCAGAATTGGCGAGGGGTTAGTATTCCAATTCGTATGACACCTTACTCGACATGTTTTGATAAAGCAATACCAAAGTTAGCATTTAACCGCGAGGATTATAATGCACTTAAGAGTATATGGTATGCGATATCATGGAACAGCTATTAGGACTTGGTTCCGCAAGCTGCAGACAGGCTCAGCTCATGCCAGAGCACCATCTCACATGATTCCAAGCACTCTGCCTTCAGGATTGTCAAGGCCTGCCATAGGAGTGACTGATAGGAATCTGTGTGTCCATTTTAGGGTTAGGTATAGGTATACTACACCTACAGCAAAGGGTGATTACACGACTTTGCCCCAGCTGTCATGCAGCCAGTTGTGTCAAATTTAGGAGGCCAGCCAGGGGTGGCATAATACATGCTGCAGCCCCTGGCAGCCCTGGGTACACCTATGCCCTGAGTTACAGGGTCTGATAAGGTGGCCCAGTACCAATTGGTAGATGCACCTAGGGTACATGAGGTAATTTAGAAAGAGAACAGCCAGGCTGTGGGTCTGATTGGCAGGCCCACAGCCAGAGAAAGTCGTAAACCAGTGAAACAAAAGCAAAAAATCTGGGTGATCATAGGATTGCAGACCCTACTCTCCTACATGACCCCCCCCCAAACTTTGGGACAATAAGCTAACCTTGACCAGGTGAGGCTTCTTGTTCTAAGTGGAAATATCTGGAGAGCCCATCGGCATTGCCATGATCAGTACCAGGTCTATGTTCCACTGTAAAGTCCATCCCCTGTAGGGAAATGGACCACCTAAGCAGTTTGGGGTTTTCACCCTTCATCTGATTTAGCCACAAGAGGGGCTTATGGTCGGTCTGAATCTTGAAGTGAGTGCCAAACAAGTATGGCCTCAGCTTCTTCAGGGCCCAAACCACAGCAAAGGCCTCCCTCTCAATAGCTGACCAATTCTTCTCTCTGGGGGTCAGCCTTCTACTTATAAAAGCAATGGGCTGATCCTGACCATCAAAATTCAGTTGAGAAAGAACAGCTCCCACACCCAACTCAGAAGCATCTGTTTGGACAATGAATGGTTTGGAGTAGTCTGGACTCTTAAGGATAGGTGCTGTGCACATGGCCTGCTTTAGGTCATCGAATGCTTTTTGACAGCCTGCTGTCCACTGAACCTTTTTTGGCATTTTCTTACTTGTCAGTTCATTTAATGGTGTCACAATGGAACCATAGTTCCTGACAAACTTTCTGTAGTATCCAGTCAGGCCCAAGAAAGCTCGAACCTGAGTCTGGGTGGTTGGAGGAGCCCAGTCCCTGATTGACTGTATTTTGCTCTCCAGTGGCTGAACCTGGCCTCCACCTACAAGGTGGCCCAGGTATACAACCTGTGTCTGCCCTATCTGGCACTTGGTGGCCTTGATAGTGAGGCCTGCTGCTTGCAGAGCCTCTAACACTTTCCTCAGGTGGACCAGGTGATCCTCCCAGGTGGAGCTAAAGACAGCAATATCATCTAGATATGCTGCACAGAAGTCATCCAGCCCAGTAAGGACTTGATTCACCAACCTTTGGAAGGTGGCAGGTGCATTTTTCAGACCAAAGGGCATTACCACAAATTGATAATGCCCACCAGGGGTTGAAAATGCCGTCTTGGGCTTGGCATCCTCAGCTAACCTGATTTGCCAATACCCAGCTGTTAAGTCAAATGTACTTAAGTAGTTGGCAGAAGCCAATCTATCTATAAGTTCATCTGCCCTTGGTATTGGGTGGGCATCAGTCTTAGTGACTGCATTGAGACCCCTGTAGTCTACGCAAAACCTCATCTCTCTCTTACCATCTTGGGTGTGAGGCTTTGGCACTAGAACTACTGGACTAGCCCAGGGGCTATCTGAGGGTTCAATGACTCCCAACTCCAACATTTTCTGCACTTCAGTTTTTATGCAGTCTCTAACATGATCAGGCTGCCTGTAGATTTTACTCTTGACAGGTAGGCTGTCACCAGTGTCAACCTCATGGGTGCACCAATTGGTCTGACTGGGTGTCAGAGAGAACATACGTCTGAAAGACTGAAGAACCTGTTTACAGTCTTTCTGCTGATGTTCAGAGAGGCTGCCACAAAAGACAACACCATCTACTGACCCATCATCAGGATTCTGAGTGAGCAGGTCTGGGAGAGGGTCACTCTCTTCCTCCTGTCCCTCATCTATGGCCATGAGCAAGCTCATGTCCTTCCTGTCGACATATGCTTTGAGCCTGTTGACATGGAGTACCCTGTGGGGACTCCTGGGAGTTCCAAGGTCCACCAGGTAGGTGACCTCTCCCTTTTGCTCAAGAATTGTGTGGGGCCCAGACCATTTGTCTTTGAGTGCTGCTGGGGCCACTGGCTCCAACACCCACACCTTCTGTCCAGGCTGGTAAACAGTCAGGACAGCCTTTTGGTCATGCCAAGCTTTTTGAAGTTCTTGACTGGCCTTAAGGTTTTCAGATGCCTTCTCCATATACTCAGCCATCCTGGAGCGGAGACCAAGTACATAGTCCATTATGTTGGTTGCAGGCTTTTTGAGAGGTCTCTCCCATCCTTCCTTCACCAAACACAAGGGGCCTCTCACAGGATGCCCATACAAAAGTTTAAAAGGGCTGTAGCCAACCCCCTTTTGTGGGACCTCTCTGTAAGCAAACAGAAGGCAGGGCATCAGGACATCCCATCTACGCCTGAGGGTTTCAGGTAGTCCATGAATCATCCCTTTTAGGGTCCTGTTGAACCTTTCAACAAGCCCATTGCATTGTGGGTGATAGGGTGTAGTGAATTTGTAATTGACACCACACTCCTTCCACATAGCAGTTAAGTAGCTTGACATGAAGTTTGCACCTCTGTCAGAGACAACCTCCTTAGGGAAGCCCACTCTGGAGAACACTCCAACTAGGGCCCTTGCCACCACAGGTGCTGTGGTGGTCCTAAGTGGAATAGCTTCAGGATACCTGGTGGCATGATCCACTACCACCAGTATAAACTTGTGCCCTGATGCTGTCTGGGGTTCCATTGGACCAACAATGTCAATCCCCACTCTTTCAAAGGGCACCCCCACCACAGGCATTGGTATAAGGGGGGCCTTTGTTGTGCCACCTGACTTACCACTGGCTTGGCAAGTGACACAGGAGCGACAAAACTCCTTGGTATCCTCATTCATGTGAGGCCAGTGAAAGTGTGAGACAAGTCTGTCCCAAGTCTTTGTCTGGCCTAAGTGACCTGCTAAGGGAATCTCATGGGCCAAGGTAAGTAGGAAACCTCTCTGAGACAAGGGTACAACCAGCCTCCTGGCCATGCCAGGCTTGGGGTCTCTTGACTCAGTGTACAGGAGTCCATCTTCCCAGTATACCTTGTGGGTACCTGTGGCGTTCCCAGCAGCCTCAGCAGCAGCCTGCTGTCTGAGGGGTTCAAGAGAAGGGCAGTCTAACTGGTCCTTCCCCAGGTCTTCCCTTGAGGGTCCCCCTGAACCCAAGAATTCAACTTGATCAAGTTCAAACTCTCTAGGCTCAGTTTCCCTCAATTCCTGTAGGTCAGCCTCCTCTGAGACTTGATCCACAACCTGGGGCAAGGGGGAAGGCACAGCCTTAACCCTACTGCTCTTTTTCTTGGAAGGTGTCTGGTCCATTGTTCCAGGATCCAGCACCTGTTCAGTGGGGCATCTTCTGGCCTGTGACCTGGTCACAGCAAACACATGTGCTGGCAAGCCTAACATTTCCAGATGAGTCCTCTGCTCCACTTCTGACCATTGTGATGACTCCAAATCATTGCCCAACAAACAATCCACTGGGAGGTCTGAACTAACTACAACCTTCTTTTGGCCAGTTACCCCTCCCCAGGAGAAAGCTACAATTGCCATACTATGATTGGTAGTGACATTGCTTGCATTGGTCACCAGGAATTCTGTACCTGGCATGATCTGTCCAGGGTCCACAAAGCTAGGTGTCACCATTGTGACACTGGCACAAGTGTCCCTATAGGCCTGAGCCATTTTTCCATTAATAAAAGGTGTCTGTCTGTATTTGCCCAAAGTATTGGGACTTATGTCAGGGGACATATCCATATCCCCTGTACTGACAAGGACAGCCTGAGTGAGGGTGCCAACTAAGTTGTCACTCCCCTCAGAACCCAGGGTTAACCCTACTAAACCCTTGGGAGGTGCACTACCACTGCTGGCTGTACTAGGGGGCACAGGTGCCTTAGGGGCTGCAGTGGCAGGAGTCTGCCCTCCTCCTTTCTTGGTGCACTCACTAAACCAGTGAGTTTTACTTTTGCAGTATTGGCACCACCTTTTAGATTGGCCTTCTTTCTTCTTTTGGGGAGCCTGACCCCCACCCTCTTTGGGTTGTTGGGGACCTGTCGAAGACTTCTGGTCATTTTGTTCCCCTTTCGAATCCTTACCCTTCTGGTCTGCTTTCTTCTGACCACCTTGATTCTGGCCCTGGTTCTGTTTAACTCTTGTTCTAACCCATCTGTCTGCCTTCTTTCCCAATTCTTGGGGAGAGGTCAGATCTGAGTCAACAAGATGCTGATGCAACAACTGGTTCTGACAATTGTTTAAAATTTGCTCTCTCATCATCAAATTGTACAATCCTTTATAATCAGTAACCTTACTGCCCAGCAACCAGCCCTCAAAAGCCTTAGTGGCACAATCTACAAAGTCAGCCCAATCTTGAGACTGAGTTTTCTGGGTATCCCTGAACAGCACCCTGTACTGCTCAGTGGTTAGGCCAAACCCATCAACCAGTGCATTTTTCAAGACTTGGTAATCATTAGCATCCTCCACCCTTGTGGTGAGGAGCTTGTCTCTTCCTTTACCCTCAAAGGAGAGCCACAAGATAGCTGCCCACTGACTTGGGGGAACACCTTGCACAGTGCAGGCCCTCTCCAAAGCAGTAATCCATTTGTGGATGTCATCCCCTTGTTTAAAGGGGGGCACTATCTTACCAAGGTGTTTTGTATCAAAACTCCTTTCCCTATTGCTAGGTACAATGCTGCCACCAGTGGGGACTGTCCCACTCAATTGTTGCTCTCTAGCAAAGGCAAGCCTCTCTTTGGCCAGGGCAAGTTCTTCCCTTTCAATCCTCAGATTGGCTGCCTTTTCCTTAGCTTCATACATTCTCCTCTGGGGAGATGTCATTCCCCTTTGAGAGGAACGTTGAGAGCCATTGGTATGAAGGGATCTGATAGAGCCTCTTGATAGAGATCTATCTCGTCCATTCCCAATGTTAAGCTGACCTGAGAGTGGCCCCAAGGGTCCCCTAGTGCCCATCTCATGTCTGCTTAAGTTGGACCTGGTTAGTCTGCTGACTTCTACCTGTTCCTTTTCTGCCTCATCCCCTGATACCAAATCATCATCCTCATCATCAGCATCATCTGCTTCCTGAAGAGGATGGTCCTGGGCATCAAAGGGACCCTGTAATGAGGGCATGTTGCCATCTGAATTAGAAGGGTCTGGGTTACCAGCCCTCCTTGCATCATGAGTCTCTAAGAGACCAATCAGAAAGGCAGTTGTGGGGTTAGACCCCTGCTTAATCTTCCTAGAGGTACACACTTGTCGTAACTCATGGAAGCTAAGCGCAGTATATCTTGAAGGGATGACCTGTGGAGGGTCAACTGACACAAGGGGAACCTCAGTGTTTCCTCCTTTGTCCGACATACTGTTTCTAGTGTGGTGTAAGTGATGCACCTACCTACACTATGTGTTTACCTACTGATCCCTTGCTAAGAGTTGCAGCCAAGGTGTGCTAAGCCTTGAGGAGCTACAACAGCTGGTTCAGTAGAACTCAGAGTATTCTAAGCTTTGGTTATATGTACCTAACAGTACTTATGTGATCTTTCAACAAGATATTCTTAGGATACGTGTGGTAAAACAACAGCAAGCTCAAATCCCAACCGCTGCTCACCAATGTGAGAAGGTGGCCTGATATGCAGTGCTCACTATTCTAGTGAACACTATGTATCAGTCCAGCAACC
Organism: Lissotriton vulgaris; assembly: GCF_964263255.1. Taxonomy (NCBI): domain Eukaryota; kingdom Metazoa; phylum Chordata; class Amphibia; order Caudata; family Salamandridae; genus Lissotriton; species Lissotriton vulgaris. Next base: position 944,634,607 of record NC_141695.1, on the reverse strand, counting down.
CTTATTGATGATTGGTTGTAAGTCAACCTTATAGACCAGCTATCCTAGTAGCGTGGATACGAGCAGTCTAAGGCTAAAGACTCGAGAGGGCGCGTTAAGCCAGCTGTTTACCACACATATACCCCTTGAATACCAAGTGAAAGGACACCACACAAGTGTTATGAAAATAAACAGTTATTTATTTAAAGATCACAACAGCCCTGTACTCTTTATGAGGACAGGGTACTAAGCATAAACCAAAACTCTGAAAGTGGAATGCGAAATTCCTAGCAGGTAAGTACAGTACTAATAGCTTTTGGAATCGCTAGGACTTGACTAGGGAATCGTTAGATTATGTCTAGGAGGCCTAGGGGACTCGGGTGCAGTGTGTGCACTCTCACGCGAGATGCGGGACAAGAGTCTATGGTAGCTAGGAATTAGAAAGTTAGTGTTCTCGGGCGAACCCGACCTGGTAGGGAGAAAACGAAAGTAGATTCTGACCCTTGGATAGTGAGGCTATGCTGGGGCACCGAAATGCCGAAGTTACCTAGCCCAGGGGCTGCAGCTGCATAGGTCTGAAAAGACGTCGGGAATCCTCGTAGACGGACCAGGAGCCGGAAGAAAAGATGCTGGCCGGTGACCAGTGAAGAAAGTTCAGTCGGATCCAAGCCTGGATCTTGAAGATAGATGACACCTGAAAGCAGAGGGGACCAAGTTCGAGACTACTAGCCAGTAGTCAGTGGGCACCAGGAGGGCACCGGATGGTAGCCACCTCGACTAGGTGAGTGGGTGACGCTTGACTCGAAGATCTCATGGACCAGGAGGCGTTGTCGGCGACCAGGATGGAGGATCGAGCTGTCCCACGAAGATAGAAGCTGTCGGCGTCGCTGGACCCAGGATTGGGCAACAAAGCCTTGGCAAATTCAAGCCCACGCGGTGGACCTAAAATGGCGTCTGGAGTGGACCAGGAGGGTCCGGGGTGCCTCTCTTGAACAAGGAAGCAAGGGCCAGCCTGGAGCAACCAGACCAGCAGTCGTGAAGTCGTTGGGCGTCGTTCAGAGTGCCACAAGCCAGCCGGCTAGTAGCCAAACAACGCGGTGCACAGCAAACAGCAGAAGGGCCCCACGCAGATCGTGGAGATGCAGGGGGGCTGATCTTGGGTGCTGGAGCTGCGCAAGGTCGGGGCTTCTCGGACCCCAAAGCACTCACCAGTGGAGGACACGGTGGGCTTGCAGTAAAGATGTCGTGCAGTCTTGGCGATCGTCGGTCCCTTGAGGTCTCGTCGCACTCACGGTTCTCAGCTTGGCTGTAGAGGTGAGTAGAGGTCAGAGGTGCCAGGGAAGCCGGGTCTCGTCGAGCTGGGTCGTCGGATTCGTGATGAAGGACTTGCAGCAGACCGCAGTGTTCTTTAGGATGGTGCCTGCGGGTGCAGGGTGACTACTCCTTAGCCACAAGGGAGAATCTTGAAGAAGAAATCGTGAAGTCCTTTCGAAGAAAGTGGTATCTTGATTCCAAAGATGATCTAATTTGAACAGGGGGCCCGCTCCTATCTTTATACTAAAAAAGGGGGCTGACCCGGTGACTAGGTCCTGCCTATGGGTGGGACCAGGAGGGGGGTGGTTACACCCCTCTCCCCTGCCGGACTTCCCCAGGCCAGGGGCTGGTGTGCCCCTGGAACTGGTTCTGACTGGCCTATGCGTAGTGAGCACCGGGGTGCCACTCAGCAGTCACCTTCCTGAAAAGCCCTGCCTACCCAGGATACACAAAACCATGTCTGGGACGGTGCTAGCACCGCCCCGGACAGGAAACCCTTTGTCCAGGCCTCCCTCGCTGGAAGGACTCCCAGCAGCAGGAGGTCAGACTCGTGTCTGTGGTGGCAGCATCCATTTTGTGGAGCTGAGGCTTCAGTTAACTTTAACCGGGGTTCACAGTTACATACATGTCGTGTCCCTCTAGAAGGGTGGAATGCTAACCCCGTCGCCAGAATTGGCGAGGGGTTAGTATTCCAATTCGTATGACACCTTACTCGACATGTTTTGATAAAGCAATACCAAAGTTAGCATTTAACCGCGAGGATTATAATGCACTTAAGAGTATATGGTATGCGATATCATGGAACAGCTATTAGGACTTGGTTCCGCAAGCTGCAGACAGGCTCAGCTCATGCCAGAGCACCATCTCACATGATTCCAAGCACTCTGCCTTCAGGATTGTCAAGGCCTGCCATAGGAGTGACTGATAGGAATCTGTGTGTCCATTTTAGGGTTAGGTATAGGTATACTACACCTACAGCAAAGGGTGATTACACGACTTTGCCCCAGCTGTCATGCAGCCAGTTGTGTCAAATTTAGGAGGCCAGCCAGGGGTGGCATAATACATGCTGCAGCCCCTGGCAGCCCTGGGTACACCTATGCCCTGAGTTACAGGGTCTGATAAGGTGGCCCAGTACCAATTGGTAGATGCACCTAGGGTACATGAGGTAATTTAGAAAGAGAACAGCCAGGCTGTGGGTCTGATTGGCAGGCCCACAGCCAGAGAAAGTCGTAAACCAGTGAAACAAAAGCAAAAAATCTGGGTGATCATAGGATTGCAGACCCTACTCTCCTACAGTGCCTATATAGGTAACGCATGCGTCTCCTCTGGTGTGGATGCTACCTTAGCAAAACTAAATAACTTCACCTACTGGTGCGCAGGGGTACTGTTCAAATTTCTGGATCCGATCTGACACCTAGGGTCAATTGTTAGATGAGGAATTTGTGGCTAGATAGGCTTTACTCAATAAGGCGAAGCTAACAATAAGGCGAAGCTAAGTAACTTGTACTTCAAACTCCCAATGCACTCCCTAATGGATATTGGACAACAATGAGAGGAAATGAAGAAGCCACCTCTTCCAGAAGAATTCAATAAAAGCTGTTTGCAGCATGAATAGTATAATTAACAAAGAAGGGAGGTAGAGTACAACGTAGGATTCCTACTCCACGGGCACTGATAAATAAACAAGAAGAATCCTACTACCAGTGTGTAAAAAGGAAAAAGGGGGAACACTCAGTGTTGTGTAAAATACCCCTCACACACCAACAGGCCCCTTGGTGTCATGCTTCATCATCGGGGTCTTCGCACCCCGCTAAAGGGATGCGGCACGCTGCGACCTGCGACTACGCGGGAGCGTTGACAAATTAGACTATGTGTGGTGTGTGTTGAGTGTAAGTGAAAAGGGGATAGATGTGAGTGGGAGGTGTGGTGAAAAATTTAAAAAGTACCTGGCAAGTGGGTAAAATGAAAAGAACTTTATTTCGTACCCCTGGCTGGTGCTGTTAAAAGGTGTGCAAAAGAACGAGGTTTTTTGTCTTAATTAGGGACAGAACCTCTGGTGTGCGTCGACATGTTTCGGTACTGGTGTACCTTCTTCAGGACGGGGCACAACTTCCCAACCCTACTCACGTTTTTCTAAGAAAAATCGGGGTTATTTTAATTTTTCTAAAAAGTGATAACACTCATTAAAGACGGCTACAATGTGCCTACAGCGGTTCTCTGGATCATGTAATCACATGTCCTGAAAAAAAGAAAAAACCATTAGGTTTGGTTACCATATAGGAATGGCTCAGACAGGTGCAGTCACCTGGAGCCCCAAACAGTTAATTAAACCTGTAAAGGAAAAAGACATACAACACACACAACATATAAGACACATTTAGGGTTTTTTGTACTTATTTTCTTTGGACATACTCATGTTCTTTGCTGTCTATTGCCTCATGAGCAAATCCTGAGCATCAAGGTAGGTAGGTGGATCCACAATCTATGAGGATAGAGAAGTGGATTCAGTGTTGTAGCTTTTACTCACTGTTTAACTCCACCATACACCTGGACAGGCTGGACTTTGTTTGAAAAAATACTCAAGAAATCCGCCTATATTGGCCTCCTTCTACCACCCTGTGCTGCTCCGCCGTGAATGAAATGCGGATGAGCTAGGCGGTATATAAAGGAGGATTGGGTGTGTTTCCATTGGTTGATTAGCGGAAATGGCAAGCGACCATGTAAGGAAAAAATCCATGTTGCCGCCTCCTCTGTGCATGTGATCTAGCCACATGTAACATGTATCCCTCTGTCATTCGTTCATTGCCGGGTTTTGTGAATGTCCAAATATGGACCTTCCGCTCGTCAGCCACTCACCGGCTGTTGCTGTGACTCGCGCTGATAGAGAACCCTTCGATGCAGCTGCCGCTCGGCTGTCTCTCATGCGCACAAGTAGCTTCGCCGCGCCTTCTCAGCGCATGCGCGATACTGATTGTAGGCAGCGCATGCGCGATAGTGTTTTGTCGGCAGCACTGATCACTGGGGATGCCTGGTTTTCCAGTTTCCAAAATTTTATCATTAAGGATGCATCAGGGTGCCGATTGCCAGTCAGTTTTCTTCATAAAAGTGGGGCATTGGTTTAAGCATGGAATGTCCATGTCCCTTTCAATGTTTAGTTTTTTTGTTTAGTTTTTTTCAAGGATTCGGTGCACTATATTAGCTGTTTTGGGAGAGATGTCACTTAGATATATTCAATTTGGTGGCAACTTCTCCCTGATATCCATACAGTGGGTGGTACATCAATTGGCTCAATGATTAACGCTTTTTGGCCACTGATATGGGTTCACATGCTCACATTTACACCGGAGATTGTTGTTGATCCTGTTATATCTCGAGGGTGATCAGGTGATTTGGCTCCACGGTATATCATCATTTAGTCCTGTGATATGGGTTCCCAGGCGGAACACCCAACGTTGTTCCTTCTGGAACAGGCCTGCTTCTGAGGGTAGTCGTTCGATGATAGTCCAGCGTAGATCATTGATGCAATGCTGGTGTGACAGAAAATGTGATGCCATCTTGGTTGTCGTTTTCTTGCAGCGTATATTGCTTTTATGTTCCCCTATCCTTATTTTGACGGGGTCGGGTGGTCATGCCTACATATTCCAGTCCACATGGGCAAGTTATTATGTAGACCACGTTTTTTGTGTTGCAGTTGGAAAATTGGCGTTGTTCCCATGATGTGCCATTTCTGAAGGTAAGGGTTCTGCTTTTCTGGGTTTGGTGACAGCAACTGCAATCTCCACACGGGAAGTGACCCTGTATACCAGTCATATTTTGTCTTGCAGTCTGGTTTTCCCGTGGTCTAGTGTGTACCACGATGTCCTTTATGTTTTTGCCCCTCCGATGTGCATGCATCGGTTTCTCAAAATTCAGGTCTCCACAGTTCAATATACCCCAGTGCTTATTGATGACCTTTGATACCTGGTTCGATATGGAAGAGTAAGTTGTCACACAAATAGGCCTCTTGTTTGTTACTTTTTCTTGGGGGTTTTCTTCTATGAGTGCCTCCCTGTGATTGTTTTTTGCGCGTTTCATCGCTTTGTCGATGGTCCTAGTGGGGTACTGCCTTTGTATAAGTTTGGTTCTTAGGTCTTTTGCTTGTCGATTGAATTCGCTCAATTCTGTGCAGTTCCTCTGTAGTCTTAAAAATTGACCATACGGCAGATTTTCCCTTAGATGCCTGGGATGAAAACTGTCGTAACGTAACAGACAATTCCTGGAGGTGGGTTTAAAGTGGGTAGTGCTTTTTAGCCTTCCGTCCTCACTGTAAATATTCAGATCCAGAAAAACCATCGATGTATTTGAAATGGTGCTGGTGAATTTCAGGTACTCGTTCTGGTTGTTCAGCCAGGTCACAAAATTCGTGGCGCTATTGACGTCACCGTTCCATATGATGAAAATGTCATCTATGTACCGTTTCCAGGTGCCAATCTGGGAACGGTAAGGGTTGCTTTCATGTAGAATTTTGTGTTCCTCTAGGTGGTGGACGTATAGTCCTGCTAGGCTTGGAGCAAAAGTACTACCCATGCTCGTTCCGTGGGTTTGTAGGTATAGCGTCTTTGTACTTGAAGAAGTTGTCTTTCAGGGCCATGGTGATACACTCTAAGACCAGGTTTCTTGGTGTCTGATACTTCCATGTATGACTGAAGAGTACTTCTTCAATGATCTCTAGTGTCTCTTCATGGGGCAGGCTCGTGTATAAGCTCTCCACGTCGAGGCTTACTAAGAGCTGTGTGGTTGGATCATATATTTTATCTTCCAGGAGTTGTAGGACCGATTTGGTGTCCTTCAGGTACGTATTTGTTGCTTGTACCATTGGTCTGAGGAAAGCGTCAGAATTTTGACAAAGGCTCCAGAATAGACCCAATCCCAGAGACAATTGGTCTTCCTGGTGGATTGTCGATGTTCTTATGTATCTTGGGGATACAATAAAAGTATGGTATCTTAGGGGTGGGTTGTTGTAGGAAATCTGCTTCCTTCTTGCTAAGCCAGTCATGGGCTAGTCCTTCCTCCACCATACCACCGATCCGAGTTCGAAGTCTTTCTGTTGGGTCACTCTCCAACATTTTATAGTTCCGTTCATCAGACAAAAGACGTTGGCACTCTTTGTCATATGTCTCAAGGGTTTGTAACACTATTGCTCCCCCTTTGTCTGCTGGTTTAATGACGAGCTCACTGTTGGCCGTCAGTTCTCGAAGGGCTTTCTGTTCCTCTCCACTTGTATTGTAGAAGACGTTTCTCCCTTGTGTGTTCAGCTTGTTGACCTCTGTGACCACTGCCTTCTCAAAGGTTAGAATTTCTACGGGGATACTAGAGTCGGGAGGGGTGAAGGTTGATTTTAACCTCAGACCCGTGTCTGTCTTCTCTTCTGGCAAAGGTTTATCTTTAAAAAAGGCCTGCAGTTTCAGTTTTCTGAAGGAAGTCTTGTAGCTCCACATTGAGTTTGAAAACGTCCGGTTTCTGAGTGGGTACGTACCCCAAGCCTTTGTTTAGGATATTCTTCTGCGTCACTGTTAATGTGATGGGTGTGAGGTTCACCACTAAGTCCCTCTCTTGCTGGTTGATGGTTGATTGGGAAGTGATCCCGTCATGCTCCGAGTTGTTCGGGCATTGGGCTGTTCCTGGTCATCCCACGCTACATTGTTCCCTTTCCGGTTCTTCCCGCGTGTGTTCTGGCGTGCCCCTAAAAAAGGTTGTTGTTGCCCTCCATAGGGTTGTTGTTGTCCGTAATAACCATCACTGTATTCCTGGTTCCACATTGGTCCGAACTGGAAGGGGTTGAATTGTGGTGGACCCATAAATTGTTGGAAATGGTTTGGTGGTTGGTATCTCCGCCATCACCACACCTCCCACTCACATCTATCCCCTTTTCACTTACACTCAACACACACCACACATAGTCTAATTTGTCAATGCTCCCGCGTAGTCGCAGGTCGCAGCGTGCCGCATCCCTTTAGCGGGGTGCGAAGACCCCGATAATGAAGCATGACACCAAGGGGCCTGTTGGTGTGTGAGGGGTATTTTACACAACACTGAGTGTACCCCCTTTTTCCTTTTTACACACTGGTTGCAGCATGAATAGTCCCTGGATTCACATAGTGAGCATTATTCCACCATCTAGAGGTTTGGACCGGAATGTTCTTAATCCAGTCCCCCTCCGTACCCCCACCCCTTGTTATTGCCGTCCTATGATGTCCGTTCCTGGTTGCCACCTTTGGTCCCTGTAGATCTTTTGATGGTATTATGGTATACTATTGTGTCCCGTACATGATACACCCTTTCTGTAGCAGGTCTTCGTTTCACTTCCTCGGCCCACAGGCAGCTCCTGGACGGGCAAAACGTCTCCATTTCCAATGCTCTTGGATAACGACTGGCTAATGAAACTATCTCCGTTCCTGGGAAGTGTCACTCCAAATACCTTCACTCCGATCAACATCCAGTTTGTGACTTTTGCCTCTTGCCTGAGCATTGAAGACACCTGTGAGGCCTGCAAATCCTTTGGTCCAAAAAGACTGAGACTGACGTGTGAACAGGAAATGCAGTAAAAACAAGCGGTCGATGTCTTGGACATCTTTCGTCGTCAAGGAGAAGGAAGAAGCTTCAGCTGCGCAGTAGAAATCGCATTCCATGCATTATTCAGAGTCTCCATCTGAGGATGACTCAACCATTCTTCAACCAGCACAGAAACAGCGGACGGTGAATACTTTTAACCATGACTCTTAAGCGCAAACCATCGGTTTCCACTGAAATGCCTGCTCACAGGCCGCCACTGCAGAAAAGCCAAGGCGCGCACCAATAAAGACTCTGAAGCCACGCCCTCCAGCTCGGCTCCGATAGTTCAGCCTACAGCAATTGCCTCTACCTCATTTCCATCTGAGTCTGCAACACCCCGCTCTTCAGTCTTGGCACCGAAAGAAAGACTTAATAATTTCGGAACTGAATATTCTCTCTTTAAAAACAAAGCTTCCACCACCATAATGCTTTGTTTGAGACCATTCTTGAGCAATGTTGTGAAAAGCTCAACCCGAAACAGAAGACTGCGAATTCTCCCTAGAACTAAGAAAATAATACAACCACCAAAACAGACTTCTGAAAAGCAGTTCCTGTTAAACCTGTGATCAGGACGTCCTAGATGATACACAAACAGAGGATTCTTGGTATGATTGCGATATTGAGCCTCAAGCAGACCCTGACCCTGATTTTTATATCCCACTCTCCAATCACCACCTGGTGATGTACTTTTGAGGATGTAATAGCACGTGCAGTCACATTCCCCCAAGTAACTCTTTAAAAAGGCTCAATAGAGAAGGACTTTCTGTTTGAGACTGTCTAATGCTCAGAGGGGCACAATACTTTATTACTCAGTTATGACCCGTCCTTCGGACAAAATTTTAAAGCGAGGATAATTACTCCATACATACACAAAGTATAAAGCGGCACCATCAGATCCCAATTCTTTAAATAAAGGTCAACTAACCTTGGAGTCTTTTGTGGTGTTAAACACAAGGAAAAGAGCTAGCTCCCAAATAACTGGAGATGCACCACCTCCAGAAAGTCTGCTCTTACATGCCTCTGGTAAGAGTTGCGACACAAGCAGCTCATCATTGGTGTATAGCCAATAGCCAGGATTTCTTAGCAAGATATGACAGCGCTCATTTGGGACGAAATGGAGGGGCTTCTCCAACACCTTCCAGAGGAGCATAGAAAAAAGGGTCAGGAAATGGTAAACGAAGGTTAACTTATTAACAACAATTCTATTAAATGTGCACTAGATTCAGGCGACACCGCAGCTAGGGATATTAACACCATTATCCTAATACGCAGGTACGCATGGTTATGGGTATCTGGACTTAAGCCTGAAGCAGAGCAGGCCATACTAAATCTCCTGTTCGATAAAGAAAATCTTTATGGACTTCAAGTGGACACAGCCCATGTGAAAATGAAAAAGGACACTGAGGTAGCCAAATTAATGGGAGCTCTACATAGCATCACCTATAAGGTTCTTTTCATCGGCCAAATTATAAACAAAGTGCCATATCTCTGGGTCACAATACAAAAATCAGGTACGCACCTCTATACCAAGAACATTCTACAGAGCTGCTTTTAGAGGAAACCATTTTAGAAGCAGAGTAAACAATATCTGTTACTCGAATGCCATTAACAAGCAATAACTTACTTACCGTTCCCCCAGAACATAACGCCTGTAAGGGGTCATCTGCAACTATTTCTTAAGAATTGTAAATCAATTGCAACAGACCAATGGGTCTTGGACATTATCCAACATGGTTATTGTCTGGAGCTCATGACACCTCCAAATATCCCACCTCGCACGCAAATTATCTACACATCTTCAAGTCATGCAAGAAAAAAACTAGATCACAAAAAAGCGCAATAGAACCAGTCCCACAACAAGCTCGTTCTATTATTACAAAAAGGGCACTTCATGGCAGCTTAAGATATAAAGGATGCCGGTTTCTATATACCAATTCATCCTGCACAGAGGAAGGAAATACCTCAGATTTCTCTTTCAAGGGAAACACTATCCCTTCAAAGTCCTTCTCATTACGATAACCACAGCACCAAGAGTATTCACAAAATGTCTAGCAGTGGTAGCTGCACAAATGTGCAGACAAAATGTCTTCCCACATCTAGACTGGCTAATCAAAGCAAACAACTTCAAACTTTGCAACAAAACACTCAACAAACCATAAATTTACTAAATCTACTAGGGTTTACTATCCACCTTAAAGTCTCATCTACTACCAGCCGTTACTCTGTTGTACCTAGGGGCTATTCTCAACACAAACTTAGCGTTAGCATACCCAAACAGACAAAATACACAATAGAGTAGCATTAAGTTTGAGGAATGTGAGCTGTAGATCACATGCCTTGCATACTCCTGCCATCTAGTGTTGGGTCTGGATGTTAGCAGGTTGTTTTTTTCTCTCGAAGAAATGTATCCAGTCGTGAGGTAGGTGGTGACTCCTTTCGGTGATAGTGTGCATGGGCATCGACTCCATTGTTTTTTCCCGCCATCGGGTTCAAACGTGAATTGCGGCGCTCCAGTTAGACACTTATCTCAGGTTCCCCTCTGTGTGCAATCCACTACCCTCGACGGTAATATTTGATTGTGTTTCCCAATCTCTGTGTATCGTATCTATTCAGAAATCTTCGATCGTAAACTTTGTGGAAGCTCGTAGGGCCTGACCGCGTTGTAAGCTCGCAGTCGATGGAACGGACTCCATTTAAATTCTGTCCCGAGTGCTGTACAAAGTATCTGCGCACCAACTTACACGGAGTGCCACTTGCCTGTCCCCGGATGGGCTGAGCTTCCACTTCTCCAGTTATGTATATTTTATCCCCTGATGCCCCCCCGTATTTATACTGTTCCTGATATCCTGATTCGCACACTATCGCGGGACTGGCTGCGACTGTGCAGCACTTCTCTTTAGTTCTTTATTTGAAAATAAACCTTTTAAATCCTGATTCAAGCTGTTGTGTCCGCTCACAAACTATGTACTGTTATTTTATTATCCTGGGCTCCGAACTGTCACATCTATGCGTATTGCTTGCAATGTTTTGGTTTTGTCTAGCGGCCGGCCGTGATGGTTGTAGGCCCATACCTGTAATCACATGTGCTACAAATAAAGGTTCACAAAAAAAAAAAGAATGAAGAAAGACAGATCTTGCTACATCCATGGAAACTTTGCAGTCCCCCATCCAATCTGTGTTCTTTTTTTGCCTCTCCTTGTACAGTGGGAGTGGGCTCCAACATCATAACCCCAGACAACACCTCTACTTCATATAGAGGCAACAATCAATCACCCACTTCAAGAGGTTACTTTCAAGGAGGATTTAGAGGCAACAAACAGTAACTTGCCTCCTCTTCTCTCACCCTCCCGATCATTCGACATCTGTCGGGGGAAATCTCTCAATTTCTTCCCGTCTGGAATGCAGTAACTTCAGAAAGATGGGTTCTAGAAATTATCTAATCTGGTTATTGCCTGGAGTTTACAGACAATCCCCCAAACATTCCTCCTGTTCACACAAAGTCTCCAGAGCATCTACACCTCCTCAAATAAGAGGTTCACTCTTCTGCAAAAGGGAGCTATAGAGCCCATTCCATTACAATATCAAGGGCCCGGTGTGTACTCCCTATATTTTCTCATACCCAAAAAGGACCGCTCTCTCAGGCCTATACTGGACTTCGGAGAGCTAAATCTATGTTCAGTCTGATTGCTTTCACTTGGTGACACTTCAAGTGCTCCCACTCCTTCAGCAAGGCGACTTTGTCTACTCTAGACTTACAGGACACATACTTCCATATTCCAATACATCAAGCTTATCGCAAGTTTGTCAGATTTGCTGTAGCTGAACAACCTTACCAGTTCAAAGTGCTTCCATTCTGAGTCACTACTGCTCCCAGTCACCAAATGCCTGGCAGTAGTCGCAACTCCCCTACGAAACCAACATATTCATGTCTTCCCATACTTGGACGACTGGCTGATCAAAGCCAACTCTCACTACAGCACACTCTAACACTGTGATTACTGCACGATCTGTGGTGCACAGTAAAACTGTTAAAAGTCCCTTTTCCAACCCTACAACACGCAAACTTACTTGGGAGCCTGTCCCAATGCAGCTAGGATCCGCAATATTCTGGCTCTAATTTCAGTGTCAGCTCGATTAACAGTCATTACCAGCTCGGCTATTTATCAGGGATGTGGAATTCCCATAGGCAGACGCTCAGGACATATTGTTTGGGGTCAAGGGCAACAAGTTTGTTCGAGGAATATGAGCTGCAGATCTCACACTGAGCATTAGATCACCACCTGGTGTTGGGCTCATGATTGCATGGTGTTGTAGTCTTGAAAGAAGTCTTTGTAGTCATGAGATAGGTGACTCCTCCCTTGGACGAAAGTGTGCATGGGCATCAACTCCATCCTTAGATTGTTTTTGACCACCATTGGGTTTGGACGTAACTTTTCTGTTCCTGTTCGAAATCTACTTTCTAAGTAGTTCGCAAAAAAACGTAAACTCTTCTAAACAATTTACAACATCAATAACCATCGACTCGATCTCATCAGCTCGATTCCGGTCGTTGACGCGGGCCGTTGGGCCTATCCACGCTGTGAGGCCTACAGCTCATGGAAAGGACGCCGTTCAAGAAATGTCCCCAGTGTGGAGCAAAATTCCCGCACAGTGACCATCACAAGGTCTGTAACCTGTGCATATCACCAGAACACAACTAGTCCAGCTGTCCAGCCTGAGCATCCTTTCGATCCAAGAAGACCATTCTGGATCGGAGGGCCCGTCGACACATCATGCAGAGATCAGCTCCGACCGGTGGACATCTTTGAGGGTCCAGATGTCCCAGAAGAAGATTCCGAAGATCTAGATTGTATCTGGGGCAGACAACTCCGATAACTCATACCTTCGGGTCAACGCGTGAGTACTACTGCCCCAACACCCAAATCAAAGGCAAAGGTCAACACTCCGCCTCCGGGGCCCAGTCGCGACTGAAAGACTACTTCAGAAGCCCCGCCTTTGAGCACGGCGTCAAAGAAAACTCAAAAGCCTTCCGGTAGCTCGGGACCGAGCAAACCGCATGTGCCTATACCGCCAGCTCCCTTGGCACCGAAACTGAAAAGTCCCAGTTCCGAAATCCACTCTGAAACTGTCCACTCTGAAAGACAAAACGGCTCTGAATATAATCAATTATTAAAGGCAGGGGAGACCCAATAAACCCTTGTAGGCTTGGGCAATGAATATTTGAAGACACAATGTGCTACAAGGGACTAATTTCTGGAAACAATAAATCCTAGTTATGAGGCATACATATGTAACAGACTCAAGTGTATCAACAGAATATCACGTTAAATCATTAAATAGAATCAATCAAAGGAAGGAAAAACGCACGGAGATAGTGAGTTAGATTTCTGAAACGGTTTTTATATTTAGTGATGAAGCAACAAATTTACATCATGGGAGATGGATATATAGAAATGAATTAAAGCAAGAGAACTGAGAACAGAGGTATGTATAGATGATAATGACACTTCAGTTCACAGCTAAAACATCAACTCCTGATAGGTATAACAAACAACCAAAAATAATTAATAACCAATGGTCGTAGGTTGGTGACAGTGCAACGTTTTTGGAGATGGCGGTGTCGACGTTTCGGTCTAATATGCAGTCATGAAGACCATCATCAGGACAGAGCATTTCATTGCGGAAAAACTCCCTAAATTAGAATAAATTAAAATTACTAAGGGTTGATGTTTTAGCTGTGAACTGAAGTGTCCTCATCTATACCTCCTGTTCTCAGTTCTCTTGCTTTAATTCATTTCTATATATCCATCTCCCATGATGTAAATTTGTTGCTTCATCACTAAATATAAAAACTGTTTCAGAAATATAACTCACTATCTCCGTGTGTTTTTCCTTCCTTTGATTGATTCTATTTAATTTAACGTGATATTCTGTTGATACACTTAAGTCTGTTACATATGTACGACTCATAACTAGGATTTATCCTTTCTGAATATAATAAAGCCTGCTTCCGACGCTTCCAAGCCGACGAAACCAGTTTAGATTCCAAAGCCAAGATCTTCGGAGCTAAGACCTACGCCAAAGGCCACAACTCCTAAGGCTAAAGACAAAGAAAAGCCACAACCACGCTCGGAACTGAAAAAATCTGCACCGAAAGCGGTTCCTGAAGAAGAGGTGCTTTTTCAACCTATCTATATTGACCCAAGGACAGGACCTGTATCTACTGTGCCAGACAGAGAGAGGAAGTTTGATACAGCACCTCCACCTCCAGTGCCTGTAAAGAAGGACTCTGCCACATCACCTATGTACCCTTCTTCTCCTATTCCTCCCTCTTTTCCACCTCCTCTTCCTTCACCGCTTCAAAATTCTCCTAATTTTTCACCACAACATACACCTCCTAATGATGTTGATGATGATATGGGAGGAGGGGACGACCCAAATGACCCTTTTAACTACCCAACAGATCAACCTGACTGGGAGTACCCAATCCCACAGGATGTACCAGATATCCCTGACCCACATACATACCCATCCAAACCATCTCCTCCGGAAGATATTGGGTTTAAACACTTACTCAATAGAGCTGCCATCCATCATGGGGTCACAATGCACTCAGATGAGGCAGAAGACTTTTTATTAGACACTTTAAACAATCCCAAAAGTCAGTTCAGATATTACCTATGATCAAAGGGGTCATTAAGCATGCACCGGAAGTGTTAAAAGATCCTGTACGTGCTAGGATCCTAAACCCCAGAATAGAAAAGAAATATAGGCCTGCTCCTGTGGATCCTGCCTACATTAAGGGACAGCTACCTTTTAGATTCCCTAGTCTTTTCCAATGCTAGAAAACGAGCAAACTCCCAAACCTCAGGTGAAGCGCCAACACCTGATAAAGAGTCAAAAATGATAGACGCTTCAGGCAAGGTAATAGCTATCCAGGCAAGCAACACATGGCGAATAGCTAACACACAAGCCCTTCTCGCAAGATACTACAGGGCTCATTATGATCAGTTAGAAACACTCTTACAGCATCTACCTGACCAATATAAATCACAAGGAAATGACCGTATCCAAGAGGATAAGCTGCGCACTAGATGCAGCAGCCACTGCATCTAGAGCAATGAATACTAGTGTTCTCCTTAGACGCCATGCATTGCTACGCATTTCAGACTTTAGGCAAGTGGTGCAAATTACCATCTTAAAGCAGCCATTTAACCAACAGCAGCTTTGTGGGCCTGCTGTAGACACAGCACTTGAAAAAATAAAAAAGAACATTGACACTACCAAATCTATGGGAGCTTTGCAGTCCCCACAAACACGAGGCTCCTTTTGTCGCTCCTTCTATAGAGGAGGCTCCAAACAAGCTGGAGCAGACAATTCAGCTTCCTTTAAAACCAATACGCAAAATCCTCCAAAAGGGGATATTTTAGAGGAGGCTACAGAGGCAACAAGGGAAGAGGTCGAGGTAATAACAATCTAACCTCTCCCACCACAAAACAGTGACTTACTTCCGCTCCCCCAACAGCATCCCACTCCTGTCGGGGCGGAGACTAACACAGTTCCTACCTGTCTGAAATTCTATCACAACAGACAAGTGGGTAAGCCAGATTATCCAGTATGGTTACTGCCTAGAACTTAGCTACCCCCCACATATTCCACCCAGACAGCGTACAATGTCCACAGAACATCTTATGCTGCTCATACAAGAGGTTCTCTCATTGCTTCAAAAGGACGCAATAGAGATAGTTCCATTACAACATCAAGGGACAGGGGTTTACTTGCTGTATTTCCTAATGCCCAAGAAGGATAGGACACTAAGACCAATTCTTGACCTCTGGCCCCTCAATCGGTATATACACTCAGATCATTTTCATATGATCACTTTACAACAAGTGATCCCATTGTTGCAACAAGGAGATTTCCTTATTACACTAGATCTCAAGGACGTCTACTTCCACATTTCCATACATCCTTCTTACAGGAAGTATCTAAGGTTTGTACTGCAAGGACAACACTATCAGTTCAAAGTCCTTCCATTCGGGGTCACAACTGCACCAAGAGTGTTTACAAAGTGCCTAGCAGTAGTAGCAGCACAAGTCAGAAGACAACACATCCATGTCTTCCCATATCTAGACGATTGGCTCATTAAAAGCGAAGTCATTCAATCAGTGTGTCCAACAGACGTCCCAGACAATTCAAACATTGCACAACTTGTGGTTTACAATCAACTACACCAAGTCACATCTCCAGCCCTATCATGTAGATCAATACCTAGGGGCGACAAACACTTCTACAGCTCTGGCTTATCCCAGTCCAGCAAGGATACAGAGCATTCAAACCTTAGTCACAAGGTTTCAAGACCAACACTTTCTCCCAGCCAGAGTGTTCATGCAACTAATAGGCATGATGGCATCTTGCATTTTTATTGTACCCTATGCAAGACTGCAAACGCGACCATTGCAAGAATGTCTAGGACATCAGTGGAACCAGGCTCAAGGACAACTTACAGACCTGGTGGACAGCCGCACAAATCGCTCTCTGCAGTGGTGGAACACCAAAAAATTGTCCAGAAGGCGGCAGTTCCTTAAACCTGTTCCACAGATAGTACTTACAACAGAGATGGCACTTACAACAGACCCATCCCCGACAGGGTGGGGAGCCCATCTCCTACTCCATACAACTCAGGGAAGATGGACCACTAAACAAAAAGTGCTCCACATCAATCACCTAGAGCTGCTAGCAATATTCCTAGCACTGAAGTCGTTCCAAGTACATGTACAGAACGCTGTCCTGATCCAGACGGAGAACATGACAGCCATTTACTACATTCAAAAACAAGGAGGCATACATTCTCTGCAACTGTCCCAGCTTGCACAGAACATTTGGAGATGAGCCATTCCACAAAAAATATATCTACTAGCATAACACCTTCCAGGAGTTCACAATCAGATTGCAGATCTGTTTAGTCGACAAACAACCGATTCACGAACGGGAACTACATCCGCAAGTTCTTCTACCATTCTTTCACAAGTGGGGTCATCCAGACAGAGATCTGTTCGCCACACACAAAGCGGCTAGGTTTCCACACCCGCTGTCCAAAGGCAATGCGATATGGATGAACTGATGAGGCAGATTTGCGTACACTTTTCTGCAACTCCCGATTAATCCCACTAGTAGTGCGCAAGCTACGACAACAGTCCCTCAAAATGGTCTTAGTAGCACCCGCATGGGCACGCCAACCGTGGTTCACAACTCTGCTAGAACTATCTCTAGTTCCACACCAATGGCTGTCTCTGACCCCATCCATGCTAACGCAGAACCTTGGAGACCTCAGACATCCTAATCAATTGAATCTGGCGATCTGGCTCCTGGAGTCTTATATTTTGGTTACCTTAACCTGCCACCAGACTGTATGAATATCTTTAACACCTTGGGTGCTATGGGTTTTCCCGCTGGATGCTGGATCCTTTGAGATCCCATTGTTCATGACAAAGCCAGCTCGTCATAAGCACAGGGCAGGTAACACCCATGACGAGCTGTCTTTGTCATCAGCACTGAAGGGGTTAAGGAAGCCAGAACACCTACTACTCGAGCTTGCTATGCTGCGAAATGGATAAGATTTGCCACTTACTGCACCAATAATCAAATTGATCCCCCAAATGCCTCCATCCAGAGTATAATCTGCTACCTTCTACATTTACAAAGATTTGATCTAGCATATTTATCTAGAAGTCTACATCTTGCAGACATTGCTGCGTACCTACAAAATAAACATCTGTCATTGTTTAGAGTGCCTGCAATTAAAGCATTTATGAAAGGGTTAAAAAGAATCATTCCTCCTAGGCTACCACCCTCCCCAGTGTGGAACCTAAATATTGTTCTTACCAGGCTCATGGGACCCCCTTTTGAACCTTTACACAAATGTGAACTGCAATTCCTTACATGGAAAACCGCTTTCCTTATTGCTATTACCTCTCTTAGGAAAGTGAGTGAGATTCTAATTTTTATTTTTACATTTTCAAAAACCTTTATTGACTTTTTGCACAGTACAGCAATGTGAAAAAAGGGGTCCCAAGCACAAGCATCATTGAGACATGCAGTGCAATTGCCTACGCAATTATGCATACAAACTAAACTTACCTCTTCCTCAACCGACCGACAAACCGGTCCAGAAATACAAAGCTGTCCAGTCCGTGGTAGTACAGTCTATTAGCGCTTATGGATAAGTAGCAATACAGTATGGCTTTGCACGAGGTCACAACATTATTACTTCGAGACAGAACATCACTTGTAAAAATAGCGCAGCATCCCACCACCCTCATACCCAACAGCATTAAATACAATAATTAGGACCCTGTCATTGCCAGTTCAGAGTCAGAATGCCACAACGCCCAGTTCTGTGAGCTCATGTGGATATTTCCTGTGATGTTTGGGGGCAGGTCCCAGTTCCGGGTGCATCTTCCTCCTCCCCCAATCTGCTTCCTGCATGAGAAGATATGAGGTGAGTGGGCCCCAGATGTCTTTTGGACGCGATTTGGTGGGAAGCTCGTCTGCGTAGTAGTGCATGTAGTCCTGCCATGTAGACATAATGGGAATCCAGTCCTTGAATTTAGGAGCAAGACCTCTCCCCCACCTGTCATTTCACCAGCAGTAATCCCATTGCTAGGAACTTTTTGTGCACTGTTTAAATTCTCTGGGTCAAGCCTAGAAGGGCCATGAGCGGGCATGGTGTCATCTGGATTCCTGTCATGGTTGATAATCCCTGAAACGTCTGAGCCCAGTAGGCCATCACCTGGGGGCAGTCCCACGCCCGGTGTAAAAACCCTGCCCCCCACCCCGACTGCATTGCGTACATGCATCACTGTCCCTGAGGTGAAGCCGGTAGAGCCTGGCCGGAGTATGGTATAGGCGGTGCAGAAGCTTAAAAATGGATGAGGTGTAACCTACTGTAGCCGGTCACTGCCTCTGTTTGCACACAGCTAAGCTCCCACTGTTCATCAGTCAAAGTAACATTTAGATCCGTATCCCATTCCTGCCTGGCGCGCACTGGGTAGGAGGGCGGCACATTTTGTGTGTGCTGATAAAGGAGAGATATAATGTACCGGCACCCCTCTCGACTTGCCAGGCTCCTTTAAGGATACAGTCCTTGCCTGGTTAGGGGACACCCAACGGAAATTTGTCAATCTGGATTTAGTACTGGATGAAATTGCAGAAGCGATCATGCAGATGAAGTCCGGACGGGCCCCAGGGTCCGATGGGCTGCCAATAGAGTTTTACAAAACCTATGTCTCAATTCTGGCCCCAATCCTGAGGAAGGTGTACTATGCAGCGTTGGAGGAAGGAGGTCTGCCTATGACGATGCGAGAGGCACTTATAACCTCCTTATTGAAACCAGGGAAACCCTTACACTATTGTGATTCATATCGGCCCATTTCGCTCCTAAACTGCGATACTAAAATATTAGCTACGGTCCTGGCGACCCGGCTCAATCTATTGATGCAGTGCCTGGTTTTATTCGGAGTCGAGCCACATCCCATGATCGCCAAACCCTGGCCACTGTATTACAAGATATTGACCCTAAATGCTCGGCGGTTGCTGTATTCCTTGATGCTACCAAAGCGTTTGACTCCCTGGAGTGGGACTACCTACTGGGCACACTGGGTTATGAGGATGCCTTGTACCTTCCTTCAAAGGATCCAATTGTTATATAATCGCCCGGAAGCCTCAGTGCTTCTGAACGGGACCAATTTCTCTCCTTTCACTTTATTCAGAGGCACACGGCAAGGTTGCCCGTTGTCCCCCATCCTATTTGCCCTGGCCATCGAGCCCTTAGCCGCTAAACTTCGGCAACACCATAACGATGAAGCGTTAATCTACCCGACCAGACAGCTACTCCTCTCCCTTTATGCAGATGATATGACACTTTGTTTAAAAAAACATGATAATCTCAACCCCATACTTCGTGAGATAACCAAATTCGGTCTGAGCAGGCAGCTGCCTCACCAGAGGTCGAGCAGGTGCCGTTTCGGCACCAGGAACCTTCCTCCCCGGCTCCGGTGGAGGCAGGGACCTGGGGTGCTTTCCAGAGAGCCCCCCCCTCGGTGCGGGCAGCTGCACCATCTGAGGCAGAGCCGGCGCCTTTTCGGCGTCGCTCCCTTTTCAGTTCTGGCATTGACCCCGCCCCACCCTCGTGGAAAGCACTAGGTGGCAGGAGCCGGCCCGGCGCCATGAGTGCCTACTCCTGCGCCATTTGATGTTGATCAGGTGCCGGTGGCGGACTTCACGGATCCGCGCCAGGTCCTGTATTCGTCCCCTGAGGTCCCTTCTTCTCCGGAAGTTGGCCATCAGTTGCTGTTTTTCTCCGCAGAGACAGGGAGCCGGGTTGTTGCCTTTTCACGGCATCTTCCAGGGAGGGCTCCTTGCCGTTCCCACGGCCTAAACCCTCGAACCCTTCTTTCTGTGGCTTGCCAATGGTTTGTCCCCTGGCCTCTCCACCTCCTGGGGCTCTTTGGGTTCCCCATTTATCTGTGGACCCCCACTATTCCGGGGCTGGCAGCTTCCCCCTGGACAGGGGGACGGGCGGCTCAGCCTGCAGCAGTCTCCCATGGAGGAACTACTTTATCCTCCGCTGTGCCCTACGGAAGCTAGCGTTGCCTTTGTTTGGGGCATTTCCACTGCCGCTGATATTCTGCGGATGGGTGAGCTGTCACTCCGGTTCCTACGGACAACCTTTTGGAAGTTCTCCACAAGCGGTTTGGTAGACTGGAGTTGTTCCTTCCATTTGAAGCGTTACTCACACAATTCTGTTATGGGGGTGCCCTGCCATGGGTGATCCGGTGCCTCAGTCACTCCTGCATTGTCACCGCCCTGCTCTGCAGGACCCGGTTTGTCTTTCTTTCCACCCTTCTACTCCAGGTTCTCTTATGCGAAATGCCTTTCCGTGTTTGTAGGTGGTGTTTCCTCCGTCCCGGGAGGCCCGGTTGTTGGACTCATGTGGGCGTAATGTCTTTGCTTCTTCTAGCGCTGCCTTGTGGGCTACTTCCAGTTTGTAAGACTCTGTGGAGTCTCTTCTTTCTCACGTCTCTCATGAGGGTGCCCATGCTGACCTACGGAGCCATGTGTTGGATGGTAGGGAGTTTGCCACATTTATTCTTCGTGAAGCCTTGGATGTTGCCATTGTGCTCGGCCGTACTATGTCCACTTCTGTGGCTCTGTCGCCATGCATGGTTATGTGATGCTGTTTTTTCCTCAAAACATCAGGGATCGTTTGGTGGATCTACTCTTTGACTGGGTTCTTCTGTTTAACACTCATGCGGACTCTGCCATTCAGCGTCTTCTTGCGGGACTCCGTCCTCCTCCTCCTCCTCCTTCTCCTCAGTAGGTGGTTTTGTTGATCCTCTGGGTCTTAGTGGGAAGTGTAATCCCACTGGTGCTGGAATCTGGTGTTGGGGTGAACGTTACACTTTCTGTGAAGGATACTGCTCCCTCCGGGTCCTGGTTTGGCCTACTTCTTAAGTTGGCTGATGGTTCAGCCCCCCCCCCCCCCCCCCCCCATTTTTGGGCAAGGAGTGTTCTTTTTGGCTACTTACTAAGCCTTCTGTGGTTTCTGCCGCAGGTTTACTAATTTGTTCTCTGAAGCAGGATTTTCTTCCCTGAGAGTGCTTCACATACTTCTTAGGCCATGTCCTACCCTATGTGGGGTGTTTGTAGCTATTGGATATCCATGTCTTACACTGGGAGGGTGTGGACTTTCCCTTGCGGTTCCCTTGCCCTGCCTGGTGTTGCTGTATGCCCCTGGTGCATTTTCTTGGGCAGCTGCGGCGTTGTGCTGCAGTGTTTTTTCTTTTTGCCCTTTGACTGACGTTTGGCCTAGTCCTCTTTCTAGTGTCCAGAAGGGGGTCTTCCTGCGTTGACGACTTGGTTCGTCCTACTTGTTTCTCCTCTTGTTTTCCGGCTGGTTGCTTGTTGGCACCCAGCGTTGCCCACCTGGACATTGTGGTCTGGACATTTAGTTCAGTGGTGCTTGTTGGTGTCCAGTTGCACCCGCTGGTTCTTCTGGCCTTGAAATAAGGCCTGGCGCCCCTGCTTCTGGTTTTTCGGGAGCCTTATGTGACTGTTTTTTTCTCTTCCACCTGCCTTATTATTGATGCGCTGTTCTGTCTGGCCTGTTAACGTCCAGCTGTGATGAGTTCGGCCACCCTCTTCCCTTCAGGTTAGCTAGGTTTTTCGCACACTGTTCCAGTATTTTCACAGTTTGTTAGTGATGGCTTCGCGTAAAAGTTCTCAAAAGAAAACGGACGAAGGTGCCCCGGGGTGGGACTAATGTACCTTGCTGACGTCAGACAAAGGCTGTCAGGGCGGAGTCACGTGTTGCCGCCCCCCCCCCACCACGCAGGGATGCTGTGGCAAAAAGTTTTCCGGATCCAGTCTCACGCCTGGGGATAATTCTAGGTTTAAGGAATCTGCGGCTAGAATCGTCTCTACCAGATACATAGTTTCCGAAGGTAAGTAACTCTTAATTTTGTAGTGGCACTGAATAAAACTACTTTGTGTGCTGATGTACCTCTTTTAAAAGGGCAGAATGCTGTCACTCGCAGTGCAGCCAGCTTATACAGAGGGAGAGAGAGACGGACTTAATAAACGCTATAGGTCATGATCTGAAAGAGACACGTTAGTGATAGATTCCTTCACTTAAAATATCCCCAGGCATCAGACTGGGTCTGGAAACTTTTGCATAGCAATACCCCTGCGCGTCGGTAGGCGTCGTCCGCGGCTCCGTCGTCGATGTCGTTAGCGCCGGAATGATGTCGCTGGAGTACTTAGACGCCACCCTCGCGCACTGACGTCAGTTCTTTTTTCTGCGCGCCAGCTAGCGCAGATCCGGAGAAGCTCTACCCCTTAGTCACTTTTTGACTAAACTTTTTTGATCTTTTGATCAGTTTTTTCTCGAATCTATCGACTCCTACGGTGCCGGTATGGATGCCCGGGTTCAAACCCTGCTCCAAGTGTAACCGAATGATGTCGGTTACCGACCCCCATCGCCGGTGTCTTCAGTATTTAGGCCTCGACCACGACGACCATACCTGCTCCGACTGCCGGGCCCTGATGTCTAAGGCTAGGCGGTCCCGCAAGCGACTCGAGATCCGGCAGTCGGCCCCACAGGAGAAGGAGGAGGAGGAGGAGGAGGCCGGAGCCCTCGTAGCTCTGAGAGTCGGCATCAGTCTAAGGGATCAAGATACTCAGGTAAGAAGGTTCGGGTGACGGAGTCGCGGGCGCCGCATCCTGCCCCACAACTTCCGGTCACTGGGCACGATGCAACGCCTGAGGAGGTCGAGCGGTACCTCATGCCCATGAGGTCCCTTCCTCCTCCGCCGGGCTCGAGGCGCCTTTGGGCCCAGCGGTCCTGTCTGTGGGGCCTAGCGGGTGGGTTGCTTCGGCTCCGCCGCTGCCGGGTGCCTCGGCCCTGCCGGTTCGACCTTCCGGCCTCACCGACGCCGGCCCCTAGAGTGTCATCCCCGGCGACGCCGTCCCCACTCATGCCCTCGATTCGGTGCCGGAGCGGCGCCGCTCTCGACGTAGTTTGGAGATTTTGATTTCCACCAACCGGCCCCAACCTTTGACCCTGAATTTCAGGTGATGGGTGACATGGGGGATTGGGAGGGGTCTGTGGACCCTCTGGCACAGGAGTGCCAGTCTTAGCAGGACTGCACATGTGAGCTTGGGGATGCCAGTGGACTGGACACTTCGCCAGACTCTGGTTTTGTCTCCCCTCCAACCGTGGCTACGGAGGAAGGGGCTGCCTATAGTGTAGTGTTGACGCAGGCAGGCAAGGCCTTGAGCCTGGAGCTCCCCGTCACGGCCGTGAGGCCTAACCTCACTGAGGTCCTTAAACCGCAGGCAAGCTCGGCTGAGCCTCTGCTGCGGTTTAATGAGGCCTTGTGTGATGTTCTTTTGAGCACTTGGTCCAGGCCCGCTACAGGTCAGCCTGTGGATACGAACGTGGCCAGACGCTACCGCCAGGCTCCGGGCGACCCTTGCTTCTTGTCCACCCACCCCACCCCGAGAGCCTGGTCATCCAGGCCTCTACTTCCCAGACCGCATTCCCGACGGCTCGGCCCGATCGGGAATCCAAGAGGTACGAACAATTCGGTAAGGTGTTCTCGTCCCTGAGTTTGGGACTCCGGTCAGTCAATACTGTATGCCTCTTGGGCCGCTACACCCACACTCTGTGGGACACGGTCGCGGACGTGCTGCCACAATGTCCGGAGGAGGCCTGGGCTAAACTCGCCCAAGCCCTTGTGGAGGGCCGAGATGCGACACGCTATTCCATCCGGTGTGGGCTGGATAACACATACTCACTGGACAGAGCGATGGCAACAACGGTGGCAGTTCGACGTCACGCCTGGCTGAGGACCGCCAACTTTTTGGCTGATGTCCAGGCTACCCTTCTGGACATGCCGCTTGATGGCCATGCGCTTGAGAGTTTTAAGGACTCCAGGGCCACGGCCAAGTCCTTGGGCCTCTCGGCCCAACGCCAGCAAACGGGTGCCTTTCGCTCCTTTCGTGGCCAAGGAAGGGACGTTCCCACACGTGCTGCCAGTCACGCGCCGCAGACTAACACCTTCCCCTGCAGCATCCGCCTCAAAACCCTCCTAGTCCGTGCTTTCAGGCCCATGTGACGCCAGTGGGGGGGGGAAGGGTTCGCTATCTCTACTTCCACTGGCGCACTTTCACGTCGGACATGTGGGTTCTGCAAATCGTCCGAAAGGGCTACTCCCTCCCCTTCGAGACGACCCCTCCAGCCATGCCAGCGCAGTACCACCGCATGTCTGGGGATCATTTGCAACTTCTGCAAGAGGAAGTTACGACCCTCTTATCCAAGGGGGCCATTGAGCGCTTTCCTGGGCCTGAAGTAGGGTGTGGTTGTTACTCCCACTACTTTCTGGTACCCAAGAAGGGCAAAGGGGGCCTGCGCCCTACCGTGAACCTACGGAACGTCAACTGCTTCCTCCGGAAATAGAAGTTCTAAATGCTGACTTTAGCTCAGGTCTTAGCTGCCCTGGACCCAGGAGACTGGATGGTAGTGATGGACTTGCAGGACGCTTATTTCCACATCCCTGTCCTGCCGGCCCACCGGCGCTACCTGCGGTTCACGGTAGGCCACGAGCACTTTCAGTTAACTGTGCTCCCCTTCGGCCTTACCAGCGCCCCACGGGTGTTCACGAAAGTGATGGCGGTGGTCGCAGCTCATCTGCGCAGGTTAGGGGTTTCAGTCTTCCCCTACCTCGACGACTGGTTGTTTAAGGCGGGCTCGCCCCAGACAGTCGTCAGCCACCTCCAGACTACGGCAGACCTCCTGCACCAGCTGGGGTTTTCCATCAATGTGCCGAAGTCACACCTGTGCTCCTCTCGGAAGCTCCTCTTCTTCGGAGCGGTTCTCGACTGGGCGCAGTTTTGGGTTTATCCTCTCGAACAGCGAGTCCGGGATATTCAGGCTCTGATTCCACTCTTTCAGCCTTTATCCCGGGTCTCGGTCAGGTTGACTCTGGGGCTGATGGCCTCCTGCATCCTTCTGGTGCATCACGCCAGGTGGCGGATGTGGGCTCTGCAGTGGGACCTTAAGTTTCAGTGGGCCCAGCATCAGGGCAACTTGTCTGACCATGTCATGATCTCAGAGGGCACTGCGAGACAACTGTAGTGGTGGCTCACGGACCGCGATTGGGTCAGCGGCAGATCTCTCTCTCCCTTACCCAGCCAGAGCACGTAGTTGTGACGGTCGCGTCCCTCCAGGGCTGGGGAGGCCACATGGGAGAGTCCCAGCTCCATATCAACCTTCTGGAGCTGCGGGAGATTAGTCT
This sequence comes from Lissotriton vulgaris, assembly GCF_964263255.1. Lineage (NCBI taxonomy): Eukaryota > Metazoa > Chordata > Amphibia > Caudata > Salamandridae > Lissotriton > Lissotriton vulgaris. The sequence goes on along the minus strand of NC_141695.1, from coordinate 944,608,865 downwards.
AGCACTGAAGGCATTCCTCCGCTCTGTCCGGGAGAGTGTAGTGCAGGTGTTCATGGACAACACCATTGCCATGTGGTACTGCAACAAACAGGGTGGGGTGGGGTCGTGGACCCTATGCCAGGAGGCTCTGCGCCTCTGGCAGTGGCTGGCACATCAGGGCGTGACCCTGGTGGTTCAACACCTGGCAGGTTCTCTGAACGCCAGGCGGACGAGCTCAGCCAAAGGTGCATGATGGATCACGAATGGCGTCTGAAGTCGGACGTGGCGCAAGGCCTCTTTCTGCAGTGGGGAGAGCCTTGGTTAGAACTATACGCCACTGAAGAGAACGTGCAATGTCATCAGTTCTGCGCGTTGGAATTTCCAAGGCGGCACTCGCTCGGGGACGCTTTTCGTCGCGAGTGGAGTTGCGGTCTGCTGTACGCCTTTCCGCCTATACCACTTCTGCCCAAAGTGCTGAAAAAAATCGAGCGCGACCGGGCCCAAGTCATCCTTGTAGCTCCGGACTGGGCGCGAAGGTACTGGTATCCCGAGCTACTCACTATGTCAGTCGGTCCCCCGATTTGTCTGCCTCTTCAGGAGGACCTTCTGTCACAGCTGCAGGGGACGGTCCTCCTCCTGAACCTGTCCAGTCTCCACCTCCATGCTTGGAGATTGAGCGGCGACAGTTGAGGCCATTTGACTTGCCTCCTTAAGTCTGTAATGTCATTCTGGCAGCCAGGCGTCCCTCCACAAAGTCTGTATACGCCTGCAGGTGGAACAGATCTGTGGCATGGTCCACAGCAAAGTCTGTGGATCCACTCAATGCCCCTCTTTCTGAGGTTCTCCTCTTCCTTCTTTCTTTGCCCAGCAGGGCTCTGCTCTGGGCACTATCAAGGGCTACCTTTCTGCCCTTTCAGCCTTCTTCTTTGGCTACCTGATCAGCCTTCTTTGTTCAAGTCCCCCATTGTAAACAGATTCTTAAAAGGAATCACTCATAAGTTCCCTCCTGTTCCATTCGTGATGCCCCAGTGGGACTTGAACTTGGTTCTAACTTACTGATGTGCGCTCCCTTTGAGCCGCTTCATAATTGTCTTCTACGTCGTCTTACACTTAAGGCTGCTTTCCTGGTTGCCATCACCTCTGCCAGGAGAGTGAGTGAGCTCCGGTTCTTTCCTCTAAACCTCCTTTTCTTTCTTCCGGACAAGGTTGTGTTGCGGACAAAACCCTCTTTCCTGCCCAAGGTAGGCACAGCCTTCCACATCGGGCAGTCCATCACCTTGCCCACCTTCTTTCCGCCTCCGCATCCCTCGAAAGAGGAAAAGAGGCTCCACCGTCTGGACCCAGAAGGTGCGCTCTTATTATCTGGATCGCACACGCCAGTTCCGGGTGGATGGCCAACTCTTTGTTGGTTACGTGGGCGCTTAGAAAGGACGGGCGGTGCACAAGCGGACCATCTCTCGGTGGATCGTGTTGTGCATCCAAGCGTGTTACTCGTTGGCTAAGAAGGAACCTCCTGTTGGGCTGAGGGCCCACTCCACTCGGGCCACGGCGACTACTACTGCCCTGGGCAGAGGAGTCCCCTTGCAGGACATTTGTCAGGCAGGTACGTGGGCCATGCTGCACACGTTCGCAAGACACTACTGCCTGGACATCTAAGTCTGGAGGGATGGCTTCTTTGGCCGTTCCGCCCTCCAGGACTTTCTGGTGTGTGATTATTGGTTCGCAGACCCACCACCGGGGTTGGTATTGCTGGGGTATCTATTCTAAGGTAAGGAATCTATCCCTAACGTGCCTCTTTCAGATGCACAAGTTACTACTTGTGTAACGATCTATCTGTAAGAGACATTAGTTAGTGATGGATTACTTACCGACCCACCCATCCTCCCCGTTCTGCGAACCGATATCTAGGGTTAAGGTAATCCCCTTTCAGGGCCCTTGTTTCATGGCACCAGTGTTGGTTCTATCATGGCTCTGCGTATCTGGCGCGGAAAAGCTGTGTATAAGAACGGACGTCAGCGTGCGAGGGCGGCGTCTAAGTACTCCAGCGACGTCATTCTGGCGCTAACGATGCAGACGCGGAGCCGGGGACGACGCCTACCGACGCGCAGGGGTATTGCTACGCAAAAGTTACCGGATCCAGTCTGACGCCTGGGGATATTCTAAGGTAAGGAATCTATCACTAACTGTCTTTTACAGATATAGCGTTACACAATTAGTAACTTGTGCGTCGACGCCAGACCAAATTAGGGCCCTAATTATTAAAGAAAGTCTCAAAAGTGCACCCATGGTAAATGTCCTTCCATTAGGTGCAGCTATACAGCTTTTGTGAATTCCCAAGAATTTACCGTAGGACAAGCAATGGTACTCCTAGAAAATATTTGTGAACTGCATTTTAGCATGAGCAAATATGCATGTGATTTGCTTATGTGAAAATCTGAGTGTTTGCAAGTTCACTTTCCGTCCAACCACTTTTCATTACCAACTTTTAATAAGGTTTAAGTCTACCGGTCTAAGGAGCAAATTTCCAATATTTCGCAGTATGGGAAAGGATTAGGGAAGAGTTGTTAAAAACCCTTAAAACATGCAAGTTAGTAGGTATGCACTGAAGCAAAAGACCATTCTAACCCTGGAACTATTGCTTACCACTACATAAAACCCCAGTATGTAGATCAGCGGACACATGGCAACATAAGGGGATTGCAAGTATTCAAACACTACTATGGTATGAGCCCTGGCATAATCCGAAAGGCTATGTCAGAGCTTTTATATAATGAGATTGCTGCCTTCATTTGTAGCTGCACTACTTGGCACCAGTCCAAGAGGATTTTGTTACAGGACCAGTAGATTTATGAAGCAACCTGCCCCATGGACAAGTAGATATTTTAATTAAATTCCACATCTCGTACTGATGCAGATATTGGGAATGATCTCATCTTGCGTCATCATAGTTCCCTATGTGAGACTTCCAATTGCGTCCCCTTCAGGAATGCTTAGCACGTTGGTGGAATCAGTCTTGTTTTCAGATCTAGTGTCTGTGAACGGCTGCACCCATCGCTCTCTGCACCGACAACATGACAGCCATGTATTACATACAAAACAGGGGAGGGCACAAACACTCTCTCCAACTGTCAAGCCTTGCACAAGCCATTTGGAGGTAGGCCAAATGTGGGTCTTTCCGAAGATAGATCGGTTTGCCACACCCCAAAATGCCCAAACTTTGACCCCAGGTATCCACACCCATTGTCCAAAGGCAATGTACTAGGGATGAACTTGCATATGCTTTTCTGCATCTCCCACTCATTCCACTAGTGGTTCGGAATCTCAAGCAAACATCCCTCACACTAATCCTGGTAGCTTCCACGTGGGCCAGTCCACCTTGGTTCGCTACTGTGTTGGAGCTCTCAGTAGTTCCTAATCAAACTACATCTCACATCCAGTCTCCTCAGCAGAGCCATAGCGAATTAAGACATCCAGATCCCAAACATCTCAACCTTGCGATCAGGCACCTGAAATTATAGTTTGGCTCTCTGATGATATTCATACAGTCTGGTGGTAGATTCAGAGGCCAGAAAACCTACTACAAGAGCTTGTTATGCAGCAAAATGGAAGTGGGTTTTTATACATTGTAATTACAACCATATCAACCCCTTAGATGCTTCTGTTTAAAACATAATTTGCTATTTTACCTCATTTACAGCAAACCAAAAACCGCTTACATCTCGCTGCAGTAGCTGCATACCTTCGAAATACAGCATCTGTCCCTTTTCAGAGTACCTGATATCAGCGCTTTCGTGAAGGACTCCAGTTATTCCACCAAGACTTCCACCTGCCCCAGTGTTGAATTTTAATATTGTCCATACCAGACGAAGGGGTCCACCCTTTGAGTAGTTACATAAATCTGAATTGCAATTTCTCACTTGGAAAGTTGCTTTCCTCACTGCTATTACATCTGAGGAGAGTGGGTGAGCTTCAGACACTAATCATAGAAGAACCATTTTTTCAAGTCCCCCGAAACAGTGGTTCTTCGTGCTAACCCCAAATTTCTACCCAAAATGGTATCTGCCTTTTATATCAACCAATCTGTGTTCTTTCCTCAACCAGATTTAGTGGCAGAACGAGTTCTACACACTTTAGATGTTAAAAGCATTGTTATATTACATAGGAAGGACCAAACTATTTCGTAGAACTAAACAACTGTCGCTTCTGCTCCACCACACAAAGGCAATACCATTGCTAAATCGGATATTGCTTGGTGGATAGTTAAATGTGTTCAAACATGCTATGCAGAAGGAAAAAGTACTTTGGCAATTGGAGCGCACTCTACCCGCAATTTAGGGGCTTCTATGGCTTTCTTAGGAAATATCCCCATAGCTGACTTCTGTAAAGCTGCAACATCGTCCATATCACAAATATTTACAAAACAATATCGTGTAGATGTTCGTCAGACAACAAGCTAATGTAGGCCAGGCAGTGCTTCGAACACTTTTTCCAAACGACTGCAACAGCTTCAGGTTAGCAATCGCTTTGGGAGAATACTGCTGTATAGTCTATGCAAAGCATATGACCTACAGCTCGCATGCCTTGAACAGAAAATGCTATTAACAAGTAAGCATCTGTTCTTGGCATGTAGAGCTGTGGATTCACATGCTCCCAACCGCGGATACCTGTTGCAATATTATCTATCTTAGATAAAGGCGCATGCACATCTCTATTCTACTCTTACTACTACTCTACTCTTACTAACCCCATTCAAATAACCAAATTGATCCCCTGGACGCGTCTATCCAGAATATCATTTGCTACCTTTTACATTTACAAAGATGTAACTTAGCATATTCATCCATATGCCTGCACTTAGCAGCAATTGGAGCGTATTTACAAAACAGACAACGTCTGTCTTTTTTTAGCGTGCCTGCTATTAAAGCATTTATGGAAGGATTCAAAAGAATCATTCCCCGAGGTTACCACCTTTTCCAGTGTGGAAACTAAACGTTGTTCTTACAAGACTCATGGGACCACCTTTTGAGCCTTTACACAAATGTGAATTGCAATTCCTCACGCGGAAAACAGATTTCCTTATTGCTATTACCTCTTAGAAGAGTAAGTGAGATACAAGCTTTCACAATACAAGAACCATTTTTACAACTACATCGTAGCAAAGTGGTTCTAAGAACTAATCCTAAATTCCTTCCAAAAGTCAATACTCCTTTTCATTTAAATCCATCTGCAGAGTTACCTGTGTTTTTTCCAAAACCCTGACTCTGTAGCAGAAAGAGCTTTACACACACTAGATGTTAAACGAGCTCTTCTCTACTATAAAGATAGAACCAAATCTTTTCACAAAACAATTGTTTGTGTCTTTCTCTCCACCTCATAAAGGCAACCCCATCTCTAAGGGTGGAATTGCAAGGTGGATTGTAAAATGTATACAAATATGCTATCAAAAAGCAAAACTTAAATTAACAGTTCCTCCTAAAGCGCGCATTCCACACGCAAAATAGGAGCCTCTATGGCTTTCTTAGGGAACATTCCCCTAGTGGACATATGCAAGGCAGCAACATGATCTACAACACACACCTTCATTTAACACTACTGTGTTGATGTGCAAGGCAAGCTGCAGTAGGCCAAGCTGTCCTTAAAACTCTTTCAAACTACTGCAACAGATGCAGGTGACCACCGCTAGGGGAGACACTGCTGCACAATCGATGCTAAGTGTAGTATCTGCAGCTCATATGCCTCGAACGGAAAATGCTACTTAACAGTATGCATCTGTTCTTGGCATGTAGAGCTGCAGATTACTACACGCCCTCCCGCCTCCCCTGGACCTGTATCTGTTCCAGTTTTTATCTTACTTAAATGCACACGCATGGACATCCTTTTCTTTACTTCTACTAACTCCATTTCCCATCATGGTGAAAAACAATCTAAGGATGGAGCCGATGCCCATGGCCACTATCGTCCAATGAAAGAGTAACCGATCTCCTTCCAAGACGACAACAACATGCAATCATCTGAGCCCAACACCAGGTGGCGATCTAATGCGAAGTGTAGTAATCTGCAGCTCTACATGCCAAGAACAGATGCATACTGGTAAGTAGCATTTTCCTTCCAGTAATAAGGTAGGTGACTTTCCAACGTGTATTGCTGTGCTCCGATTCTTGACAGTTTCTTTAAGTTCCCCTCGGTGTGCAATCCACACTACCTACGCCGATATTGTTTCGAACACGTATCCCACCTCTCTGCAGATAGTATCCGTCGAGGAAAAACCTCTATTTCGATCGAAGATCTTCGGGAAGGCTGTCTAGCGTAAGTGCGTCGATTTACCTCACAGTTAATGGAACTGGCTCCATTCAAATTCTATACTCTGTGCAACAAAAGTATCTGTGCATCGACTCACAAGAAGTGTGCAACTTGTGCTAGTCTCCGGAGCACAAAAAAGAGGACTGCGACACGTGGTGATCTTTCCAATCGAAGAAAACTCTCAGTGATTGTCACGAGATGCAGACTCAAAATGTCAAATACTCGCTGGACATCTTGGGTGAAAAATCTGAGCAAGAATTCGATGCACAAGGGGCCGAGGAACTTGCTTCCATCCCAGAATCTGATTTTGTGTCGGAAGAAGAGGTGCCACAAGGTCCACATAGTGTGAGTACTGAGCAGCCATTAACACAAATCCGAAACAAAAGGCTTTGGTCCCACTCCTGCCTTCGGGTCACGGTCCGCACTGACAAAATGTTTGACACCCCGTCCTCCGGCTTTGCACCAAAACACTGCTCTGGATCGAGTCAACCAAAGACTGTCACAGAGCTGAAACCTTCAGGCGCTAAGCCAAAACTGTTTTGAAACCAAAATCCTCAGCGCAAAATCTAAATCTGTGCCTCCCAAGTGTCAGGATCCGAATTTCGATGCCCCAACACCCAAATATGACCCAAAACAGAAGGAACTGTAATCCAATACAGGACATGTTCTTACAAAGTCACATCAAAAACGTAAACCTGAGTTGGAAGAGCAACCTTCCTTCAAGAAAAAGAATACGGGTACCAACCTTCCTCCACCTCCTTTTACCACATTCCCCTACACTAACCTCTCCACCTTTAGGTCATTTACTAATTACACCAACTAACTCTCTACCACCACCATATGATAATGATGGGGGTGGAGAGGGACATTATGCAAATAGATCCATGGAAGGATAATTTGACAGATTCTCGTACAGATAACCCAGATATTTACCCTAGAAAATCTTCCCCTCCTGACGACAATGTAGGACACATAAATTACTTGCGAGAGCTGCAGAATTTCATGGGGTGCAGTTACACATGGTGTCTTTAAATTAGCTATTTGAAACCCTCACTACCACTCATAGGGCTACTCAGACTCTGCCTGTGCCTAACTCCTTCGCTGCTAGGCCTTTTTTTGGCTATTTGGGGTAGTGCGCGCTTAGGCCCCTGTAACTTTTTGACCACATAAGGTATCCACGCCAAATTTGCGTCCTTTTCTTCTAACATCATAGGTACTCTAAAGGTACCCAGGGTCTGTGAATTCCCCTGGAGAGGTTCCAGAGATTAGCCAAAATACAGCAAAATCGTATTTTTTTTAATTTTATTTTTTTAGTAAAAATGAGAAAAATGGGCTGCAAATAAAAGCTTCTGGGTTTTTTCCTGCAAATGATATCAAAAAAGGGGTTGTGGGGCTGAAATCATTTCCCCAGGTATTAGGGAATGACGGACTTTTGTCAGAAAATCAACATTTGTTACAGTTTTGGCCTTTTTCTGGGACATAGCCTATTTTTGCTATTTTCTTTGCTGTCAACCTCCTTCCAGTTAATAGTAGAAATGGGTGTGAAAGCAATAATGGATCCTGGCCAGCTACACATTTAGACGAAATCCTGAATTCAGCAAGGGGTCATTTGTGTGGATCATCAAGGTTTTTTTTATAGAAACGACAGTTAAATATAGGAAAAATTGAAAATTAGTTGAAAAAACAGCCTTTTTTGTCAACGTTTTCACCTGTAACTTCTAATCATGACCACTCTTTGAAAGCAATATACTGTTGCATCCGCAGGACTTTACTGGTTGTGGGGATATATAGACTTGTTGGTTCACCAAGAACCCGACGAACCCAGAGTCAAAAACTGAGCAGCAATTTGCAACTGCTTTTTATTATGTACCAGGTATATAGCAATTATTGTGGAAAAATGTATACATGAAAAATCGGTATGAAAGATACCTAGGTATTTCTGAAATGGGAACCAATTCTAGTGTTTAGAAACAGTACATATTTGCAAATTTTTTAAATTGTGATTACTCGTACTAGCATGAGAAGTATCAGTCATTTTTCAAAATGAGTTCTTTTTTACACAATGTCTTTCATTTGGAAGGCGGTAATGCATCAGGAGTCAATAGGTAATAACAGTTGCTTTACAAATCTGAATTACCCTAAGTGGCCCAATAAAAATGGTACCTCACTTGTGTGGGTAGGCCTAGTGACCGCGACAGGTGTGCAAAACGCAACGTGGACACACCTCAGTTTCACAGTGAAAAATTACCCTTTTTTGACAAAGTGCCTAGCTGTAGTTTTTTAACCATATCTCTGCCGGCACCTAGGGAAACCTAACCCAACTAAACTTTTTGAAAACTAGACATCCAGGATGGGGTGACTTGACTGCCTCCCACCAGGTTCTGTTACCCAGAATTCCTTGCAAACCTAAAAAATTGTCAAACCACGTTTTCCCCACATTTCTGTGGTGGAAAGTTCTGGAATCTGTGTGGATCCACAAATTCCCACCCACCCCGCGTTCCCCAAAGTCTTCCGAAAATAATGGTACCTCACTTGTGTGGGTCAGCCTAGTGCCTGCAACAGGAAACCGCGCAAAACGCAACATGGCCACACCTCGATTTTGCAGTGAACAATGACCCTTTTTTTGGCTCCCTCCAGGGTCTGTTACCCAGAATCCCTTGCAAACCTAAAAAATTGTCCAAAAAACACTTTTTCCCCACATTTCTGTGGTGGAAAGTTCTGGAATCTGCGTGGATCCACAAATTTCCTCCCACCCAGCATTCCCCCCATGTCTCCCGATAAAAATGGTACCTCACTTGCATGGGTGGGTCAAGGACCCGTGACGGGCAAGAACCCAAAAGCTATTGAGGCAATATCAAAATTACCCATCACAAACCAAACTAGTTTTGCATGGGGAGGGGGGGGGGCATGAATTTTTGGCCCGGGGCTCGGTAGCCATCTAGGGAAATCTACCTAATCCACACATTTCTGGGAACTAGACACCCAGGGGAGTCCGAGGTATGGCTTGCGTGGGTCCCCCTTCATTCTCCTACCCAGAATCCCCTGCAAACCTCATAACACAGGCACTTCAGCCACATTAAGAGTATCTTCATCATCCGATGATTCCATGTGGAGAGAAAACTCACTGCCAGAATTGTCCTCTGCCTCGGATGCAGAGTTACTCTCTGAACCATGGCCCACAACTTCCTCCAATGCAACGTGACCAAGACTGAAGTCATGTTGTTTGGAGGGGCCACACTGCAATGGTCCCCCGACTGGTGGCCATCTGAGCTAGGACCTGTTCCGGTACCAAAGCAGACCGTAAAAAATCTGGGAGTGCGTCTAGATCAAGCACTGATCCTAAAAGACCACGTCAACCAAGTCACGGGAGCTTGTTTCCGAGTGATAGGGTTGCTTCGACGCATATTCCCCTTCCTACCTGACATCCATAGGAAGACGCTGGTACAAGCACTGGTCATCGGCCGGATGGATTATTGCAATGGACTGCTTATCTCTGCCAATCAAGAACAGCTGGGTAGGCTGCAGGTGGTACAGAATACCGCGGCAAGACTCATTTTAAATGCTTTGCCCCGTACTCCCTCACGCCCTCTCCTCTCTTCACTTCACTGGCTTCCGGTGAAACAGCGCATTGACTTCAAAGTATGTTGTATAATGCACAAATGTATCTACGGATCCGGCCCTCAATATCTAAGAGACATATTTGTCCCCTACTTACCAAGACGTGCTCTACGCTCCAGTAGCACTATGCTGCTTCAGGTCCCTAGGGTGATGAGAGCAAGACAGGGAGGACGGGCCATCTCACTTAAAGGCCCGATGCTCTGGAATTCTCTGCCCCCATTGCTAAGACATACCTCCAACCATCTGTCCTTTAGAAGGAAGTTAAAAACATATCTTTTTTCCCAAGACTAATGTCTTCCCCTGCAATCGCAGTAGCCATATGTCCTTGGTAGCTCCATGATACCTGCTCAGAAGCCACGCGCGGAGATACCCCTTCGGGGCTGATTCAGGTGCGAAATAAGCATATAAATAAATAAATAAATAAATAACCATGGTCGGAGGAAGACTCCAAAAGCATACCGACAACCTGCTTAGCAGTAACCTTGCGGCTAGCCAATATCCTTACTAAAAAAGGAGACTGCACTGCACAAGTCAACAACCAACACTGTGCAAAACAAGTTAAAAAAAAGTGTGCCTTATCCCAAAGATCTATATACTCAAACTACACAATTCACTAACAAGAGACAGCCACACTCACCAGCACCTACTCTGCAGAGACAGCAAAAACCAACAATATCCCACTCGAAAGAAAACAGCACCAATTACTCACAAGACATTAAAATACACATAGAGTACAAATGCCAAAAGTTTTTGACCCTCAAAAACTGAAGCCAAACATACTGCTATTACACAGTTTGCAAAAAACAAACTCATTCAGAGAAATAAAACATTTACATTTTACAAAAAAGTCTTACCAAACACAGGCAACTACACAAACAGAAAAACCACCAGTAATGAAACTGCAACCTGGAACAGTCTAATGAGCAAAAGCCTTCAACTAGAACAAAAAAGGAGAAATAAAGCATTACAATTGCAATTCACAAAAAATAAAAATAACACTAAAACACGCTATGTTACTACCCAAATGGTCAATTGGCCAGATGGGCCTTCAAATAGGGCTGAGAAAAATAGGGGGTTATCTTGCCCAAGGGATCACGAGAGGCTGTCTGCCAAGCCAATCTGCCCCCCAGGTGGGGCAGAAAACAGCAGACAGAAATGTGCCCCCTTGCAAAAGTAATACATCCCTAGTGCCTAGTAAGGTTTTCTGCCTCCACCCACCTGCATAGGGCAGAAAGGTAAAAAAAGGGGCAAATATGCCCCAGTTCCATTACTCACAAAACAAAATCCCTGGTGCCTAGTGAGATTTTCTGCCCCCCTTCCCCATCGGGGTCAGAAAGGGCAAAAAAATAGGCTGATCTGGGTGGGGCAGAATACACACATGAAAAATATGTCCCCTGGAAGTGACCATTGGCCAAGGGGTTGCTTCCATTTTAATTTAAAAGTCCCTGGTGTCTAGTGGGGTTTTCTGCCCCCCCCCCCCCCCCCTTCCCGGACAGAAAGGAAAAAAAACAGGCTAATTTTCCCATTAGAAAAAAAAATGGCCCCCTGGAAGCGACTCTTACCCAAGGGGTCGCTTCCATTTAAATTAAAGGCGAATCCCCACCCCCCACTTGGGCCCAGAAACTGCCGAGAAAATGTCCGATCAATTACGGGGAGTGGTCAGAAAAGTCTTCATTTAAAATGGCCCCATAGGAAGCAACCCTTGCCCCAAGGGGTTGCTTCCTTTTACAAAAAAAATCCCTGGTGTCTAGTGGGGCATTCCTGCTCCACGATCGCGACTGTGCGCGATCGTGAAGCAAGAATGCCCTGCATTGAGACATCAGGGGAGAGGAAATACTCTCTTCTCTCCGCCGATGCCTCAATGGATCTTGTTTTGGCCCCCCGTCCCACCGGAGACAAAACACCTACCTCCTCCTCTGGACGCGCTGGAAAGAAATGATTTCCAGTGCGTCTAGCGCTTCCTGATGTGCGCGCTGATGTCATGGGGAAGCGTGAGAGGGGGTCGGGGGTGGCAACGGAAACTCTTCAACTTCCATCCCTGCTTGTGGGGGCAAGATCGATGCCCTGGGACGGGGAAGCGCCAGCACTTCTCCCATGGGCTGTGGTAATGACTGAGCGGTTCCGTCATAAGCACAACCGAATCGATACTCATGACTGAACCGCTCTGTCATGAATATCGAAGGGGTTAAAGGCATGATGTTTGGAGTCACCACTGCTCCCAGGGTATTTACTAAATGTCTGGCAGTAGACGCTTCACATACCTAGTCGACAGGCTCATCAAAGCCAGTACTTAGTAAATGTGTCTCCAACACACACAAATCGCCATTCACTTGCTTCACCAACTAGGGTTTATAGTGAATGCGTTGGAAGTCTCATCCACAGCATTCCAACACGCAAACTTATCTAGGAGCCACAATAGACGCTCACAAAGCTCTAGCCTCTCCCAATACAGCCATGATTCACAGTACTCCGTCCCTTTTCACTCATTTTCAGCCCAACCAATCCATGCCAGCATGAGTCTTCATGCAACTGCTAGGCATGATGGCTCCTTACATTACAATTGTTCCCCACACAAGACTTCACACGCGTCTCCTCCAAGAATGCTTAGCAAGACAGTGGAACCAGTCGCAGGGTCGATTAACTGATCTAGAGTTAAACGGCTGGACCCATCGCTCTCTCCAGTGGTGGAACCCACAAAATGTATCCAGAGGGCGCCTCTTTCTCCACCCTGCTCCACACAGTGCTAACAGCAGACTCATCGCTCACTTGTTGGGGCGATCACCTACAGCATCACACAATACAAGGATTATGGACTCTAAAGTATAGGACCCGTCTTATCACTTAAAGCTACTAGCAGTGTTTATATCGCTCCAAGCCTTTCAAACTCTCCTAATAGGCAAAACTGACCTAGTCCTCACAGACATGACTGCAATGTATTACATTCAAAAGCGGGTGGGAGACACACTCACTGTCATGCCTAGCACAAGCCATTTGGAAATGAGCCATACATCACAATTTATCTCTAACAGAACACCTTCCAGGAGTAAGCAATCACATTGCAGACCATCTCAGCTACAGAGATAGCAAATCCATGCGTGGGAACTTCATCCCTCAATCCTCCTTCCCTACTTTCAGGAATGGTGCTTTCTCTTGATAGACCTATGCTTATCTGTCTCTCCCACTCATTCCGCTGGTTGTTCGGAAGCTTAGGCAATCAGCCCTCAAACTCATTCTCATAGCTCCCACATGGGCACATCAACCTTGGTTGACCACCTTGTTAGAGCTCTCAGTAGTTCAACATCAAAAGTTTCATCTCAACTCTAGTCTCCTCACTCAGAGCCCCTGAGAAATCCGGCATTCAAGTCCCAAGGAACTCAACCTGGCGATTTGGCTCCTGAAGTCCTAGAGTTTGGTTATTTACAACTACCACCAGACTGTATGAATAACCCTAAAGGAGGCTAGGGGACCTAAGACCAGGGTGTGTTATGCAGCAAAGTGGAAACATTTTGTTTTATACTGTAACAACCTCAATCCCCTTGGTGCTTCAGTACAAAATGTTATTTTTTACATGTGCTACAATCTGGATTAGTTTATACATCTGTCTGCTTGCATTTAGCAGCAGAAGGCGCATACTTACAAAACGGGCAACACTTCTCTATTCAGAGTACCAGTGATTGAAGCCTTTATGGAAGGACTAAAAAGAGTAAATCCACCAAGAGAGCCGACTGCACCAGTATGGAACTTGAACATAGTCCCTACAATGATAATGTTATCCACATGTTGAACCAATGCATAGGTGTCCATTACCGTTTCTCTCATGGAAGGTTGGTTTTCTTATTGCAATCACTTCCCTAAGGAGAGTTGGAGAACTCCAAGCACTAACTATCCAAGAGCCTTTCTTTCAACTTCATAAAAACAGTGGTTCTTCGAACCAACACCAAATTTCTACCAAAAGTTGTTTCTGCTTTTCACATCAATCAATTGGTTGAGTTACCGTTCTTCTTTCCGAAACTGGTTTCTGTAGCAGAACGAGCTCTACATACACTAGACGTTAGAAGAGCTCTTCTATATTATGTAGAAAAAACAAAAGCTTTTTGTAAAACTGCTTTTTGTTGAGTTTTCGCCACCACACAAAGGCAATCCCATTTCTGAATCTGGCATTGCAAGATGGATCGGGAAATGTATCCAAATATGTTATACAAAAGCAAAAGGAACCTTGAGCGTACCCCCTAGAAGCACATTCCACCTGCAAAATTGGGGCTACTATGGCCTTCCTAGGGTATATTCCCTTAACTGACATCTGTAAGGTAGCAACACGGTCTACACCGCACACATTCACCAAACACTATTGTGTAGATGTTAGCGAGTCAACTAGCTCTTCATAGAAGGTGAGATTAATAATTTAACTTGCAGTTGATAATCAATTTAACCAAGTATAATCATTTAGGATACACTAAAGTTAAAATGACTGTTTATTAGCACTCATTTGGCATAGATAGAGGTGCCTGTTGGGTTAGTGGGTCATGAGGGCTGCCAGAAAATACAAGTCTAGATGATTGCCCAGGTTTAGCTTCAATTCCGGACACTAGCTGGATTATTTCTCACGTGGGTAGGACCTCTTTCAGCTGAGCTGGCCTAGAGGGTGAGACTGTAGCCCGGCGCATGCCTCGCCGGTCGTGAAATGTAAATGCAGGTCAAGTCAAAAAATTGAAAGTGTTAAGATGGCTTACCTACAAGAATGTATTTGTAGACTAATGTTATATTTCTCTGCTTTCAGGATGCTCGGCTTTAAGTTTTGACAAGTAACCAGCAAAGAATCCAGCAAGGAAATTCACCTGCACTGTTTATCAGTTTTGCACTTGATGTTTTGTTTGACATTTATTTTGTTTACTTTGTACTTTTTGGCTGGTCATTTAAAAGTTTTTCATGTGCACTTTATATTATATTGTTTATTTACTTCCAGCAACTTAAGTGTAGGAAAACCTTTATAGTATTCAGAAAAGTTTCAGCTCAACTTAGTTTGGCTCTTTTTTTTCCTAACGGGGCTCATTTTGGATTTTAAAAGGGGGATTTTTGTACACTGTAAATACAAATGGAAAAGAGTATGCTCTCATTTGTATTATTTATGTGGGTGACACCGTTATAGTATAATAAGGGCACATTGTGAATGAATGAAAAAAGACAGATTAATAGGACAAACACGGTGGTGACTTCTGGGATTTTTTTCAAGGGTTCTATGGACAAGGCAGCTCACGTGCACGTTTTTTTGTAGGAGAAATCAGCATTTAAAGTACAGAATCTTGCGGGTGTAATGTAGTTGCTAATTTCTAGATAATGTCTTACACTAGTAATGTCTGTGCTCAATCTAAATCATGTTCCCTCTCCTAAAACATGTGGCCCTCAGTACAAGTATTTTAAGCATGCGTATGATCACTACTGTGGAATGGCTTGATGGATGGTAAATGGATTTAATTAATGGTTGATTTTAAGCATTTTGTTACTGTTTGCTTAACCTGAGGCAGGTCCCATCAAGGAGTGTAACTTAATCAAACAGTCACCGAAATCACGTTTTCAGATCAGAGACTTTTTTTTAATTGTTTTTTTATTTCATGCTGTATAACATTGCGTTTAAGACTAGGTTACTTTCACAATTAGTCAAATGGAGTGGCATGGATTAAATCATGTTTTATGGATCAAAAGTAAAACTAGCTAACTTACAGTGAAGGAAAATCCATCCACTACTTCCTAGTTTCAATAATCATGTGTTCAGTCAGTTTCGGTTCGTTTTAATATGAATGAATGGAAAAATATTCGAGTGCTTTTTATAGAAAAATGATATTGACCATTATCAAAATAGCTAATTTTATTAAAAGTTGTGCTAACAGATTACTTGCTATAAGTCATCAAACATGGTTATGTAAGATGCATTTCAATAAAAATTCCATTAAAAACTAACCAGCATTTTTTTCTATTGCTTTGCTTAAATGTTTTCATGCGTTCCCACACCTGATTGTTGGAGGGGCTTTGGTATGGTGCAGGGGTGGTCTCCAACCTTTTCTGTACTGAGGACTACTTATGTTCAATAAAACATATAAACAGCTACTAATATTATTAGTGCAGTATAATTTCAATTTCTTTATGTATATTAATTCAACCAAGCAAAATCTTTCTGATTTAATAAGCTGGGCTGCACACAGGTGAGCTACTCTGTTCGCTTAAGAGCTACAGTAGCTCACG
The DNA here is from genome assembly GCF_964263255.1 of Lissotriton vulgaris. Classification (NCBI taxonomy): domain Eukaryota; kingdom Metazoa; phylum Chordata; class Amphibia; order Caudata; family Salamandridae; genus Lissotriton; species Lissotriton vulgaris. The sequence continues at coordinate 944,592,731 of NC_141695.1, read as the reverse complement.
AGCTACTGTTTGGAGACCCTGGACTATGGTGCATACGTGGTTCCCTGCAGCAGTTAATTTTCTGGTTGGAGTTAGGGTTTTACAGCATGAAACCGTTTCTGGATTCACAGCTGTGCATTGTTCTGCCATCTAGTGGCTGGGCCTGGAAATCTAGTTTTTTTAGAGGGTGGTCGGACGGGTGGCTTCGAAAAATCAATTTGGCCACTCGCAATTTCGAGTTAAATTTGGTCAGGTAAAGCTATGTTCGAGGCATATAAGCTGCAGATCTCACACTGAGTATTAGATCGCCACCTGGTGTTGGGTTCGGATGATTGCATGTTGTTGTCTTGGAAGAAGTCTTTGTAGTCACAAGATAAGTGGCACCTCCCTTGGATGATGGTGCGCATGGGCATAGTTTAAAAGGAATTTCTGTGTCAGTGTGATTGTCGGGGAGCTGCTATCACGGTTTCTGCTCTCTTTGCACATATTGTTTTAACGGGGGATCTTGTCTCAACTGGGGAATTTTTTTTACTTAATTATATCTGTTTGCTCAGGAGGTGGAAAATACTTCACTTACCCGTTAGGAACTGACTGCTCTTCCTGATTTGCGGTGTCCGTCGGTGCGAGCAGACCCGCCATCTTTGGAGTTAGCGCTACAGCTCTCGGGGACAGATTTGCATAAAAAGAGATGCGCGCAGCGGATGCGCTCAGCTGGTGGCGCACAAAGGCAAGCCAGTCTGTGCCTGTCCGCTCTAAGGACGCGCTCGGCGCCAGTCATGCTGTCCCTTTAGGAGAAAAAATGGGATCTGATGGAGCCTGCCGTTTTGTAAGCTATATTAGTGTGGAGCTACATAATATTGGCGAGTTGGGCAAAGATAGGGGGAAATTTACATTCGCCGAGAATGCATTCTCGACCTCAGCCTTTTTAAACAAGCATTAGAAATACAATAGGTCTCGGATTTTTTTGAGTAAGAGCTAATGGCATTGTAAATGGCAATGTCTTTTAGCCATGTGTTATGGAGTGTATGCATGTGGTGTGTAGTGGAATTATGTGGGTTGGATTGGAACTGTAGCAATGGTGGCATGCTGCGCTTCAGATGAATATGTTTAAAAGTAAAGTGCACCATACTGCGATTGCTACAATAGTTAATTGTGGATGCGTTAACAATTGATGTGTGCACTGATGGCTGGTGGTGTGTGTGCCTGTTGAAATTGTGCACTGATGGCTGGTGGTGTGTGTGCTTGGTGGAAACGTGCGCTGCCGGCTGGAGGTGTGTGTGCTTGGTGGAAGCGTGCACTGACGGCTGGAGGTGTGTGTGCCTGGTGAAAGCATGCACTGGTGTTTTGTGCCTGGTGGATGCCTGCACTGACAGCTGATGGTGTTTGTGCCCGGTGAAAGCGTGCACTGATGGATGGTGGCGAGTGTTTGTGCCCGGTGAAAGTGTGCAGTGACGGTTGGTGGTGAGTGTGTGTGTGGTCTTGTGTGTGTGGTCTTATCCTGCGCACTCACTCTTACTCTGCAGTCATTCTGCACTCAGTCTGCACTCACACTCTGCACTCACACTCACTCTGCACTCACACTCTGCAGCACTCACTCACACTCTGCCGCACTCACTCACACTCTGCCGCACTCACTCACACTCTGCCGCACTCACTCACACTCTGCCGCACTCACTCACACTCTGCCGCACTCACTCACACTCTGCCGCACTCACTCACACTCTGCCGCACTCACTCACACTCTGCCGCACTCACTCACACTCTGCCGCACTCACTCACACTCTGCCGCACTCACTCACACTCTGCCGCACTCACTATCACTCTGCAGCACTCACTATCACTCTGCAGCACTCACTATCACTCTGCAGCACTCACTATCACTCTGCAGCACTCACTATCACTCTGCAGCACTCACTATCACTCTGCAGCACTCACTATCACTCTGCAGCCCTCACTATCACTCTGCAGCACTCACTATCACTCTGCACTCTGCCACATCTGTCACATCGTAAGGGCCTGCTAAATCTCTGTATTAAAGGCTTATCATCCTATGTGGACAGGAGCCATCTTTCTTTAGGTGTCAGTGGTATACATGCCTTTGTTTTCTTAGACTGTCTGTAATCCAATGCCTTTTTCTGTAAATACTGACGCCTTTCGCTTTAGGAAACTCCAAATTCTCTTTTAATCTGCTCAAATGATTAAAGTCCTTCAGTGTTAAAGAAATCTCCCAATCCTATACAACCACCTTCTGCCAAGGGGAAGTACTGCCTCTAATCCACGCCTGGAGAAAATCAGGATTGCCTATGAACGGAGTCAAGGGTGATGGATAAGGGGAGAGTCCCTTCTTAATCACTTCTGAGTCCCAATAGGCTATCACAGCTCTCATAACAGCAAAGTATTCAAACCCTAAGAGCTATGCTTTTTTGGGTAGCTAAACAACCTTCCAAAGATGATCCCCAGCAGCCAGCGAACCCATGCAGCGCTAGGCCTTTTTGCTTTTTCTGCTCCATTCAACCACATATCACAGTTGAGCTGTGTGGTTGTAATATATTCTATGAGGGGCTATCAACCCCCTCTGTTGTCTGCTCGAACATTCTGTGCACCACAAATTTAGCTTTCTTCACTCCCAATATAAAGTTGTTTAGCATGCGTTGAACTTCTTTTAGCACTACATTCGTAGTTTGAAGGGGTAAAGTCTATGCCAATTGTAAAAGTCTTGGCAAAGCTGTAATTTTCACAGTTCTATTCTCCTCAGTCCATAGAGACCTACCCCCTGTATGCCACTCCTCTATCTGATTTAAAGGAACACAAAAGCTCAGCCTATGTTTTGTGTGCCACGTCTTCCAATGAGGGGGTATTTTAGTTACCAGATATGTGATATGTTTCTCCATCCACAGAACCGAGTTGCCTTGAATTTTCCATTGGCCGCAGGAAGGGAGCAGGTTTAGTCAAGGCTAAGTAATGTCTGTGCACACCAACTAATCTCATTAGGAGTTTCCGTTCCCCAGCACAGGAGGGGGTGTGTGCGGGCCCGAGGGGCGGCTGCCATTGTTATGAGGAAGGGTGACCACTCGAACCTTTCTGTACTCGGCGAAGGTCTGAGACTGGGCCTTATAAATCCAGCATTGATGCTCAATCATGCCTCGTGTGTGCAGCTGTCTAGATAGCGCTTGTTGTGCCCAGGGCTGCTTCTCTGCGCAGAGCAAGTCTCTGCGTGACTCGTGGATTCACTTTTTTTGTTGGCATCACTCTGAGTTGCTGTTTGTCTCTCTCGTTTTTGGTTAATTTTACGGAATGCGAGAACTGAACTCCTTGCATATAATGTGGCGCTCACAAAAAAAAGAAACTGCCAAATGTGTGGGGAAACGTAAACGGGGAGAGCTCCGTGAAATGGATTACAAAAAAAATAAATGTGCGCCCAGCATCTGTCTTCAATTACCGCGGCGTCTGACAGCTGGTAATTGAAGAAATATGGCCTTCTGTTGCGCGTGTCCGCACGGAATATGCAGGAATCAGAGCAACTCTACAGCCTATGGCCTATTGCGTGCTGTCTTCTAAAAAGACAGGCATGCGAGGCCCAATTGCCATGCAGCTGGCAACAAAAAAAAGCGAAAATCAAGAGCTTTCAGGAATTCTGTAGGTACTATTCTCGAAGCCCTCAGAAAAAAACTCTTAAGCCACGCCCACTTCGTGGGACGTAGGCCGAGCCCTAAAAATTGTATTCTTACTTGTGGCTGTTAAACGTAAGATCCTTGCCCAAACACAGCGTGGAAATTCAGCTGTTGCTAGAACTCCATGAACTGAATGCACTGTTCATGACAGAAACATTGACCCACCTAGGTAGGTCAACGTAGGTAGGTGAGGTAGATCCAGGCTGGGCTTGTCCGCCTGGGTATAAAATCTGCCATAAACCCAGATTGAGTGGGAGGGGTGGTGGAGTCGGTGTGATTTAGAAAGACTCCTGGATTATTGTTACCATTGATATGGATGTTATTGAAGGATTTGAATTACTTGGCTTTTCCATTAAGGATGATCATGGCCACGTTTTAACAGGGATTGTCTGTTATAGACCCTCGGGGGACCTTAGTGTGTATGAGCAGCAATCACTGCTGGAGGCTATCACCAACATGGCTGCCACTCACAGTAGATAAGTGATTTTGGGTGATTTCAACCTCTGGCTGAATGGAACCCTTGACTCAGTCTATTATAATGTCCTCGAATCATGCTAAGGCCTTGGTCTTTTTCAACGGGTGGCTAAGGCTACACATAAGGGAGGGCATATATTTGATATAATTTTTTCAGGGGATCAAGTCCTCAATGTGGAAATATGGATTGGTCCGACCACTTTTTGATCAAATCCCATGTGGATAATGCTTTTCATAACAATCAGGCAGCATGTATTATGAGTAACTACGTTAGCAGATATTGGAAGGCTCTCCTTCGAAAAAGAGGTTTAGCCCCCGTGTTTCAGGTGGAGGACTGCTTCTCGTTGAATAAGCAGGTAGAGGAGAACTACGTATCCCTCTGCTCACAGTTTACTGCGGTCTTGGATTTAATGGCTCCATAAAAAAATCATAGGAGAGGGGGTAGACCATCGGCCCCTTGGTTTAATGATGAATTAAAAAAATTGAAACTGGATTGTAAACAGGCGGAGGGAAAAGGGAGAAGGGGATATGAGGATAAGGATAAACATACCACGAAAACTACGATTGTGTGTTATAAGAAAGAGATTAACATGGCCAAAGCAGAATACTTCTCCAACACTATTCTTAATGCTCCTAACAGATCTAGAAGTATTTTTAACATGTTAAACTAGTCCTGATTGCACAAATAATCAGGTACCTCCTTCCCAAGACCTTTGTGATAGTCTGGCAAGGTTCTTGAGTGATTAAATTAAAACTATTATTGACGACCTGGGTGGGGACCACCAGCAACCTGAGTCTGGAATCACACTATTGGTCTTAGTGGCAATTCTGGGAGTGGTATTGATGCTTTTATTAGTAGTTTAGAGAGCTTGACTATCAATAATTTAACAGACTTTGTGCCACTAACAGTGGAGGATTTTAGTAGGGTAGCCCTAGGTGTCCCTTCTGGATCCTGTGCCACAGAAAATCTGGAAAGAGTTTGAGGCAGAGCTGTTCTCTACACTTCGGTTAATTTGTAACCAATCTCTTTTTAATGGAGTGGTCCCGTCCCACTGTAAACAGGCACTGGTGACACCTCTTTTAAAGCTGGACCCTGCCCCAAAAACTATAGGCCAATCTCCCTTTTACCTTTTCCGGCCAAAATTGTAGAACAAGTGGTCAGTGGTACTCTCAAAACATCTGGAACGGAATAAACTCTTAAAGGATGTACAGTTTGGTTTTCGGCCTGCCCATGGCAGAGAGACCGACAGCCTTGGTGACTGTGATGGACAAGCTTTGGATGCGTGCAGACAGGGGTCAAGAAGCAGTTCTTATTCTGCTCGACCTGTCTGCCGCATTCGATGCGGTTAACCATGGGATCCTGTTGAGAAGGCTGAGGGAGGTGGGGGTGACAAGCCGTGCTCTGTGTTGGTTTCAGTCCTTTCTTTCAGAAAGGAGACAAGCAGTGTCCCTTCCCCCTTATCAATCTGCCTTCACCAACATCACGAATGGCGTGGCTCGGCAATTAGCCCAATTTTATGTAACATTTATATGAAACCTTTGATTGCGGTCATAAAAGAGCATAATATCAACATCGTAAATTATGCAGAGGACACACGGCTGATTCTGTCCTTAGAGGGAGATCAGTAGACCTCTTTGGAAGTGTTTCATGGCTGCCTGTGTGCCACGGCTCATTGGTTGAGGGAAAACTCTGTAGTTTAATGCAGGAAAGACCGAGGTGCTTTTCTGTTCAGTGGGTAAGGTTCCTTCTGTGTTGCCTGGAAACTTCTGGCCCACAGATACATCGACTGCATTGAGGCCGGGGGAGAAGGTCCGTAACTTGGGCGTTATGTTTAACAACAAACTCACAATAGAGGCTCAGGTTCCCAAAACTGCAGGAAGCTGTTTCGCTATTATTAGAACTCTGCAGAAAATGTTCCCCCTGCTGCCTTCTCATGTGCGAGTTCTAGTGGTACCAAGTACCATTTTAAGCAGATTAGACTATTGTAACGTGCTGTTAGAGTCCCCAAAATATCTTCTGGATAGACTTCAGAGGATTCAGTCAACGGCAGCCAAGCTAGCCTTAGGATGGCCCAGAGGTTCCTCCTCATCGGCCTTGGCGGAGCTGCACTGGCTCCCGTTGAGACAGAGAATCCAGTTTAAATCTGTCTAGTGCTCAAAGCTTTGCATGGGTCCGGACCTGTTTCTATGAGGAGAAAGTTTGAATGGTATGTTCCAGGAAGAAGCCTCCACTCCTCGTCGGCTAGACTGGTGAAAATACAGAGAGTTAGGAAAGTAAAATCAGGTGACAGAACCTTTGGCATAGCAGATGCAAGACTTTGGAATGAACTTCCACTGGAATTGAGATGTCAGCGATCTCCTTTTTAGAAAGAGACTAAAAACTTTGCTGTTCCCCAAAGTCTAACTCTGTTGTCAGCCTCCGGGCACACTTATAAACTGTACTCTGGGAATGTTAGCGCCAGGATGCCTGCTAGGTGACGGAGCGCTTTTATAAATGAAATAAATAATAAATAAATAATAAATAAATCAACTCCATCCTCAGATTGTTTTTTTCCGCCACTGGGTTCGGATGTAACTTTTCCGCTCCGGTTAGAAATCTACTTTCTAAGTAGTTTGACGCGTCAAAAACTTAAACTCTTCTAAACATTAGACCAATAACTATCTCGTCAGCCCGATTCTGGTCGTCGACGCGGGCCGTTAGGTGTATCCACGCCGCGAAGCTTACAGTGTATGGAAGGGACGCTGTTCAAGAAATATCCCCAGTGACCATCATAAGGTCTGTAACCTGTGCCTATCAGCAGAGCACGACGAGTCCAGCTGTCCAGCCTGCGCATCCTTTCGATTCAAGAAGACCATTCGGGATCGGAGGGCCTGTGGACACATCATGCAGAGATCATCTCGACACCGGTAGACATCTCCGAGGGTCCAGATGTCCCAAAGGAAGATTCAGAAGATCTCGATCGTATCTGAGGCAGACGACACCGGTAGACATCTCCGAGGGTCCAGATGTCCCAAAGGAAGATTCAGAAGATCTCGATCGTATCTGAGGCAGACGACTCCGATGACTACATACCATTGGGTCAACGCGTGAGTACTACTGCCCCTACCGCAGGTCAACACTCCGCCTCCAAGCCCAGTCGTGACCGAAAGACTACTTCAGAAGCCCAGCCTTCGAGCCCGGCTCCAAAGAAAATTCACAAGCCTTTCGGTAGCTCGTGACCGAGTAAACCGAAACCCAAAGAAGACCTGGTTCCGAAATCCATTCCGAAACCGTCGACTCCGAAAGACAAAACGACTTCGAAAATAATGAAGCTTCAGGGGTGTGGAATTTTATAAAATATCTTCTTGTCCGAAGGACAAAATGTTTCAGAAATCTACTTGTCCTTTAAAAAAAATCTACTTGTCCCATTTGGTAGCAAACAATGAGGTTTCAATTCATGACCGTATTCTCATATAAGAGTTTGGATAGCAACCTTTCTGATTATGTCAGGGCTCATTTTACTATATTATTAGAGACAGCGGTCCCTGTCATGGGAAATATAAGAACATATCCATAAAACTGCAATCAGCGTTTGGTGTACTATCACCATCGATGCTAGTGTTATTTTCCTCCTGTGCTGGATGATCATTTTTCCCATTGTTCATGACGAGCTCAGCTCTTTCAATGCTCTCTTTCTAGACTGAGGAAGAGACTTGTGGACTACCCTGACAATTATATTTGTAAACATTCACTCATTTTCACAAAATGTTACTGTAAATAAACTTAGATTCTACTTCCAGTCCAGTGCCTCAGTTACCAAGGAGACTGCCCCTGTCTGACACTATTCACATTGTAATTTTTGGACAGTTCCCTTCATCTCACTCTAGCTTGGTTCCCTGGTTTGCTAGAAATGTGATCAAATGCCAAGCACTATATCCAATATGTAGACTTTCATAGTTTGGCAAGAATTTGTAGGCAATATAGTTACAGAGTCAAAATGTAAGCTATCAATACATGTAAGTTTGGCTTAGACACACAAAGATTGTGTTTGTACCTATAAAAGTATTCACTAGCAAAAAGAGTTGTTTTTTCCAGACCTAGATTGCGGTGCAAATTTGTGCATGCGTGCAACATACATTGTTTAACGACACAATAAACTCCTCTCTAACCCCCTCTGCACCCTGAAAAAGGTAATACATTATATGTTTGTAAAGAGTGTGTTTACGAACATGGAACTGTTGTAGGTTTCCAGGCCAACTTAGGTAAACGCTTATGAATTTCGGGAAGTCTTAATTCTGCACCAATGCAATTTAATAGAGCTTTAATGCAAATTTGTTACATTCTGTTATGAGTGGGGGGCCTAATTATTTTTCTTTAAGTAGTTTTACTTTGATTTGCCTTTATTTTGTTATTAAAATATTGACATGTACCAAAGGTGATGTATTAAGTGATTCCTTAGTGCAATGGTAGTTAATGTTTTCAACCTCTGCATTGTAGCTTTCTGCACACTACAACCATTTTTAAGTTGCAACTATTTTGCTCTCTTCGTCGCTTTTTCAAGGAGCACATTGTTTAGGGTACATTGGTGATTTTATTTTGAAAACAGACACTCTTGCTTCCATTTTTCTTTATACACTTGCACATAATAAAGGAGCCTTCTGGAAGCTATACACAGCCACAACTTGTAAATGTATCAGACCATGAACAACTGCTTTTATTGGATCCCCTATCAGTAATGCAAACTGAAATTCCTGCTGACTGTGTTTGAATGTATCTGACTTGAATTCTCTGCTCGACTGAACTTTAATGCACTTGACCCATGAACATGTTACACAATTTTGTTTAAACATTAGCACCCCGACAAGCCGAATAAACTGTGGGCGATCATACCTCTAGCAAACAAATGCAAATGTGTCACTATATTATTTCCCTGAGAAACTACCAATTTGTTTCAGAGGTAATGGGGGGATTTGAGGAAACCAGCAAGTAAAAATGCATCAGTTAGAAAACCCCGAAGAGGGGCCATTCAAACTATTAAGGTACTATGGTTACAGCAGACACTGACTTGTCATTAAAGATGTTAAGAAGAAAGGTCATGCCTTTCACAGCAATTTACTTAGTTGCCTCTTCCAAGTCATACCATGCAGATTTCATGCACAGTAAAGCTCAAACTCCACACAGCTAGTGTTCTGCATAGCTCCTGCACAACCCACGGGCATGGCAAACCTCATGTCTAGAGCAACTTATATCCTCTATAGTGCATCTCATACACTTTACACCTTCTATTTAACAATTCACTCATGCACTATCCCTCCCCTTACATGAATCGTGCACAGCACTGTTCATAACTATTATACAGCTCATGTCCTGCGCAGGTCACTGTAAAGATCATACGCAGTGTAGCTCGGGTACCATGTGGATCTCATGTAAGACATAGTTGAGCCTTGCATTACCATTGTTCCTAGCATCTTCAGTATAGTGCACAAATCAAGCTTTGCACAGGCCACACTTGCACAGCTTATTCCATTTGCACAGGTAGTATCTTCTATGTGATGAGTGATACGAAGGTGGGGTTCTTATGAAAAGAAAAGATTATGGTGTGTGATTTACAGTCGTACTCTGCTGCTTAGTAAAGGGAAAAACCCTTTGATGGTTTTATTCAAGGGAGTAGCCAGAAAGTTAAAATACCCCCCACTTTGAACAATACTCTGACAGCACCAAACAAGTGATGCAAGTGAGCTCAAACCTCCCTAAAATTCCTTTTTAGTCACTTCCATCCAAGCATCTGTCCATTGTTCTTTCATGCTACATCTATCTGCTCATGTCCATTTCACATTTCCATTCTGTCATTCATTCACTCTTCCCCGTTCCATCCATCCGTTGGCCATTCCATACATCTACCCATCTGTTCACCCATCCACAATCTATGCATGCATCCATCATTTGACTTACCCATCAATCAATAACTCCTTTCAGCCATCAATTTTTCCTTTTGCCATTCATTTATTCATCCATCCATCCGCTCAGATTTTCATTTACTTTGCCATACATCCATCCTCTCAGATTTTCATTTACTTTGCCATAAATCCATCATCTCAGATTTTAAATTACTATGAAATCCTTCTATCCATTCAGACTTTTATTTATATTTATTTACTCGTCCATTTTACCCACCGATCCATCTATCTCAGATTTCCATTTACTTTGTCAACCTTTCATCCACCCAGCTACACATTCTTTCTCACATACACAGAGCCACCCATTCTCTTACCTATCCATCTTTTCACCCACCCGTCCCCAATTATCCATCCATCCTTTCACCCACCCATCCACCCTTTCACCCACCCATATCCACCCTTTCACCCACCCATCCACCCTTTCACCCACCCATCCGTTCACCCACCCATCTAGTCATCCATACTTTCACCCAATCATCCATCCATCCTTTCACCCAATCATACATACATCCTTTCACTCAGTCATCTATCCTTTTACCTAATCATCCATCCATCCTTTTACCCACTTGTCCATCCATCCTTTCATCCACCCATACATTCACCCACTCATCTATCCTTTGCCCCTCTTCCATCCTTCACTAGCAACCCATCTTCGATTTTCTTTTAGTCAATCATCTCTTATCTGCCAAGTTGTAGATGAGAGGCCCATAAAAAACTCACTGCTGCTGTAGGCAGGGGTTCACTATAGCCCAGGTTTTATTGGTGGGGGTTCCTTAGTCAGTAGATTTAGCTTTAGAACCTCACGAGCTTTCAATTCACTAAAACTTTAAAAAGTGTTGTCAAAATCCTATAAAATAATGAGCCCATGCTCACAAACACACACATAAATAGGTTTAGTGTGGTATTTTATCAGAGTGGAGTAGTGTATGCACCGTGATGCAGATACATCCCCTATAGGAGGCACAACGTAGGAGTTCAAAACAATGATTCAAGAGTTCATTTGAGTGTTTTTAATTTCTTCAAATAGAGTTCAATCCATCGATATTGTCAATCATATCAGGAATGTTAACATTGTGCAGGTAAAGTAGCGGTGATGCGGGGGGAACGCCTCTGATGCATTTCGGGCCAGTGGCCCTTTTTCAAGGAGCGTTCTTAACGCATGTAGTGAGGCTCACTACTTCCGGAAAGCTGAGACGCGTCTCAGCTTTCCGGAAGTAGTGAGCCTCACTACATGCGTTAAGACAATATCGATGGATTGAACTCTATTTGAAGAAATTAGAAACACTCAAATGAACTCTTGAATCATTGTTTTGAACTCCTACGTTGTGCCTCCTATAGGGGATGTATCTGCATCACGGTACATACACTACTCCATATTGAATCGCCGTGGTTTGACAGGACCACGACCCTCGAGAGCACACGAATCATTACACCTCTCCTAACGGATTTTCACAAAACAGCTGTGCCCCTCCTTATCCTTCTTCTTCGTATTTTATCAGAGCTCAGTCCACTAGGTAAGAGAGGCAGCAACAGCGTGGTAAAAATATAAATATAAATGCTTAAGTCGCATTTGTAAAGATGAATTTTCCATAAACTTAATATTCTAATATTGTGCGAGGCCCCGCATCAAAAAGTGGATTTTGACAACACTTTTTTGACGTGGGGCTGGGCACAATTTTTTGTCTACCGTCAAAGTTTTTGGAAAATTCAACTTTACAAATGCAACTTTATCATTTATATTTTACTACGCTTTTGCTGCCTTTTACCTAGTGGGCTGAGATCTGACAATAGCTCCGATGATCACATTAATAGCTACAGTGGGAGGGGGTTTGGGGGGGGAGAGCATCCGCGATCTCGGCTGCTGGTGGTGATGGGCCGCGTGCTTTACACCAAGGACAATGACCTCTGAAGGAAGGGGCCACCGAGGCAGGCTTTGGGGAGCGCAGAGACTCGGAAACACAGGATTATTGTGAAAGGCAGTACTTGCACATTCTGCTAGCAAGCAACGGTGACGGGCCTAAATGCTTTCAGAGTGCAGTTGTGTGTGGCAGCCTTCATGCTAAATGAAACCGTGTAAGCAGAGTTTTTTTTTCTTTCCAAAAGCATAAGTCAGGCCGGCCCTGCAACCTTCAAAGAGATGTCAGTTTCCTTGCGCTGTGCTCAGAAAGGAGGGAAGCATTTCTGGGCATTGTCAGTGAAGCAAAGGACTATTACGTCGTAGAAAGTTATCCCAATAAACTCGGCACGCAATTGGAAGCAGCTTAGCAGGATTTTGAGAGTTCTGTTCTGGGAAAGGTTTCTGCTGCAGGAAGTTGAGCCTACTTGTCCGAGGGACAATAAAAACATAAATACTTGTTGTCCCTGGCAGCAAATAATATGTCCTGGGCGTCGGGCGATATGAATTCCCCACCCCTGAGCTTGCTTCCGACGCTTCCAAGTTGACGAAACCAGTTTCGCCTCCAAAGCCTAGATCTTCGGAGCCAAAACCTACGCCAAAGGACTCTGCCACAACTCTTAAGGCTAAGGACAAAAACAAGCAACAATTGCGCTCAGAACTGAAAAAATCAGCACCAAAAGCCTTTCCTGAAGAAGAGGAGCGTTTTTTCGCCCTGATCCTAGACAGAAAAAGATCTAGATTGACCCAAGGACAGGGCATGTTTATACTGTGCCAGACAGAAAGAGGAAGTTAGATGCAGCACCTCCATCTCCAGTGCCTGTAAAGGACTCTGCCACATCACCTATGCGCCCTTCTCCTATACCCCCCTCTATTCCACCTCCTCTTCCTTCACCTCCTCAAAATTCTCCTCATTTTTCACCACAACATAACCTCCTCATAATGATGATGATATTATGGGGGACCCTTTTAAAGACCCAATAGATCCACCTGACTGGGAGTACCCAATCCCACTGGATGTACCCGATATCCCTTACCCACATACATACCCATCCAAACCATCTCCTCCAGAAGATAATATTGGGTTTGGACACTTACTCAATAGAGCTGCCATCCATCATGGGGTCACAATGCACTCAGATGAGGCAGAAGATTTTTTATTAGACACTTTAAACAATCCCAAAAGTCAGTTCAGATATTACCTATGATCAAAGGGGTCATTAAGTATGCACCAGAAGTGTTTAAAGATCCTGTACGTGCTAGGATCATATACCCAAGAATAGAAAAGAAATGTAGGCCTGCTCCTGGGGATCCTGCCTATATAAGGGACAGCTACCTTTAGATTCCGTAGTCGTTTCCAACGCTAGAAAACGAGCAAACTCCCAAACTTCCGGTTAAGCGCCACCTCTTGATAAAGAGTCAAAGATGATCGACGCTTCAGGCAAGAGAATAGCTGCCCAAGCAAGTAACATGGCGCATAGCTAACACACAAGCCCTACTCACAAGATACAACCGGGCTCATTATGATCAGCTAGAAACACACTTACAGCATCTACCTGGCCAATATAAAGCACAAGCTAATGACCTTATCCAAGAGGGTAAGCTAATTTCTAATGCTTCTATCAAGCGCGCACTTGATGCAGCGGACACTGCATCTAGAGAGCAATAAACATTAGTGTCCTCCTTAGATGCCATGCATGGCTACGCATCTCAGGCTTTAAGCAAGAGGTGCAAACTGCCATCTTAAATCAGCTATTTGACCAACAGCAGCTTTTTGGGCCAGCTGTAGACACAGTACTTAAGAAAATTAAAAAGGACACTGATACTGCCAAATCTATGGGAGCTTTGCAGTCCCCACAAACAAGAGGCTGCTTTCGTCTCTCCTTCTATAGAGGAAGCTCCAAACAAGCTGGAGCAGACAATTCAGCTTCCTTTAAAACCAACACCCAAACATCCTCCAATAGGGGATATTTTAGAGGCTACAGAGGCAACAACAAGGGGAGAGGTCGAGGTAATAACAATCGAACCTCTCCCACCACAAAACCGTGACTTCCTTCCGCTCCCCCCACAGCATTTCACTCCTGTCAGGGGGAGACTAACAGTTCCTACCTGTCTGGAATTCCATCACAACAGACAAGTGGGTAAGACAGATTATCCAGTATGGCTACTGCCTAGAATTAACAGCTACCCCTCCACATATACCACCCAGACAGCGTCCAATGTCTACAGAACATCTTACGATGCGCAAACAAGAGGTTCTCTCCTTGTTTCAAAAGGACACAATAGAAATAGTTCCATTACAACATCAAGGAACAGGGGTTTACTCGCTGTATTGCCTAATACCCAAGAAGAACGGGACACTAAGACCAATTCTCAACCTCAGGCTCCTCCACCTGTTTGTACACTCAGATAATTTTCATATGATCACTTTACAAGTGCTCCCATTGTTGCAACAAGGCGATTTCCTTAATACACTATATCTCAAGGACGCCTACTTGCATATTCCCATACATCCTTCTCACAGGAAGTATCTAAGGTTTGTACTAAAAGGACAGCACTATCAGTTCAAAGTCCTTCCATTCGGGGTCACAACTGCACCAAGAGTGTTTACAAAGTGTCCAGTAGTAGCAGCGCATCTCAGAAGGCAACACATCCATATCTTCCAATACCCAGACGATTGGCTCATAAAAGCCAGGTCATTCAATCAGTGTGTCCAACACACACCTCAGACAATTCAAACATTGCACGACTTGGGGTTTACAATCAACTACACCAAGTCGCATCTCAAGCCCTCGGGCTACAATAAACACGTCTACAGTTCTAGCTTTTCTTAGTCGCAAGGTTTCAGGACCAACACATTCTCCCAGCCAGTGTTCATGCAACTAATAGACATGATGGCATCTTCCATTATTATTGTACCATGTGTAAGACTGCAAATGCGCCCATTGCAAGAATGTCTAGCACATCAGTGGAACCAGGCTAAAGGGCAACTTGCAGACCTGGTCTTGGTCACACATCGCTCTCTGCCGTGGTGGAACACCAAAAACTTGTCCAGAGGGCGGCAGTTCCTCGACCTTGTTCCACAGATAGTACTTACAACAGAGGTGTCCCTGACAGGATGGGGAGCCCATCTCCTACACCATACAACTCAGGGAAGATGGGCCACTCAACAAAAAGTGCTCCACATCAATCACCTAGAGCTGCTAGCAATATTCCTAGCACTGAAGTCCTTCCATGTACAGAACAAAGCTGTCCTGATCCGGACGGACAACATGACAGCCGTGTACTACATTAAAAAAGGAGGCACACATTCTCTGCAACTCTCCCAGCTTGCACAGAACATTTGGAGATGAGCCATTCCACAAAAAATATATCTACTAGCAGAACACCTTCCTGGGGTTCACAATCAAATTGCAGATCTGTTACATCGACAGATACAACAGATACACGAATGGGAACTACATCCGCAAGTTCTTCTACCATTCTTTCACAAGTGGGGTCACCCAGACATAGATCTGTTCGCCACACACAAAAACGCAAAATGCCCAACCTTCGCTGCCTGGTTTCCACACCCGCTGTCCAAAGGCAATGCGATATGGATGAACTGGTCTGGCAGATTTACATATGTTCTGCCACTCCCACTAATACCACCAGTAGTGCGCAAGCTACAACAACAGTCTCTCAAAATGATCTTAGTAGCACCCACATGGGCACGCCAACCGTGGTTCACAACGCTGCTAGAACTCTCTCTAGTTCCACATCAAAGACTGTCTGACACCATCCATGCTAACGCAGAACCATTGAGACCTCAGACATCCAGATCCAAGTCAACTGAATCTAGCGATCTGGCTCCTGGAGTCTTATATTTTGGTTACCTTAACCTGCCACCAGACTGTATGAATATCATTAAGGAAGCCAGAAGACCTACTACTAGAGCTTTCTATGCTGCAAAATGAAAAATATTTGCCATTTACTGCATAATAATCAAATTGATCCCCTGGATGCTTCCATCCAGAATATCATATGCTACCTTCTACACTTAAAAAGATGTAATGTAGCATATTCATCTATACGTCTATACCTTGCAGCCATTTCTGCGTACCTACAAAATAGACCACATCTGTCATTATTTAGAGTGCCTGCAATTAAAGCATTTATGGAAGGATTTAAAAAAAATCATTCCTCCTGGGTTACCACCCTCTCCAGTGTGGAACCTAAACATTGTTCTTACCAGGCTCATGGGACCCCCTTTTGAACCTTTACACAAATGTGAACTGCAATTCCTCACATGGAAAACAGCTTTCCTTATTGCTATTACCTCTTAGGAGAGTAAGTGAGATTCAAGCTTTCACTATAGAAGAACCTTTTTTTACAATTACACTGTAACAAAGTGGTCCTAAGAACAAATCCCAAATTCCTTCCCAAAGTGATCACTCCTTTTCATCTAAACCAATCCGTAGAGTGATTACTCCTTTTCATCTAAACCAATCAGAGTTACCAGTGTTTTTTCACAACCCGTACTCTGTAGCAGAAAGAGCTCTACACACCCTAGAAGTGAAATGAGCTCTTCTCTATTACATTGACGGGACCAAATCCTTTCGCAAAACAATTGTTTGTAGCTTTCTCTCCACCACATAAAGGCAACCCCTTCTCAAGCTGGAATTGTAAGGGGGATTGTAAAATGCATACAAATATGCTATCAGAAAGCAAAACGTACATTAACAATTCCTCCTAGAACGCACTCCACACGCAAACTAGGACCCTCTATGGCTTTCTTAGGGAACATTCCCCTAGAAGACATCTGCAAGGCAGCAACATGGTCTACAACACATACCTTCACTAAACACTCTTGTGTTGATGTGCAAGCCAAGCAGCAAGCTGCTGTAGGACAAGCTGTCCTCAAAACTCTAAACTACTGCAACAGATACAGGTGACCACCGCTAGGGGAGACACTGCTGTATAATCGATGCTCAGTGTGAGATCTGCAGCTCATATGCATTGAATAGAAAATGCTACTTACCTGTATGCATCTGTTCTTGGCATGTAGAGCTGCAGAGTCTCACACGCCCACCCGCCTTCCCGGGACCAGTATCTGATCCAGTTCTATCTTACTTAGATATACACACGGACATCCTTTTTTCTTTCTACTAACTCCGTCATTTCCCTTCATGGTGACAAACAATCTAAGGATGGAGTTGATGCCCATGCGCACTATCGTCCAAGGGAGGAGTCACCTATCTCGTGACTACAAAGACTTCTTCCAAGACTACGACAACATCCAAGCCCAACACCACTTGGCAATCTAATGCTCAGTGTGAGACTCATCAGCTCTACATGTCAAGAAAAGATGCATACTGGTAAGAAGCATTTTGCTTTTAGCACCTTCTAGTCCCATCTGGAGAGTAAATTTAGGCTGGAAAGGAACAGGTGTTATGTTCATTTAGAGAGTGAATGAGCAATAAAGATCCTATTAAATCTTGTTTTTATCTTGACTTATTTGCTTTCTGTTCAAGGAAAGAGGTCAAATGTCAGTTTGTCTTAACTAATTGCTGCTTGGAAATAAAATGTATTTGTTCAAGGCATGTGAGCTGTAGATCACATGCTTTGCATAGCCTGCCACCTAGTGTTGGGTCCGGATGTTTGCACTTAGTTTTTTCTTTCCATAAGTCTTTTCCATTCTCAAGGTAGGAGGCCATTCACAAGGTAGGTGACTCCTCCTTTCGGTGATAATGCACTTGGGAATCGATGCCAGTGTTAGATTGTTTTTTCTGCCATCTAGTTCATCTGTGAATTGTGGTGCTCCGGTACAACACTGTTTCTCGCGTTCCCCTCTATGCTCAATCCACTACCCTTGACTATTATTCTCGATTGAGTTTCCCATTCTCCGCGTAACATTTGGTCTGTCTTCGATTGGTAGATTTGTGAAGGGCCGTTAGACCTATCAACGTCGGACTAGCTAGCAGTCGATGGAACAGACTCCATTCAAATTCTGTCCTGGGTGTCGCGTTAAGTTTCTGCTCTCCGACTTGCACGAAGTGTGTAATATGTCTATCCCAGGGGTGAACATGACTGCGATGTGTGCCGATCGTTTCTATTAAAGAGGATGCTCAGCTATCGTCTGGCTCAACGTCACCAAATGCACCATCAAAGACGCTCTGCACCTTTTATCTTTAGTGAAGATTCCGACCAGGAAGGATTCCACGTACAAAGAGGGGAACACATCTCTGGGTCCGAAGCAGACTCCGACATTGAAGACACATCTCTGTGTCCGAAGCAGACTCCGACATTGAAGAACAAGAGCAAGTGACACCAGGTCAGCGTACCGCAAGTACAAACCCCTCCCCCCTTCCCCAACATTTGTTAAAGAAAGTAGCTCTGGTCTTTCCTCTGCCCGCAGGCCAAGGTCTGCACCGAGAAAAACCTTCCGAAGCTCCAGCTTGGCACTGAAACACTAATCCAAGCCTGCTGGGTTCAGGATCGAGTCTGCCCCATGTCAATGCCGAACCGAAACCTTCGAAATTGATGGCCATTCCCTTGCTGCAGAAGAGTAAATTTTCAAGGCAAAAGGCTACGGCGACAACACTTTTGTCACCAAAAAGTACGGCGCCCATAGGGAAAACGACTGTTCCATCCAAAGAGTCTAGTTCCGATGTTCCGCCTGCAAACATGGATCCGAAATAAAAATAATTGGTTATCCATCCAGCTACTGGACATATTCATGTGAAACAGCCAGCGAAAAGGAAAATGGGCTTACAAGAGGACTACCACAATCCTGTAAATCGCTAGAATGTGGGTACTAACCAGTCTCCTCCTCCCATTGTACCTCCTTCACCCATTGACCCAAATTTGCTCCTCACACCCACAAATTCCCCATAACCTCGCTCACCTAATCCACAAGATGAAGATGAAGGGGATGAAGATAGGTCACAGAACACTAATGACACTTGGGAGGACTATAATACAGATCAGATCACGGACAACGATCCAGATCTATACCCTCACCACCTGAGACAACATAGCGTATATCATGGGGTGGAATTGCATAGAGGCTCTGGAAAAGGATTGTTTGAGGCATATGAGCTGCAGATTCTACACTGCATAGATTGCCACATAGTGTTGGGGCCAGATGTTTGCAGTTGTTTTTGTCCTGAAAAGTCTTTGGAAGTCACGAGATAGGTGACTCCTCCTTTGGATTACACTGCGCATGGGCATCGGCTCCATCCTTTGATTGTTTTTTTTTCCGCCATGGGGCTCGGATGTGTTTACTGCGCTCCGGGTTGAAACCGATTCTCCTTCGATGCGCAATGAAAGGGTGCACCCAGCAAACACATTCAAGATAACCATGAAGTGTCTGCAGTCCTGACAAAGAAACCTCAAAGGCCAGTAGAAGGTACACATGCCTATTGCATCGCTGCATTTATGAGGTAACCGGTGCAAGACCCGCAGACACTGCATTTGCGGGCACAGACAAAGCAGTAGCTTTTGGTGGCAGAGCAAACACTTGCTACAGCAAAGCCAGCGAGAAACTTCGGTAACAGAAAATGAAGAGCATTCACAAGGTAAATACCAACATAGTACAGTGGTAAAATCCAAAAAACACATGCAAATATTTTTTGGAACATGACAGTGTTAGCTTCCACTTTAGGTTGTTTCATAAGTGAGTAAATACTTCTAATGCTCACATCATGGAAAAGATTATCTTCATACTCAACCTTGAGTGCAAACTGATGAAAGTGCTTCTCAAAGATGGCGCACCTGAGTAAGCCAATTGTATTTTTATTTTCTTACATTTATGACTATAATAGCTTCATCCCAATTATTTTCAGGGATGAAAAATGGAAGTACTAGCAAGGCTGGGCTTACATTTCCCCCACCCAACAAAAAAATGTGCATAATGGGGAGCCATAGGCAATAAGTTAACGGAGCCGTGGGCCGAAAAAGTTTGGGAACCACTGCCCTACACCATCTCCTACTCCATTAGAAGAGGATGATAACGGGGATTACACCTCTGATGACACATGGGGTTGTGCAGATAATGAGCCGCTAGATAATCCTAGTCCTCCTGGCTCACCTGACCCTTGGGATGATTATAGCACCCCAGACGTCCCTAACATCCCACAAGATGACATGTACCCCTCCAGGCCCTCCCCACCAGAGGACACTATGGGATTTAACCAACTTGTCCATAGGGCTGCTCAATACCATGGGGTTGACCTACATGCTGACCCAGTAGAGGAAGATTTCCTTATGGATACCTTTGACACCACACAAAGGTCCACCTCAATTTTACCCGTGCTTAAAGGGGTCATTAAGCATTCATCAGAGGTATTCATAGATCCCGTTAGGACTCAAATCATCAACCCCCAAATTGAGAAGAAGTATAAGGCTGCCCCCTCAGATCCAGCCTACATTAAAGGGTCTGCACCACTAGACTCCCTTGTAATCTCCAACGCACGCAAAAGAGCCAATTCACAAACATCGGGCGAGGCTCCCCCACCAGATAGTCTAAGCTCCTTGACACCTCAGGCAAAAGAACAGCGTCACAGGCAGCAAACATATGCGTATTGCCAATACTCAGGCACTACTAGCAAGATACGACAGGGCACATTATGATGAGTTAGAATCCATAATGCAGCACCTTTAAGATAAATACAAAAATAGGGCCAATAAGCTTATACAAGAGGGTAAAACCATCACCAATACCTCTATTCGTTGTGCCCTGGATGCAGCAGATACTGCTTCAAGGGCGATTAATACTAGTATCCTTTTGCGTAGGCATGCCTGACTACGCATTTCAGGTTTCAAATCTGAAGTATAAAGTGCCATCCTCAATCAACCCTTTGAGCGACACTTATTTGGGCCTAACGTAGACCTATCCCTTGAGAAAATGAAGGATACGGACACAGCTAAATCTATTGGAGCCTTGCAGTCGCAAGCTCCCAGATGCTCCTTTCGTTTCTCATCCTACAGAAGCGCCACCAGAGGCTACTCCTCAGATAGCCCCTCTACTTCTTACAAAGCCCCTACTCAATCCACCTACAGTAGGGGCTACCAAAGAGGGGGTTACAGGGGTAATAGCAAAGGCAAGACTAACCATTCCCGCTCTGCCTCCACCCCTTCCCAATGACTTCCCTCCACATCCCCCACCACATTCCGCTCCAGTTGGGGGAAGACTACAACAATTCTTTCCTGCCTGACCAACATCACATCACAGGTGGGTGCGACAAAATTCAATCGGGTTACTGTCTCGAACTAACATCTACCCTCCCCCCACAAACATACCACCCAAACAGCACCCAATGTCACAAGAACATCTGCTTATACTAAGGCAGGAGGTAATATCCCTCCTACAAAAAAGTGAAATTGAGTTAGTTCCACCACATCAACAAAACAAGGGAGTTTACTCCCTGTACTTTCTTATCCCAAAAAAGGATGGCTCTCTAAGGCCTATTCTAGACCTCAGACCACCAAACCTGTACATACAATCGGATCACTTCCATCTGGTCACACTCCAGTAGGTCCTTCCTCTCCTTTTACAAAACAACTTCCTTGCCTACTATAGATCTCAAGGACGCCTATTTCCATATTCCCATTCACACAGCTCACAGAAAGTATCTCAGATTTGTACTAGACAGTCAGCATTATCAATTTGAGGTATTCCCATTCGGAGTCACAAGAGCACCAAGAGTGTTTACCAAGTGCCTAGAAGTAGTAGCAGCACACTTAAGAAGACGGCACATTCACATCTTCCCATATCGAGACGACTGGCTCATAAAACCCAGCTCACACAGTCAGTGTGTACAACACACTCTCACCACCATCTAATTACTCCACGACTTGAGGTTCACAGTAAACCACACCAAGTCTCGTCTGCAACCAACCTATGTACAGCAATATCTCGGTGCCACAATAAAACCTCAACAGCTCTAGCTTATTCCTCTCCGGCCAGGATAACAAATATGCAAGTTCTTCTAACAAAATTCCAACCACAACACTCTCTTCCAGCTCAAATGTTCATCCAACTCCTAGGAATGATGACCTCTTGCATATTCATAGTGCCTCTTGCAAGACTTCAAATGCGTCCTCTTCAAGAGTTCTTAGCACGACAATGGAACCAGGCTCCAGGTCCATTAACAGATCTGGTGTTGGTAGACAGTCGGACTCACCGCTCTCTGCAATGGTGGAACACCAAAAACTTTTCCAAGGGCCAACCAATCCTAGAGCCAGTTCATCAAATAGTCATGACAGCGAACGCATCGTTCTCCGGCTGGCGATCTCACCTACTGCAGCACACCATGCAGGGCAGGTTGACGGATAACAAAAGTTACTAGCCATATTTCTAGCCCTAAAAGCATTCCAAAAGCAAATATTTGGCAAAGCGGTCTTCGTCCGCACAAACATGACCGCTACGTACTACAGATATGGAGATGGGCTATACCTCTAAACATCTTCCTCTTAGCCCAACATGTTCCTGGTATACAAAACCCTATAGTAGATCTGTCGGACACAACAAATCCACGAGTGGGAACTTCATCCACAAGTTCTTCAACCTTTCTTTCAAATGTGGGGACAACCTCAGATAGACCTCTTCGCCACCCACGAAAAGGCCACATGCCCAAGCTTCGCTGCCAGATATCCACACCCGCTGTCCAAAGGCAATGCGATATGGATGAACTGGTCCGGCAAATTTGCGTATGCTTTTCCGCATCTCCCACTGCTTCCACTAGTGGTACGCAAACTACAGCAACATTCCCTGACTCTCATTCTATTTGCTCCAACTTGGGCCATACAACCGTGCTACACCACACTGATGCAACTTTTGGTGGTACCGCACCAATAGCTATACCGGTCTCCACGCTTCCTAGCCCAGAACCATGGAGTGATCAGACACCCGTGCCCAGCTTAACTCAACCTAGGGATCTGGCTCCTGAGGTCCTAGAGTTCGGTTACCTTTAACCTTCCCCCTGACTGAATGAACGTTATTAAAGAAGCTACACGTCCTACCACCAGGGCATGTTATGCAGCCAAGTGGAAACGATTTGTAATGTACTGTCATAACAATTACATCAATCCTTTAGATGTGTCTATTCAACACATCATAGGATACTTACTACACCTCCAAAGATGTAACTTAGCGTACACGTCTATTAGACTGCATCTCGCTGCTATTGCAGCATACCTACAAAATAGACATCTATCACATTTTAGAGTACCTGCCATAAAGGCTTTTATGGAAGACCTCAAAAGAATAATTCCTCCCTGAACACCACCTTCACCTGTGTGGAATTTAAACCTTGTTCTCACACGGTTAATGGGACCTCCCTTTGAACATTTACATAAAAGTGAACTGCAATTCCGAACTTGGAAAGTTGCTTTCCTAGTAGCTATTACTTCTCTCAGAAGAGTTAGTGAGCTACAAGCATTCACCATTCAAGAACCTATTCTGCAAATGCATCATAATAAGGTTGTTCTCCGAACTAATCCTAAATTCCTTCCGAAAGTCATTTCACCCTTCCATCTCAATCTGTAGAGCTGCCTGTATTCTTCTTGTATCCACAAACAGTCGCAGAAAGAGCTCTTCATACATTAATGTCAAAAGAGCATTGCTTTACTACATTGAAAGAACACAACTTTTTCAAAAAACTAAGCAACTTTTTGTGTCTTTTTCACTACCACATACCCCATATCAAAATCTGGGCTAGCTAGGTGGATTGTCAAATGCATACAGATTTGCTACCATAAAGCTAAACGTACGTTATCTAAAGCCCATTCTACAAGAAGGATGGGGGCTTCAATGGCATTTTTAGGGAACATTCCCTAGATTGACATATGCAAAGCAGTTACATGGTATACACTGCACACATTCACAAAACACTATTGTGTAGATGTGCAATCTAAATAACAAGCTACTGTGGGCCAGGCTGTACTCAAAACACTGTTTCAAACTACTGCAACAGATACTGGTGGTCGCCTCCAAGAATGGGTACTGTTATACAATCTATGCACAGTGTGTAATCTGCAGCTCATATACCTTGAACGGAAAATGCTACTTACCAGTATGCATCTGTTCTAGGCATGTAGAGCTGCAGAGTTACACAAGATTTCCCGGATACCGTTATCTATTCCAGTATTATCTTAATTAGCTACAGCTTACATGGGCAGGAACCCTGCCGGTTTCTTACAGAACTCCATAATTTCCCTGCTGGCGAAAAACCATCTAAGAATGTTGCTGATGCCCATGCGCAGTGTAATCCAAAGGACGAGTCCCCTATCTCATGATTTCCAAAGACTTTACAGGACAAAAACAACTGCTAACATCCGGGCCCAACACTAGGTGGCGATCTATGCACAGTGTGTAACTCTTCAGCTCTACATGCCAAGAACAGATGCATACTGGTAAGTAGCATTCTCCTTCTATTTGAAACCTTAAGTTCCTCTCCGATCAACACAGACACTACCTATGCTTAAACATACTAACAAGATTTTTAAATATCCTGTGCGAGCAAGAATGATCACGCCCAGAATTGTGAAAAAGTACAAGCCAGCACCTACTGACCCCTCTTACATCAGGGGTCAACTTCCATTTGACTCCCTTGTAGTCTCCAATGCTCGCAAAAGAGCAAACTTACAAACTACAGGAGATGCCCCTCCTCCTGGTGTTAAGGAGTAGAAATTGACGTCTCCGGCAAAAGAATAGCATCGCAGGCAGCTAATCACTGGTGAATTGCAAATGCACAGGCTCTTAGTTTGCAGCGTCAGATCATTATGATGACCTAGAAAGATTAATGCAGCTTTTACCCGACGAGCGCAAAACCAAAGCCAATTACCTAATTCAGGAGGGGAAATTAATTAACAATACTTCTATTAGGTGCGTCTTAGATGCAGCAGATACTGCAGCTTGGGCAGTCAACACCAGTTTGTTTCTACGCAGACATGTCCAGCTCAGAATTTCTAGGATTCAAACCAGAGGTCCAAGCCTCTATTCTGAACCAACCCTTTGGTAAAGAACACCTCTTCTGCCCTACAGTGGAGGCTGCTTTAGAGAAGATAAAGAAAGACGCTGAGGTTGTGAAATCCATGGGGGCTTTGCAACTCCCTTCTAATCGGGCATCCTTTTGTCGCTCCTTTTACAGGGGTGGCTTCAAAATCACTTCATCAGAGAATCCCTCCTCTTACAAGGGCAATCAGTCGCCCTCCTCAAAAGGTTACTTTAGAGGAGGATTTAGAGGGAGCAAGGGAAGAGGCATTGGAAACTCAACACACACTTCCCCTGCAAACACCAGTGACTTCCTCTACCCCTCGATCATTCCACTCCTGTCGGGGAACGTCTCTCCCAATTTCTACCCGTCTGGAATACAATCACCTCAGTCAGATGGGTTTTTATAAATTATCCAATATTGTTATTGCCAGCAACTTGGACACTCCCCCTAACATTCCTCCAAGATCACACGTAAGTCACAAGAACATCTCTACCAAGAAGTTTTTTCTCTTACAAAAAACCCTATATAACCAGTCGCATTACAATATCAAGGGGCTGATGTATACTCCATGTTCTTTTTAATTCCCAAAAAAGACAGCTGTTAGACCTATACTAGACCTCCAAGACCTCAATCTTTACATCCAATCAGATCATTTTCGTATGGTGACACCAATTATTACTCCTGCTCCTTCACCAAGCGACTTCCTGTCCACGTTAGATGTAAAGGACGCCAACTTCCACATCCCAATAAACCCCACTCAATTTTGTGGTAGGGGGGCAACATTACCAATTCAAAGTACTCCCATCCGAGTCACTACTGCTCCCAGGGTTTTTAACAAATGCCTGGCAATAGTCGCAGCTTATCTACAGACATGTTCACTTCTTCCCATACTTAGACGACTGGCTTATAAAAGTAAGCTCGCAAGCAAACTGTCTACAACAGAGCTTTCCAAACTGTGTCCCGACACAGTACTGCGTCACCTGCAAATGGCAGGTCGCAGGCACATACCTGCTGCTAATTAAGAGGCATTCCTAGACACTGCTCTATGGGGGCTGGGCGATTCACAGCAAAGCCTCATTAACCAGTGAATGGTCTTTTAAAGACCTGTAAAGTGCTTGGGTGCGGCTGTGTGTGTTCCTGGGAAGCTGGGGTGAGGTGACGGAGGGAGGGGCAGAGGCCGACAGACGTAGGGAGCCGGGCAGTGGGAGGAGGGCGACAGGGAGGGAAACTTAGATAGACAAAAGGATGGAGGCAGAGGGTGCCAGACAGGGCGGGAAACTGTGGGAGACGGAGAGGGCGATAGGGAAGGTGACAGACCGAGGAAGATATGAGACAGAGGGAGGGAGACAGGGAAGGTAACAGAGGGACAGAGAGGGAGACAGACGGAGGAAGACAGACAGAGGGGATGGAGACGGGGATGGAGACAGGGGGATGGAGACAGAGGGATGGAGACAGAGGGATGGAGACAGAGGGAAACACACAGAGGGAGACCGACAAGAGGAAGAGAGACAGTGCGACAGAAAGAGACAGAGACCGGGACAGACAGAGACTGATAGAGGCAGAGAACCGGGGAAGACCGATAGAGGCAGAGATAGAGAGACGGAGCCAGAGGGAGGGGGACAGCGACCGACAGAGCCAGGGAAAGGCAGATAGAGGCATAGACAGGGCCAGACAGATAGACATAGACCGGGCCAGACAGATAGATGCATAGACAGGGCCAAACAGATAGGGGCATAGACCGGGCCAGACAGAGGCATAGACGGGGTCAGACAGATACAGGGCAGAGACGGAGACAGACCGATAGAGGCATAGACAGGGAGACAGAGGGAGAGAGGAGACAGAGGGAGGGAGACAGGGAAGGTAACAGTGACGGAGACAGACAGAGGAAGACAGACAGAGGGGATGGAGACAGAGGGGATGGAGACAGGGGGATGGAGACAGAGGGAAACACACAGAGGGAAACACAGAGAGGGAGACAGACAAGAGGGAGAGAGAGAGACAGTAAATGTAAGTAAATGTAAATGTAAGGTGTTTTGTAGCGCGCTCAATTACTACCGGAGTATCCTGGCGCGAATGACCGCTGGGGAACCCGTCCTGGCTTTCCCTGTGAGATGGTCCCATGCTGGGTATCTCCAAGGTGAAGCCAGGCATCCCCGGCGTCTGTGGGGGGCCGTTGTAGAGATGAGGCAAGCTTAATGCCCAGAGTTACCGAGTGTGATCACTGCCCAAAGTGGGCACCGAGGCGAGAATTATCAGTCCGCTGACCCTCGGTCCTCGGCCGCGTCGGGAATCGAACCCTGGTCCCGGGCCGTTCTCAGCCTCCGGGTCTGCCGCCTCTAACCAGTGAGCCACACCTCTCTACAGTGAGACAGTGAGACAGAAGGAGACAGACGGAAAGAGACAGAGACCGGGACAGACAGAGACGGATAGAGGCAGAGACCGGGGCAGACCGATAGAGGCAGAGACAGAGACGGAGCTAGAGGGAGGGGGACAGAGGGAGGGGGACAGCGACCGACAGAGCCAGGGAAAGGCAGATAGAGGCATAGACAGGGCCAGACAGATAGAGGCATAGACAGGGCCAGACAGATAGAGGCATGGACAGGGCCAGACAGATAGAGGCATAGACAGGGCCAGACAGATAGAGGCTTAGACAGGGTCAGACCGATACAGGGCAGAGACTGAGACAGACAGATAGAGGCATAGACAGGGAGACCGACAGAGGGAGAGAGGAGACAGAGGGAGGGAGACAGGGAAGGTAACAGAGGGATGGAGACAGAGAGGGAGACAGACAGAGGAAGACAGACGGAGGAAGACAGACAGAGGGGATGGAGACAGAGGGGATGGAGACAGAGGGGATGGAGACAGAGGGGATGGAGACAGGGGGGATGGAGACAGGGGGGATGGAGACAGGGGGGATGGAGACAGGGGGGATGGAGACAGGGGGGATGGAGACAGGGGGGATGGAGACAGAGGGGATGGAGACAGAGGGGATGGAGACAGAGGGAAACACATAGAGGGAGACAGACAGGAGGGAGACAGTGCGACAGAAGGAGACGGAGAGAGACAAGGAGGGAGACAGGCACAGACAGAGACCGGGACAGGGACAGACAGAGACGGATAGAGGCAGAGACCGGGGCAGACCGATAGAGGCAGAGATAGAGAGAAGGAGCCTGAGGGAGGGGGGCAGCGACCGACAGCCAGGGAAAGACAGACATATAGAGGCATAGACTGGGACAGACAGACAGATAGAGGCATAGACAGGGACAGAGGCATAGACTGGGACAGACAAGATAGAGGCATAGACAAGGCCAGACAGATAGATGCATAGACAGGGCCAAACAGATAGGGGCATAGACCGGGCCAGACAGAGGCATAGACGGGGTCAGACAGATACAGGGCAGAGACGGAGACAGACCGATAGAGGCATAGACAGGGAGACAGAGGGAGAGAGGAGACAGAGGGAGGGAGACAGGGAAGGTAACAGTGACGGAGACAGACAGAGGAAGACAGACAGAGGGGATGGAGACAGAGGGGATGGAGACAGAGGGGATGGAGACAGAGGGGATGGAGACAGGGGGATGGAGACAGAGGGAAACACACAGAGGGAAACACAGAGAGGGAGACAGACAAGAGGGAGAGAGAGAGACAGTAAATGTAAGTAAATGTAAATGTAAGGTGTTTTGTAGCGCGCTCAATTACTACCGGAGTATCCTGGCGCGAATGACCGCTGGGGAACCCGTCCTGGCTTTCCCTGTGAGATGGTCCCATGCTGGGTATCTCCAAGGTGAAGCCAGGCATCCCCGGCGTCTGTGGGGGGCCGTTGTAGAGATGAGGCAAGCTTAATGCCCAGAGTTACCGAGTGTGATCACTGCCCAAAGTGGGCACCGAGGCGAGAATTATCAGTCCGCTGACCCTCGGTCCTCGGCCGCGTCGGGAATCGAACCCTGGTCCCGGGCCGTTCTCAGCCTCCGGGTCTGCCGCCTCTAACCAGTGAGCCACACCTCTCTACAGTGAGACAGTGAGAC
Organism: Lissotriton vulgaris; assembly: GCF_964263255.1. Classification (NCBI taxonomy): domain Eukaryota; kingdom Metazoa; phylum Chordata; class Amphibia; order Caudata; family Salamandridae; genus Lissotriton; species Lissotriton vulgaris. The sequence continues at coordinate 944,563,771 of NC_141695.1, read as the reverse complement.
AGAAGGAGACAGACGGAAAGAGACGGAGACCGGGACAGACAGAGACGGATAGAGGCAGAGACCGGGGCAGACCGATAGAGGCAGAGACAGAGACGGAGCTAGAGGGAGGGGGACAGAGGGAGGGGGACAGCGACCGACAGAGCCAGGGAAAGGCAGATAGAGGCATAGACAGGGCCAGACAGATAGAGGCATAGACAGGGCCAGACAGATAGAGGCATAGACAGGGCCAGACAGATAGAGGCTTAGACAGGGTCAGACCGATACAGGGCAGAGACTGAGACAGACAGATAGAGGCATAGACAGGGAGACCGACAGAGGGAGAGAGGAGACAGAGGGAGGGAGACAGGGAAGGTAACAGAGGGATGGAGACAGAGAGGGAGACAGACAGAGGAAGACAGACGGAGGAAGACAGACAGAGGGGATGGAGACAGAGGGGATGGAGACAGAGGGGATGGAGACAGGGGGGATGGAGACAGGGAGGATGGAGACAGGGGGGATGGAGACAGGGGGGATGGAGACAGGGAGGATGGAGACAGGGGGGATGGAGACAGGGGGGATGGAGACAGGGGGGATGGAGACAGGGGGGATGGAGACAGGGGGGATGGAGACAGGGGGGATGGAGACAGGGGGGATGGAGACAGAGGGGATGGAGACAGAGGGAAACACATAGAGGGAGACAGACAGGAGGGAGACAGTGCGACAGAAGGAGACGGAGAGAGACAAGGAGGGAGACAGGCACAGACAGAGACCGGGACAGGGACAGACAGAGACGGATAGAGGCAGAGACCGGGGCAGACCGATAGAGGCAGAGATAGAGAGAAGGAGCCTGAGGGAGGGGGGCAGCGACCGACAGCCAGGGAAAGACAGACATATAGAGGCATAGACTGGGACAGACAGACAGATAGAGGCATAGACAGGGACAGAGGCATAGACTGGGACAGACAAGATAGAGGCATAGACAAGGCCAGACAGATAGATGCATAGACAGGGCCAAACAGATAGGGGCATAGACCGGGCCAGACAGAGGCATAGACGGGGTCAGACAGATACAGGGCAGAGACGGAGACAGACCGATAGAGGCATAGACAGGGAGACAGAGGGAGAGAGGAGACAGAGGGAGGGAGACAGGGAAGGTAACAGTGACGGAGACAGACAGAGGAAGACAGACAGAGGGGATGGAGACAGAGGGGATGGAGACAGAGGGGATGGAGACAGAGGGGATGGAGACAGGGGGATGGAGACAGAGGGAAACACACAGAGGGAAACACAGAGAGGGAGACAGACAAGAGGGAGAGAGAGAGACAGTAAATGTAAGTAAATGTAAATGTAAGGTGTTTTGTAGCGCGCTCAATTACTACCGGAGTATCCTGGCGCGAATGACCGCTGGGGAACCCGTCCTGGCTTTCCCTGTGAGATGGTCCCATGCTGGGTATCTCCAAGGTGAAGCCAGGCATCCCCGGCGTCTGTGGGGGGCCGTTGTAGAGATGAGGCAAGCTTAATGCCCAGAGTTACCGAGTGTGATCACTGCCCAAAGTGGGCACCGAGGCGAGAATTATCAGTCCGCTGACCCTCGGTCCTCGGCCGCGTCGGGAATCGAACCCTGGTCCCGGGCCGTTCTCAGCCTCCGGGTCTGCCGCCTCTAACCAGTGAGCCACACCTCTCTACAGTGAGACAGTGAGACAGAAGGAGACAGACGGAAAGAGACGGAGACCGGGACAGACAGAGACGGATAGAGGCAGAGACCGGGGCAGACCGATAGAGGCAGAGACAGAGACGGAGCTAGAGGGAGGGGGACAGAGGGAGGGGGACAGCGACCGACAGAGCCAGGGAAAGGCAGATAGAGGCATAGACAGGGCCAGACAGATAGAGGCATAGACAGGGCCAGACAGATAGAGGCATAGACAGGGCCAGACAGATAGAGGCTTAGACAGGGTCAGACCGATACAGGGCAGAGACTGAGACAGACAGATAGAGGCATAGACAGGGAGACCGACAGAGGGAGAGAGGAGACAGAGGGAGGGAGACAGGGAAGGTAACAGAGGGATGGAGACAGAGAGGGAGACAGACAGAGGAAGACAGACGGAGGAAGACAGACAGAGGGGATGGAGACAGAGGGGATGGAGACAGAGGGGATGGAGACAGGGGGGATGGAGACAGGGAGGATGGAGACAGGGGGGATGGAGACAGGGGGGATGGAGACAGGGAGGATGGAGACAGGGGGGATGGAGACAGGGGGGATGGAGACAGGGGGGATGGAGACAGGGGGGATGGAGACAGGGGGGATGGAGACAGGGGGGATGGAGACAGGGGGGATGGAGACAGAGGGGATGGAGACAGAGGGAAACACATAGAGGGAGACAGACAGGAGGGAGACAGTGCGACAGAAGGAGACGGAGAGAGACAAGGAGGGAGACAGGCACAGACAGAGACCGGGACAGGGACAGACAGAGACGGATAGAGGCAGAGACCGGGGCAGACCGATAGAGGCAGAGATAGAGAGAAGGAGCCTGAGGGAGGGGGGCAGCGACCGACAGCCAGGGAAAGACAGACATATAGAGGCATAGACTGGGACAGACAGACAGATAGAGGCATAGACAGGGACAGAGGCATAGACTGGGACAGACAAGATAGAGGCATAGACAAGGACAGACAGATAGAGGCATAGACAGGGTCAGACAGATACAGGGCAGAGACTGAGACAGATAGAGGCATAGACAGGGACAGACAGATACAGGGTAGAGGCAGACAGACACAGAGGCAGAGAGGGAGACGGAGGGAGCGAGAGAGGGAGGGAGAGAGAGAGGTAGACAGAGGGAGGAAGAGAGAGAGGGAGCCAGAGGGAGGAAGAGAGAGAGAGGGAGCCAGCCAGACAGTGAGAAGAGGGGGAGCCAGCCAGGCAGAGACAGAGAGAGAGGGGGAGCCAGCCAGACCGAGAGAGAGGGGGAGCCAGCCAGAGAGAGAGGGAGCCAGCAAGAGAGAGGGGGGGAGCCAGCCAGAGAGAGGGGGGGAGCCAGCCAGAGAGAGAGGGGGAGCCAGCCAGAGAGAGAGAGAGGGGGAGCCAGCCAGAGAGAGAGGGGGAGCCAGCCAGAGAGAGAGGGGGAGTCAGCCAGAGAGAGAGAGAGGGGGAGTCAGCCAGAGAGAGAGAGGGGGGGAGCCAGCCAGAGAGAGTGGGAGCCAGCCAGAGAGAGAGGGGGAGTCAGCCAGAGAGAGAGAGAGAGAGCCAGAAAGAGAGAGGGAGCCAGCCAGACAGACAGAGAGAGAGGGAGCCAGCCAGTCAGAGAGAGAGTGAGCCAGCCAGTCAGAGAGAGAGGGAGCCAGCCAGTCAGAGAGGGAGCCAGCCAGAGAGAGAGAGAGGGAGACAGGGCAACAGACCGAGTGAGACAGAGGGGAGGAGAGGGGATGAGAGGGAGACAGAAGGGAGGGAGACTGGGAGGGAGACGGGGTGGGAGACTGGATAACCGGGATGGAGGGAGAGAGACAGGGAGGGCGGGCGACAGAGAAAGAGGGAGGGAGACAGAGCAGAGGAAGGGAGACATGAAGGGAGACTGAGACAGGGAGGGAGACAGACAGACAGACAGACAGGGAGGGAGACAGACAGGGAGGGAGACAGGGAGGGAGACAGACAGACAGGGAGGGAGACAGACAGACAGGGAGGGAGACAGAGACAGGGAGGGAGACAGAGACAGGGAGGGAGACTGAGACAGGGAGGGAGACTGAGACAGGGAGGGAGACTGAGACAGGACGGGAGACTGAGTGGAGGGAGTTAGACTGAGCGGAGGGAGACAGAGAGGGAGCCAGACAGAGACTGATAGGGAGGGAGGGAGGGAGGCAGAGAGAGGGCAACAGACAGAGGGAGGGCGACATGGAGGGCGGCAGAGGGAGGGAGATAAAGGGAAGGAGGCGGAGGGAGGGAGGGAGCCAGGGGGAGATGAAGGGAAGGAAAGGGAGACCGAGAGAGGGAGAGATACTGAGACAGGGAGAGGGAGACTGAGGGAGTGAGACTGAGGGAGTGAGACTGAGGGAGTGAGACAGAGGGAGGAGGGTGACAGGGAGGAGGGTGACAGAGGGAGGGAGATAGAGGGGGACGGAGAGAGAGGGAGCAAGACAGAGGGAGACAGTTGGGGAGAGAGGGAGATAGAGAGTCGAGGGAGACAGAGAGAAAGAAAGATGTGGGTATGCCAGGTCTGATGGCTCAGTGGATGAAGGCATCCCCTGCAGGGACCTGTGTTCAACCTCTTGGTCACCGTTTTTTTTCTCTAGCCCCGCCCCTCCCTCATTGACCCCGCCCCTACCGTTGCGGCTCTTGGCCACAAACCACTCTGTAATTTTGGCCCGAGAGAAAGTTTGTGAGTACCCATGCTGTAACGTAACACACATGCGTAGATGTTGTGTCCCTGCCATGATCAGGCAGCGCTTTGTGATAACACATAACCTTGCAGCTGGCTGTGATGAAGCGACACCCGTTTCTAGGAAAGCCGTCTCCCGTGTAAAGCTGGTTTGATATCCAGATTCTCACTTAATTACATTCCTGCTGCGGAGATGACAGGAGTGTGCCCATACACCGTCTGTGGCCTGCTGCGAGCTGAGACTCGTGCCTGCACCAGTGATGGCGGCCTATGGCTGGCCAGCCGATGTCCGCGCCTGAAAGAGCGTGGTTTACCACAGAGTGAAGGGTTGAAGGTAGAACACTGATAAACAGCGGTCTTAACGCTGGCAGGAAAAGGTGAGCCGGAGCATCGGCAGGAAATGCTGACCTTCAGCACCACTAGGGGAAGTTGACCGGAGTCAAAAAGAAAAATACCATGCACTTTAAGAGAGGCTCCAGCATAGACTGAAGCATCCCTCCCTTTCGCAGCACGTGCCACAGTGTGGAACATTCTGGAAAGGTGCTCAGTAAATGTTTACCCTGTTTTAGTCTATAAGTGCACGCATTTGCACACTGCCATGAACACTTGCTGTCTGACTTATTGGGGCAAAGCAGGCATCCAAGTACGTACAAAATCCGAGGACCATGACTCTTACTTTAAGAATTTATCTTTAACATAACTACATTTGGTTGCTGTAAATAATTTAATGAACACCTTAGTGGCAGGGGAATTAGAATGTCTTTCTCAGTAATCCGGGATCAGCCCCTCATTTAATCTTGCAACCCAGGTCAAAACTACTTGGCTTGCAATTTTCCACCAGGACAATCTGATTAGTGATCACTAAAAGTAGCAGTGGGTAAATATTAGAAGTAATATGGGACTCGACACCCAGGCCTCCATTTCGTTTGCTGTAACTGTCAAGTACTTGTGAATGTACATATTCTAAGAGTATACAACTTGTGAGTTTGCTGGAATTTCCTTTCTTCCAGTACGATTCTTACTACCTGTTTTGTATGTGCTTGGCACATAGCTGTTGAGGTTGCACAACTTCAAAAGACCAAGCACCAGGAAAAAGCCCCCAGCAATAGTACAATTTGTTTTATTAATGGTCGTTCCCTAAATCCCTGGGGCATGTGTCAATGTGTGCATGATTATATTCTAGCTTCAGGCACAAACCTAACCTTACACCTAGTTTTGCCAGTCACTGTCTTTGTTAGAACAGATTCAGGATTGCTTTATTAACCTTGCTGCGCTCTCAAATGTGCTGAAAAATTTACCATTCGTCCACTATTTTTTCAAAATTTTCTCCGGGGGGGGGACCACCCAGACCCCTTTTGGGTGGTTTGGGCTTGGTCGCCAGCAGGCGGACTTTGTGCATGGTTGAAAGGGTTGGCAGTGCGTGAACCAGCCCTCTTTGCGCCGCAAATCCCTGGGGCATGTGGCAATGTGTGCATGATTATATTCTAGCTTCAGGCACAAACCTAACCTAACACCTAGTTTTGCCAGTCACTGTCTTTGTTAGAATAGATTCACAATTGCTTTAGTAACCTTCCTGCTTTCTCAAATTTGCTTGAAAATGCACCATTTGCCCACTTTTATTTCAAAACGTTCTTCGGGGGGAGAACCCCCCCGAACCCCTCTTAGGTGTTTCGGGCTTGCTGCTATGCTGCCTTACTGTGCCCCAAAATGATGCATCTCCAAAAAGTTTGTCACCAATAGGAAAAGTTTGGAAAGCTGTGGTCTATGACATACTCCTAGAACAGTGCAGCTTCTCCATGTTCTTGAATTCAAGTTTCATCTCCAACCCTACAACACACAAGCGAACTTGGGAGCCACTCTTCATACACAAAAAGCTCTATCCCAATACGGCCAGAATCAGCAACATTCAAACTCTACTTTCCCAGTTCCAGCCTCCACATTTTTTGCCAGCTCGAGTGTTCATGCAGTTATTGGAAATGCTGACGTCTTACATCCTAATAGACCCTTATGCAAGTCTTCAAATGTGTACCCTTCAGAAATGCTTAGCACGTCAGTGGAATCAGTATATGGGTCAGTTATCAGATCTAGTGTTGGTAGACTGCTGCACTCCTTGCTCTCTGTAGTGGTGGAATCCACAAAACCTGTCCAAAGGTCGGCCCTTCATCGACCTGGTTCCACAGACGGTGCTAGCAGCATACTCATTCCTCACTGGTTGGGGAGTTCAGCTCCAAACTCACTCAATTCAGGGCATGTGGAGACTGCATCAAAAGCAGTTTGACATAAATCTAGAGTTTCTAGTGACATTTCTAGCGCTCAAAGCCTTTCAAATTCACCTGGTACGCAAAACTGTCTGCACAGACAAGATGACAGCAATGTATTACATACAGAAAGGGGGGGGGGGGGGGCAATCTCCAGCTGTCAGTTAGCACAGACCATCTGGAGGTCAGCCATCCGTCATGAAATGTAGCTCCTCGCAGAACACCTTCCAGGAGTAGACCATCAAATTCCCAATCTGCTCAGCAGACAGACACCTATCCACGAGTGGGGACTCCACCCTCAAGTTCTCCTGTTCTTTCAGAGGTGGGGTTTCCCAGACAGATCTGTTCACCGTACACCAAAACGCAAAATTCCCACGCTTCGCCTCCAGGTATCTACACCCATTGTCCGGAGGCAATGCACTATGGATAAATTGGTCAGGGATACTTGCCTACGTTTTTCCACCTCTCCCATTCATTCCACTAGTGGCTCGGAAGCTCGGGCAGGTGTCCTTGACACTAACAGTAGTTGCTTCCACATGGGCCTGTCAACCGTTGTTCACCACACTGTTGGAGCTCTCAGTAGTCCATCACCACAAACTATATCTTACACCCAATCTCCTCACACACAGCTGTGGAGAGAAGACATCCAGAGCCCTGTTATCTCAACCTTGCTATCTGGCACCTGAAGTCATGCAGTTTGGCAAATTCAATCTTCTGCCAGACTGCATGGACATTATCAAAGAGGCTAGATGTCCTACTACAAGGGCTTGCCATGCAGAAAAGTGGAAGCGGTTTGTTTATTGTAATAATCAAATCAACCCCATGATGCTTCAGTTCAGAACATCATCTGCTATTTACTGCATCTACAGCGTTCAAATTTAGTTTACATGTGCATACGCTTACATCTTGCTGCAATAGCCGCATACCTTCAAAATAGACATCGGTCTCTCTTCAGAGTGCCTGTCATTAAGGAATTTATGGAAGGACTCTAGAGTCATTCACCCAAGACTTCCACCTGCCCCAGTGTGGCATCTCAATATTGTCCACACCAGACTGATAAGTCTACCCTTTGAGCCATTGCACAAATGTGAGATGCAATATCTCACTTAGTAACTCGCTTTTCTAATAGCTATTATATGACTAAGGAGAAAAGGTGAGCTCGAGGCACGAACCATACAAGAACCATTTTTTACAAGTACACCAAAACTAATCCTAAATGCTTACCCAAGGTGATTTCTGCCTTCCATATCAACCAATCTGTTGAGTTGCCTGTGTTCTTTGTTCAACCAGATTATGTGGCAGAATGTGCTCTACACACCTTAGACATTCAGAAATCATTATTTTACTACATAGAAAGGACAAAACCTTTCCGTAAAGCGTAACCACTCTTTTGTGGCTTTTGCTCCATCTCATAAAGGCAATCCCATCTCAAAATCTGGTATTGCACGGTGGATAGTCAAATGCATTCAGACAAGCTATGCAAAAGCGATATGAACATTAACAATTCCCCCTAGAATGCACAACTCACAAACTCTGGGCTTCTATGGCTTTCTTGGCAAGTATCCCTATAGATGACTTTTGCAAAGCTTCAACATAATCTACACCTCTCACATTAACACAACACTATTGTGTAGATGTGTTCGCAAGACAGCAAGCTAGTGTGGGCCAGGCAGTTCTACTTACACTCTTTCAAACCTCTGCAACAGCTAAAGGTTAGACACCTCTCTGGGAGATTACTGCTATATAGTCTATGCAAAACATGTGATCTACAGCTCACATGCTCTGAACTGATAATGCTACTTACCCAGTATGCATCTGTTCTTTGCATGTAGAGCTGTGGAGTCACATGAGACCACACTCCTCCCCGGGTACGTATACCTATTAGTGATATCTTACTTGGATACATACACATGGACATCTCTATTCTACTCTTACTAACTCCATTATCACCCTCTGTGGGAAAACAATCTAACAATGGAGTCGATGCTCATGCACACTATCACCGAATGGAGGAGTCTCCTACCTTGCGACTAGAAAATACTTCGAAGAAAAACAAAGTGCACATCTGGACCCAACACTAGATGGCAGGCTATGCAAAGCATGTGAACCTACCTATCTACATGCCAAGAACAGATGCATATTGGGCAAGTAACATTTTCCATCTCTATTTTACTAGAATTAGAGGTTTGTCAAATGATCTGTCTGAAGTGGTTTGATTTTTGTTTTTCCTCTTACACATTTAAATACCCTGTATATTAATATTTAAAATATTTCAAAATAGATCTGGAATTACAAAAGCAATTTTTTTTTGTAAGGAAGTATAATGCAAGCAAAGAGTTGAAAAGGAGCAATACAAACCGGAACACTTTATTTGGTGGTGTGCAAATGACACATTTGCAGAAACTCTAATTCCAAATATTATTGTTTGTACACTATAAAGTTTTATCAGTAAAGCTGCATGTCAGTGGGAAGTTTGTGGCCATTTCAATGTAAAAGTGAATGTTTTTAAACAGGATTTGAGAAACATTCCTGCCCTGTGACTGGAAAAGACTTATTCAAAGAAAAACAACTTGCAAACATCAGGACACAAAACTAGATGTCAGAAGTATGCAAAGCATGTGAATCTACAGATCTGCCTGCCAAGAACAGATGCTTACAGGGTTAGTAACATACTCCTTCACCCTCCTGGTGGTGAAGCGGTTCCTAGATGGATCAAAAAGATTTTAAGATTAGTGATACCTCGGCACTCTAAGATTTAAAATTATGCAGTTTGCAATTTAGTCAATTCGTATATACGAGATGCCCAGTGTTTGAATAATTATGTGACAAGAATTTACTCGTGCATGAAAGAACGTCATGATTGATATTTCAAGAAAAGAGAACATCAAGAGATTAAACATTTATCTTGTTCCATTTAATATTATTTAAATTCAAAATTCTGTAATACCAGACATCGAGAATCTCTGGGCATTGTACTGCAAGAAATCCAAAAACAGTACATAGGATGTAAACAATGCAAGTGACACACCATTATATGTGGTATTCACATTGGATGCACTATTTACTCAATCTTTAGGCACTACAAAAAGACAGAAAGTGGCGGCCACGTTGGGGGTCCTAGTCCTAGGGCCCTCCAGGATGTGTTGATCAAACAAAAGCCGATGACAGCCGACACGTGCTTCGTTACTTTTTATGTAACTTTCTCAAGGCTTGCTCTTTATATATTTTGGAAGTTGGTGCAATAGTAGGCTAAAAGGATTTTCTCTGGCTATGTACCAATTCAGAGAATTCCAATCTGATAGTCCGTGAGTGATGTGATCTACCCCTTTGGAATATATTGGGTACTGTAGATTGTGTGGCGTAATTTAATAAGATCCGTCATGAAACCTGGTAAGTATTTTAGGCCTCTCCCCATCTAACTGTTAAGGCGTGGTCTGGGTAATTTCTAATGGCCATGCAATCTCAGTTCTTCAAGCTACAAGTATATATGAGAATGAGGTTTAGTGCAGCGATCTAGGACTATGATATGTCCTGGAAGAAGAAACTGGGATGCCTTGGTCTGGGTACAAATGCCAAGGATCTAGTGGCAAAATGTGAAAAAGCAAGCTGTGCATTGAAGGTCCACCACTAGATAGTTTCATTAGTCAAGTCTGTGCATCACTCAAGTGTTAATTATTTGTCCTCAAGACTGGGAGGTGGGACATTTCTTAGGCTAAGCAATTGGAACACAGCAGCTGTAACAGTGGAGGAGATAATACGTCTGTATCTCATGAAAAAGATACATTTTAACATGGGTTCTGGTGGCAGGTAAAGAAGAATGTGGAAGGCAATGTCGCAGGAAGAGTAGAATCGAGAAACTCAAACAATGGAGATAATTGGGCCATCCACAGTTTAATTTTTGTAAGGCACTCTGAGACGTCCTTTAAGGCAGAAGCCTACCAGGCAGCGCAGCTGGGTGGTTTTAAAAGACTTCTTGGGGACATTCTGAAAGTTTCCCTGCCAATGCAGTCCACACAGTGCGTACTATTGGCTTAGTATTTTTATCTTACATTTGCTTGCTTTTGATTTGCTGGCTTTATTTGTTTTAGGCTGCCCGGCATGTCTTTGTCCCTCCTGTAGAGCATAGCCTGTCAACCACCTATCTGATTTGCTCCTTGTATTCTTCCATGTGTGCTCACTTTCTGGGAACTCTTTGTTTTCTTTCTCGTGAGGCGCTATGCATGACATGTACTGTTCTTTGTGCTACAAGCACAATTCCCAAAGTTCTGTTGTTTTTTGTTAGCTCCTGGTAGTGGACACAGTCCCTCCTGCCTGCGTTTGTTGATTTTTGCTGATGTCTGTGTTATACACACACTTCTGTCCCCGGCTGCTTCCGTGAGTTTTTATGTCTGTGATGGACCCAGTTTCCCTTGTTCCGTTGTTTTTTAGTTCTGTGTATTTGTGTTACGTACATGATTTCTTCTGCCTGGTTTTGTTTGTTTATTTGCTGATGTTTGTTAAATACATGCTGTTTTGTTGGGTCTATTGTGTTTCCTATTATCTGCATATGTTAAATGCCACTTGGAACGTCCTGAACCTCTGAGGGTGTGACTTCGTCCTTTTCCTCTGCCTCATTAATCTTAAACAGCTAACACCCAGTGACAAAGCCAATCATACTGACAGGCTTTAGGCATATGTCAGTTGTTGTGCACTTTATCAGGATAAAATTACATCTCAGAGAGAAACCAAAATACCGGTCTGATGGCACACTATGGGACTCACAGAAATGTATTTGGCATGTTCCTTTATAGAGAGCACCCACTTTTTTCATCTCACTTAACCCGTTCTATGCTCATGACGGAGCCGCTCCGTCATGAGCCTCGGTTGAGCTGTGCTCATGACGGAGCGGTTCCGTCTCGGCCTGCTCGGCGCGCCTGCGCGGCGCGAATTTCGCACATGCGCTAGGCGTTCCATTGAGCGGGCGGGCCATGACGGAACCGCTCCGTCACGAGCACAGCTCAACCGCGGCTCGTGACGGAGCGGCTCCGTCACGAGCATGCGAGAGCCGCTCGGCCCCCCCGCCCCCTTAGCGCTGCGGCGGAATTCCCGCCGCAGCGAAGGGGTTAAAGACCTGCCTGCACATATTTCTATATGACTGATTACAGTCAGCAGCTGTGGGTGCTTCCCAAAGTCTGGTTAGAGCATATTTTTCCAAAGTTAATGCTGCATGCAGTGCAAGACACTGGACAAGCATTCATTTTAAAGGGGTAAAGTTGTCATGCAGAACAATTTACATATTACAGTAACCGTTGAACAAATTAATGCAAAAAGATGCAGGGCAGTTTTTAATGTTTAATATTTCAAGACTATAAGTTCCCACTACTTAATAAGCCTTGCTTTATCTCTGCATTCATTTGCTTTAAAATGCATCATTTGCCAATCTTTTTTAAATTTCTTTCTCAGGAGAGGGACTCGCCCTAGACCCTAGGTTTGTCGATTGAACTTGTTCACATCGTTAACTAGTGTTATTTATTGGAAAGGGTAGAGCCAAAGCAGTCTTGCTTAGTACCCTAGCGCTCTACAGAAGTCAGACTTGCTTGGCAACCCAACAGTTCTCTGAAATAATGTATGAGTTTTCTTTTATGAATGCCTAGAAGAACTGAATTTTTAGTCCATTTATCAGAAATAGTGTTGAAAATCGCACCAAAAAGATGCCAATTTAAAAAAAAAATCTTCATGGGGGGAGAACCCCCCCCCCCCCGAACCCCTTTATTACCGTGATTGATTTTGCATATGCCACAGCAGTTTCAAATTCCACCAGCCGCCACTGACTCTATGCCCTTATTGGGCTTTCAAATCCCCCCCCTCTTATAACCCTCCCTTCGTTTTGTGGTTGGAGATTTAAACATCTCTACAGGAGTCGGGAAAACCACTGCAACAATTTCAAAGCTTTTTATGCGAGTTTACATCCAGTTAGGTGTTTAACAGAGGTAGCTATACAGTCTCCTATCCCCTCCAGCACCCCAGGAATTAGCTTTCAGTGAGCTCATTGTTGACCCACCCCTTTTGAGGACCTACTTACAAGGTTCAACTTCCCTGAGCATCTCTTACACAGATGCTCCTCCTGTGACCTCACTAGTGGATACTTAAGCCCCATGCAGTAGGTCTTATTGCCCCAATGGTGCTTACACCATGGGTGCCCTTGCCCCCCCAACATAGAGCCACACAGTGCTGCGAGGCCATGCCTTGATCCCCTGCACAGGCTCCACACTCCAACCCCCTAAGGGCCAGTTTACCAAAAGTGCCACCCTATGTGTTGAGCTAGCCCGGGGCCACAGAAGTGACCATCCAGTCATCCCATGGCAGATTCTCTTCTGAGTGCTGCACCCCCCTATGAGGTATCACACAGTTATCATGAATGCATTACTTAATATCCTGTAAGGATGACCTGAAAATTCTTGCCAATCATGAACTTGCACCGCACACAGGGCAGCATGGTTCACCGACCATCTAGCTTCCCCATTAAAAAAAATGGTGGCCTTTTTTGATCCATCACCACGCTCCTACCTACTGCTTCTGCCCGCATCTCAGATTCCTTCTCCATAGCATGCCTTTCTTGGGCTCGTCTTCGCTGTGCTTGTGTGGTGCAGCAGTGCTTTTCCCTCCTCAGATAATTGCAGGCGGGACATTGGCACCCTGTCATGGGCACCAGTCAAGCATGAAGTTCCCTTTGTTCTTCCTCTTTTTTTTGGCATGGCAGTAGCAAGGCCTGACCCTCCCTCTTTCTCCTGGGCTGGAGTTTAGTTCCCTGCCGGCATCCCTGTTTGGAGCTTAAGCTGCTTGCTATTTTCTCCCAGTTTGCCTCACTTTACCCTTGTGCTGTTCTGTGATTTGGCAGGTGTTGTGTGGGGACGTCTAATAGCTATCAGATGGCAATTGGCCAGTCCCCCTTTGCATAGTATTGTCTGCCTCACCCCTACTCTCAGCCAAGACAAAGAGGTAAGAAGAAGCTGGGGTTTATTAGTATACAGTGCACTGTTAAGTGATTATGTTTGCTTTTAGATTCTTTATTGCTCGGTATGTTTCTTCCTAGTGTCTAGCATGGCTCCGAAAGTGCTTAGTGGGCATTGGGCGGAGAAGGGATATGAAGGCGTTAAAGTGCAGATTAGACGCTGTGTTTGCGTTACTGTGTGTTGCTTTTGGGGCTACTGAGCTGGAGTTGGTAGCTAGTCTGGTTAGTGTGCTTTCCTGGCTCCCCAAGATAGGCAGTCTTTGTAGTGCGCTTCTAACCGAGTGCAGCAGGAGCCTCGGAAGTGGACAATTTAGAGTGAACGAGGAAGCTGATCACCAAGTTTAAGTTAGGGGGGCATGAGCAGCAGCAGGCGGTTCAGCAGCAGCCTGATCAGTTGACAAGTCCAGTGGTTCTCCAGGTGGAGGGTGTTTTGGGTGGGGGGGGGCTACACCCTTAGCACAGCTGGACAGTTCCAAGGATGCAGCCAACATCGGTAATATTGCCATAACTGCTGCTGCGCTTAACATGCCATGTATGAGATTGGAGAAGTGTAATTCAAGCGTGACCAGCTTGGAGGGTAGGGAAGGGGAAGGTCCTCTTGCAGCCTGGGTTAAAAAAAGATTTGGAATGGGGGCATTCATAGAGATTTTCGATCTGATTGAGAGCCCACATTCTAGACTCTGCTCCCATGCTCCGCTGAAGGTTGAAGAGAACTGTTAAATTGGGTGCTGGGTTTTACTGTTTTACATTTTGTTATGGTTGAGAAGTTTCCCGAGTTAATATGTCCACTCTCTTGCTCCCAAATCATAAAATGTTCACTCTGATGACGAGCTTGGGGGCACCTCTTGGAAGAATTATGACAGAGCTTTTAGGAGAAAGAAAGCTATATCCAAGACACTCTTGGTTGCACCTTATGATAAGCTATATCCAAGACACTGTTTTGGGATCAGACTCCTGTTAACTCTTGGTTGCACCTTATGATGGTCAGGAAGCCTGAGCCCGGCGGGCCTCAGCCATTTCGCACAGGGGCAGCCCTGAGGTCAGGCAAAAAGAAAGGGGTGTGCAGGGTTTAGAACAGGACAACATGTGGGAAACCATCTGTACGTTTAAGATTAATTTTGTGGAATGCCATCCCTTCCAGAATTCAAGATCTTCAAAAAAGGGAATGATAGAGCCCAGTTGAAGTAGCAATTCCTCTCGCATTTTCACTCCCCTGTTGACATTCAGGTATTGACACCATGGCTTAAGCAGTCCAATAACACATGGTGACATTGGTGCTCTGGGATGGTTTCACATATGGCTTCTGTATCCCGACAGGAGGGGTTGGTATGTTTAATGTAGGCCGGGGTAATATCATATGCCTTCACCTACATTATCCCCCTTATACTACACAGTAACGAGCCTTTAGGATTGAACCTTTAACTAGTTCTAGTCCTGGGTGCAGAAGGAGGCTTTCTCCTAAACATTAGAGTCCTATAACTTCATCAATAGACTCTCACAGTATAAATGAATGTTCATAAGGGTTCTTGGAAACAAGGCAGATGCTACACCACCTACCCCACCATATCTACGTAAAAGGTTCATCCCATACATCATCCTCAAATCCAACAATGGCTAATACATGAGACAAGGTACAAAGAAACCCTAGATACTTTCTGCATAAATACAGCACATCTTGCTAGTGTTAGGCCGACACACTGACCAGAGACACTGAGGCTCCTGCATGCAGACGTTCCAGCTGATGGTGGTCTAACACATCACTTGCGGGTGTCCAACTCGAGATTAGGACAGGCTCCTACCTTCTCACACTTCAGGTAATGGGGTTCAACTAAATTCTAGAGGGATTCTTGGCTTCACATTGATCCAGCGCTCCGATTGAAAAACTGTCTCATAAACACTATCTATCACCTCAATACTCGCCATTAATCATGAATCACATATACAGGCCCATATCACCAATGAGACAATTTTTGAGCAACTGAATCAGGTGGTCTGATTAATAAAACTACTCCCATATTATTTACATTATTATATACAACTGCAGTTTATTTATCTTTACCATGGTTTTAAAACATTTATTACCTATTAATCAAACCACTTGAGGCGATTGGATCAACTGATGGAAACTAGACCCTGAATAAACAAGACCAGCTTGTCTTTTCAAATCTAATTTAATTAACTTTATTTTTCATAAAGAAATAGCATTTACGTTTTAGAATCTTTATTTCATAAACAATAAGAAAGCAGCATTTTAATAAGGAAATGAATTTAAAACTGACATTTTCAAAGCAAGCTCAAAAATAACGAAGTATTAGCAATTTAACAGTTTCCATTCCCTAAATCTATTTCCCTGACCATTTCTCACTTTACCTAGAAAGGAAAAATCATTTAAAGTCTGCTGTCCTTACATGCGCCAAAGGTCCATCAGCATGTCACGTCATTCAGGAATCGGAAAGTAAGAGTTTTTTCCTTGCTAATTTTTTTTGTTTAAACGTTGTTTATTGCAGAATCAAATACAGTGTACATTAATCAACTTAGGATCTCCTTGTGCAGAATCATTGCTCTCTTATCTCCTCCCGGATGCTTTGTACACAGCCATTCAGCCCACATCCCGGAGGTCGGGCGTCGTCACTCTTTTACATGATGCTCTCTTGGCGTGGCTGCCTGCTTTGGTCTACATACGGAGCCATCCGCCCTCTGCTTTTCTGCCTTTCGCCCGTTCCCCTCTATCTCCTGTCAAGTTTCGTTCCTGGTCCTCTACTGAATCCTGGCAAGCCTTCCCTCACCCCCCTCACCCCCCCCCGTGTCTTCGTCTACGTCTGGTGCTGGGATATGTGTCTATGCTGTGGGACTTAGGAGCATTGTATTATTTACTGAGCGTGTGTGTCTGGTGCAGGTGTCGGTATCATTGCAATCTCTGCTGGGGCCGCCGGGTCCTCTGTCTCCTCTGTCTCCTCTGTCTCCTCCTCCCCTTCTTCCTCCACTGTGCTATCCCTCAACGCCTGCACTAATATCTCCCATGCCATCGCTGCTTCCTGCGCTTTCTCGTCTGATTTACGGCGGGCCAGCTGGTATCTGATCGTGCTCTCTGCTGTCGCCCACTTCAAGAATTCGTTCAGCCACCTCCGGTGTGTTGGCCCTGTCTTCGACTTCCACCCCTTGGTCAGCTCCCTCTTCGCTATAAGTAGGCCCGTGTCGATGAATTTGCTTGATAATTTGTTCTCGTGTGTGTGTGTGGGAACCAATGCAATATAGTGACCGCGTTGTCGTACTGCAGTTCTCTATCCGCTACATCATTCACGGTAGACCCTCGCAACTTCCTGTGTGAAGAACTGCAGTTGTGCAGCCAAGTAGTAGAGCTCAAAATCCGGAACCGCCAGGCCACCCTCATCCCTCGGGCGGGTCAGTGTCGCCAATGCAATTCTACGCCTGCCCGTTCCCCACAAGAAGGACACAATCGTCGACCCTAACCGTCAGAAGGTCGCTCTAGGTATCCATACGGGGAGGGTCCGGAAAAAATATAATAATCGCAGCAAGGCTACCATTTTTAGGAGTGATACCCGGCCCGCCATCGAGAGAGGCAGGGCGGCCCAGAAGGACACACTACTCTGCAATGCGCGGATGCAGCGCCCTATATTACCGTCTAGTAGGTCCGCAGGTTCGTGGTATATATGCACCCCCATGTAGCTCAGGCCGTTGAGTTCCCATCGAAGCATCGGGCAGGTCGGGGGGCGCACTTCCTCCTTCCGCAGGGGGAAGAGGCACGTTTTTGTCCAATTAACCCGTAGGCCTGATATATCGCTGAAGCGTGCCAGCAGTCTCTCTGCGCCTTCCACAGCTTCCTCAGCATCCTCTAGAAAGAGGAGAAGGTCGTCTGCATATAAGGAAATGAAGTGGCGGGCCCCTCTGAATTCTAACCCGCTGTAATGTTCACCCCGCCTAGCCATTGCCGCAAGAGGTTCCACCGCGAGCGCAAACAGCAGGGGAGAAAGTGCACATCCTGGTATGGTTCCCCGATTCACTTCATATTGGTCAGACACCAAAGGACCGACTCTCACCCTTGCTCTCGCCGATGAGTACAGCACTTTCGTCCAGCCTATATATCCCTCACCCAGGCCAAAACCCTGCATCACCCTATATAGGTATTCCCATTCCAGGCTATCGAAGGCCTTCTCTATGTCAACAGCCAATACGAGGGGGGGCCCTCGCGTCCAGTGGTGGGTCGTCCACTAGCCTGAGTAGCCTACGGATGTTGTGTGTCGTGTTCCGTGTGGGTATAAAACCTGATTGATCTTTGTGGACCAGGTCTTGCATGTGGGTCAACAGCCTGGTGGCAAGCACTGTACTCAAAATTTTGTAGTCCGTCGTTAACATAGATAACGGACGGTAGGATGCTGGGTCTGTGTTTTCCCTTCGCGGTTTTAATAAAGGAATCATTATGGCTTCGCGCATAGATTGGGGGAGTCTGCCCTTATCCTTGGCTTAATTATATATTACTTGCAGCCTTGGGGCCAGTTGTTCTAGGTATCTCCTGTAAAATTCAATGGGTAACCCGTCTATCCCCGGTGTTTTGTTACGCGCCATCCGCTTTATCGCTCCTCTTATTTCTGCTAGTTCTATTGGGCCGCCTAGGGCGTCAGCCTGTTCTTGTTCCAGTTGTGGTAACTGCAGGTCGCTCAGAAAAGCGTCTATTGCCTCATTCTGGTCCCCTATCTCACTCATGTACAACCTCTCATAATAGGATCGAAAACAGTCCAGTATGTCCGGCTGTGTGCTATAGGTGCTGCCTCCACTCCCCTTCAGAGTCATAATCGGCTGACTGCTCCTATTGGGGTTTGCTAGCCAAGCCAAGAGTGTTCCAGTTTTGTTCCCCTCAGCAAGAGTCTTCATTAAGTATGTTTTATAATTGAAGCTACGAAGGCGCTCCACCTCCACTGCCTCCCGCGCCTCACTTAAACTCCCCTGGAGTTCAGGGCGGTTAGGGTGCTCTTGCTCCGCCTCGCTCAGCTTGCTCTCAGCCTTATCCAAGTCATCCAATAGTGACCTGAGTACTCCCGCAAATTTCCCTATGCAATGCCCCCGTACTACTATTTTGAACGCGCCCCACTCCATGGCTCTGGATGAAGCTGTGCCCTCGTTCTCCTTAAAGTATTGTGAGATCTTATCTTCTAGCGCTTCACGGAAGGGTGGGTCATCCAGCGTGTCCGGCCGTAGCCCCCACGTCGGAATCCGTGATATTTCGGTCATCCAGTCTAGTGTTAGGAGTAGAGGGTTGTGGTCAGATATCGTGCGTGCCAAATATTCAGTCCGGACCACCGCCGGGAGTACCGACTGAGAGCACAGGAAGGTGTCAAGGCGGACGTGGAGGTCATGTATGCTGGAATAGAACGAGTAGTCCCGCTCTGCTGGATGTTGTATACGCCAGACGTCTGCCAAGTCCCATTTCCCCTGCCATTCCGACCTGCATCTTGCTAATCTATGTACTGTGGATGTGTGCAGCGGTGGGTGCCACCTATCTAGTGTGGTATCTTCTATGGAGTGGAAGTCCCCCCCCCCCCCCCCCCCCCCCATCAGTACAGGGCCTGTGAAGTAGCTGGCCAGCACCCTGGAGAGCCTCGCGAAATAGGTTGCTTGGTCTACATTCGGTGCGTAGACGCTACTGAGCACTATGTGTCGGCCTCAGAGTAAGCCCTCAACTGCCACAAATCTCCCATCAGGGTCCACTATGTGCCTAGTTACTTGTAAAGGAATACCCGCTCTTATCCAAATTAATACCCCCCTAGCAAATGCAGAATACATGGTGTGAAACAGGTGTCCCCTCCATCTACGCTGTAGCGCTATTCCCTCTTTCTTTGTCAGGTGAGTTTCTTGTAGGAATGCTACGTGTACTCCTCTGCGGACTAGATAAGAATGGATCTTGTGTCTTCTTGTCATTGTATTCAGTCCCCGCACATTCCAAGACACACATTTTATCGATCCCGCATTAGCCATTGTCCCATTGTGTTCGGTTTAGCTCAACAATGATTTGACTCCAGACATCAGACTTGACACTGTCCCCGCTTACCCCCAACATTCTCCCCCCCCCCTGAACTACGCCTTGAGTTTCCCCAACTTCTCCAGGCCCCCCCCCCCCAGAACAGGACCTAACTGCAGAAGAGTTGCTCCCATCCAAACTGTGTTGAGCAAACGTGCTCTCAAATCTTCCTAGCCCGTAGTCTGTACTACGGAGGCCTTATGGGCCCTGGGGAGCGTGAGCTAACCTCTGGTACCTTCAATCGCAGTCCCCATACCCCCGCCCCGCAATACGCATTATGACTCACGACAATCCAGGCTAACAGCGGTCTGCTCGAGTGTTCGTAGAGGCGACACCAGTCGCTGCCGCCACCGCCAGGCTACCATGTCCAGGTCTCAGCTTCCAATTATTTCCTCTGACGTCTGTGGCGTGACCTTCGGGCCCCTCGTGCCGCCAAGCTCCGACAACTCAGTCTCCAAGCCCGTTCCCTGGCCCGAGCCCGATTCTCTTTCCGACTGGGCAAACGCCGATCCCGAGACGTCCTTTACTGCCTGCAGTGCTGCTCTCCGTTCATCTTATGTTTGGGATTCCGTTGGTCTTCTGGACCCCTGCCTGCGCCCTCGGAGCCTCCTCGATTTCCTCACTGATTGTTTCTGGCGCTCCTCCTCAGCCCTGAACCGAGCTCCATCCGTGCCTGCTTTATAAGTGTTCCACCAAACCCATGCCTCTGCCGCTGTTGGGAAGAACAGAGCTTTCTCATCCACTACTACTCGGAGTCTGGCCGGGAATAATAGCGAGTACAGTATGCCTTCGGTGCGCAGTTCTTTTTTGATGGAGAGGAATGAGGCACGCATTTTTTGGGTCTCGAATGTGTAGTCCGGGAACAGCGTAACTTTGCTGTTGTCCACCTGAAAGGGACCCGCATCTCTGGCTCGTTGCAATAGCCAGTCTCTGTCCTTGTAGTGTAGCAGTTTGACGACCACCGGGCGAGGTGGTTGACCCGGTCTCGGGGGCCTGGCTGCCACTCAGTGTGCCCGCTCCAGAGTGAAGAAGGGGGAAAGGCCCTCCGGGGCCACCTCAGTCTTTAGCCATTCGTTCAAGTAGCCCACCATATCTGTGCCCTCTTTTTTCTCCGGAAGGCCCACTAGGCGCACATTGTTCCGCCGGCTGCGGTTTTCTGCATCCTCTGCTCGCCTCTCCAGAGCTTGTATGCGGTCCAGCGCTTCCGTGAGCCTCCCCTCCATCGATTTGTGTGCTGGCACGATATCTTTCAAGGTGTCTTCCGCTTCCTTGACCCTATCTGCTACCTTCCCGTGGTCAGCCCGCAGGAGCCCCAGCCCCGTCGACACCTGCACAATGTCTTGGTGTAATGCTTCCTTCGTGGCTGCGATAGCCTCTAGGATCCGGTCCTGCATCTGTTGCAGTTCCGTTGCTGACTGTGGGGCATCCTCCGGCGTCTCCGTGGCGGGGCTTCCATCTCCTTTTGCTCCCCTTGGCTTCCCCATCTTACTCCTGCGATGTCGGCCTGGGATCTCAAGGATAATCAGGGGCAGCCGGTTCTCCCCGCAGTGAGCAATCTGTTGGGTACTAGTCAGGAGAGGTCTAGTCCGGGTTCCTTCTTTGGGCTCTCCTCCCCGCGGGGTCAATCAGCCCTCTCCCTCCGCTGTAGTCCCTAGTCCCGATCGGGTCGGCATCCCGGTGTTACTATCGTATGCTGGGCACCGGGATGCACCACTGCTGCGACGGTGTCCCGGTTCCTCGGTGAGGTAATGAGGGGTCCAAGGCACGTGCCAGCTATGGGTTCACCAACGGCTCAGCCCCATCAAGCACCACGCAAGTGTACCGCCAGGCGATGGGTGAAGACTGCTCCGTGCTGCCACTTTTCCAGTTTTGTGTTTGCGCTCCAAGCCGTCGCCACTCCTCGATTCCAGTTTCCCCTCTATGTCCGTGGGCCAGCAGCAAGTTCACTGTTTTTCACCCCCCGCCGATCTCCAGTAGCAAGTGTGGCGATTGCCATCAGCTGGATTGCGTGGCAGATCTCAGCCACCATCCAGGGCTCTCCTGCTACTTCCCCGGTCAATGCCGGTCTTTGGTAGCCCCTATGGTTCAGGTCCAGCCTAGGCCCAAAAGCCGGGGGTCGCGTTGTCAAGTAGGCCCGCAGCTTGGATGGGCCGCCTCCCGCTACCTAGCCCCTTTCCGTCTTCCTCCCCAGTGGCGCCCGCCAAATGGGCACAGCTTGTGCTAGGGCGCCGCGCCCCGCCTGCCCGGTGTCAGGCGTGCGCCTCTCGGGTCCCGAATTCCTCCTGGGCCCGGAAGCCGGGGAGTCCAGCCGGGGTTCCCCTTCTGGGAACGTTCCGTGGATGGGCAGTCGGAGTTCTCACCCTGAGTGGTCCCACTCACCAGCTCCTGCTCTCGGGATGTCCGCTCTGCTTTCCGGGTGAGGCTGGCCACTGTTTGCTCCTTTGGAAGTTAGCGGGCTCCACCAGGCGTCCCTTTTCTCTAGGCCCCGGACTTGCGGTAGCACAGGCGCGGCCGCCTCCGGTTTGCCGTCTGCGGCAGGGCCGGGTCGCCGGGGGCCAGGAATCGCCCGTCTCCGCCCCTCTCCTCACCAGGGGCTTGTCTCTGCGGTCTCTCCCCGCCTGGTCCGCCAAACGAGATCCCCAGCTGCTCCTCGGCGCTCGCGGGGATAATAGGCCCCAAAAGCCGGGGCGTAGATTTCCTGTCTCTCGGGTGGGGCGGAGCCTCACCGGAGCCGCTCGTGCACGGAGTGACGCACCGGTCTCTCCAGAGTCGGGGGGCCAGGGGTTCGCCAGTCGGCCCTGATCTCTTTCCCAGCCTCTTACGGTCCCTCCTCCTCCTCTCAGCTTAGCGTCGGGGCTGGAGCTGCAGTTACTCCCCGGCTGCTGGCTCCGAGGATGCCGCCATCTTGTGCCTCGGCGTCACAGGCTTTCCCCGTCGATTTGTGCCCGCTGCAGTGGCCCCACCGGCACACCACCCAAACCGGAGGAGACCAGAGTGTATTACCTGGGATCTCCCGGAGTTTCACGGGAATCCCAGGTCAGGTGAAGGATTTTTTCACGGATTATCGGGCGGAGGGTCGGGAGCCTCGCTAGGCTGCTACCGTCCTCATCGGCTGCTAGCCACGCCCTCCCAGTTTTTTCCTTGCTCATAATGTCAGACTTTATACCTTTCTCTCTAACTAAACTTTCTACATTTTACATTCTTTTAAGCAAATCCGAGCTTTTCATTGGCTTTCCTGTGTCAGTCCATGATAAAATTATTAGGTCATCTCCGACTCTTGACCAAGTCCAGGCTTCAAATAAGCCCTATTGTCTTTCATTTCCACATCTTTCAGCTTCCTCAAGAAAGTTACTTTTTCCTCGAGTTTCGAACGTTTACTTCCTAGCCTTGGCAGACACATTAAGTTCCTGTCCTTGAGCCTTCTCTCCATGAGCACGTTCAACGCGACCAAAGAACTGCTTTTTCAATTAACGATGACATTGCAGTAAAAATCTTCACAACTGCGCATGTGTAAAGACTTCACTCTGGACAAGCTTTTGCGTCTGCAGCTCTGTCAGCCATATTTTCTGAACCATCTTTAGGCCTCACTTTGGAAACTATTATTAAACAAACACAAGAAATCAATTAATTAAAGAATTGAGATCCATTCTGTTACCCTCCCCCTTTACTAATTAATCCTGTTAATTATGTTACCTAGCAAAAGCACATACAAGCAGCATTATAATTATTTCTCCTTTTCGGACTGCACAAACTCCATGAGCTTTTCATCACAGAAAAAAACATAACATAAGCACATAAAATAAGCACATGCCATTAATTTAACTGCCGCATTTAATACTGACAAAGACAATAGACAAGGTTAGTTTATTATTTTCTTTGCATTTGCAACATAAAAGCACATTAGTTTATCCCACATGTAATGAGGAATGTATTCTTAGACTAAGTTGATTAGTAATTTAACCACAAGCTTATTAATTTAATTACTTGTTATGGGAGATTAACTTCACAAGTTTGAACAAAATCTTGTTCTTCACCTTGCTCCATCAACTCCCTCATCTGGTGATTTCTAAATCACCAAATACCCAAAATGTATAAATTTTCAACCCTTGAACATGTTTTGGACTTTCTTAATATTAGTATTTCTAAACTTTAGATTCACCTGATTGTCTGCATTTTTCATATTGGGTTCTCCGAAACTCTTCTAATTCTATTTCTTTTTTTTTCTTTTCTTAGTTTGCAAATTCTTTTCTTTTCTATTACATGTTTTCTTCTCTTGTGTATCATGCAACTAATTTTTAACAAAAGTATCACTATAGCTATAATTATTAAAGGAAAAACTATTTTACCTATAATTGAACTACAATCTCTTGAAACCAGTTTTTAATTACTGCAAATCTTTTACTTAAACGTTCTGAAAAACTCTCATCTTCTAAAGTTTCTACTTCTTTATGTAACTCAGTATTATTTTTTATGTACATCTCTATATTCTGACTTTTGTCCGGTATGTAAGTGCAACAATGTTGAACATGCAAAATTCCACAGACTCCACCCTCTTTTGCCAGCAAAATGTCTAGTGCAAGACGATTTTGCATTACCAAAGTTCTCATAGCAATAAGCTCTGTATTCACTAATTGAAATCCACTTGCAGTGTCTGTTGACAATCTATCAACAATTGTGGACATTTTTCTAATTTTGTTTGCATTCAGGGTTATTCCTACCATAGGTATTAATGCACCAAATATGTCTCCCAAT
Source organism: Lissotriton vulgaris (assembly GCF_964263255.1). Taxonomy (NCBI): domain Eukaryota; kingdom Metazoa; phylum Chordata; class Amphibia; order Caudata; family Salamandridae; genus Lissotriton; species Lissotriton vulgaris. The sequence goes on along the minus strand of NC_141695.1, from coordinate 944,539,390 downwards.
ATTTCTGTAAAGCTTTCTCTTCTAAATCTATTCAAGTGATTGCTAATTTCAAATTAACCTTTTGCATTTCTATCTACATGAAAATATTTTGGAAAAACTAAACCTACATAACACGTCCCATACCAGTGGTCTGGGAGATTGTAATAAGCTTTATTCCCACAAATAAAATAGATTCCAGGGAAAATTGGATCTTTGCCTCCTTTAAATCCCCAACCCTCTATAATACGGTAAGTGTCTTCACATTGACTTGCACCTACAAAATAATTATCAAACGTAGTATTATCTCTTCTTTATACAAAATTTCCCACTAACCGGTTTATCTATGTGAATTGCAACATTTTCATTTCTACCATTAAGCTTTTCATCTTCCATTTGCCAACATTTTGACTTAATAGGTTTCAACAACTCAGAAGATCGAGAAAGTCTACGACACCTTCACCAGTCCCGAGCCCACAATCATGTCCGACACAAATGATAATGTGGCTTCCCTCCCCGCCTTAGCTCAATTCCATCCTATTTCCCTCGCCGAGGCCAAAAGGGAACTACTAAAATGTAAATCAGGGGCTCCTGATGACCCATGCCCGCCCAAGCTCTGGAAAATGATGTCGGACTCAATTGCCACTTCATTGCTACATATCTGGAATACATCTATCAAAACTGGTCTATTCCCTGATTGCTGGAAACATGCCACACTCCTGCCTTTAAAAAAGAAACCAAACGGTGCCCCGGATGATCTGAGCAATCTCCGGCCAATCTCCCTGTTAGCAGCCCCTGGCAAAATGTTTGAAAAACTGATACAGCGCCAACTGAACAGGTTCATAGAAGAAAGAGACACACTACATGAAACCCAGTCGGGTTTCAGGGCGGGCTTTAGCACTGAGACCGCTCTGATAGAAGTGGCTGAGTCGATCAGGTGGTCTTTAGATTCAGGAGCATCGGCTATGTTGGTGCTCCTGGATCTATCTGCCGCTTTTGATACTGTGGATCATGTGAGGCTACTGTCAAGGCTAAAAAACACAGGCCTGGAAGATAAGGCTCTGGGCTGGCTACAGTCCTATCTCACGGATCGTACCCAGAAAGTAGCCTTGGGCCCCCTTTCCTCAAAACCTAAACCCCTCTGGTGTGGTGTCCCTCAGGGCTCGGCCCTCAGTCCACTACTTTTTAATATTTATCTGGCTCCTCTCTTTTCCCTTATTGCTAATTGGGGTGTCAAGGCGATTTCATACGCCGACGACACACAACTAATTTTCCCCTTCTCGGACGTCTCAGAGGCAGCCTTCAGCAATATGAAGGGATGCTTGCGAGATGTTGCCAAATGGATGAATGCAAACAAACTCAAATTGAATGCGAGCAAGACGGAAGTCATCTTCTTTGGCAAACATACTCGGCCCCCCCCAAGCCTGTGGTGGCCCTCCGAAATGGGTATCCCTCCTCTACCCAGCACCAACGCGAAAAATCTGTGAGTAAGATGGGATGAGAGTCTCTCCTTTTCTTCACATATACAGCAGGTCTCTGCGTGCTGTCTCCATAAACTAAGAAACCTTCGCAAATTTCTGTCCCTTCTGCCTGAAGACTGTCGCAAGACGGTGGTCCATGCTACAGTCACTTCCAGACTGGACTACGCAAACGGCCTCTACCTCGGCCTACCCAAATATCTGGTGCAACGACTGCAGATCGTGCAGAACGCGGCTGCGAGACTGCTAAAAAACATCCCTTTTAAACAGCATGTCTCTCCGTACTTGCGCGATCTGCATTGGCTCCCTGTAGCCTGCAGAATCAAGTTTAAAGCTCTAACTCTGGCGTTTAGAGCCCAAAAGGGGACCTGCCCCTCCTATTTAAAGCTTAGACTCCCCAGATACTATCAGGAGAGATGCTTGCGCTCTAATTCACGAAACCAGCTCTCCATCCCCCGCGCCAAGAGAGCCAGACTCGGAGGCAGATCTTTCTCTGCCTGCACGGCGACACTCTGGAACGCCCTACCGGTCAACATCCAACTGGCTCCAACGGAAGCCAGTTTTAAGAGGCAGCTAAAGACCTGGCTCTTTTCCCAGAATAACTAAACACTCTCTCCCCTTTCTCCGTCCATTCCTACCTGGAAAAAATGATCACTCAGCGCCGGGACACCTCCTTGTGAGGTAGCTGTTCGCGCTATATAAATATCGGTATTATTATTATTATTATTATTTCGCTTGTAAATTGCCCTTCTCTCTTCCACCATATTTAAGAACGTCTTTTCTTCTGTCCTCAATTTACATGTTAAATTATTTCTAAAAGCATACTCATAAGTGAGTTCACTAGTTGTTAGGAAAAATTCCGTCATCTGTTTAGCATGTTTCACTTTACTCAAGCTATCTACAACTTTTAAGTTTGGAAAAATTTCATCAAAATCGGAATAATAATATTCCAAACGTCCAGTTTTATAAAGCAAACTAGCTATTACACTACATGTTATACCATAAGCAAGAGGAAGCATATTATACGTAACACCTTCAGACACAGAAGTAGGTAATTTCACACAGATGTAACAGTCTTTTGCGTCCATCACCTTAACATATTCAGATAAAAGTCTTGAAAAGGTATTGCTAGAAAAATCTCCCCCAGATCTATCTTGATGAATCTCTGGTGTATGTACAATAATTTTATTAGTCTTATCTTTTTCATGATTAACAGCTTTACTAGTCATGTTAGTTTTATACATCTCTTTATCTATTCCAAAAGGAAAAATGACAGCTAAAATTAACCAAACTAAAATTATCATGATTACACATATTGAAGACAATTTGCAACATATTTTAAGAACTGAGCATCTCAAATTATTATTAGTATAAGGCATCTTTACTTTCAAACTAAAGCCCTAAAAAATTACTAAATATACTCCCCTCTTTTTTTTTTTTTTAACAGACAACTTTATTTTCTAACCGCTTTTCTTCGACCTTATGTCATACTGTCATACATCAAATGTGTTTTCCAGCTAACACAATTTCTTCGACCTTGGGTCACCTAACACAATTTCTTCAACCTTGTGTCACTTAATGAACAAAATCAATCATTATCACTTTCATCATCTAAATTTCTTTGACTACTATTTACTTCTACTACTGGTGGAATTATAATATAGGTCCACTCAGGTGATTTGTACTTCTGATTTGAATTTATTATTCTTTTTGCTCTGCTGTTTATCACTTCTATTTTCTTTCCTGCTTGTTTTTTTCTTATTTAAGTCTTCTTCTTTTTGCCTTGTGATATCATTTACCTGCTCCTTTGCTTTATTCACTAATTTAAATTTTAGGCCTTCGTTTTCATTTGGCCAATTATCTCCTTTTCTTGTTAATTTCCTTTTTGGTTCCACTAAATTATACTCCACTCTCCAAGCTCTTTTCCTTGATCTTTTCACTTTTGATACATCTCCACTTTCATCTGTTTCACTTTCTGTGTTATCAGCTGATTTATTAATAATCAGTTTTATTGTGTCAGATTCTTCTTCAGATTCAGGTACTTCTTTACTCGGCAGTTTCACTTTGTTGGGAACAACATACTTATAGCTGGTACTTGGAATTTCTTCTTCTTCTTCTTCCTTAATTACTTCCAGTTCACCAGTTTCAGAAATTTCGTTCCTTCTTCCAAAGCTTCCAATCTGCTTTTCAATACTCTCCTGATCTTGAATCACTTCTTGTTCAGTTTCCCTTTCTGCTTCTTGATCTAGCAGATCTTTGTCATTTTCTTCTTCAGAATCTTGTATTACAATTTCTTCATTTTCTTCATTCAATGCCTCATTCACATTTGTATTTTCCAGATGTCGACTTTCTTATCGATCTTCACGATCTGGATTTCTTTCAGCCTCTTTTTCTGAATCTGAATCAGCTGTTTCACCTTCGTCGGGATTCTCAGGTGTTGGCACACGTATGGTGTGGCTAGCATGAATCCATCTCTTCAATCCCCTACACTTTACTGCATTTGTCATGACTAATATCACCTGTCTTGCTTTCTGCCACCTTGGTACTAGGCAATTTCTTCTTCGATGTACTTTTGTCCTTACCCAGTCTCCTCATAACAGATCATGAGCTTGTTCTTTCTCTTTTGTAAATACTTCAGTTCCTACCTGATGTGACACAGAAGTCACCATGTCAGATAGATTTTTGCAGTAATCCATAATGACGCTATCATTAATGGTCAACAGTTTATCAACTAGAAAAAATGCTTGCGTCATGACCCTGCCCATTAAGATTTTACGAGGACTCAATCCTGTTTTTCTATCTGGAATGTTTCTCAAAGACATCAAAACAAGTGGAAGTGCATCTGTCCACTTCATTCCTGTTGCTAAGCACATTTTTGCTATTCTGTTTTTTATTGTACCATTTACTTGCTCAACAACACCTGATGCTTCTGGTCTGTATGTGAAATGTAATTTTTGCTTTATATCCAGTGCTTCACAAATCAATTTTAGCAATCTGTTTTCAAAATGTGTTCCACGATTTGTCTCGATCGACACTGGAAATCCATACCTTGGTATGATTTCTCTCAAAAGCAATTTCGCCACAGTAATTGAATCATTGTGACTTGTTGGTAATGCTTCTACCCGTCTTGAAAAAAACAGATTATCACCAAGACATATCTGAGTTTGTTGTGAGGTGGCATGTCAATGAAGTCAAGCTGTATTCTGGTAAATGGACCACCCTCCCGTCCTATAGTTCCCATGCTCACAACTGTTTTTCTGTTTGGGTTGATCTGTTGACAGATAAGACATCTTTGACAAAAGGACTCTGCAATTATTCTGAACTTTGGATTGTACCATATTTGCCTAAATAATCTGATCATTGAATCTCTTCCAATATGTCCTGGACCATGGTACATGCGTGCCATGTCAGAAATCATACTATCTGGCATTACTGCTCTGTCATCTTTGTAAACCCAAACCTCATCGTCTTCTCTTTGTCTGCATCCTGCTTTTAACCATGGGTCTTTCTCCTCATCACTTGCCTCATCTTGCAACTGTTTTGCTCCTTGCCAAGTCTCAACTACAGATATTAGCATAAGTGAGTTCAAAACATGTTCATTTTCTTTTTTCCGATTTATGGACACATTATGTTTTGCACAGAATTTTGCTATTGAGTCAGCATATGAGTTTCCTTTTGTTATGTAATCCTCTCCTTTTTTATATGTTGTGCATTTAACTACTGCAATTTTTTTCTGGTAGCTGAATTCCATCGATCAATCTTTTGATCAACTGAGCATTTCTTAATGGTGATCCCGCAGAAGTTAAATAACGTCTTTGAGACCAGAGCTGGCCATAGTCATGGACTACACCATAACCATATTGACCATCAGTCACTATGGTAATTTTTTGCTCTTTTCCCAATTCACATGCACAAATCGAAGCAATTAATTCTGCTACTTGAGCTGAACGAATTCCTTTGAGACAAGATGCTTTAATCACATCTGCAACTGTACCCACTGAATATGCTGCACTCAGAACACCTTCATCTGTTCTTAAGCATGAACCATCAACAAACAAAACATAATCTTATTCAGCTAATGGGACATCTTTAATGTCCTGCCTTGGTTTAGTGCAATATTCTAATACATCCAGGCATTCATGATCAACCTCATCCCTGATTTCTGTTTCAGTAGTGTCAGGTAATAATGTGGAAGGATTTAAATTCACACATCTCGCAATTGAAACATTGTCCGATCCAAGAATAACCTTTTCATATTTTGTTAGCCTATTGTTTGTCAAATGTTTTTTGCTTCTAGTGAGGAGAATTTTAACTGAGTGTGGTACATATACTTTTACAGGAAATCCCATTATTATTCCTTCACTTTGTTCCAAACTTACACTTGTTGCAGCTACTGCTTTTAAGCAACCTGGTAATGCTTTTGCAACAGGGTCAAGAACAGCTGAGAAATATGCTATTGGCTTTCTCAGTTTTCCATGTCTTTGAATCAGAACTGATAATGCACATCCTTCTCTTTCACTGCAATACAGCTCAATTTATTTTTCATAATCAGACATTCCCAATGCTGGAGCTTCACACAAACTTTTCTTTAATTGTTCAAAAGCTTCTAATTCAGTTTCTGTTAGGCTAATCGGGTCTTTTATGTCTGCTTTTGTCAGTCTCTGCAGTGGTTTTGCGATTACTGAAAATCCACTAATCCATTGACGACAACCTACCATTCCTAGAAACATTCTAACCTGTCTCTGTGTTTTGGAGGTTGCATTGCTTGAATCATTTTTATTCTTTCTGTTGTCACTTGTCTGATTCCCTTTGCAATTCTGTAACCAAGATGTTTTACTTCCTGTTTGCAAAACTGTAATTTCGCAGGAGATACTTTGTCCCTCATCTGCCAGATGATTTAAAAGAGTAATGGTATCTGTTACGCAATTATCTCTTGTTTTTGCAGCCACAAGGAGATCATCAATATACTGCACTAACGTAGATTTTCCAGGTAAATCTAGATTTTCCAGGTAAATCTAGATTTTCCAATGATTTCTTTAGCAACTGATTAAAAATAGATGGACTTTTGGTGTACCCTTGAGGGATTCTACACCATGCTAGAATACGCTCTTAGAACCGGAACGCTAAAATTTGTTGGCTTTCTGAATGCAATGGAACAGTAAAGAATGCATTACACAAATCAATAACTGTATACCATTCTGCATCATGCGGAATCCGATATAAAGTTACCGCTGGGTTTGGTACAACTGGGCAACATGGAACAACAATTTTATTAACCTTTCTCAGGTCCAGAACAATTCTGAAAGTTCAATTTGGCTTTTTAATTCCCATAATTGGTGAATTACATGGGCTACTCTCAATTTCTTTTAGAACACCTTGTTTTATGAATTTGTCTATTACAGGGGTAACACCTTCAATTACTTCTGCTTTCATTTTATACTGAGGAATGTTTGGATAATCTGCTCCTTGTTTTACTGATATTTGTACTGGATCTACGTTTTTCATCAAGCCCATTTCATCTCCAGTGAAATCCCACATTTTTACATTCACTGTGTCTTTTAATTCTTCAGGTAAATTATTCTCATCAAACACAGGAAATAATTTACTTCTGCCTCAACTATTGACATTAATTTGTAAAGCCCATCTTCTTCTGGAGTTTGAAGCTCTATACCATCCGGTGAGCAATATATTGCACAATTCATTTTACATAAGATATCCCTACCTAATAGATTTACAGGACTGCTATCACAAACTACAAATCTATGCATGTCTTAAAATTTACCTATGTCAACTTCAACTGGTTCAGTTAAATTTGTTTTTATTTACCGATTAGCTACACCTACTACTTGGATTTTATCTCCAGAGAGGGAGGTTTTCTATTTCCACTGATCTAACAGTAGAATGGGTAGCACTTGTATCCACTAGGAAAGTATTTTCTACATCATTCACTTTACCATTTACAAATGGACCAGATTGATCTACCTCAAGAGTGGCTCCAAGCACACACTCTTCCTCCTCTCTCAGGCACCGTCAGAAATAATCTTCAGATTCACTCCCTCCATCTTCTTTCAACCAATATTGTTGAGACACTCTTGGTCCTCTGTTTACCTGTTCACCTCCACTGAATCCCGTTTCTGCACTGTAACTCTGCAAATTTACACAGTTTGGAAGTGGCGGTTGTGGTAACTGACTTTGCTGAATCACTACCTGTTGCTGTTGCTGTAGCTGTTGCTGCTCATTTATCTCATTCTGCATCTGTGGATTTAATGATGTATTTTTTAAATGAATTCTGGGCGGATTCTTACACTCACGCTTCCAGTGTCCAATTTCTCCACAATTAAAACATGGGAGTTTCTGTTTTAACTCTTCCATATTTCCCATCAATTTTGATTTATTATAATTACCTTTAAATTTCCCTTGATTCTGATCAACATTCTTATTTCCTAAAGTTGCTATTTTTTGTTCAGCCACTTTCACCTGTGCCCACATAGCTTTTTCTTTCAACTTCTTTTGTTTAGCATCTATTTCATCACTACAGTATTTTGCTTTTCTCAAGATATCATCTACTGTGTGTGATTGCCAACCAACTATTCCAGTTCTTACCATTTCACTAATTTCAGGTCTCAAGCCATATACAAATCTGTATATAAAGTGGCTCATGTCTTTTTCACTTAAGTGTTCATAACCACTGTATTGTTTAAATACCAGCAGTACTCTTTCATAAAATGAATGTACTGATTCTTTTGACTCTTGGATTGTTCTATCTATTTTAATCCAATCTATCTCTTTTGGGGGAATCTTGTTTTTCAAAAACACAATTACCTGTTCGTACTTTCTCATTACCTCTGGAGAAGGAGCACCTGTTACTTTCTCGTTCATATTCTTCTCTTGCCCAATTTATAGTAGTTTTACATTCTGTCCAAAGATCTGATGGGACAACTATGTCAAATAATCCATCAAGATCAATCCACAAAACTTTTGAAACTTACACAAACCTGTCTACCTGTCGATACCATTCTACAGGTTTTTCTCTTAATCGGGGAAAATCATTTGTGAACAGTAAAATGTCCTGTCTTGTTCATGGGACATGCACATACCCTCCTCCCGCTATTTCTTTCATTGGAAACTCATTTACTACTTTTTCCTTTTCTCTGACAGGAAAAGCTAAACTTGTTCTGTCTTCATCTCTTTTCTTTGTCCATTTCGCTCTCCATTTACTTAATTCACCCCATTTTCTCAAAATCACAATTAAATCTTTTATATGAGTGATTCTTCCTGTGGTTTTCATATTTTCAATGTCTTTTTCAGAGAAATCCACCCTATAAATTTTCTGCAAATTCTTCTGCTTACTCAAATATACCTCTAATTCAAAAGCCATATCCTCTAATTGATCATACTTGTTTTTCGTTTTCCATGTTATGCTTTTGCAAATAAATAATAATTCATCATCCTGATATGCCTTCAATCTGTCCGTTCCAATCGTTCCAATTATTAGTTCCTCTAAATCTGCTTTCAATTTTCCAACATCAGGTAATTTACATTCTAGAGTTTGTGGTAAATCTATTTTACTCAAACTCTTTTCCGGAGTTCCAGAGTCAGATTTTGCACCAGTTGGAGTTTTACATGACAAACTTTGATTAAAAGTTAAGTCAGGCATCATTATTTTCTCTCGATGTATTTCAGACAAGTCTGAATACAATTTTTCAGTCACTTTCTGTATTTCTGTATTTAATGGAACAGTTAAAGCTGAATGCCTAATTTCTTTTTGATCAAATACTGGAAGAACAGGTCCAATCGTTACAGGTACTGTTACTGCTTCCATGCTTTTAGTTAACTGCTGTATTAATTCATTCGTAGAACGAATATATTCTGAGGTGTCTGGTAATCCCTCATACCTTTCTGTTCTATTTCCATTTCTTGGAGTTTCATTTCTTTGAACTGGGGTTTCAGTATAATTACTATTTTCTCCTGATATATTTGAATTACGTCCTGTTTCTACTCTTTCAGGTGTTTTTCTATTATTCAAGTTTGTTTCAGGAGATGTCTCATCAATTATTTCTCTTTGTGGGACACTTGGAGAAGTCCATGTACAAACTGGTTGATAAGGTGGCGGTTTTTTAGTATACATTTCTTCTAATACCGCATCTTCGAAATCACTTTCTTCACTATTATTATTTTTCTTTTGGGCACACTTTTGTCCAGTTACCTCATCAATTAATCTCACTGGGTACAAACCATCACACATGTCTGCACTTCTCCATCGACTCATTCTATCCTGATGTGTTTCTCTATCAAGACCTAATCCTGTTCCCTTTAAAATTCCCCTACTTTCTCGTTCTAAATCACGCATTTCATCCTCCCATTCAACTAAAGCTTCAAATTGAGTAGGTCTAGGCTTTGGTACAAGTTTCATAATTTTTTCTCTTAAATTTTTCAAAACCGCTATGTTAAATGATCCATCTTCTGGCTATGCTAATACACCATCATTTTCAGTATACTTCATCCAATTCTCAATCCAAAGACAAGTATGATAACCATATTCACCCAACATATAAGCTGCAGGTGTTTTGTACTTATGAATTAATCTTCTACCCCGGGTTAAAATTTTCTTGTCCGGTTTAATTTTGTTTTTCAATTTCTGAACCATGAAAGCTTATTTTTCTCTTTCATGTAATAGTAATCCATGTTTTTAAACTATTTCCCTTACTTCGGAAAAGATCGTAACAACTTCCTTGTTATTCCGCAACACCAACCAATCCGTGCGCGAAACTTACCAATAAACCAATCAGGTTAAGCTTCGTCACTATTTTGCTCAACCAATAGAATTACTGTTTTTCATGATGAGCCAATCAGCTGTGAGGTTGCCTTAGTCACATGAACCAATCTGTGCGCGAATACTGTGTCGTATGTTAGCCAATCACAGCACGACACTTGTGACGTATGCTACCGCTGTAGCTTCTCTGACTCTCACTTCGCTCCTTAAACTGACCCCTCCTTTACAAAAAAATTTCACAGCGCCATATTTACAAATCTTTTATTTGAATTCAGTTAATAACTCCACAAAAAAACAAACCATTTGTCTGTTTCGCTAAAATAAAGTGATAGCTTTCCCAAACATTCAAGTATTCTTTTCACGTGAAATAGATGATGCTATTTTCAAAGAATATTTAAATTCGTCGATAAAGTAAGGCTACTTTACCCTTCTAGCAGGTAATAACGAACTCGTTTCTCTCTAAATGCACATACAGAGGTATTTTACACCTCCTTAGAGACAATTTAGAGTTTCATTCGATCGTACATTACAAATTCATTTACGCATATTCATACAGAAAAACCCCTAACCATGTATACATAAATCTTTAGTAGGACTTTAACCCACTAATAGAAATCCTCACTCGCCAGTAAGATAGACAACGCTTCCTTACCCTTCACTCAAGCTTAGATAAATTCTACTACTCTTTTCACAGTGAGTTTTAAAACAGGACAGAAGTCCCTATACTCTAAAGCTACGAATTCATAGACAATCCTCACTATGCATTCTACCTTACACACCTAAAATCCCTAAACTTGTGCTGTACGACCACAACACTTGTGATATGCGGCGATACCACTATTTTGAAACCGAACAAATGCACTGTGTAACTTCACCTGTCACACTTCTCATGCCGGCACAAACCAGGAATTTTCACACTGCTGGAAAAAACCTTTCGACTACATATAACAAGTGAACAAACTTAACATGTTTTAGACATTAATCCTATGTATTACCATGTAACATGCTAGTTACCATAGAAACCGTAACTCTGCTACCAAGTAATTGATCCAGAGCTCCGATTGAAAAACTGTCTCATAAACGCTATCTATCACCTCAATACTCACCATTAATCATGAATCACATATACAGGCCCATATCACCAATGAGACCATTTTTGAGCAACTGAATCAGGTGGTCTGATTAATAAAACTACTCACATATTATTTACATTATTATATACAACTGCAGTTTATTTATCTTTACCATGGTTTTAAAACATTTATTACCTATTAATCAAACCACTTAAGGCGATTGGATCAACTGATGGAAACTAGACCATGAATAAACAAGACCAGCTTGTCTTTTCAAATCTAATTTTATTAACTTTATTTTTCATAAAGAAATAGCATTTACGTTTTAGAATCTTTATTTTATAAACAATAAGAAAGCAGCATTTTAATAAGGAAATGAATTTGAAACTGACATTTTCAAAGCAAGCTCAAAAATAACGAAGTATTAGCAATTTAACAGTTTCCATTCCCTAAATCTGTTTCCCTGACTATTTCTCACTTTACCTAGAAAGGAAAAATCATTTAAAGTCTGCTGTCCTTACATGCTCCAAAGGTCCATCAGCATGTCACGTCATTCAGGAATCGGAAAGTAAGAGTTTTTTCCTTGCTCATAATGTCAGACTTTATACCTTTCTCTCTAACTAAACTTTCTACATTTTACATTCTTTTAAGCAAATCTGAGCTTTTCATTGGCTGTCCTGTGTCAGTCCATGATAAAATTATTAGGTCATCTCCGACTCTTGACCAAGTCCAGGCTTCAAATAAGCCCTTTTGTCTTTCATTTCCACAACTTTCAGTTTCCTCAAGAAAGTTACTTTTTCCTCGAGTTTCGAACGTTTACTTCCTAGCCTTGGCTGACACATTAAGTTCCTGTCCTTGAGCCTTCTCTCCATGAGCACTTTCAACGCGACCAAAGAACAGCTTTTTCAATTAACGATGACATTGCAGTAAAAATCTTCACAACTGCACATGTGTAAAGACTTCACTCTGGACAAGCTTTTGCGTCTGCAGCTCTGTCAGCCATATTTTCTGAACCATCTTTAGGCCTCACTTTGGAAACTATTATTAAACAAACACAAGACATCAATTAATTAAAGAATTGAGACCCATTCTGTTACCCTCCCCTTTACTAATTAATCCTGTTAATTATGTTACCTAGCAAAGCACATACAAGCAGCATTATAATTACTTCTCCTTTTCGAACTGCACGAACTCCATGAGCTTTTCATCACAGAATAAACATAACATAAGCACATAAAATAAGCACATGCCATTAATTTAATTGCCGCATTTAATACTGACAAAGACAACAGACAAGGTCAGTTTATTATTTTCTTTGCATTTGCAACATAAAAGCACATTAGTTTATCCCACGTGTAATGATGAATGTATTCTTAGACAAAGTTGATTAGTAATTTCACCACAAGTTTATTAATTTAATTACTTGTTATGGGAGATTAGCTTCACAAGTTTGAACAAAATCTTGTTCTTCACCTTGCTCCATCAACACCTACTCACATGCTTAGTACACTTAGGTACAACTAGATAGGCATCATAGGAGTATACCCTTTATTTTATCATGCATTTTATATCCATGTATGCTTTTATGATTATTGCGAAATGGTAGAACTGTGCTATCCATTTATATACACTACTGCTGATTATATATATATATATATTAGCTAATACCGGTTGTTGCAGCACATCTATTTTACACTAGAAGAACAGTTGTGCAATAAATACTTATTGTAACACGCCCAACTGTTTCTTCTGTGTAATTCTCTGAGACCGAATAAGTGAACACGAGTGACTGAGCGAAAAGTAGTACATTGTTTCCACGATCCTGAGGGATCAGGGTTGTCATGTTCTAAGGTTGCCAGAAACTATTCTCTGCCCAATAAGAGGCGATTCTAGTGGCACTATGAGCTAGCCAATGCAAACGGGCGAACATTTCTGGTGGGGCTGCTCAGTCAGTCTGCCACCAAAGCCACAGTTCATGTTATCCGAACGCGCAGATTCTCTATAGGATATATATACACGACGTGACAAAATATTGCCAAAGAGAGCACTCTAGGCAGAGTGGCAGTCCCCTTTGAGTCACCACCTTTTGGAAACCTTGGGGTAGGGTGGGGGGGTTCTGGGTGTTTTGTGGACTTTGAGGCGTGTTGAGGTTCCTCTAGCGCAGGACAAGACAAGCAGCCCTTCCACAGTGATTACCTTTTTGGGCATTAAACATGATACCAAGGTGGGAGTAGTCAGTCTCCTTGCAAATAAGGTGGCCCAATTCAGAAACTCGCTGAGTGATTGCTTGGCGGCCAGGAAGGTTGTGCTTAATCAGCTCCAGGCTTGTTGGACAGCTGAATTTTGCCTTGCGTGTTATACCTATGGGAAGGTCCTTTTCTAGTACCATTTCCAAAGCTATGAATGGCTTGAAACAGAGGCATCAAAGGGAATATGGGATTCATTTGTGCAGCTATTTAATGTGATTGTGCCATGGGTATCCCCTTAGACTAGCCCTGACTGGGGCCATTTTTTACAGATGCCTGGATGTTTGGGCCATACTGGGTGACTAGTGTGTGCAGTCATGGCCTATTGAGTGGTGCCAGGTCGTGTTGGTGATGGTACAGATTCTGGCATTTTTGGAATTTCTCCCAATTGTGGTGGCATTGACAGGCTGGTCTGCTCAGAGACCGCAGTATGGTGTTCTGGTCAGACAACATGGCAGTAGTTGAGATAAGGCTATGCTGCAGCTTGCTCTCTGATGGTTTGAGATTTCTTAAAGAACTTATTCTGTAGTACTTGCTAAACAATTACATTTGGAGCTCAGCTTGTCCTGGGGGCACTCCATAACACTGCTGATGCTTTGGCTCGCCTAAAGTTGTAGGAGTTCAGGCATTACCACCCAAAAGCATCAACACACTCTATACCGTTAACAGAGCATCTGTGGAGGCTTGGTGCCCCATCTTACCTGACCTCGTGGCAGCCAGCCTATTTCCTAAGTGAAGGGGAGCCTATGAGGGGGCATTTTTGAGATACCTGAATTTTCTAAGTCTAAAGGGTTGGGGGGGCTGCACTGAAGACAGTGGGTCGGCCAGCAGCCTTCATAAGCAACACATGGCGGCCCTATTATTCTTTTCCCAAACTGGGTGAGCACAGGGACTAGTCCTCCTCATTAACCATCAAAAAATCCCTGATGTGCTGGCAGAGGTTAGAGGGGGTGCACATTGATGTTATAAGGCTGATTTACGCTCAAAGGCTGGGAGACTTCGTTTCAAAGTTGGCGGAGCTCTGCCATTTGAGGCACAGCTGACGGCCATTCGCCTGGCCGCCTACTGGACTTTCAGGGTAGGGTAAATGGAGAAATTCAGCTAGGGCAGTTGAGTTGACCCGGTGGGTCTGTGGCACTGAGTTTGCGGTCTTCCAAAACTGACCAGCTAGGCAAAGGGGAACTTATAGTCCTGCTTAGGGCTCTAGGCTCACACACTTGCCCAGTCCACTCCCTGCTAGACTGTCTGGGAGTGTGCATTCGTGGTTCAGCTTCAACCATCGTCCTTCATGCCGATGGGTCCCCCCCTCTTTCTAGATACCAGTTCTCCCACATGTTGAAGGTTACCATAGCCACAAGTAGCTGCGACCCTTAACTTTTCAGCTCTCACTCGACCTGCATAGGGGCGGCAACCTTTTTACCCGGTGCGGACCTAGACAGGCAAGAAGTGCAGAAGATCAATGAGAGCTATATACGGTATGGCAGATTGCATTTGTTATGATGGTTAACGTTGCTTTTCTTCCATGCATGCAGGTACTATGTCTGCCAAGGGGATGTGGGTCTTCGGAGGGCTTGAGAGGCCTACTGGGCTGGTAATTATGCAATGCAAGCCAGGGCTGCCGGCTTCAACAGGAGGTGGTTTGGTCAAGGAGGGCTCTGGCTAAGGAGCCTACGGTCCGCAGTGGAGAAGCTAGTTCCAATGGGGCTTTCGCCACAGGTTCTGATAATACTGCATCTAGAAGGCCATGATTTGGTGGAATTGGGGTGTAGAGATTTGTTTGAAACCATAGTTGTGCAAGTAATGTAGCTAGCCAAGCGTTTTACTGAGCCCTTCATCGCTTGGTCCCACATTCGCACTATAGATCTTACTACTTTATTATTATTGTGAGATTATTATTACCGCACTAACTGTGTTTGTTTTTATAATTGCAGTTCTTATACTATTAGTTTCGACAAAGGATTACCAATAGTTTGAGATTTGTGAAGTCAAAATGAGAGCAATTCCGCTGGCTCCAATGACGAGACTACATAAGGTTATTCGATTTCCCTGCTCACAATTGTTTGTGGTATATGGGTCACTTCTGGAATTATCTTGAGTGTTTTGCACATACATGGTTCTTCTTCTACCTTCACTGAACTCCTGTTTTTTTAGTCTCGCATGATAAGAGGATTTTTAGACTTGGTAAAACCCTCTTATCACTAAAGTAATGTGACGCTAAGATTAATTTATCCTTTTGGAGTTCTCACATCTCTTGGTTCTCTTGCTCTGGGTGTTCTTCTTTTTCTTTTCCTCTGGGAGTGACACCAATTTTACTTCACCTATTTTAATATCTTGTATTATTTACTGAGACTACTATGAGGTCTTGCAATATTTTTTCTGGATAAATGTGGCAACTATTGTATACATGTTTGTTTTTTACAGCCTTCAGGAAGTCACGGTGGTGACGAAACGCGTGTTGGCTGTTGTCATGCTACAGAGACAAGAAACAAGATTTTTACTGATTTTACAGAATCTATCCTTTGTAAATGCCAAGACTGTTTGAACAACTATTTGTGTTTCTAAGGAAATAAATCACTGTTTTGTATGTATAATTCCTGTGACAGAATGTTTCTCTCATTACCTTTTGGTGTTTCTATTTGAGGTAATATATCTGATAATTATGTACGAAATATTTAGAGTGCCGGAGTTCTGTCTCATGCATATAAACAAACGACGATGTTGAAAATCACGACACGTTTTGAAGCCAGCAAGGATCAATATGAGTCTTGGATCGTCATGTGGAGATAAAAACAGGGATGCCTGCTACAGACCTTCATATATTGGTAGACTTAAGGATACAATGGTCCTCTCTTGCCAATTCTAAACCCGTAAGCTGATATGGGTCTGACCCTTAAACTGCTTGAAGCTAATCCCAGCAAGATGGACGAGCTGTCAGTCCACTACATCTCACAACATGTGCTGAATGCGTTCTAAATATGTAAGTATTGCGGGCAGCTCTTTCTTGGATGTGCGTACCGGCGAACAGGTTAAGAAGAATCAATCAACCGCTAAAACGTTCTGTCAACGCGCGTAGAGCTATTTTTGAAACCACCTCAAGAATCATGTGTTTACTAAACTGTTTCGCTACATCAATTGCGATCTAAATTGTGATTCTCAAATAGATCATGTATATCAATATGATCAATGGAATGCAGTGTGAATGTGTTATGAATGAATGTAGTTAGAATGTTGTATAATTGCCAGCTTCTGTACGACTTTACCTAATTTGAGTTTTATATTTATCATAACAATTATGAATTCTAAATAAATTATTTTTGTATTTTTCTAATTATTAGTGTCACTTTTGTTCATTTTTGATATGTTCTGAGAAATGTATAATTTTTGAAGTTGCCCTAGATTTGCATTCTGTGAACCATACTGGACTGTGGCAGAGTGAGTTCATGGTTGGCAGGATGTTCAGGTCACCCTTGCAGGTCATTAATTAATGCATTCTTAATAACTTGAATTCAGAGAAGTGTGTGTGCAGCATTGGATGGAGAATATGCTAGTAGATGAGTTGGATGATCACTTCCACAGTCCCAGCCTACCTCAATACATGTGCGGTGGTGCTTTAGGTACACCAGTCTTTTGGAGATTGGATAATGCAGCTGGTGCCTGGCGATCAAGGCTTGCATGGACTGGCTCTACGGTGAGTGCAGGGGGCGCCCGGGTGAAACGCTCTTAGGGCGAGCAGGCCTTTCTCATGTGGCTTAAAGATCCAGTAGTTTGGTCACAGGTGCATCTGGGTAAGAGATGCTCAAAGAATTTACACCTAGTGAGTAGGTGCTTGAAAGGGCAGGGTTAACTCGTCCCAGGTCAACCATGAGCTCACTGAAAGCTAATTCCTGGGGTAGTATTGGAGCTAGGAGGTTTCGAAGTCTATCCGACCGGTAAAGACCTGACTGGATGTAAACACATGAAAAGTTTTGAAATTGTTGTGTATTTTTTCACTTCTGTTTGTTTGATCAATGCTCTATGAAGAAAAGACAACTTGAGATGTTAAACTCTCCAACCAGAAAACAGTGAAGTCTCAGTCTGGGATATTTGGGGGAGGAGGGAAGCCCAATGGTGGTGTAGGGTGGGGCACTTGGTATAGTCTTGCTTGGCAGGATGGATTTGACGTGTACACCCACATATGACCAAAGTGGAGCCTTGAACGTTATTGCTGCACTGGAGGGCCAAAGGGTGCCCCATGTCAAGGGGTGTGGCCCGTCGCCAGGCGGTATCATGGGCCTTGGGGGGGGTCGGGGGTCATTACCAGTCATGTTACAACGTAATGCGGCCAGGGATTGCACTGGAGTCTTTCCTTTATTGTGAGCCTCTGTATGTAGATTGGCCCAAACTGAAATAGCTGTTGTGAAATGTGAAGGTCAAAATGTGTTTTTCAGAAAACAAAATAGATATGCATTCAGTCAGATCAAAATCGCAATAAAAATTATCTTCCAGCATCGCTTTATTGTGAATTTAGGAATACCACTGAATAAATGTGTTCATTCTTCCACCAATTTGTGCTCAGTGGTGCACTGACTTTGATCGTGATCACACGCACCAGAGAGATGAGATAGATTGGAGTTCACACTGCCATCTATCTGCACAAGGACAATGCTTATAGTAAACAGCCTCATTGAGAACTAGAAAAATCCCCAAATAATTAGTAATTAAAAAACAATTACATTGTACAGATTATCCAGAATAGCACCGCACTATATTTTGTCAAAATTTACTGGAGTCCTAATAATGTAATTAAACATACAAAGAAGAAAATGAGAATAAATCTCTACATTTGTCTTTAAAAAAAAATTCAAGTAACATTGCTGGACAGGATCGTGGAACATAATTACTAATGTCATTCTTACTTGGAACTTACTTAAGGCAAAGTGCTGGAGACGGACGAGGGGGGGCAAAATTATTATTCTAACTCCGCTGGGCACTTGCCTCAAAGAAGGTGCTGGACAGTGACTGGGTGGGGGTAAATGACTAATGTTACACCACCAGATAATTACCTTTTTTCTTTTCAAAAGAACTTATGGACAAAAAAAAAAGAAAATCCAATAGGAGAAAAGAAAGTTCACCACACTTCAGAAAAACCGTGTATGAAAAGACATTTTTCAGGTCCATAATCTTTCAAAATCGAAGAATAACCAAATCTAACAGCTTTCTGTCTACAAAGTCTTAGACTTACATTTCTATAACTCTTCACAGAAATATTTCTTTTCACAATCACAAAGGTGTCTCAAGTAACCATAAAAACTGTTTTCTGTTAGGTACATGTTTTACACTATAGCATCCACAAAAACTCTTTTCTGTAATTTTTCTGCACATCACTGGATAAATCACCAGAAACAATGATCCAGCCTCTGGAAAAACCAAAAGAAATCTCACCGGACTACCAAAAAACGAGTTTAGCAAAGGATAGAAAATCATCTTGGGTGAAAATTCTGAAAAAAGCAATGTTTTTTTTTTTTAAACCTTTATTTATCAAATGCACATTACACAGCGTCTGCCTACAACCCTTTTGGGCTGGCCGCTATGACAATCGGTCAAAAAGTATAACACATTATACTGCGGAGAAGGCCGCTTCGTGCTTCATTATGTTGTAGTGCATAGAGCAACAATTAGAGGATATCAAAGGTTCAATTTAGTGATTTTGTCGAAGTTAAACAAACAGAAGAACAAACACATGGTAAAGCAATAGCGAGTTCACAGGAGGGGAGGAAAGCGGGAAACAATGTACAAGAATGGAAGCCAGTCTACTAAGGGATGAGAACGATGAAGGGAGTGAAGAATGGAAGATAATGGAAGGAACGTAAACTATGGGGAGGAGGGAATGGCCTCGGCATAATCAAGTGGAGGGGTACAAATGTCACCCCGGTATTCATTCCATTGCGCCCAGATTCTATTCCACTTCCTAGGACGACCCCGAGCCTCATACACCGTCTTCTCCCGAAACATGCACCAATCCATGTTATCTTTCCAGGCACTGAGTCCAGGCGGTCTGTTGGAGCCCCAAAGCTGTGCTATGTCCCTTTTGGCAACCATGTTGCCCAGGGTGATCCAGAAAGTCTGAGCAGCCGTACAGTCCGTAGGCTCCCACACATTAAGCAGGCAGCGCCTTGCCTCGGGAAGGAGGGGGACCCCAGTAACACGCCCCATCACATCATGGACCCTAGACCAGAAAGCAGAGATAACCGGGCATTCCCACAAAATATGGAGAAAAGTACCATTCATACCACAGCCACGTCTACATAATCCATCTGTCGCAAGCCCCATTCGTACCAGATGCATACCAGTCACATAGACGCGATGGAGGATCTTTAGTTGCACAAAACGGAGCCGAGCTGGAATAGCCACCTCCTTAGGGGAAGAAATAGCCATTTGCCAGTCTTCGTCGTCCAGCTCGAGCCCATCCGCCACCCAGGAGGCACGAAGCGTCACCAGCAGGTCAGCTCTTTTGTTAATAAGTTTTTTATAAATTAAGGAGATCGTACTGTCCGGGACATGGCCATCAAGAATACGATCTTCCAACGGAGACGACTGGGGGATGTCAGTCCCGGGGGGAAAGACGGAGGATAGGGCATGCCGCACCTGAAGATACGAAAATACTCCTTATCATCCAATTGATATTCTACCTTTAGGGCCTCAAAGGATTTCACTGTTCCTCTGGCACAGAGATCCTCCACCTTGCTAATCCCAATCATATCCCATCTATCAAACCCTTTCGTCCACCACAGGTTACCCGGCCGTTCAGAATCATACAGCGGGGTCATACGCGTCAATCTGCCGCCCCAACCTGTAGCCCCAACCTGTAGCCACATTCTCATCCTTCCAGGCACGCACAGCACATTTCATAGGACCAGTCAAGAGACGGAGTGGTGACTTCGAGTATAAAGCTCTATTGAAGTTGCCGCCTGGCAACAGGAACTTATCCAGGGCGAGAGCGGGTTCCGGGGAATACGTCACATGGTTAATTGCACTTAGGTGTGAGGCCCAGTAACATCGTCTGATGTCGGGCAGAGCAATACCGCCATCATACCAGGGGAGCGTGAGTTTTGATAAGGCAATACGGGCACGTCTGTCCCAAATCAATTGCCTCTGTAGGCCTTCAATCTCCCGGAAATAGCGAGCGGGGACAGGATCGAAAAAGTTCTGCAAAGCATATAGGAACCTGGGGAGCGACATCATTTTAAAAAGTGCCGCTCGTCCCAATGGAGACAAGGGCAATTCACGCCACCGCCGCACATCCTGCTTGAGGCGACGAAGGGGAGCGTAAAGATTACGATCGTACCTCACCGAGGAGTCCATGGAAATAAAAATCCCCAAATATTTAAAACCATCCTCTACCACCTGGATAGGAAACCGGCGGGGCAGCGGAGGCAATACCCCCGCTATAACATATACACATGACTTGGTCCAGTTGATAACAAGCCCGGAGTTCCTACCAAAGGAGGCGAGAACGTCAAAGAGCACGTTTAAAGACTTCTGGGGTGAGGTGAAGTAGAGTAGGATATCGTCCGCGTAAAGCGAGACGCGATCCTCCAGATCCGGTGCCCACCGGATCCCTTTAATCGAGGGCTCCCATCGAAGCCACGCTGCAAGGGGTTCCAGTGCCAATGCAAAAAGAAGTGGGGAGAGCGGGCACCCTTGACGGGTGCCACGTCCCAATGGAAACGAATCGGAGCCTCTGCCGTTCACCACGACTTGGGCTAACGGTTGTTCGTATAGGAGCCGCACCCAAGCAATGAAACTAGGGCCGAAGCCGAACTTGGAAAGGGCCGCCCACAAATATGGCCACTCTATGGTGTCGAAGGCCATCGTAGCATCCAGGGAGGCCACCACTGCAGGCTCAGTGAGAGTTCCAGCTCTCGCGAGAACGCTGTGGAGTCTGCGAAGATTAAGAGCTGTGTTTCGATGGGGTATGAAACCGGACTGATCCGGATGGATCAAGTCGCAGATTACAGATAATAGACGATTAGCCAGGACTTTGGCCAGAATTTTGGGCTCGGCATTGAGCAATGAGATGGGGCGATAAGAGGTGCAATGGTCACGAGGCTTGCCTTCCTTGTAAATGGCCACTATAGTCGCCAAGCGCTGTTCTGACGGAAGGACGCCCGCCTCAAAAGCATCCAGAAACATTGTCCGCAAGTGAGCAGCCATTTTGTCCGGTCGAAGTTTATAGAGCTCGATAGGCAAACCATTGGGTCCCATCGCTTTACCCGATCGCAAGGACCTGATGGCAAGGGCGATCTCATCCACTGTAATAGGAGCATCCAGGGCCAGTCTATCCTCCTCTGAGACACAGGGTAGTGCAATGTCACACAATAATAAACGGGAGTCGGCCTCGTCACGGTCACTCACTGAGCTGTAAACTGTTCGAAAATGATCCACGAAACATTCAACAATCTCACCGGGATCAGTCACACATTCACCAGTCTCAAGGGTGATAACGGGCACCACGCGGTTCATCTTTTCAGCCTTGTCCAGCCACACCAGGAGTTTGCTAGCCTTGTCACCCACATCATACAAACGGCCCAGCTGATTCACACGCATCACCTTGGCAGCATCAGTCACACATGCTCTATAATCTGCCTACTTCAGTTCTAAGGAGTGTAGAAGTGCAGGCGTATCATCTCCACCCAACTCACTTTCGAGCGTAGTTATTTCGGTCAAAGGGCCAACACAGCCTCCCGCTTAGCCTTCCTGTCAGCTGCAATAAGGGACAGTGTGGAACCCCGTATAACAGTTTTGAAGGCCTCCCACAGGACCATAGGGGAAGCAACCGAACCCACATTCTCCTCAAAGTAACAATCGATCGCCTTAATCAAATACGATCGGAGCCGAGGGTTCCTAAAGTGCCAGGGTGGGACAGGGGGGACTCGGCTTCCAGAAAGACCTCCCACCGAAACCTCGAGTAACAAGGGGGAATGGTCAGAAATACCCCTGGGGAGATGTCGGACTTCGCACACCAAGGATAAGTTAGCAGTCAGCATAAAAAAATAATCAATCCTTGAGAGGCTGCCATGGGCACCAGAGTGGAAAGTGTATTGAGTTTGTGAGGGGTGCAGCGACTGCCAAACATCTACCAACCCGAAGGTTTCCGTCAAGTCAGTCAGCCACATCTGTGACAATGGCAGAACTCTAAGGGGCAGCCGATCACACTCGCCCGACATCACCGAATTGAAATCCCCACCCATGATCAGGAGTCCATCTGGAAGCCCCAGGAGAGTCTTACCAAGGTCAGCATAGGTGGTAGCCTGCAGTCCCGGGGGAACATAAGCAGCAACAATTACAATCAGCTTCCCCTCCCATCTCCCCGAGACAGCAGCATAGCGACCCCGAACATCAAGGGTGATATCGTCAATTTCAAGGGCTAAAGAGGATTTCACCATTATACCAACCCCTCGGGAGCCGGATGTAAAACCAGCGTGAGCGACAAGTCGGTAACCTCGGCGGTCAAGAGCTTTACAGGCATTACCAATCAAATGGGTTTCTTGGAGTAAAACAACATCAGGGGAATGACGTCTTATAAATTGCAACACAATACCACATTTGATCCTGTCCCCCAAGCCATTAACGTTCCAGGATAGAGCCTTCACGTCACCCCCCCCCCCCCCCATCCGAGAAAGAGTCCCAGCCCACCCCCTCCCGGAACCTCAGATCAAGGATGCGTACAAGCGATACAGTACCATGTGAAAAGAGAAACATAGAACACAAAACATAACCAAGTCCCCACCTCCCACCCCCCAACCAAGAACCCGTTACAACACCCCCCACCCTGCACCCCTGCTGACTCAGAAGCCACCCCAAACTGCAGTGTGCCTGTCGCCCCATCTGAATCTACACAAAGAACCCCTGATGAGGAAGGGAGAAACTACCCCAACCTGCCCCACCCCGGGCATAAAGGTGAAGGCACATGATATAAGTTACTCTGCAAAAGTTACGATCCAAAATCGGACCTCAGGACACCAAAGTAATTCCTGCGCCGTTGCGCCTCCGTCCGTGCCTCCGGGGCCCCCGCTCTCGGCATCGTCCTTTGGCAACGAGTCCAACCAGTCATTGGCACTGTCTGGTTGATCAAAGAAGTAAGCACGTTCCCTGTATTCGATACGTAGGCGAGCGGGGAACAGCATCGCATATTTAAGTCCCAAATCTCTCAGGCGACGTTTCACTCCCAGGAATCCGGAACATTGCCGCTGTACTTGAGGAGTAAAGTCAGGGTAGATAGAGATGGAGCTGTTGTCGAACTTCAGTGGGCCGTGCTTGCGAGCGGCCTGAAGAATGGCATCCCTGTCCCGAAAGTGAAACAGCCTAGCAATAATAGGCCTCGGGGGTCCCCCCGGCTTAACCTGTCCACCTGGGAAACGGTATGCACGCTCGACCGCCAAAAACTTACTGAGGCCTGCGGGAGCAATTTTAGCAACAATTAATTCCTCGACCAGTAAGTCGATCGAGGCAGCACCACTGTCCTCTGGCACCCCGACGGGGTGGATGTTGTTCCGTTGGGCCCTGTTGTCGTACTCCTCCATACGTCTAGTTAGTAGGTCCTGCGACGACCGCAGATTCCCAATCTCAGACTGCGCTTCCGCCATATCCGTCACCAGACTGGTAGCTTTTAGGTCCAATGCCTTGACCCTCTCGTTAGTCTTGGCTAAGTCGGCTCGAATAAGGGTAACATCGACCGCCACTGTGTCTATCTTGGACACGATGGCCTCATATTGCTGACCCATATCAGCCTTGAGTCCTGCAATGGCGGCCAGTAGGTCTTGAAGTAACACCTCCGATGGGGCCGTCATGTCCGTCTTTGGGTCCTCCAAACTGCGGCTGGTAGCACTGGGGGATCCTCTCGGCTGAGTATAGCGATCGATCACATTAGACTGGACCGATCCCCCACGATTGGTGACTTTCCTGCGCTTCTCCAGCTCGGGTTTCGTCGCCATGTTGGAATCAGCACCCCGCTGGGTCCTCCCGGGTGCGATAGAATGGCAGCGACCTTCCGGACCTCAAGAGTCTCAGCTTCACAAAAATCACAGACCACTAAGCCGGCGCTGCGATGGAGACGTGCAGCTGGTTAGACCACCGAAAACAGGAGTGTAGATTAGGTCATAGGCAGTCAGTTTAAGGATGGACAAGAAACCGAAAGTGAAAGTGACACACCATCGGTGGAGCAGATGCCAGGCAGCCGTTGTTGTTGCATTACTGCTCGGCCATCCGAAGCAGCAGAGACCCCGGTCCCGTCCGGGGCTAGGCCAGAAAGCTTAGGACGACGTAAATATGGTTCCCGAAGTCCGATCTCGGCCCCAAAAAGTACAGCAGCATCAGCAAGAGTAGCACTTCGAAAGCCCGTCTAAGTGACCAGGATAGCAGGAGGATAGATCAATAAGGGCGGCACGGGTCTCAGGAGCTCTCTGCTCACGCGACCATCTTGGATGCCCGCGTAGCTCCTCCCCGAAAAAGCAATGTTAACCAACTCTATCAACTTTCTGCAGGCTACAAAGTAACAATAAAATCGCCCTCCCTTTTCTCAGGAATAATATTTTTTTTGCAAATATAACTGTCTCAAATAATCATGCAAAACTTATTTCCAGTAGTAGATACATTGTTAAAACATAGCGTTTACAAAAACCTTTCTTTTTTCTTACTTTTTTACCGCTCACTATACCATGGCTTGAAATAAGCAAACTACATAGTCATAACGAGGCGATTAGTTGCTGAAGTATGGTAGCTATTGTTATTGTAAGGAGAGGTTAACTAGGGCCAGTAATGTAGTTATTATTGGTTACTAAAAACTATGAATTTACACAGTACAAACAAAATCTGCCTTACATCTTTGGCTTAATCACAAAGTTAAAACGACGATTAAATTCAAATAAATCATGAGAAAAGTGCATTTGCGAACATCAAAGGACATACTGTGCAAGGGAACAAACTGTTGAAAATCTTACACCATACTATATCAATCAGGTTAAGCGCAAGAAAATCGTTCAAATATGCATTATGCATGCATCAGCAAAAGACCTTAACAGTTTAGGATAATGAAACATCCTATATCAACCTGCCGAAGGACAAGAACATAGTGCAAACATACAATGTGCCAAGATCAGCAAACCCAGACAAATAAGCATAAATAATGAATCCTTCTCATGGACACTCCATTGTGCTTTAAGCTAACAAATGCTAAGCACCCAGCAATAGACGGGCTAGTGGACAGGGTTCCTCATACCTGTCCCCTAACAGTCCATTTAACCATATCACAACAATACTGGGATGGGGCCAATAATTCGGAATCAAACCCCATAGCAGCCCGTCATTAAATTGAAAACTTCTAGAGTCCCATTAAAGTGTACCCTTGTCTAAGCCTTAGTATGTAGCTCTATTTATAGTGTTTTTATCTGATAATTAAAAATTGTTAAGAATTGCACCAGTCGAATGTTCAACATTGGAGTTCTGTGGGTTTATTGGAGGTGTGTGCAGTATTTTTTTTTGTCCCATTGTAAAGGCAGAGTTGTTACTCTGGATGACACTGTGGAAAGGAACACAGAGCAAATGTGATGGAAATGTGAGAAAAATTTCCAGCACATTAAAATGCTAGCATCCACCTCCAATGAACCCTGTGGGTCAGTCTTGTGGGAGGTATCCAAAAACATCACTATGCATTTAGCTAGTAGTATGCCCACAATACCCAATATGAGGAGAATGGTACAGAGGCAAAAACAGGCAAGTAATCCCCAAATAGAAACATCACAAACATATTCTGAAATTACACCCCTCCCCCATGAATCGTTTTTGTTTTTTAAATACTATTGAACCTTTTCTCCTGTATGACAATGAAAAAACCTCTCAAAAGAAAACTAATATTTAGCACAACCCATAACTTGGTAACCCTTGAACAGTGAAATTTGGATGATGGATGGGTCTTTTTAATAAACGCTCCATCCGTTCACCCAGATTTACACTATTTATGCTAACATTAACCACGCAACTCTCCCATTGTTGTACAGCTTACTCCCTACAAGCAATCCTCAACATACTCTGAGTTTTTATCAGTAATAAAAAATAAAACTGTAAATAAGTCCTAGGAAAATTATAATTAACCTCGAATTACAAAACATAAATAATATTAATGAAATTTACCCTGAAACCCAAATTCAAGGATGATTTTTCATTTTCCCCAGGCAAGTTGTAAAAAAATTAAACATTCTTAATTGAAGATTACTTGTCAAACAGTAAACTACAGTATGAATTTAGAAACACAGCTTAGTACCTCCCGAGTGTGTGAATAAGTTCTACACACAATTACAGAATCTGAATATTTTACACAAAGCAAAGAAATATTGTCCCCCACGCCTTAATTTACTTCGAGGACACTTGGATTGGACATCTAAGCAGGTCCAGGAGGAAGCCAAGGTTTCCCATTGACTGGTGGAACTGTTACACAACCTGGTTAAAGGGAGGTACATAGACTAGCAATGCCGTAGAGGGTTGACGCAATACATTTAACAATTTTAATTGGCAGATTTCACCATTACCTTTATAATTTTGAGGAAAGAAAGTTTTCAATGAGAATGGCACAATCGTTGACAGGTAGCCTTGTATTTAAAAAAAAAAAAAAGCAAAGAAATTTGAGGACTATTGTCTTAAACCCATCAGTTTCCATTGATGGCAGCTTCAGACTACGTGACAATACTTTGTATATCTTACACTTTCTAACGCATTCTAAAAACCTCTAAAATTACTGGCCTGTTGTGAGAACACCTTCTAATTGAATTGGTGTTTTAAATCTGTAGTTGTCTTCGTTCTTCAACTCTTGGTGATATTCCATACCACCCGTAACCAAGAGTCCTCAGTACTCCAATAACCCAAACAGGCATACAGGCAAACCAACATTGAAAGAAAAGGCCAACTTCAGAATATATTTACCAATCCAAAGCTGTAATACCGTTCCTGGAGTGGTAAAGGCTTGCCCATTTTACAGCTCGGCATGGATAGCAGTCTGCTAATCCTATGCATAAAGACTTTGCTGTGGAAATGGTAAAAGACTTTGTCCCTTTCTAATTCTGCATGGATGGCACTCTGCTAATCCGATGCTTAAATACTTTCATAGAGAAGACATTTGAGGTGAGCAAATTTAGAGTGTCGCTGGTGTTGATAGTGCTTTATACTGGAACTGCTTTCCACCTAAACTTGAGAACTACCCAGAGTTCTGTGCTTTTTGAAAAATACATAATTTATGTGTCACTCTATGCATGAAAGAATATTCTTTTGCTTATACAGGGTGCTCCCTTGTGTCTGGACAAAGCTAGAACTCTGAAGAGCGAAACATGTGTCAGGGATTGCCTTTATTCATTTCAGGTTGGCTTGGATGTTATTTTACTGTGCCTGAGTGGTAAAAGGCTTTAGCCACTTTACAGCTCGGCATGGATAGCAGTGTGGTAATCCTATGCTAAAGACTTTGCTGTGGAAATGGTAAAAGGCTTTGTCCCTTTCTATCCCGGTGTGGATGGCGCTCTGCTAATCCTACGCTTGAAGACTTTGATAGGAAAGCAGACTTTTGAGGTGAGCAAATTTAGAGTGTCGTTGGTGTTGAGTGCTTTACACTGGAACTGCTTTCCACCAAGTTTTTTTAAACATCAATTGCACAATGTTTGGAAATCTAACATTAAAAAAAATATATATGCCAAAGTCAAATTCCCCACTAAAAAAATAGAATGTTTTATAAAATCATAAATTGAAAATCTGTTCTCCTAAACACAATTCCCAGGAAAAAGTCCAAAAGTGTTAGGATTTTTACAACGAACATAGCTCAGACTCACACTGTGTCATAAGAACATCTTATTGTCCTGCTATGGTTGCGTACTTGGTTGAATAGTTGTAAACTGTTGCCTTTGTTTCATTATTAATATGCAGAATATCAGTAAGGCTCCATTGTTGGTACTAAAAGCTTAGTGGATCGTTGTATGCTTGTTTTATGTTTCCCCAGTCATCTGCGCTAAAGTCTGGTTACAAACATTACATTTGCCTGTGCTTGTTTCTAATATGAGAATTCAGGGTGCATTTGTTTAAAGGTCACGCTGTCAAGCCAAGATCTAATTTTCATAAACCACGTTTCTCTTCCCTCTCCAACTGAAGAACCCCACCCTTCAAGAACTCTATAAAAGCCCTTGAAACCCAATCGCTTGTGCTTGCGCTCGTTAGCCCTCTTCCTCACCTGGATTCCAGTCTCGTCCCTGTGACCTTCCTGAAGCGAGAACATCTCTTCTTCTGTGCTTCCATTCCTGTTTGGGTCTCCATGAAGGGCAGCAGCTGTGCCTATAAAGAAATAAGGCCAAGAGAAGAGGACAATAATTAAAAAAAAATCTAGACTCATATGTTTTAAGAGACACTATATATTGATATTGAAGATTGTTATTAGTAAGTTCGAGACAAGAAGCTGTAACGACCGGATTTTCGGACCAGATAGAATCAGCTCACCAGTGCACCACTAACCCAGTCGAAACGTAACCACCTCCCTCCTTAGAACCTATTTACAACAAGTATCTATGTTTTCTACCTAAGGATGGGGAATTAGCAATATACATGCTTGGGTCTTCTACAATACCTCACTCATACAATATAGTCTTGCGGCCACACGGACCCAGACTAATCTACCCTAGGGCAGTTCTGATTATTTACCATTACACACTGGCTGCAACCAGTGCTCTCGCAAGCCACAATCCTGTGGGTATACACACCAGTTTCCCCCCGGTGCTCTCTTTAATGTCCAAGCCACAATCCTGTGGGTATACATACCAGTATCCCCCCTGGTGCTCTCTTTACTGCCGCCTTACAGCGACGATCACTTTCCTATGAATACCATTAGCTATTCATGTTGGGGAATCTCTCACTATTCACTAGAGATACAATACTACAATATTATGGATCACACAAGAAAGGCCGAATTACACGGTGTACAACTTATTCTCTATTTCAAGGGCTCCTCTCTCCCTCATTATTCAGTTACCATTTACCTGATCGGGGGTAGCATCCGTTCATACAATAGCACCTGACTAGAAGAAAGGTTAACTTTACTGTATAAGAACAAGATATACACACACACTGGTTCACTAAGAACTGGGGTATCTTTATTATTACAATAACAATATAATACTATACTATAACATATAGCCTGAAAAGGAAAATGAAAGGTTAGCATGTGTGCACGCTAATAAGAAAGGGTCGACGTCACCTTAAAAACACCTTATTAATATGAAGTCTGGACTCAGCAGTCATCTGGGTTCCCTTCTCGTCTGTGCCTTGGCTCGTCTTAGAGTCACACCTCTGCAGTCACGGATACACGTCTGCACTGCTATGCTCTGTCTCCACCGCTTCCCTCCAAGTCACTTGAACCTTCCTCTCATCAGCTGCTTTCTTTCTGGCTGTTCTGTACTACTCCTCTCTCCTCTCAATCACGGACTGTCTTCACTTCTCGGCTTCGATCTTATAACTCAGTTTCTACCACTCTGGTATTCGTTCCCTCAACTAACTGCTTCACTCTGTATGCTCTGATCTTAATGTCAAAGCTCACCAGCTGTTCCAACTAAAATAACTTCAATCTTTCTAAGAGAGTATCAGCTTCTCAGTCTTTCTCGGACTTCAAAATGGCGACTGTCTGCCTTGGAATAATTAATTGCATTGATGCTAACGACTAGCTGCCGCCTACAGACTGACTGACTCACTGCCTCATACTTTTGCTGATATGAAAGCTTGTTCCTTCATGGAAAGTTACGGCCAGTAACCTGCCGCCCACCAAATTCTTGTACCTCCCCGTACCAAGGACACGTTCTCAGCCGGCCGGCCTGATGTTATGTCTTCGACACGGAGAAAAATAGTCTTTCGATAAGGGCCAGCCTGAGCCGGTTCTCTCCAAGCGAACAACACCTTGTAACTAAAACATTACATTTGACCTAGAAGCATCTCAAGCTGCCGGGGCAGAAGGAAAGATGGAGTCTCTCCCGTTTGAGGCCTACAAGGCCCGAAATAAGCATAACTCTATGGGAAGTATACTAACACTCTTACAAAAGGACGGATTATCACTAATACTAATGAATCTATCCCTTAACATAGATTTATAAGCCCTGATCTAAGGAAAAGGGTACAGGATGGTGTCAAAACGCCTTGTGAATAGGCTTTATTTACAGTTCTAATCCTTCTATTAGAATGATAGTAGACTAAAGTCACCTCCAATCACCTTCCCTCAAGAAGGGGCCGAAAAAGTCAGTCAGAACATTTCACCCTTGAATTTAGGCTACTATTCATTCGCTAAATGGAACTAACATCCGTAGAGGAATAATATGAGACAAAATTAACTGATCTATTTCTCGTACCACATCTACAAATCTGGAGTAAGGAAGGAATGCACTGAATAAAGCAGCAAATAGCTACTAAAATGCTAATAGAAATCATAATACCCCTAATATCTGTTGTAAAGAATGTAAGTCAGGAAACCAATTGAAGAGCCAGTCAAACCAGCCCTGGTCAATGTGTTTTCTAACCTCTTCAGTCAAGTCATGAAGTTTGTCAATATGAGCCTGAATGGATCTGGTATTATCCGATAGATTGAAGCAACAAAGGCCCTCAAAGTCAGAACAGTCATGTCCATGTTTGAGCAAGAGATAATCAATGACAGGCCGGTTCTGCAAAATAGGTCTGCGTTCACCCTGGGCGTCTAGTAACATGTCAGATAAAATTGTAGAAGTATGATTAATAGATTTAACCATCCAGCAGGCCATCTTCCCAATGGACTTCGCATTGTAGACAGCTAAGGCAGGGACACCTATAATTGAAAAAGCTAAACTAAGATATTCAGATTTGGAATATAAATGTAGTGTAGAATCACAATCATCATGTAACATCACAGCATCTCGAACAACACGGGAATGTGTATTAGGATGTGAAGAAAACATTAATAAGCTCAGTCTAGTGATGGCACAGGGTCCTCCAGAAATATTTGCGGGAATGTAGGGCCAGGATGTATTACCACAAGAGAAAAGCCATCCAGAAGGTAAAAGCATTGTACGATAATGACTAGGGGTAACTACTAAACTCTTACAGGTCATATTGTTCTTAACAGAAGTACATGATTTCGGGGATCTTCGGGAACACAAAGTTCGTTCATGAGCTGAAAAAGAAGTTGCTGCTTTCAATTTTAAACGCACACATCCAGTAATTGCATTAGGATCACAGGTAAGGAAAAAGCATAGGTCGCCCTGTGTGATATTATACGTAATTATTTGAGAATGAAACGGGGGTGTTGGATCTGAAAGCACAGTACACAAAGGACAGTACTTGTGCGTGGCAAAGCCTCCAAGGATAACATTAGGGCGAGCATTCGATATATTAAAAATATGGGCTAAAGTCTCCAACGAAGCAGGGACAGAAACCAGACGGGTCGCTAATATGTCAGTCACCGAATGCATCGTTGTTAAACAGAAATGTGGAGAGTTCTTTACCCTTCGTGCCAGGGTAGTCCAAAAGTTAGATGATGAATCCCACGCAGCAAAGGAACGCGGTACTCGGGTTATCGAATCAACCAAAGTCTGTGGGTTCCCTCCTCTCCCGACGTAGCAGACCAAAAGGAGTCCAACGCCGGCACATCCTGCAACAGCAGTCCAGAGAATGATCTGGAAGAAAGTCAAATACAGTCATTATTCATTCTCGTATGTAACATTTGTCAGCCGGGACAGCTTCCCAGCTATCTTTCCCTGGTCTCATGACAAGAATTGTATTATCATGACCGGTTGGGATAACTTCAGCTTGTTCAGGGGGATTTTTAGGCGATTGCACCCACACTCTGGCTCCTGGATTATCTGTGGAGCCAAAACCTTTTTGTCCTCGTACAGTTAGCAAAGTTGGGGCAGTGCCTTTCTGAATCACACCACTGAAAACAGGCATAATTAGCAACTGAGCAATTCGGTCAGTTTTGTGAATTGGCAAATCAACATCACTGCTATTCAGCAGGAGCACCTTAATCTCTCCCTGATAATCACTGTCAATGACTCCTCCGAGTACTTGAATGCCTTTTAAGGCCAGGCCCGATCTAGGGGCAATCAGTCCAAAATTTCCAGTTGGTATACGGACACCAACACCAGTTTCAATGATAACTCGATCTCTGCTTTTGATTATAATATCATTCATGGCATGCAAGTCCAAGCCTGCGGAACCTGGGGTTGCTCTACATTGAGCTAATGCTCAAGGGGAAATTTCCCAGTACATTACAGTATTGGCAATTGTATTTGGCTTCGCATCAATAGCTGGAGGGAATAAACGCATTAATGGAGATTCAGCATACAAAAAAGGACGATTATTCAAAATTAACAGTGCCTGAAACAAATAATCTCTCCAATTTTTATATTTATCGTCAGTTAATTTTCGCAATTGATCTTTTAGTAAACCATTCATTCTCTCAATCAGGCCAAATGCCTGTGGATAATATGGTATATGAAACACCCATTCGATGTTATTCTCCATACAAAATTCCTGCACCAATCTTCCCTTAAAATGGGATGCATTATCAGATTGAATTTGAAATGGAACACCATAATAGTCAAGTCAAGTCAAGTCAGAGAATTTATATAGCGCACTACATACCCAGAGGGTCTCAAGGCGCTAAGGAAGGGGAGGAGGATTACTTGTCAAATATCCACGTTTTAAGTTGCTTTCTGAAAGCTAGGTGGTTCTGGGTAAGGCGAAGGTAAGTGGGGAGTGAGTTCCATGTTTTAGCAGCCAGGTATGAGAAGGATCTGCCTCCCATGGTGGTCTTGTTGATGCGAGGTACAGTGGCGAGGGCTTGGCTGGAAGAACGTAGTTGGCGGGAGGGGGTGTAGAAGGACAGTCTTGAGTTGAGGCATTCTGGTCCGATGTCGTAGAGTGATTTGTGTGCGTGGGTTAGCAGTCGGAAAGTGATTCTCTTATTGACGGGTAGCCAGTGGAGGTCTTTCAGGTGACCAGAGATGTGTTCGTTGCGTGGGATGTCTAATATGATTCTGGCTGAGGCGTTTTGGATTCGTTGGAGTTTCTTTTGGAGTTTAGCGGTAGTGCCTGCGTAGAGGGTGTTTCCGTAGTCCTGTCGGCTCGTTACCAGAGCATGGGTGACTGTTTTCCTGGTTTCGGTGGGGATCCAGCGAAATGTTTTTTTGAGCATGCGAAGAATGTTGAAGCAGGATGAGGATACGGCGCTGACTTGTCTGTTCATTGAAAGTGAAGAATCCAGGATAACGCCTAGGTTCCGTGCGTGGTCTGTCGGGATGGGTGCTTTTCCAAGGGCTTCCGGCCACCAAGAGTCGTCCCATGCAGAGGGGGATGTACCTAGGATGAGGACTTCTGTTTTATCTGAGTTCAGTTTCAGACGGCTGTGTTTCATCCATTCAGCAACTTCTTTCATTCCTTCGTGTAGGTTAGTTTTGGCGGTGCTGGGGTCCTTGGTGAGAGAAAGGATCCGTTGAGTGTCATCCGCGTAAGAGATGATGTTGAGGTTGTGTTGGCGGGCGATGGTCGCGAGGGGGCTCATGTATACGTTGAAGAGGGTGGGGCTGAGAGAGGATCCTTGTGGTACGCCACAGATGACTTCGGTGGCCTCGGACTTGAATGGTGGAAGGCGGACTCTCTGGGTTCTTCCGGTGAGGAACGAGGTGATCCATTCAAGTGCTTTTCCTTGTATTCCGATGTTGCTGAGGCGTTGTAAAAGGGTGCTGTGGCAGACTGTGTCGAATGCTGCAGAGAGGTCGAGGAGGATGAGGGCGACTGTGTCTCCATTGTCCAGTAGAGTTCGAATGTCGTCTGTTGCTGCGATGAGGGCGGTCTCAGTGCTGTGTTTTGCTCGGAAGCCAGATTGTGAGGAGTCGAGGGATTTGTTGGCTTCGAGGAAAGCGGCGAGCTGGTTGTTGACAGCTTTCTCGATTACTTTGGCCGGGAATGGAAGGAGCGAAATGGGGCATAATCAATTCCAATGTTTTAATGCATAATCAATTCCAATGTTTTAATGGTATTCACTTGAGTAGCTCGCTTACAGGGAAAGGCCACTAAAAGGCCACTGTATGTATCAACAATGGTGCAAATATATTGGCAATTTTTACTCATAGGGAGTGGACCAATATAATCAATCTGCCAAATTTGGGCGGGCAATTTTCCTCCATGTAAATGTCCTTTAACAATTTGGGGTACTTTTCGTTGTCTGGAATGTTGACAGATAGGACAATGCAATATTGTATCTTTAATCAAATTTAAAGGAATATAAATTCCTCGATCAGCAGCCCACCTGCTAGTGGCTCTCTCTCCAAAATGTCCCGCTTTCTGGTGGGCCCATTTCGCCAACCCCGCCAAATCAGAGTCCTGCATGTCCACCACTGCCTCAGCAATTTCTCATCTGCAATGTTATGAAAAAAATTGTCAAGGGAGTCTATTGGTGTTTGAGCATCCACATGAAAGATTGTAACAGTACATTGTGGAAGCATTTCCCAAATTTCTTGCCATAATTCTTTTCCCCACAGTTCTTTAGAATGCAATTCCCAATTATGAGAATGCCAAGTTGGTAGCCAAACCGCCAGTCCATTAGCAGTGGACCAGGAATCAGTAAAAAGATGACATGTACCAGGTAACTCTTGTTTTAAAACTTGGTAAACAGCATATAATTCAGCAAATTGACTACTCTTCCCTTCACCAGTTGTACTCAGCAATTTTTGTGTGATGGGATTATAGGACACTGCCTTCCAATGTCTTTTCTCTCCTATGTACCTCGCTGAACCATCCGTAAACCACACATGGTTTCTGTCCTCCGCAGACAGATCATCAAATGGCTTACCCCACTTAACAGGGGATTCCTGTACTACACATACGGAGCAATCACTCCCAGTCTCATTCGATGGCGCCTGCGCCACTTGCTCATGTAATGATGCTCACCTTTCGGTCCTACACGTGCCCTGTCTTGTATGTACCATTTCCACTTAATCACACTTGCCTCTTGAGCATGTCCAATTCGATGAGTTGTCGGCGAACTCCGAATCCACTGCATTATAGGAATCTCAGGTCTCAAAATCACATCATGCCCCAAAGTCAATTGCTCGGTATCCACCAGAGCCCAATAACATGCAAGTAATTGTTTCTCAAAAGGTGTATAACGCTCACCAGTATCAGGTAACTTTTTAGTCCAAAAACCTAATGGTACTTTATTTCTGCCTTGTTTTTGCCACAAACTCCAGTTTGCATAAAGACCTTGCACGGACACATTCAAATCCAAATCACCATCACGCACAGGCCACAAATCCAAAGCATACTGAATCGCTTCTTTCGCCAAATCAAACGCATCCTGCTGTGGTTTACCCCATTCAAACACATTCTTTTTACGAGTAACTTTGTATAAAGGGGCCAATATCTGACTCAAATGTGGGATATGTTGACGCCAAAAGCCAAATAAGCCAATAAAGCTTTGAGCTTCTTTTCCATTTCTTGGAACTGCAAAATCAAGAATTTTCTGTTTTACCTGTGGAATCACCTCTCTATGACCTTCATGCCAATTAATGCCTAAAAATTTCACATTTTGGGATGGACCTTGCAATTTATCGGGATTGATTTCCCAACCTTTCTCACGTAAGTGATCCATAATTTGATCTAACTGGGTTTGAACTTGATCTTGTGTCTCACCTTGAATCAAAATATCGTCAATATAGTGACACATCTGAATTTGCAGATGTACGGGTACTTCAGATAAATGTTTCGCCACCAGCCGGTGACAAATTGTAGGACTGTGTACATAGCCTTGGGGAAGACTTCTAAACGTCATTTGACGTCCATTCCATGTAAAACTGAATTGTTCCTGACACTCAGGGGCAATCGTGTTTGAAAAGAAAGCATTGGCAATATCAATAGACGCATACCATGTTCCTGGATGCTTCTGAATTCTCTCAATTAAAGTAATCATGTCTGGTACTGCAACAGTCAAAGGGGGTGTATGTTTATTCAATTCGCGGTAATCAACAGTCATGCGCCAAGAATTATCACTCTTAAGCACGGGCCAAACGGGATTATTCCAAGCAGAAGTAACCGGAGTTATAACTCCTGCATCCACCAAATCTTGAATTGTAGCACTAATTTCTTCATGGCCGCCTGGGATACGATATTGCTTTTAGGAAACAACCTGTGTAGCCCGGGGAATTTTTATAGGGGGTATTCTTAAACGACCAACTCGTACCGGTCTGAATGATATATAACTTTTACTTCCAAATTGATAACAGCCGTCATCTAAATGCAATGTCATCCCTTTCAAAATATCAATTCCAATTATGTATTCCAGAAGTGGCACAACTAAAACAGAATATTCTTTTCGGGGAATTCTACCTATTTTCATTTCAAGTGTAGTTTGCACTGCGGGGGTTTCCTTTCCACCTAAACCCGTAATTGTGAAAAATTGGCCTTTAAATTTCTTTGATTTTCCATGAATAAGAGTGGCCTCCGCTCCTGTATCTACCAATGCTCGGGCCCTTTGGATATTACGATGTTTCCAAAAAATGTCAATATCTACATAGGGTCTATTATCTTTGTGAGCCCACCTGCGTACTGGAGCTTGACCTATTTCCTAGTCATTTTTACTGCGTTCTGATAACCTGGACAAATCAGGGTAAATGCTCTCATATTTTTTGGACAATAAAATGTCATGTTCATGTCCATCCCCATTACGGAATGGATTCTTGTCATCTGCATGGTATTGTGAATTTCGATCGGAAAGTCTGTGTCGATCCTCTCTTCTCCTCATCTCAGGGGACTGATCCCTTTCATTTCTATATCTGCTGTTAACACGGTCATCTCTCCCCCTTTCTCTCTCTCGCCCTCTCTCTTTTTCACGCCGAGGGGACACATCACGTTCACGCCGTCGTCCATCACGACGATCAGAATCATCACAACGTCTATCGTCTCCACTGTCATCAGAATATTCACGATCACAATCATTCTTTCGCACACGTCGCGCACCCTCCTTTCGATCCAGACCACGCTTGCAAAATATGTCCCACAAGCGATTATTAGGTTCACCATCCATGTCCTCCTTTTTCATACCATCAGCCAACAGTGCAAGAAACATATCACGTCTAGAAAACCTATAATCTCAAGCAGTACTACTCTCAGGTCTGGACTGCCTCTCAGGTTTAAACCAGTCACCAACTCACCAAGCTGACGGACAGATTCAAGCACCATAGCCAACGCATTGCCAGTTTGATTGATTAACAAAGTCATCATAACCTGCTTATAAGCAACAGGGGAAGAACGGATAATGCGATTACGCACAGAGGATGTTAACAAACCGTCCAACAATCTGTCAGCTGTACTCAGAAAAATCGCAGTTTTCATCACCTCCTCTTTCAGCCGTTGCGCCGCATCGCGCAAGGTATACCACAGCTTGTCATTTACAGGCCAATCAGATTCAGTAGGGTATTTGTGATTACAGCCATCAGTCGCTAACTGGAGCAGACTAATCTGTCCGACAGCATTATAATTCCGGAAATGATCTTGTACAGTAGAATCGGAACTCAAAGAGCAAAATTTTAAGGCATCTCCTGCATCTAACATGATACCCGTAGCGCCTAACTCATAAAGGCGCACCATCCATGTAAGCAAGGCCTCACCAGGCCGTTGTCGAAATCGCTGCAAAATGTCACTAACTTCCTGTTGCGTAAAATCTTCCAAACTATCCAAAGGAATACCATTTGGATTACCAGGAGCTTGTTGTAATTTCCGTCGAAAAACCGGATGCGCAGAAATCTTCAGACGAGCATCAGTAGAAGCCCGATCCATAGAGTTAGAGGAACAATCAGAATGAGAAACATCATTAGAATGGGAAGAGCGACCACGGAATCATCATGTTTGTCACAAGAAACAGATTTACAGTCACGTCCGGAGCGAGAAAACTCCCGCCTATCAGACTCCTCAGCCGAGGAGCCAGAATCATTCGAGTCCCAGATATTACCGTCCCATTCATCGGGGTTCCAGTCCAGTCCGGCGTTCGCCACGACTAGACACACCTTCCATTTACAAACACGACCACGACGATTCTTATATTTGTATTTTGCAATTCGAACCGCAGCCCTTTCGGCTTTTGTCTGATAAGTATCAAGTTTGTCGGCAAGCAATTTATTTTGACATCGCAAAAGAGTATGAGCATTTTGCACTTCAACAAACTTCTCTTCCACATCCACATATTGTTTATGCAATTTCTAAAAATTTCTCGTGTACAATCCTGTACGCAGTTAAAAGAATCCAACTTCTGCGTCCCAAAATAGGAAGCTCCTCACCCTTCACTACTGGCGCTTTCTGCAAACAAGCAATCACATTAGCCGGCTCCGCCAGCTCCAAAAAAGAACTCCAATTTTCACTCAAACCAGTAGAGTCGGCCCACTCACGGGCCAAAACCTCGTAAGGCGTTGATTCCCAGCCGGGAATCTCAATAGGCAATTTGAAAGTAGATTTTGACCTCCGCAAAAACATTTTGACAAACCAAAAAGATATATACAACTATGAACAAATAGTATACAAAATAAACTTCGTACAAACCGAGTGCAAACCAACAAGATAAAAACAATACAGCGCACACAGGCTTCGTAAACAGTTTGTGACGCCAGATGTAACGACCGGATTTTCGGACCAGATAGAATCAGCTCACCAGAGCACCACTAACCCAGTCGAAACATAGCCACCTCCCTCCTTAGAACCTATTTACAACAGGTATCTATGTTTTCTACCTAAGGATGGGGAATTAGCAATATACATGCTTGGATCTTCTACAATACCTCACTCATACAATATAGTCTTGCGGCCACACGGACCCAGACTAATCTACCCTAGGGCAGTTCTGATTATTTACCATTACACACTGGCTGCAACCAGTGCTCTCGCAAGCCACAATCCTGTGGGTATACACACCAGTTTCCCCCCTGGTGCTCTCTTTAATGTCCAAGCCACAATCCTGTGGGTATTCACACCAGTATCCCCCCTGGTGCTCTCTTTAACGCCGCCTTACAGCGACGATCACTTTCCTATGAATACCATTAGCTCTTCATGTTGGGGAATCTCTCACTATTCACTAGAGGTACAATACTACAATATTATGGATCACACAAGAATGGCCGAATTACACGGTGTACAACTTATTCTCTATTTCAAGGGCTCCTCTCTCCCTCATTATTCAGTTACCATTTACCTGATCGGGGGTAGCATCCGTTCATACAATAGCACCTGACTAGAAGAAAGGTTAACTTTACTGTATAAGAACAAGATATACACACACACTGGTTCACTAAGAACTGGGGTATCTTTATTATTACAATAACAATATAATACTATACTATAACATATAGCCTGAAAAGGAAAATGAAAGGTTAGAATGTGTGCACGCTAATAAGAAAGGGTCGACGTCACCTTATTAATATGAAGTCTGGACTCAGCAGTCATCTGGGTTCCCTTCTCGTCTGTGCCTTGGCTCGTCTTAGAGTCACACCTCTGCAGTCACGGATACACGTCTGCACTGCTATGCTCTGTCTCCACCGCTTCCCTCCAAGTCACTTGAACCTTCCTCCACCTTCCCTCAAGAAGGGGCCGAAAAAGTCGGTCAGAACAGAAGCACATTGTACTATGAGCAAAGATTTGGTGCATATAGTGAATATTATTCTTTTATTTCTCTGCAGATTTAGTCAGAAATGTAGTTTAGGCTGCATTCTTTAATGAACACGGTTCTGGTGTAAATAACCACAAGCACTGAAAGGTATTTTTCCTAATGATAATGTTTAATAGATAGATAGAATAAGAATAGTCTATGAAGTTAATATATTTAATTTGTGTTATTAAATAATGTCAGCTCATAGATGCAATAGTAACTGAAACTCTGAACAACAAAAAAAGAGTGGCATCAAGTGAAGTTGAAACCAGTGGAGTGTTTCTTTTTGTTTATTATTTTGTCCCATTTTCCCCCTTCCCCTGGAGATCTTTTCTTGTCAGACTGTGTTGTGAATTCAGTCGGACAGGTATAGGTTTTTAGGGAAATAACATCTCATCTCTCAAGTTGAACAACCTGGATTTCAGGTGAGTGAAGGTTTAACAAAAAGTAATCCATCCACAAATCCAGAGTTTCTCTAGCAGAGGCTTGGAGTTTTTCCTGAAAAGTCACCAAACACCCTCCTAAACAAATTCTATTACTTTTATTTTAAATAGGCTTACAACTTTTTTAAACCTACTTTGGAGAAAAGAAACAAAAGAAAACGGGCATTTAAACACACACTGCATGGGGATCTTAAAGTGGTTAAACAAAGCAAAAAAGTACAATTCTATAGTGTATAACATCTACCTACCTCCTTCCTCTCTCAGTTAGTATAAACTTAGCCACCTATATGTTTATAAATGTAAAATGTTCTTACCTGAACACTGCTTTTCCTTGTATTTGATCTGGACCACGGTGCTCCACCGTCTGTAGAGGCAGACGCAAAGCAGCAAGTATCACGCCTGAAAGTAATAAGGACAATGTTCCCCTTTGAAGTCAATGGGAAAATACTTTAGACATAGTAATAAAATGTTATGCTTTGATTAAAAAAAATTATATTTTTCAAAAAATGTTAATCATCTTTATTAGGGTTTTTTAAAACGAGAAATAGATACAGAACAGGGTATGAGTTAGAAATTGTATGTTGGGGTATTGGTGATGAGGGTATGACCTCATTATTAATGTAATGGTAGTAACAATGAGTAGAGGTGGTGTAATGGAATGCGTAATGTAACAATTATTATGTTCGTATACATTCTTAGTAGATTAGGGATACTGTATAAAAGAGTAGAGAAAGATATTGTTAAGGTAGGTTATATTGGAGAGTAGTTGGGGTTCCCCCTAACAGTATCGAAGGATGGATCTGAAGATAGAGAACATTAAGCAAAGTGGGTGGTGGTGGGGTGGAGGCAGGATATTGGGGGGAGGGGTTGAGTAGAGGGAGAGGGGTGGCCGGCATCAGGGGTGGTATTAAGTTGGTAATGCAATTATCTAGGTTTCAAAGATGTTGTTTTTAGATATGAGTTCAAAGAATTACCTGCTCCCCCTGGTGAAGTGTACCCATTCCTACCAGGCATTCCCTGACACTTTGCAGTTTGATTCGGTTAGGGGTTCATTGAGGGTGCGGAGTACCTGGGAGGGAGATTTGGGACCTCTATTTCAGATGTGGACTGGGCTAGGGCATGTGAGTTACTAAGGACGGTGTCCAGTAATGCCTGGCTCAAGTTAGTCCATTTTAACTTTTTGCTTAGTACGTACATGACTCCTGTGGGCCTGAATAGATTTAGCTTGGACTGTCCCTCCACGTCACCCTGGAGTGCAGTATAAGGGGTTGGGGGGGGGGGGCAGATTTTATGCACCTGGCATGGGGTTTTGGGCAGGTGGCTGTATTCTGGGAGACCGTGATTGTATGGTTGAACCATGCTACTGTCTTGCATATGATTTGACACCACAACCGTTTGTTGGGCCTGCTGGTCATCCCCAACAACCGTAAAATTATGGTGAGATTCATGCAGCTGGTGTTATTGCTGGCTAGGAGGCGTGTGACCATTACTTGGATGGGGATGAGCTTCCTTGTAGGAGCTTTGGGTTAGGAATGTCTCAGAATGGGTGATGGCAGAGGAGATGCAAATGCGTGTTGTGAGAAGTAATGCCAAATTTCCAGTTGACTTAGAAACCTGGGGGTTGCTTTGTCAAAAGTTCTTGGATCCAGAGGGAGACGATGCAGACTCTATGTAGCACTTGAGGTGCTATGTTGGGGTGTTTGTTATGGATTGCAGTTGATTTGTGATGTTTACTTTGGTGGAGGGCTATGTCTGTTTCATCTTAAGTGTATTACTGGGTGTGCTGGGTGTACTAATATTAAGAATGATATATTGACTATTGGCTCCATTTGGCATAATTGACTCAATTTTCTGTGCAGATTCCATCTTGTGTAACAGACTCCATTTTCTGTGCGGTCATGTAGCTGCAAATTGAGCAGGGCATGTTTGCGCTCTTCACTTGTTTTTGCTCTTCACCGATCAGAGTGAACTGGAACATGTTGTGTGGGATGCATGCTTGGTACCTTTCAGGGAATGTGCAGAATGTATGGCTCTGTCTCAGAGTCAAAATACAGGAGCCTGGCCAGCTTCTGTCTTGACCTTGACACAGACCAGTACAGTCAGCTTGGTTTGTAGAACCTTCGCCTCGTGTTGAGTAAAGGTA
The DNA here is from genome assembly GCF_964263255.1 of Lissotriton vulgaris. NCBI lineage: Eukaryota > Metazoa > Chordata > Amphibia > Caudata > Salamandridae > Lissotriton > Lissotriton vulgaris. The sequence continues at coordinate 944,496,554 of NC_141695.1, read as the reverse complement.
TTAAAACTGGAGGTCTTTGGAAGGGCAGGGAGAAGCTCATTCACAGAGTAGACGTACTGCTGTGAAACAGAAGGAACTTGGGTCTCGATCGAACTCCATCCTGGGCTGTCGAAGGGCTTCTCCACCTTGAGTTGGCAAGGAGGTTGCATGATCGATCGGTGAGGTGTTCCTTACTTTATATACATAATTTCTAAGTTTCTTTGCTCCATGTATATAGGCTACATTTTATTCTGGTCTTGCACTTAAGTTACTTGATATTTGGGAGTCTGCATTAACTGATATAGTTTGCCTTCCTTTCTAAAATATTGAATTGATAAACGTGTGTGTCACTTTAAATGCACCTGAAATTGTTTTCTAGCCTTGTCTTAAGAGAGTGCTGAGTTTTGTTTTATCGCCTCGTCTTTTGGGAATGCTGTTTAACGTGTGTTGTTTAAAGGTGCAGTAGTGCATTTGCCTCTTCTTGGGAGTGCAGGGTCCAGGTGTGTCCTATTGTGAAAAATTACAAGCACTACACTGGGGTAATTGGGCAATTGATGTGGGCCCTTTGTGACTCGGCTTTGTATGTTCTCTATCTTGCTGCTTAGTCATTTGTCAGGAGTTAAACAAAAAAACTGTTTAAAAATAATAAATTGTAAAAATGATTTTTCAAATTGTGGTTTTCAAAATATTTTGGTTATTTTACATATTAATTCCACTATGTTTTGAAATACCAATCAATGTAAATAAGTAGTTAAGTTATCTTCACCAATTATTATCGGGGATTTTATCGGACTCGCTTAGCTGGGGCAAGTCCCTCAAACTCAACCACTGCTTTACTTCTTCAACTCCCCGGCTGCTGGCTTCTTGATAAAGTCCTTTCATAAAACCCCTAGCTTCCTCTCTTATCTCTACATCATCCGTTAATAACACTCCCGAATCCCGCTGAATAAGTGAACTGATATTATTCCTGTTCCTCTCTGATCTTGCCTTCCAGGCCAGAAGGGCACCACACTTCTCTCCATACTCTAAATTCTTCAACTTACTGACCTCCCATCTGTCCTTAATTAATTTGTCAGCTCTTGTTATGAGTCGTATTTGAAGTTCTCGGAGTTCTTTTTCTAGGTTTGGAATGTTTTCCCTATCTTCAAGGGCAGCTAGCTGTAATCTTGCCTCCCTTCTATTTGATAAGATCCCTTCTTAGCTCCCCACTTCTTTTTTTTTTTGTAGGGGGTTAGAGGGGAAGGTCCTCCTCTTTCAGCAGTCTCTGAATCCCAGACCCCCTGTTGCCTCTGCCTCTGTGTCTATCCTGCCACATTACCATCAAAAACGAGCTGACTCCGCCTCTCCGCCGTCGTCCACACTGAGTGCAAGAATCGCATGTACCTTCCAGGGTCCTAGCGCCCGAGAGCGCCGCTGGCGTTGCACCACCGAACGAAAAGAAAAGTGAAGAAACCACTAATACGCCCGCACCAGCGCCGCAGAGGGCATCCGTATCGTCCCAGCAGATCACTTAGGTGAGGGTACTCTAAATCTTTTTTTCCATTTCCACTATCTTGCCGTCTGCAGTATCGCTACACTCCAGAGCCCCGCGACAGCCGTCAGCCTGCCGCCGCCATGTTCCTCAAAACCCTGTTAGCCAACGAGGTTACTGAGGGAGAGATAAGGGTGCAAGTTAATAAGATGAGTAGAAGGAAGGCCACCGGCCCAGACAGGTTGCCGATGGAGGTTTATAAAGATAACCTGGATGAAATTCTACCCGCACTATTATCACTCTTCAATAGCATCTTTCTACAGGGGCGGGATATTCCACCTTCATGGTCGGAGGCTACCATCACCCTGATAGCAAAACCAAACAAGGACCCAAAAATAATTGAATCATATAGACCCATCTCCCTTCTGAATTCGGATCTTAAGATTTTTCCCGGAGGATTAACAACTAGACTGGCAAAAGTTATCAAACCTATTATTTATTCAGACCAGAGAGGGTTCATACCTGATCGACAGCTTAATGAGCTCACATTTCAGGCGGTCGGTGCAATCGATGTAGCAGAGGAACGAGGACTGCCACTCACCATCGTAGCGATCGATGCTGCTAAAGCATTCGATCAGGTTAACTGGGTGTTCCTATGGGAGACTATGATTAGGTTTGGATTTCCATCTTCCTTTATTGAAGGAATTAAAACTTTATATAGGAGTCCCCGAGCTAGGGTTTTGATTAACGGAGGCCTGACTGACTGGTTTGACATCTCCAGAGGCACAAGGCAGGGCTGCCCTTTGTCCCCTCTCATTTTTGATATATACATCCAGCCCTTTGTTTGCTCCCTGAGATCAGACCCCGTAATTAAACCTTTTAATATCGGGGAGCTAGAGTTAAAGACAGCCCTATATGCAGATGATTTACTGGTCTATACTGCCAACCCCTCTGAGGCTATTCCGAGATTATTTAAATTAGCAGAAGAATTTGGTACAGTGTCAGGATATAAAATTAACAAAGATAAAACTGACATAATGAGTTGGAATAGTCTGGCCCCAGTACTAGGAGCCAAACAAAAAATCAGATACCTGGGTATATACCTAACACAGAAATTAGTGGATGCTCCTAAAACTAGTTGGCAGATAGTTGTGAAGGAAATAAGTAAACTTAACCAGATGGGCTAGTCTACCTTTGAATATTTATGGTAGAGTTAACCTTATTAAAATGGTTATTCTCCCAAAAGTTACATTTTTATTCAACAGCATCCCCCTAATATTTAATCATAAAGATATTGCAAATCTTCAAGGGAAGATCGGATCCTTCATTTGGGCCACTAAATCTCCAAGGATAGCATGGAGGAATCTAAGAAGGGGGTTGAAGCTGAGGGGCTTGGCTCTCCCTGATTTGTTATTTTACTGTTATGCCTTTCAGTTCAAGAATTTTAGAATCCTGGCTAACAAGTTGGACTCCTCTTCACGTGGACGCCTCTTTCAGGCAATGCTATCGGACCTGCCACAAGGCTTGGAATTTTTCCTATATAAATTTGGCAATCAGAAGTTTTACAAAAAGGTCCGCCGGAAGTCTTTGCAGGTGGCACTTAAGAACTGGCAGTGTATACGTAAAATTCTGATGATCCCGTATTACAATCTACAAGCCCCAATATGGGATTCCCCGGGTACCCCTGACTGTTTATTAGACCGGCTGGCGCTCCCTCCGAGGGAAGCTGGATTTGTGAAGTGGGGTGACCTCTGTAAGAACTCCCAACTTTTGGAATGGGATTCACTATCAAATCTAACTGGGGGGGGGGGGTCCCTTACAAGATTTACATTTTACCAGTTGTCATCATGGTGGGGAAGACAATGTTGGGGGAACGAGGAGGAGACCCAGATTCTGGACTCAATCAATAGAGGGAAAGGATGGAAGGGGGAGATAGCACTATGGTACAATTCGTTAGTGGGGGCAAAGGATTGCCTAGTCTGAAATTGTGAAACTCTGGGATAATCTCTTAATCGAAAACCCAGAGGAGATGCTGAAGGTCTGGATGGACGCATTTACGATTTCACAAAAGATCATAAAGCCTGCCAACCTTAGAGGAACCATTTGTTCACGGCCTACAGGGTTTAATGGACTCCTGCTAAGTTGTCTAAAATCTCTGCGGATTTATATTGCTGTCCAAGATGCAAATGCCCAGCTGCTGACGATATACACATGTTTGTGGACTGCCCAGAAATTACAACTAACTGGAGGAAGGTGTGCAACTTTCTAGAGGAGGTACTAGTAACACCGGTTATCTGTTGTGCTAGACTGATTCTCTTTGGTTTCTCACATGGGTATAGTATCAGAGATAGTGCCTCTCCGTTCCAGTTCCAGTTTTATGTCATTGTTATCGTGAGGAGGGAGATTTGCAGAGAATGGAAGTCCGAGGCCCCCCCAAGATTTGCGGACTGTTTAAAGAATATTATGGCTATCAGTCAATTAGATATGATGTGTGGTGGAGAGGGTGCCATTAAGGTTTGGTCAAGATTAAAAGAGTGGTCGGAAAAATAACAAGTCCTATGATTATGCCAGAGGCTTGTGGTCCGGTCCTCCCGGGGTATTAGGTATAAGAACGCTAACGGGAGTTGGACAAGGAGACAGCCTACCTCTGGGTGACCTTTGTAGGCCGAGCACTTACTCCAGGGGCGGAATCTAAGACGGTTAGTGCCAGTGGCCCAGAGTGATCCCATCTAGAGTTGATATCTTCTGGTGGCGTATTTGAGGACAAAAAAATATATATATATTATCGGGGATTAAAATTAATACCCGAGTAATAATACACTTCCCCCACCCAATACCTCTGTATTACTTGCATCCCGTCCGTAAAGGTTTGTATCTGTCCTAGAGTTATTATTAATATTCTCTTTAAATATCAAACATTTTACGTTTATCAATAATTCTCTGGCATTAAAATGAATACCAGAATATTAATATCCCCCTCCGACTACCCTTGTATCCCTTGCATCCTGTCTCTAAAGGTTTAACAATCCTAAAAATATTTTATATTAAGAATACTCCTAAGCATTCACACACTTCCCCACCCAAAACCCTTACATCCTGCTACTAAATGCTTGTTACATTAAAAAAAATATATATATATATCTTGAAAATCGTCACTCAGCGCCCGCTGTGAAATCCTTCAAATGACGAAGAGCCAACCCTTCAGTAGCTGGTGCAGTGATTTTTATTTATAATTTCATGAATGCCAGTGCGCCCGCCATGACTCGTTTCGCCTTGGGTAGAAGCTTGATCACATGACATACTGCTCACCCGGGAGATCGACTTTTAAAGGGACAGTGCATACCCATCGGCAGTAAACATAGACAACATACTGTGCAAAATACGCAAATAAATACATTTTATCTCTTTTTTCAATAGCAGCATTTCGGGGCACAAGGTATATCTTTAAAAAACATTTATAAATATATAATATAATTAATAGCAATGTGAAAAAGAGTAAATAAATTAGTCATACTGACTATTATCCAATTAAAACTCCATTTATATTAACACATTGATTACTATAGGGTAAAAAATAAATTTGTTTACATGACCTATCAGCTCTTTTATATTATTCTGAGTACACTATCCTAATGCTGCTGCACAGTTGTCCGATCTCAAATTTATCAATACAGTAAATTTTAACTGCAAAAACATCACTGTCATAGTTACTTTTATAGTTTCATTCTGGCCAAGTGGCCCTATTCCTGATTCTAATCTCCCAAAGGGTTGAAAGCGTCAAGCGTAAAGTGCAAGAAAAAGAAGTGCAAATAACAAAATTTATATAAGTTAAGAGACAAACAGATTGTAAAAACAATTGTTTCATGAGTAATTTCACCAAGCATAACCTCTGTCTATATCCTGAAATCCTAGATCCTCTTGCTGAAAACAGGCTTACTCAGACAGGCACCTATACATTTGATGAATCCTATATACAAGTATATAAATCCTCTCTATCATTTAATCCATTTGGATTTTTTGTGTTGAGCTCCAATATATATCTTGTCTCTAGCAGACAGAGTTTGGCCTCGCGGTCCCCTCCTCTCCTAGAAGCTACCACTGTATCAATGACATAATATTGGAGCAGTGAGGGATTCCCTGAGTGTGTCGATTCAAAGTGCCTGGCAACCGGGTAAGCCTGGTCGTGTCCCACGATTGCCCGTATGTGTTGGAGTATCCGTTTGTGGGCTGGCAGTCGGGTGCTGCCAACATATCTCAACCCACACGGACACTCCAACACATAAACTGCGTAATCTGTCCTGCACGTTAATCTTTTGTTTATTGGAATTGGTTCCTGTTGGAAAGGACTGTTGTAGTGCGTCCTATTACTGCCGTACCTACAAGCCTTACACTGGGGTAGGTCTTGAAGCCCGTGCTCAAGGATAACCAAGTGGTGGAAAGTTTAGGTTCTAAAGTATTCCTAACAAGAGCTTTTGCCATAGAAGGTGATTTACGGAAGGTAAGCAGAGGCCTATTGGCTACCTTATGTCCAATAATTGGATCACTTTTAATCAGGTTCCAATTCCTGTACAGGATCTTTCTTAATTCAAAATGTTGGCGATTATAGGTTAATATAATACGCAATGGTATATTGTCAAACTGACCCTGTCCAGCCTCAATTTTTTTCCTTGGGAGCATGGCCTCCTGTCTGGGGATGGTAAGCGTACGGTTGATAGCTTTTACGAGGCATTCATTAGAATATCCTCTTTCCAGAAAGCGTTTTCTGCTCTCCTCCTGCGCGACTGCACATTCTGCGTCTTTACTGCAGATTCTTCTGATCCGAAGCATCTCCCGATAGGGGATACTCTGGATCAGATGTGCCGGATGGTGACTGGCAGTGTGCAGAACCGTGTTGCCGGCAGTGGGCTTCCTATATAGTCTGGTTGCTAGAATATATTTTTCCACATAAACCTCCACATCTAGAAAACACAGTGATCTGGAACTGATATTGCATGTAAAATTCAAATTAATCCTGTTATTATTCAGTTTTTCAACAAATGCCCTGGCACTTTCTTGGGTGCCCCTCCAGATGAAAAATAAGTCATCTATGAATCGTAAATAAAGGATGATATTTTTCAGTGGCAACCTCCAGGTGTTGTCCATAAAGGACCTGCTCCTCCCACAGCCCCATGTGTAAACACGCGTAGCTGGGGGAGAAGCAGGCCCCCATAGCCACACCTCTGACCTGTTGGTAAATAGCCTTGTTGAAAAGGAAAAAATTCTGTTCAAAACACATCTGTATATATGGCGGTCGCCAGTAGATAGTTATAGTTAGGACCTAGGTTGACAAATGTTCGCAAAATTTTCAAAACTTGTGGCCTGCTCCAGTCAGCTCATATTCTGAAAGTTTTAGGGTGATTCGCCAAGCGGGGGCCGAGAAAAAAGAGGAGTCCCAAAACGTGGCCCTTGTTTCAAAAAGAACTCTTTTTGTTAAATGGTGTAAATCCGTTCAGTAGTTGCTGAGAAATAAAAAAAAGGTTAGAAAATCAATTTCCCATAGAAAACTTAAGACACGGCTACAGCTCGACCTGCTGAACGGAATTAAACCAAATTTGACAAAAAGGTAGTGCTTGGTTCAGAAAGCGCCATTTTTAGGTCTCGCCTTTATCATTCCGCAGGAATGGGAAATGGGGAGAATTCAAGTCGGCTATTTTCTCTTCAAACTAAGGGCTTTCAGCCGCGGTTTTCTTTCAGTTCACGTGAATCATGTGAGCAAACATGCACGAGCATTCACGCCAGGGCTTCTCCTCCCCTAGCAGCACTCCTCCCACACCAGCAACTCCCCCCTCCCACACCAGCACCTCCCCTCTCTCTCCCAGCAAACACAGCCTTGCCCTTTCCCACACCAGCACCTCCCCCCTCCCACACCAGCACCTCCCCTCTCTCTCCACGCAATCACAGCCTTGCCCTAGCAGCACTCCTCCCCCATCCCACACCAGCACCTCCCCTCTCCCACACCAGCACCTCCCCTCTGTCTCCACGCAATCACAGCCTTGCCCTAGCAGCACTCCTCCCCCCTCCCACACCAGCACCTCCCCTCTCTCTCCACGCAATCACAGCCTTGCCGTCTGGTTTACTTCCATTTCACCACATGCTTTCAAGTCCGGCCTTTCACCATTCTGTGGTTGATAAACTGTCTGCCACTGAGCTAGCTGGCCTTCTCTGCCTTCCCCTCCGTCTTGTTGTATATTTTTGTTGTACTGTCGATCATTCTGTCTGACTCCGTGTTATATCTTTCTCTCGTGTTTTGTTTGTATCGTACTGCTCGTCCCCCCCCGTTTTCTCACTGAATCCTTTTCTTTATCGCCCATCACAGCCTTGCCCTAGCAGCACTCCTCCCCCTCCCACACCAGCACCTCTCCTCTCTCTCCACGCAATCACAGCCTTGCCCTAGCAGCACTCCTCCCCCCTCCCACACCAGCACCTCCCCTCTCTCTCCACGCAATCACAGCCTTGCCGTCTGGTTTACTTCCATTTCACCACATTCTTTCAAGTCCAGCCTTTCACCATTCCGTGGTTGATAAACTGTCTGCCACTGAGCTAGCTGGCCTTCTCTGCCTTCCCCTCCGTCTTGTTGTATATTTTTGTTGTACTGTCGATCATTCTTCTGACTCCGTGTTAGATCTTTCTCTCATGTTTTGTTTGTATCGTACTGCTCGTCCCCCCCGTTTTCTCACTGAATCCTTTTCTTTAGCGCCCATCACAGCCTTGCCCTAGCAGCACTCCTCCCCCCTCCCACACCAGCACCTCCCCTCTCTCTCCACGCAATCACAGCCTTGCCGTCTGGTTTACTTCCATTTCACCACTTGCTTTCAAGTCCGGCCTTTCACCATTCCGTGGTTGATAAACTGTCTGCCACTGAGCTAGCTGGCCTTCTCTGCCTTCCCCTCCGTCTTGTTGTATATTTTTGTTGTACTGTCGATCATTCTGTCTGACTCCGTGTTAGATCTTTCTCTCGTGTTTTGTTTGTATCGTACTGCTCGTCCCCCCCCCGTTTTCTCACTGAATCCTTTTCTTTAGCGCCATCTTCTTCTCTGTTTCTTCTGTCTCTATCTAACTCATTCTCCCGCTCCTCTATCTCGCTCTCTTTGCCCCTTTAATTTGTCTCCACTTTTTTGTAACACTTTATATTCTTCACCTTTCTCTCCCGCTGTCCCTCGTTATGCTTATGCCTCCGTTGCTTGCTTCCTCATTCTCTCCCATGCCATTCTCTCCTCGTCCCTGTTATGTTTCACTTTGCCCCTCTTTCTCCTACTCATATTCTATTCGCCCCTTCTTAAATTGTCTCCCATCTCCCGACCTCTGGTTCTCTCTCACGTAAACACACCTAATATTTCCGTTTCTCTCCCTCGCTCTCGCATAACCTATCCTTGTCCCTCGCCTATGCCTAAAGCAGACACATGAGGGCGGGGGATGTGTTCTGTAATCAACTGCTGAGGAGCGCTGTCCCATTCCGTGGGCTTGCTTTAAGTGTCGCGTTGCTCTGCCCACGTTTGAATTGGGGGTTGTAGTTAGAATTGGATATGTGCGAGCCCAAAATTAAGCGGCGAGCCGAGAGTTTGAGGAGTCAATGTGACCATGCACGAGCCGAGCCCTGAAAATGGTTGGCGCGTAAACAACAGCAAACACTACGATAAAAAGACTTTTTTATTTTTTTAAGCGTCTTTAACATATAGAAGCTTTTAAACATAGAAGATCAGATTATTGCAGTTGTCACGCAACACCACTCACCCACGCAACACCACTCACACACACGCAAGCCCACTATCACCCATGCAATGCCACACTCACCCAAGCAACGCCACTCACCCAAGCAACACCACTCACACACGCAACGCCACTCATCCACGCAACGCCACTCATCCACGCACCGCCATTCACCCACGCAACGCCACTCACACACGCAACGCCACTCACCCACGCAACGCCACTCATCCACGCAACACCACTCATCCACGCAATGCCACTCACCCAAGAAACGCCACTCACCCAAGCAACACCACTCATCCACGCAACGCCACTCATCCACGCATCGCCACTCATCCACGCAACGCCACTCATCCACGCACCGCCACTCACCCACGCAACGCCACTCACACACGCAACGCCACTCACCCACGCAACACCACTCATCCACGCAATGCCACTCACCCACGCAACACCACTCACCCACGCAACGCCACTCACCCACGCAACGCCACTCATCCACGCAACGCCACTCATCCACGCAACGCCACTCAGGAGAAGTGAGGCACAAGTGAGCACAAAACAAGAGTGGAAAACGTGAAAAGGGGGCAGGGTTCAGACCCCCTGACCCCTAGCCCTTCTCAGGGGGTCCCAGAAGGCTCACCAAGTGCAAATAAAATTGTTTTATTTTTAAAATCGCGGGGTACGCGCACGGGACCCATACCATACGCGTACGGTGCGCGTACCCCGCAATTTTTTTTCTTTTTTTTGCCCTTGGGGGTATTTTTGGGACCCCCTGAGAAGGGCTAGAGGGTTGGGGGGTCTCTACCCTGCCCCCTTTTCGTGTTTTCCACTCTTGTTTTGGGCTCTCTTGTGCCTCAGTTCATCTGAAAAATAAGATGGTGGCCAACACTTCCTGGTTTGGACAGTTTGGAATGTTGACAGTCGACTGCCAGCCAATCAGAAACTCGCTCGCGCACGTAAGGGTACGTGCACGTACGTATACGGTACGCGTACCGTACGCTTACGGTGCGCGTACAGTGAGCGCATATAGATATATAATTTGCTCAAATTCAATTTTCTCAACAACTACTGGAGGGATTTTCACCAAATATAGAAAAGGCACTACTGCATACCTGTCCCTACCATTTTGCCAAGTTTGGTGTAATTTCATTCAGCCGTTCGGGCTGTAGCCGTGTCTAAAGGTCCCTATGGAAATTAACATGTGGAAAACACGTTTCGGGATCCCCCTTTCGCCCCCGCTTGACGAATCCCCCCGAAACTTTCAGGGAAGGAGCGGAGCGGAGCTGGCCAAAATTCTGGAAAATTACACACAGATTCCTCAATCGGCGCCAAAGTTATTTCCAATAGAATGTTGGGGATTTCCTATAGTAACTAGGTCCTAACTATATATACCTACTGGCGACCGCCAGTAGGTGATCTATATGTGTATATATGCACATGAGTGACGCTGTTGCTGTTCTGTGCCCTGTAAGCTGTGCAACTTCGGAGGCAATGGCAGAGGGTTGCTGGTTTTAAAAAGGAGCCACTTGGTGATATTTAGTGAAACCCCATCGTCCTGGAACAGATCACTGGCCCGCTGCATTCTGGGACCAGGAGTCCCCAACACGAAAGTGAGCCTATGTAATCTGCACCAGGTGAGCCTTCCACCACTGGGAGAGGAGGAGCCTATATAAACATTGCAGTGATGGGGTTATCACAGTTTAAGGAGGACGGCGTTCGAAAAAGGCACGGACCAAAACTAGTCGCACTGCAACATCCTGAATAAATTACCCTTCATTTGAACTCGCAGCCTCTCTTGCAGTCTTCTTTATGGAGAGGAGTGAATGGAGTTTATATTCAACGCGGATCCAATAACGCGCACAGGAGACCCCCTCTACAAGTGGCCGTGACAACATTTGGAATATTGAATTTTGCCGAGGGGTCGGAGGTTTGCACGGCCCGCCACTAGCCTCAGAACTAACAACCAGCAGCTGGGAAGATCGAGGCACGAACAGCACTGAGTGACGCTGTTGCTGTTCTGTGCCCTGTAAGCTGTGCAACTTCGGAGACAATGGCAGAGGGTTGCTGGTTTTAAAAAGGAGCCACTTGGTGATATTTAGTGAAACCCCATCGTCCTGGAACAGATCACTGGCCCGCTGCATTCTGGGACCAGGAGTCCCCAACACGAAAGTGAGCCTACGTAATCTGCACTAGGGGAGCCTTCTGCCACTGGGAGAGGAGGAGCCTATATAAACATTGCAGTGATGGGGTTATCACAGTTTAAGGAGGACGGCGTTCGAAAAGGCATGGACCAAAACTAGTCACGCTGCAACATCCTGAATAAATTACCCTTCATTTGAACTTGCAGCGTCTCTTGCAGTCTTCTTTATGGAGAGGAATGAATGGAGTTTATATATATATATATATATATATATATATATATATATATATATATACATATATATATATATTCACTGAAAAAACCATAGGTTATAGACCATATATAGTTAGGGATTAGCATTTAAAAAACCTTATTTTATTTGCACAAAACCATTGAAATTCCATATATAGTTAGTTGCACTAACTATATATCGCGCACCCGCAATCCACTGCTGATGATGTCACATATTACATCATTCATGACATGGTCAGTGACATCACTGATGACATCACTGTTAACATCTCAAATGACATCACTGATGACATCACTGATGACATCTCAAATGACATCACTGATGACAACTCAAATGACATCACTGACAACATCACTGATGATATCATTCATGTGATAATACGATGAACCTCTTCAGACTATAATATAACCTTAGCTACAATCAGTGTAAACAGACACTCACAGACTGTCACTCATCCATGAAGTTACTCATACATCTACTCAGTCATGCAAAGAATCAATCACACCTCCATTTCCTCAACTATACAGTTATACACACCTTACTAATTCAAACATATTCTAACACATCTTTAATTTCCTATACGATCCCTAATACAATTTCACAATGATCCATACAGCCACTCACACATTCACTGGCTCTTATGCACGGTTATATATGTCAACTCTCACATGCACTGTGTTTTACATATGTACTTACTTTGACATGTTGCACTGAGATATCCATTCACTCACCAATACACTCATGCACACAGTCAACCGCCCGTGCAGCTGTTTCCACATGCACTTTTGAACCCATACATCTAGTGAATCAACTGCTCACACATCTATGCACAGAGTCATACACCTCCCAGCCACTCATACACATACTCAGTCTCCCATACAAATACTTGGGCAACCAATGAATATCCCATATAGTTACTCATATAGCTACTGATTAACACATTCAGCAGTTTACAGAACAACAGACATAATGATGCACAAATTAAGACAGTTTAGTCACTAACCCATGCACTCAGTGAGACACATCTAATCACTCACTCATACAGTCAGTCATGCACCTACTAAATCCTTCATCCAGACACTTATACATCCACTCATTCTTCAATATGTAAGACATATTTTAACTTTACAGAAACATACAGTCACTGGATGTTGTCATCAGTGATGTCATCAGTGATGTCACTGACCATGTCATGAATGATGTAATATGTGACATCATCAGCAGTGGATTGCGGGTGCGCGATATATAGTTAGTGCAACTAACTATATATGGAATTTCAATGGTTTTGTGCAAATAAAATAAGGTTTTTTAAATGCTAATCCCTAACTATATATGGTCTATAACCTATGGTTTTTTCAGTGAATTTTCAAGGTTTTGTAAATGCAAATTCCTAACTATATATGGTCTATAACCTATGGTTTTTTCTGTGAATTTCATTGGTTTTTTAAAAGCTAATATCTATAGCTGTAAAATATATTCTTTATTAAGTGACGTATCACGTAGCCCGTGAGACGCCTCATGATGCATCGCATAACCGTGACGTATCGTCTCTGCAGCGCAAACCACACCCAAAACGTAAGCGCGCCAAAACACGCTTAAAGATATATATATATTTTTTTAACCTTTATTAGACAAAATCCACACGTGCACATATCACAAACGTTCAAAAAACACAATATGTCGGACTCCCGTTACGCTGCCGGTTAGCTGCCCGGTTAACGTACCAGGAAGCACCTTTACCGCGAAAAATCGCATTTTTTTTCTCACCCCCCAGGGAACTTTATTAGCCCCCTCATCAATCCTAGGGGTTCAGGAGGGGTCTGCCTTACCCCTTTCATTCATTTACACCTTTTTTCCACCTCTTGTCTCTCGATCCCACAGAGAGACAAGATGGTGGCCGCTCCAGACTGTTTACAATGATAACAGCCAATCAGCTTCTCCTCAGACTCCCGTTACACTGCCGGTTAGCTGCCCGGTTCGCGTACCAAGACGCGTCTCTACGGCGAAAAAATCGGAATTTTTTTTTTTGGGCCCAGCGTGGCTCTATAATATCCCCTCATCAATCCTAGGGGGTCAGAAGGGGTCTACCTTGCCCCTTTCCTTCATTTCCCCCTTTGTTTTGGCCTCCTCTTGTCTCTCGACCCTACCGAGAGACAAGATGGCGGCCGCTCCGAACTGTTTACAATGTTGACAGCCAATCAGCTACTCGTCAGACTCCCGTTACACTGCCGGTTAGCTTCCCGGTTAGCTGCCCAGTTCGCGTACCAAGACGCGTCTCTACGGCGAAAAAATCAGAATTTTTTTTTTTGGGCCCAGCGTGGCTCTATAATATCCCCTCATCAATCCTAGGGGGTCAGAAGGGGTCTACCTTGCCCCCTTTCCTTCATTTCCTCCTTTGTTTTGGCCTCCTCTTGTCTCTCGATCCTACCGAGAGACAAGATGGCGGCCGCACCGGACTGTTTAGAATGTTGACAGACACCGGAGAGCCAATCAGCTTCGCTTCGCAAAGTTCCGATAAGCGAAAAGTACGCGAACCGGATCGCTGCCCGGAGCGCTGTTACAGATATATATCTTGATTTAAACGTTAATTTCTCAAAATCCACTGAAGCACATATATTGAGACCTAGCAAAGGCACATCGGGCTAACAGTCCCTACAATTTTGCCAAGTTTCGTGCAAATCCATTCAGCCGTTCGAGCTAAAAGTGAGTCCAACCGCCCTATGGAAAACTCAATGTTAAAAACGCGTTTTGGGACCCCCTTTTTTCTCAGCCCCCCCTTGACGAAACCCCCCCAAATTTCCAGGAGCTGCTCAGAAACAAAATGTGCCATTTTCCTGAAAATTTCAGCCGATTCCGTCCACAAACGCCAAAGTTATTAGACATAGAATTTTCAGAAATCCCATAGGGAAAAAATCCTAACTATATATACCTATATATATATATATATATATATATATATATATATTTCCAAACACAGTAATGTTCACGCTGTCAGGAAAACGCCACACAACGCCAGAGAGTATCTCCAAGGGTGTTTATTCACACCTACAATAGGGATAGGAAATGTTGACTTTAATTGATGTGTACTTCAGGAATGTTGCCTATGTTGTACCTGATTAGGAGAATTGCTACCTGGGGGGAATTGATGCCTAAGAAATGTTGCATACATTAGCCTTGTGCCTAAGAGATGTGACCTCCAGAGAACATGTACGCAGGAAGTGTTATCTTTAAGAAACAAGTGCCTAAGAAGTGTTACCTGCATTGATCTAATGTTATGAGCACTGGTTACCCTGTTTCAAGTGAGAACCCAGCGTTACCTGCCTGAACCAAAAGTAGATAAAGAGTCCTGTTTTATAAAACAGCCTGGTGTGGTGTCTCTTCATTGCGTGCGTATTACTGAGTCAGTGTGAGTGTGTGCTGCATCACTGCTTAACACATTGCCTTCGGGTGCCTTCCTGCCTCGCGCCAAGCTACAGTGTCGGAATTGGTGACCCCAGTTCTAACACTATCTATATGAATAAATGAAGTGCTATTTGTATAAGCGTGTAGCTGAGTAAATGTAAATATGATACATTGTTTGCAAAAGTGAGTAGGATGACTGCATAACTGAATAGGATTTTGCTGGGGTGTAATGTCTATATAGGTGCATAAGTATATTTGATAGTGTTCTATTGATCATTGACAACATGTATGAGTGAGTCTATAGGTAATTGATAAGATGTATGTGTAGATCGAGGAATCACTCAGTGGGTTTTTAGATACTTGTATTGCTGTGTCAATGGATTCAAATATGGTACTCTATATTTTACAGTGAGGGATGAAAGGTTATACTAGTGTATGATGAGGCGTGTCTGATTGTCACGTGGATGTCATCAGTGATGTCATTTGAGATGTCATCAGTGATGGCACTCACCATGTAATATGGGACATCATCACCAGTGGATTGCGGGCGCGAGAGTTACAGTTAGTACAACTAACTATAACAGATGAATTTCAATTGTTTTGTATGAGTGAGATGTCCAGCTAACTATAACACCCCTGAAACCTATGTTTTTTTCAGTGAATTTCAAAGGTTTTTTAAATGATAATTCCTAATTATAATGTCAATTAAGCATATCTGTTCTTTCTATCTTTTTTAATTATCATCCCGTTCTCAATCTAGTAAAAACTGCAAATATTACCACTCTTCAATTTATTCCTTCCTCCAAGAAAATCGCTGCAAACCATAACCACAACTAACGTTAAGAATATACAAACTAGGCGTTCTTGTAGAAATAAAAGCAAAAAAAACACCACTTCCCATACTTTCAACAACACACCAAATCTACAATGCTACCTAAAAAAACAGGGAATAGTTCCATTTACCACTAACAAATTAATTTCAACATTTAAGTAGTGTAAGGACGTCGACTATGTACTGTGTGAATTACATCCATCTCACACCCATATCTAAAGACAAATATGTAATAGAGGTACGAATTATGCACTTCCAACACCTAACAAAATCACAACACTTAGCGCCACCACCACAACAACCACCCCTCCTGACCCCTCCACTACCTCAGAGGCAGCGCAAAACAGGACAACGGACCTTCCCAAAATAATATATCCCCTCAACAGCACACTAGCTCAATGTTCAGAGATGTGGCAATCAACTATGTATAAGGGAAGGAACTCGCACATCAACAATAATGTACACAATGACTAACACTGCCAGTGATATGCTATACACAACTCACTATACAAAACTTTTCCGTGTGTAGATATACTATTGATGCGTGTAGTGTACTGCACAGTGAACGCAACCATATTATCTCAGACTCTGATGAATATCTTGGTCATATAGCTGTGTTGTCTCCTCCCCCTTGAAGCAGAAGCGGAGTGGGCTGATCCAACATACGCAACTCCAGCGTAAGAGTATAAATAATTAGCCTACACCTTGGGCGTAGTTCACTTCTGCAAAGAAAAAAGACTCTGCCACAGCGAAGGTCCTCACCCTGCCATGTTCCTCCTCGATACAGGCCCATTGCGAACTCAGTGCCACAGCACCGCAGACTTATGTCTATATAGACTACTGCCTTCGATCTACACTGTGGACAGCAGGGTTTACAACTTGAATTCAGCTTTGGATCTACACTACGGACAGCATTGAAGTTAACCTTGATTTATTTAAGACAGAGACAATTGTACTCTAAGTCCTCAGATTTTGTTAAAGGATGCAACAAAAAACATTCCTCAATGTCTGTACTGACTACTGCCTTCGATCTACACTGCGGTCAGCAGAGTTTACAACTTGATACCAGGATCACATCAGCACTACAGATAACATTGAATTCAGTCTCTATATATTTAATGCAAAGACAATTGTCCTGCGCCCTACCACATTATATTGTGCTGAAAACAGCGTATGCAACCATCTTACCTCTGCCAGTAACACAATCTTTGATTATATAACTTTCTCTCGCTCATTCTACAAATAGGAATCTACTTACTGGATCATTACAATACTGCAAAGAAAGTCTATTGTAAATTTATAAGTGTGTACTATTGCTCGATTTTATTTTTTTTAAGCATATTTATATAGGGCGTAGTCGACCCAAAACTATATCAGGAATTTGCATGAGCACTGTATTGACAGTACATTTTCAGGCACGTGTAGATTACGTCATTTCTCTACAATAACAGGATGTGGATGCGACTCCGAGCCCCGAACACTGATTTTCAGCACCAAGTTCGACAGTATACCCGAATGACCACATACGTATATATATTAGCTGTCCTTCATGTGACAAAAACAACCTAAAGCTTTCATAGCCCTGTATTACTACAGCTACAACACTCCACTGAATGTACAACAAACATTCATATTCCCAGAAATGCGTCATGTCCACCATCTTTTATGTGTGCAACTATGGATGAATATAGGGTCAGTGATACCCCGTACCTTCTATGTTGGCCATGTTGTGGGACTTTACAGACTTAATTACACATTTGCGTTTAAGACTCGGGTGACTGCAGCACTACAACACGTACACCTGAATTTGTTGATTTCTCATATAGCTCACGACGGAATCACGCCCATAGCTCTGGAGTCATCGTTCACTGCCTCGCGCAGCACTGCCATTCGTCAGTCCAGCCCACTCCACTTACGCTTCCAGGAAAACACAACAACGCTACATGGCCCAGATTTCCATTGTAGTGATTTCTTAGTTCCAGGTCTAGTTGTCAGAATGGCACACACACACTCCCTCATGGCTGGTATACACCCACAACACACCTATCCAGCACATGAGTCACAACACACGTGAGCCTACCAATAAAAAAGACGGGGCGCACGTGTGCTACTCCATTTTAGAGTTGCTCCCATCACAAACGCTGTGATGGCCCGTCCTGGTGTTTCGGACGCCGCATCTAGGCCCAAACTACTGAACAGGGGGCCTCTTTGTTCACTGAGTTAGTGGTACTGCAAGACTGAGCAGGTGAGGAACCTGCAATGATTTTGGGTGCACGAGTATGTCCTTTGCCATAGCGATATCAAGACTCTGTGAGACATCTTAGTGAAAGAGCAGGACTGCATGATGTAGAATGTAACCTGTCCGCAAAAAGGTGAGCAGTGAGGTCTGGGTGCGCAGCGGACAGAGTAGATGGGGTGCAGCAGGCTAGATACAAAAAGGCGACGCAGTGATTTAGAAGTACGCAGTCCTATATACCGTGTCTTATTGCATTTGTATTTTTTTTTCCTATAGCATTAACGTTTTTATAGTCGGTCAAAAGTCCGTCGCTCGTAATGATTGAAACCACATGTATCACTGCGCACCACTTGTTTTCTATAACCGGATTGAAAACATTACTACTCTACTAATTGTTCATAAATCGAAGCCCATTAAACAAGTTGGTACTGTACAAATAGTTGTATTTTTAATGCGGGAGGTAAGGTGTGTGAAAGGGCGATATTATTCTACTCCAAGTTAAGATAGTGACAATTACCAATCATAGCATCTTTCTTTTACTATCTTTTAGATGTAGAGCTTCAGGGTGCACTATGTCCCGACACGTGGTGGAAGACACAACGGTGACAGAAAGGTGAGCTGTGAATATTCTTTTTAGTCACTCTCTCACTTGATAAACAAATGGCGCACAATCTTATCTTCCTTTTTATTTAACAGGTTATGTTTCACAAATTGGCAACACCTCCCAACACAGGATTCTGCGATGATGCGTGGCCATCGTAACAACACATAAGTAGGCTGCTTCGACACATGGTGGACCCTCTTTGAATCACGCTAATGGCACAAGGTGCGCAAAGAAGCTTGTTTCCGAAGCAACGAGAAGTCACCTGTGGGCGGAAGAGTGGATAGTGTGCAGCAGCTTGACGGCGTACGAATGTACAATTACCTCCGGGCAGTGGGAGTGGATAGATCGGAACAGTCTGGGTGCGCAAGAAAGGGAACTCATCTCCGGACACTGGGAGTCAATGGGTTGTAACAGTCTCGGTACGCAGTAATGAGAACTCACCGCTATACAGTGGGAGTGCATGGGGTATAGTACTCTGGGAGAAAAAGTGCGCACAGACACCTCCTTGCAGTGGAAGTTGATGTAATACAGTATCCTGAGTGTCCAAAGGCATAACGCAGAAATATACTTGTGCAGTTGTATGTACTCTGCTAATACTAACTATACTATCTTTCAGATCACTAAACTTGAGGGTGCACTATGAACCGGCAGGTGCTTGGACACACACTGGAGGCAAAAGGGTGCGCTATGAAGATTTTCTCCAGTATCAACACTACCTCTCTTGCTCCATCTATTACTTTCTCTCTCTCACACTTTCAATGTTGTTTTTTCTCTCTCTCACATTGTTTCTCTTTCTCTTTCTCTTTTCAAGTTATGGACGCTGCTGTCCACTCTGCAGATAAATAAATCAAGGCTGAACAAGGCTGAATTTAATACAGTCTGCAGTATAGAACTAAAGCAGGACTCAAGTTGCGGGCTCTGTTAAAAACAGTGTTCACAAAAGGTAAGCAGAGCGGCCTAGATACACAATGCCTCCAATTAAATGCGTTGCAAATAACTGATATTGTCCTGCATAATGACGTGATTTCTCACCTAATTCTGTCTCATCTCTGAATCATTTTAAAGACCTGCTGGACCATACTGTAGATCTGACCCAGCAGGCACTTCCCTAGAGACACCTCTTGAACGCGGGCCTATGAGAGGAGTGGGATGTATCAGGCACACTGAATATGGGCGAATAAGCAATATTGCCAAGTGTTATGTTAATTCGTGATCTTTGACCTCATTCAGTCACATCGATCTAATTATAAATGCTTATTTTCATTTTTGTTTTGCAGGTTACCTACCCTCCTACCATTGGAATCCATCTCACATTTTGTTAATTATACTGTTATGTTAAAGTTACGTTTCTATGTATTTATTTTTGTTATAATAAAAGTTAATTAAACAAAAATCAGTGTATATACGTCTTCTTTTTATGACATTTCACTATTATTTAGTGTGATAATCATATGCTTAGAGAAGATTTAACAATGAAAAGTAGAAATTATGTTTATAACTAGAAGTATAATACTGAGGCTAACTCTTTACCAGCTCTTTACCAGAGTCTATAGCTGCGATTAACGGTTCCTATGGAAAATTTTAAAAAGTCCAGTACTTACTGTTTGGATCAGCAACATTGTTTTGTGAACTTGTGACCTGTGTGCTCAGTTAAGTGTTCCATGAACTGTTACTATGGTAACAGGCAGTAAGCAGTTTGGCAGTAGGGTTGAAAGGTACTGGCTGTACAGAAGCCGTTCTATTTACCCAGGATCATCTACATGACAGAGGGGAAAGCAGCCTGAGATGACAGAACACTGTGGGGCAGATTTACAAGCCCCTTGTTCGTGTCATTTTTCCCATGTTAAAAGTGACGCAATAGTGGCAAAAGGGACTTGTAAATCTGTCCCTATGTACATTACGAGATAAAGAAGTACACAACTCTTTGAATTAACCTCAAGAGAGGGCTCGAGGAATAGCCACTGATGTTACAAAACCCCATGTACAATTTACCTACTCCGTACTCAACAATGGGCAATTCTTTATCGATCACAATTACACAGCGTTGCTTCACGATTTACAATGTGCACTTCACTAAATACTTTGTGCCTATTTAAATGGGAGACGGGATTGTCCACATTCCAAAACTTAGGGGCATATTTACAAGGACGGCGTTACAATTATCGCCGCTTTAAGGCAGCCAACTACAGCTAAAACGGCGATAATGGACTTCAAAATCCTTTGTTGTCTTACCGGAACATTTTTTCAACACTGCTGTTTGCTATGGCAGTGTGACAGCCGAGGCTCCCTCCCTGCCATAGCAAACTTGGTTTGCATTTTGAAAGAGAGAACACGAAAACCTAATTTCTCCTTTAAAATGCAAAGCAGGATGCTTTTCCCCACAGGGAGCTGCATATTAGCAGGTCCCCGTGTGGAAAAGTAATGGTAGCTTCTGAAGGATGCAGGGAGCTGACTGGCACCGTAGGGACATTAGGCCTCCACCCACGGTCCCAACGTTGAATATACGCCCATGGGATAGGTTCCTGAGGAAGAATAAAAATTAGTAGGAGGTGATATTTTTTTTACGGTAAAAGTAGGAGTCTGTAATGGGCATATTTACAAGGACAGCATTAAAATGTTCTGGTGTAAACCTAGGCTTCTATTGGAATTCTCACGAATTCTCAAAAGCCTAATATTAAGGCCATAATGGCTGCTTTAACTGCACTTTCTTAACGCTAAAGCGACCATAATTTTAACGCTGTCTTTGTAAATATGCCCACAATATCGCAAGAAATACAGCGATAATTCATGTTTGCAGGTGAAAAGCTTGTTAATAAAAGACTGTGGACTTAACATATCAATCCACCTCGCATATTAAACATGCTTAAGTCTACTTCAGAACAGATGTTAGGATCCAACATAAACTGCAATTACCAAGAGTTTTCCTATTGATCCTCAAATCCAGGGCCGCCTTGTAAATACAACGCTGTTGTCATACCTCCCTCTTCCATGTTATATTGTCATAGGAACACCTACTTTGCCACTGGGAACGCCTACATTGCAACTCATTGGAGATACGAGGGGAGCCGTTAGGGTCGCCTAGTAAATAGGGCAATATCATTTTCACCGCATTTTAGTTTTTTTTTAAAAAAAATTGCGGCGAAATGGCACTTGTTAATATGCCCTCAAGTTTTCTATGACAGAGCGGGAACATCCACTCCTGCCCTAGCAAACATCAGTGTCCCGGGTTAAGCACTGCAAGACACAGCAGGAGGCGTTCCTGGGGGGTGGTGTTCCCGAAGGCTTTCGACTGCTCCAGAATGGAGGTGGTCTCCATTCTGGAGCAGTCGAAAGCTGCCCCCCTCCCAAAATATAAAAAGTCCAGGAGGGTGGTAATCCCCGGGGCTTAGACGGACCTTTAAGCTCCCTCACCCATTTATTTTGTAGCACCGAGGAATGGCGGTCCCCGGGCTACAGGGCCCCTCTGAACCCCCATCAAATGTAATATTTTAGACCCCGGGATTTGGCCATCACAGGTAGCTAATTTTTAAACAAGCACAGGAGCCCGCGCTTCGTTTTTATTTTTTACGGTGGATCCATTCACCCTGTGCACATTTCTCATTTTTTTCAACAAAAAAATCTATTTTTTGTTTGGCCCCTAGGGGTCGTTGTGGAAGATTAGTCAACTGGTGCCAAAGTTATTCCAAATAGAATGTTGCGGATTTCCAATGGAACATAGGTCCTAAATATAACTGCCTACTGGCAACCACCAGTAGGTTATATATATATATATAGTTATAGTTAGCACCTAGTTTCCATAGGAAATCTGCAACATTCTATTGAGAATAACTTTGGCGCCGGTGGACGAATCTTTGCGAATTTCTCAAAGAAGATGGCCTGCTCCGCTCCGCTCCTTCCCTGAAAGTTTGGGGGGTATTCGTCAAGTGGGGGCTGAGATAAAAGGGGGTCCCAAAACGTGTTTTCCCCATGTTATTTTCCATAGGACGTTTAGACACGGCTACAGCTCGAACGGCTGAATGGATTTATAAGAAATTTGGTAGAAAGGTAGAGTCCGGCTCACAGATTACGCTTTTCTTTGAATGGTGTAAATCTGTTCAGTAGTTGCTGAGAAAATTAACTTTGAAAAAATATATATTGGGCTACATGGGCTATATATGTTAGAGCCCAAATGTAGCCCAATGGAGCCCAAAGATGGCCACCAGAGACAAAAAAAAACAAATGTAGCCCAAATATCAGCCAGATGTAGCCCAACTATAGCCCAATGACAGAATGTCCCAGAGTGTTCTAAAGAACAACTAGAGCGCTAACAGTCTTACTTATGACAAAAGTATGGCACACCTGAAGTCATCTTGATTGGAATAAAGTGTTAACACTTAAAACATTTAATTTGCAAAGGAACAAAATGAGGGGGTTCATTTTGCCATAGAAATTATGATTAGTGCTGAAGAAAGAAAAATTAGGCCACATTTTGAGTGACTTCTCAAATCCTCTTATATTTCATTAAAAAAATTCTGATATGCAGTCTCCCGAGATGGCCACCAGAGACAAAAGAGCCCAAATGTAGCCCAAATATCAGCCAGATGTAGCCCAACTATAGCCCAAAGACAGTAGTTAGGACCTAGTTTCCATAGGAAATCCGCAACATTCTATTGAGAATAACTTTGGCGCCGGTGGACGAATCTTTGCGAATTTCTCAAAGAAGATGGCCTGCTCCGCTCCGCTCCTTCCTTGAAAGTTTGGGGGGATTCGTCAAGTGGGGGCTGAGATAAAAGGGGGGTCCCAAAACGTGTTTTCCCCGTGTTATTTTCCATAGGACGTTTAGACACGGCTACAGCTCGAACGGCTGAATGGATTTATAAGAAATCTGGTAGAAAGGTAGAGTCCGGCTCGCAGATTACGCTTTTCTTTGAATGGTGTAAATCTGTTCAGTAGTTCCTGAGAAAATTAACTTTGAAAAAATATATATTGGGCTACATTGGGCTATATATATGTTAGAGGCCAAATGTAGCTCAATGTAGCACAATGTAGCCCAAAGATGGCCACCAGAGACAAAAAAAAACAAATGTAGCCCAAATATCAGCCAGATATAGCCCAACTATAGCCCATGACAGAATGTCCCAGAGTGTTCTAAAGAACAACTGGAGCTCTAACAGTCTTTCTTATGACAAAGGTATGGCACACCTGAAGTCATCTTGATTGGAATAAAGTGTTAACACTTAAAACATTTAATTTGCAAAGGAACAAAATGAGGGGGTTCATTTTGCCATAGAAATTATGATTAGTGCTGAAGAAAGAAAAATTAGGGCCCATTTTGAGTGACTTCTCAAATCCTTTTATATGTCATTAAAAAAATTCTGATATGCAGTCTCCCAAGATGGCCACCAGAGACAAAAGAGCCCAAATGTAGCCCAAATATCAGCCAGATGTAGCCCAACTATAGCCCAATGACAGAATGTCCCAGAGTGTTCTTAAGAACAACTAGAACGCTAACAGTCTAACTTATGACAAAAGTATGGCACACCTGAAGTCATCTTGATTGGAATAAAGTGGTAACACTTAATACATTTAATTTGAAAAGGAACAAAATGAGGGGTTTCATTTTGCCATATAAATTTTATAAATATATATATATATATATATATTATATATATATAATATATATATATTATATATATATATATAATTTTAAATATATATACATATATATATTTATATATATATATTCACTGAAAAACCATAGCTAGAATGCACTCTAATGAAATCCACCATACCCAATAGTGAATGTGGCATATTTACCATAAAAATTGATCCGACAAATGCGATCACTGGTTTACTGATATGTCGCCCCCCGGGAGCTGCGGGACCTTTTTGCAGCCAACTCATTGAGTCGGCTACCCAGCTAGCAATTAGATATAAAAACTAATTATTTTAGGCGACCTAAATCTTCATTTTGAAGACATTAACTCCAGGGAGGCACAAATGGTAGCTGCCGCACTAAACTCTGTGGATATAAAAATTCTCTCTACAGCCCCCACACACCAGCAGGGGCATCTTCTGGACCCCATCTTTGCGAACTGGGAGGGCATTAAGATCCTACCCACGATCCCATTGATCTGGTGAGACCACAGCATTGTGCCATTTGAGATACAAATAGAACCCACAGGAACCATACCCACAAAGCATCCCCCTCAGAAACGTCGCAATTGGAAAAAATTCACTCCTGAACTCTTTAATAGCATTTTAGCTGAGCATCCCCCGACAATAGGTAGCACCCTACAGGAGGTTTGGGACAACTATGAATTATGGATGTTGAAAGCACTAGACAAGATTGCCCCCTGGACATCCAAACCTCCAGTAAGACAATCCAGAACTGCCCCATGGTTTTCGGAGAAACTCAGAATAGCTAAAGCTCAATGTAAAACCATAGAACGGAGATGGAGAAAGAGCTACGCACCTGAACTTAAATCGAGTTATAAAACTGAACTAAAAAAGTATCAGAAACTGGTTAGATCAGAGAAAAGCATCCATTTTAAAAACAGAATCAAGCAAGCAGACAATCCCACGAGAGAACTGTTCAGTATCTACAAAGAACTCACAATCCCCTCAAGACTCGACACTCAAGACACATACTCTGCTGAGACATGTTATCTGATTGCTGACTTCTTTTTAGAGAAGGTGGATAAAATCCATGCCACCTTTGTAAATAATACAACTCTCTTAAACACCAACGCGGATACCAGCTCCACCCTAACATACAAATCCCCACTAACTAGTTTTAAAACCCCTGACAAACATGAATTGTTGGGTATCATTAATGCCATACAGTCCGGCTCCCCCACTGACGCCTGCCCTCCAGACCGGTGTAAGGGAGTTATGGAAAGTACATTGATTGACCACATCAGTCACATGATCACTCTATCTTTCCAGGAATCCTATGTTCCGGAGGCATGGAAAACTGCCCAAGTTATGCCATTAAAGAAAAAGCCCAACATTCATATCTCCCAGCTCCAAAATCTCCGCCCAATCTCCCTTCTCCCATTCTGTGCTAAAATCATAGAAAAAATTGCTAACAAACAACTCATGGAGTACTTGGAGAGAGAAGCTCTCCTTCACCCCTCTCAGTCGGGATTTAGATCATGCTACTCGACTGAGTCGGCAGTCCTATACTCGACTGAGTGTCTTCGGGAGATAGTGGACGAAGGCGAGACAGCGGCGTTGGTCCTGCTGGACCTGAGTGCAGCATTTGACACCGTGCTGCACTCAACGCTGCTGTCTCGTCTCTCGGACATGTGAATAATGGGCCCAGCACTTGCTTGGCTGCGCTCCTTTCTGGCCGACAGAAGTTTCCAGCTACACTGCCCACCCTTCAGATCATCTCCTCGGAAGGTGAGCCATAGGGTTCCACAGGGCTCAAGCTTAAGCCCTACATTATTTAACATCTATATGGAACCACTGGCACACATTGTAGAGGACTTCGGGTGGGCATTGTCAGCTACGCTGACGACACCCAGCTGGTGTTTAAGCTAACTCCTGACCGAAGAGAGTATGCCACCAATTTTTCCGACTGCATGTCTGCAGTAGCGGCTTGGATGAATAACAACTGTCTCCGTCTGAATGGCGATAAGACCGAACTTATGGTGGTCGGGAGAGCAACTTCTGTGTGGTCTCATTCATGGTGGCCTAGCGAGCTGGGTAACCTGCCTACTCCTGTAGAGGCGGTTAGAAACCTAGGCGTTATGCTGGACTCAGACCTCTCTGGCAAGACCCAAGTCAGCAGGGTAACGGGAAGGTGCTTTAGCATACTAAAAGTTCTGCGAAAGGTGTTGGATCTTCTTCCTACCGAAGCCAGAAAAACCATAATCCATGCACTGGTGACACCCCATTTGGACTATGGGAATGCCCTCCTGATTGGGCTCAGTCAGAAGGGCCTACATCAACTGCAATGCGTGCAGAACGCTGCCGCACGCCTGGTGCTCGAACTACCAAGAAGAACTTCTGCTGAAGCGGCCCTGACCAAACTCCATTGGCTGCCAGTTAAGGAGAGGATTAAGTTTAAGACCCTTTGCTATGCCCACCGCATCGCTCAGGACAAAGGTCCTGATTACTTAAAAAATCTCCTCACTATACACCGCCCGACCCGGAACCTAAGATCATCTGGCATGATGCTATTCAAACTCCCCCGAATCATCAGGGCCAAAATGGGAGGAAGATCCTTTAGGTATTTAGCCTCTAAATACTGGAATGCACTCCCGCTCCACCTGCGGATGGAGCCATCTGAACTGAGATTTCGGACAAAACTGAAAACTTATTTGTTCCCCAACATGTAATCCTCCCCCGAGCTTCCATTTCCACAGCTCCTCTGGATTTCTGTAATGTATTAGCAGTTAGCACGGGGACACACAGTTCTGTGCAGCCAGGCGCTCTATAAATGTTTTATTATTATTATTATTATTATTATTATTATTATTATTATAGGTTTTAAACACGTTATAGTTAGGAAGTAGCATTTAAAAACCCTATGAAATTCACTGAAAAAACCATAGGTTTTAAACCCGTTATAGTTAGGAAGTAGCATTCAAAAAACCTATGAAATTCACTGAAAAAACCAAAGGTTTTACACACGTTATAGTTAGGAAGTAGCATTTACAAAACCTATGAAATTCACTGAAAAAACCATAGGTTTGACACATGTTATAGTTACGTTATAGGGCATTTTACTCATATAAAACCAATGAAATTCCCCCGTTATAGTTACTTCAGCTAACTATAACTCGCGCGCCCGCAATGCACTGCTGATGACGTCACATATTATATCACTCATGACATGGTCAGTGACATCACTCATGACATCACTGATGATATCTGAAATAACATCACTGATGAAATCACTGATGACATCATCCTTGTAAAAGAGTGGTAGACCTCCTCTCAGCGTAATATAACCTTTGATGCACACATTTAAAAATAGAAGCTAAAATGTTCAAAGCATGAGTGATGTAATATGTGATGGTTTATGCTACGCAAATTTATTCATGGGCTGCTGGGAGGAGCAGGTTGTCAGTGAGATGGCATAATTTTCCAACGTTGCCCTGTGGCTGCGGTACATTGACGACATCTTTTTTATTTGGTCAGGGGATACAATATCTGTGAATCATTTTATTGAGAAACTCAATAACAACACTCTGAATCTGCAATTTTCCCAACATGTCAGTAAAGAAAGAATGGAGTTTCTGGATGTGTTGGTGGAGGTGCATAATGAAGTACTTGCAACCAAATTATTCCGCAAAAAAACTGCGGCTAACAGCATTCTAAGTGAGAAAAGCTGCCATCCTAGAAATCTGGTGCAAAGTATTCCCTATGGGGAACTATTGCGCGCCAAGCGGAACTGTAGCACCATGGCAGCTTACAGAGAGGAAGAAAAACTGATGTATGAGAGAATTCTAGAGAGGGGGTTCAGCAGAAAAATGATAACTAATGCTGCTGCAAGAGTAGAAATGAAATCCGGGGGATGAATTATTACACCCCAACAAAGACCAGGATGATAGCAACAGTGTGGGATTCATCACTACATTCTCAGGGCAGGCCAATGAAATACGTAGAATCTTTCAGAAACACTGGCATGTACTCATGACTGATGACCACCTAAAAAGGGAACTGAGTGACAACCCCCAAATTACCTTTAGGAAAAGCAGATCCCTACGGGACGAACTGAGTCACAATTATGTGACTAGCACTGATTCGAATTTGAATAACCATTCTCAGGGATTTAGATGTTGTCACAAATGCAAAGCATGCAAAAATAGCAAAGATGTAAAGACATTGCTAGTTCCCAACTCATCCAGGGAATTTGTCATCAGAAAAAAACTGTCTTGTAACACCCCATACAGTGTATATGTTTTAATCTGCCCATGCGACAAATGGTACGTTGGAAGCACCAAACATGAGGCCAAAAAACGGGTGCTTGAACATCTACGTGCCATAAGGGGCTATAACAAACAATATCCCATTGCTCGCCACTTCCGTGAGATGCACATGCAAGATGAGAATCTAGTGCAGATGGTTGTAATTGATTGTGTATATTTGGGTTTGCGAGGTGGTAATAGAGAACTGTCACTTCACAAACTAGAATCTCGTTATATCATAGACTTTGATTGTTGGACACCCAAAGGCCTTAATGTAAGTGAGGAGTTATCAATTCACCTGTATGAGTAATTTAATTCTGTTGACTATTCTGCACTTTATTATTCTGCTTGCTTTTGAGACATGCTGTTTTTAATCATTTTTTAGGATGTGGGCACTTCTATTTATTGTTGACGGACAAAATTATTAGGATGCTGGGTAACATTTGAAGGAAGTTGAATAACTGCCCACTTGGGCATGGACTAAGACACTATGGCAACATTGGACTCCCAACCATGACCATGCTGATCAATGCCCACTGGGGCGTGGAACTAGTGGAAGTCTTTGTATTTAGACGATACTATGGTAACAGCCGGTGTATTCGAACTTTCTCCCAAGCTATCAACTGTGTGAGACAAATGAACTACCGTCATATTATGAAACCATGACAACAACCAATGACGATACAGTTTACTTGTTCGTGTACTATCATGTATCACAGAACTTTTTTGGAGTCCTGGTTTTGGTATGTTATACACGAAATTACAATATTCCATGTCCAATATATTTCCCGGCTAAATGGAACCTTGTTGGCATTTTTACGATGTATTTCACATGAATTGTAGCAGATAATGTGTTAATTATTTTTTCGCTACCATTCGGGTTTACATTTCAACGGTATTAATGTTTACAACAGAATGAGTAACGGTTTGATTTAAAAGTGTGATATACCTTTACAACTGCCACTGTTCCATTTCAAAATGTCCGGCGTTATTTGCACTTTGCACATTGGTGTTTTTACATGGTCACGTATTTAAGATGGCGTTTAGACTAATCTGGTGAGCGTGAACAAGCCGTAATGGCGAAATGCGTCGTTTTTCTACTTGCCTAAATAAACTTCACTTGCAAGTCAACCTGGGTGTCCGAGCATCATCCTTACCAGGAAGTGTGTTGGAGCATATATATATATATATATATATATATATATATATATATATATATATATATATATATATATATATATATATATATATATACACACACACACCATTTACCTAGATATAGACTTATCCAAGAATGCATGATATTTGTATATGCCAAATAATGCATGGTAAAGGAATGCGTGGTAATGGCCTGCTGGGGTAAAGACCTATGCATGGTAAATGTATTGGTTGGTTAAGACTGTCTCAAAGCCCTCTCCACCCTAGAACTCTTCTTGCAGATCCAAGGGTCAAGGTGATACTAAAGACAAGCCTCCAGCTCCTACCAAATGTTGTGTCATGATTTAATGTCAACCAGAGCATTTAACTGCTGGGCTTCTTCCAGAACCCAAAGACCATGGCCATTTGAAAAGGAACAAAATGAGGGGTTTCATTTTGCCATATAAATTTTATAAATATATATATATATATATATATATAATTTTAAATATATATACATATATATATTTATATATATATTCACTGAAAAACCATAGCTAGAATGCACTCTAATGAAATCCACCATACCCAATAGTGAATGTGGCATATTTACCATAAAAATTGATCCGACAAATGCGATCACTGGTTTACTGATATGTCGCCCCCCGGGAGCTGCGGGACCTTTTTGCAGCCAACTCATTGAGTCGGCTACCCAGCTAGCAATTAGATATAAAAACTAATTATTTTAGGCGACCTAAATCTTCATTTTGAAGACATTAACTCCAGGGAGGCACAAATGGTAGCTGCCGCACTAAACTCTGTGGATATAAAAATTCTCTCTACAGCCCCCACACACCAGCAGGGGCATCTTCTGGACCCCATCTTTGCGAACTGGGAGGGCATTAAGATCCTACCCACGATCCCATTGATCTGGTCAGACCACAGCATTGTGCCATTTGAGATACAAATAGAACCCACAGGAACCATACCCACAAAGCATCCCCCTCAGAAACGTCGCAATTGGAAAAAATTCACTCCTGAACTCTTTAATAGCATTTTAGCTGAGCATCCCCCGACAATAGGTAGCACCCTACAGGAGGTTTGGGACAACTATGAATTATGGATGTCGAAAGCACTAGACAAGATTGCCCCCTGGACATCCAAACCTCCAGTAAGACAATCCAGAACTGCCCCATGGTTTTCGGAGAAACTCAGAATAGCTAAAGCTCAATGTAAAACCATAGAACGGAGATGGAGAAAGAGCTACACACCTGAACTTAAATCGAGTTATAAAACTGAACTAAAAAAGTATCAGAAACTGGTTAGATCGGAGAAAAGCATCCATTTTAAAAACAGAATCAAGCAAGCAGACAATCCCACGAGAGAACTGTTCAGTATCTACAAAGAACTCACAATCCCCTCAAGACTCGACACTCAAGACACATACTCTGCTGAGACATGTTATCTGATTGCTGACTTCTTTTTAGAGAAGGTGGATAAAATCCATGCCACCTTTGTAAATAATACAACTCTCTTAAACACCAACGCGGATACCAGCTCCACCCTAACATACAAATCCCCACTAACTAGTTTTAAAACCCCTGACAAACATGAATTGTTGGGTATCATTAATGGCATACAGTCCGGCTCCCCCACTGACGCCTGCCCTCCAGACCGGTGTAAGGGAGTTATGGAAAGTACATTGATTGACCACATCAGTCACATGATCACTCTATCTTTCCAGGAATCCTATGTTCCGGAGGCATGGAAAACTGCCCAAGTTATGCCATTAAAGAAAAAGCCCAACATTCATATCTCCCAGCTCCAAAATCTCCGCCCAATCTCCCTTCTCCCATTCTGTGCTAAAATCATAGAAAAAATTGCTAACAAACAACTCATGGAGTACTTGGAGAGAGAAGCTCTCCTTCACCCCTCTCAGTCGGGATTTAGATCATGCTACTCGACTGAGTCGGCAGTCCTATACTCGACTGAGTGTCTTCGGGAGATAGTGGACGAAGGCGAGACAGCGGCGTTGGTCCTGCTGGACCTGAGTGCAGCATTTGACACCGTGCTGCACTCAACGCTGCTGTCTCGTCTCTCGGACATGTGAATAATGGGCCCAGCACTTGCTTGGCTGCGCTCCTTTCTGGCCGACAGAAGTTTCCAGCTACACTGCCCACCCTTCAGATCATCTCCTCGGAAGGTGAGCCATAGGGTTCCACAGGGCTCAAGCTTAAGCCCTACATTATTTAACATCTATATGGAACCACTGGCACACATTGTAGAGGACTTCGGGTGGGCATTGTCAGCTACGCTGACGACACCCAGCTGGTGTTTAAGCTAACTCCTGACCGAAGAGAGTATGCCACCAATTTTTCCGACTGCATGTCTGCAGTAGCGGCTTGGATGAATAACAACTGTCTCCGTCTGAATGGCGATAAGACCGAACTTATGGTGGTCGGGAGAGCAACTTCTGTGTGGTCTCATTCATGGTGGCCTAGCGAGCTGGGTAACCTGCCTACTCCTGTAGAGGCGGTTAGAAACCTAGGCGTTATGCTGGACTCAGACCTCTCTGGCAAGACCCAAGTCAGCAGGGTAACGGGAAGGTGCTTTAGCATACTAAAAGTTCTGCGAAAGGTGTTGGATCTTCTTCCTACCGAAGCCAGAAAAACCATAATCCATGCACTGGTGACACCCCATTTGGACTATGGGAATGCCCTCCTGATTGGGCTCAGTCAGAAGGGCCTACATCAACTGCAATGCGTGCAGAACGCTGCCGCACGCCTGGTGCTCGAACTACCAAGAAGAACTTCTGCTGAAGCGGCCCTGACCAAACTCCATTGGCTGCCAGTTAAGGAGAGGATTAAGTTTAAGACCCTTTGCTATGCCCACCGCATCGCTCAGGACAAAGGTCCTGATTACTTAAAAAATCTCCTCACTATACACCGCCCGACCCGGAACCTAAGATCATCTGGCATGATGCTATTCAAACTCCCCCGAATCATCAGGGCCAAAATGGGAGGAAGATCCTTTAGGTATTTAGCCTCTAAATACTGGAATGCACTCCCGCTCCACCTGCGGATGGAGCCATCTGAACTGAGATTTCGGACAAAACTGAAAACTTATTTGTTCCCCAACATGTAATCCTCCCCCGAGCTTCCATTTCCACAGCTCCTCTGGATTTCTGTAATGTATTAGCAGTTAGCACGGGGACACACAGTTCTGTGCAGCCAGGCGCTCTATAAATGTTTTATTATTATTATTATTATTATTATTATTATTATTATTATAGGTTTTAAACACGTTATAGTTAGGAAGTAGCATTTAAAAACCCTATGAAATTCACTGAAAAAACCATAGGTTTTAAACCCGTTATAGTTAGGAAGTAGCATTCAAAAAACCTATGAAATTCACTGAAAAAACCAAAGGTTTTACACACGTTATAGTTAGGAAGTAGCATTTACAAAACCTATGAAATTCACTGAAAAAACCATAGGTTTGACACATGTTATAGTTACGTTATAGGGCATTTTACTCATATAAAACCAATGAAATTCCCCCGTTATAGTTACTTCAGCTAACTATAACTCGCGCGCCCGCAATGCACTGCTGATGACGTCACATATTATATCACTCATGACATGGTCAGTGACATCACTCATGACATCACTGATGATATCTGAAATAACATCACTGATGAAATCACTGATGACATCATCCTTGTAAAAGAGTGGTAGACCTCCTCTCAGCGTAATATAACCTTTGATGCACACATTTAAAAATAGAAGCTAAAATGTTCAAAGCATGAGTGATGTAATATGTGATGGTTTATGCTACGCAAATTTATTCATGGGCTGCTGGGAGGAGCAGGTTGTCAGTGAGATGGCATAATTTTCCAACGTTGCCCTGTGGCTGCGGTACATTGACGACATCTTTTTTATTTGGTCAGGGGATACAATATCTGTGAATCATTTTATTGAGAAACTCAATAACAACACTCTGAATCTGCAATTTTCCCAACATGTCAGTAAAGAAAGAATGGAGTTTCTGGATGTGTTGGTGGAGGTGCATAATGAAGTACTTGCAACCAAATTATTCCGCAAAAAAACTGCGGCTAACAGCATTCTAAGTGAGAAAAGCTGCCATCCTAGAAATCTGGTGCAAAGTATTCCCTATGGGGAACTATTGCGCGCCAAGCGGAACTGTAGCACCATGGCAGCTTACAGAGAGGAAGAAAAACTGATGTATGAGAGAATTCTAGAGAGGGGGTTCAGCAGAAAAATGATAACTAATGCTGCTGCAAGAGTAGAAATGAAATCCGGGGGATGAATTATTACACCCCAACAAAGACCAGGATGATAGCAACAGTGTGGGATTCATCACTACATTCTCAGGGCAGGCCAATGAAATACGTAGAATCTTTCAGAAACACTGGCATGTACTCATGACTGATGACCACCTAAAAAGGGAACTGAGTGACAACCCCCAAATTACCTTTAGGAAAAGCAGATCCCTACGGGACGAACTGAGTCACAATTATGTGACTAGCACTGATTCGAATTTGAATAACCATTCTCAGGGATTTAGATGTTGTCACAAATGCAAAGCATGCAAAAATAGCAAAGATGTAAAGACATTGCTAGTTCCCAACTCATCCAGGGAATTTGTCATCAGAAAAAAACTGTCTTGTAACACCCCATACAGTGTATATGTTTTAATCTGCCCATGCGACAAATGGTACGTTGGAAGCACCAAACATGAGGCCAAAAAACGGGTGCTTGAACATCTACGTGCCATAAGGGGCTATAACAAACAATATCCCATTGCTCGCCACTTCCGTGAGATGCACATGCAAGATGAGAATCTAGTGCAGATGGTTGTAATTGATTGTGTATATTTGGGTTTGCGAGGTGGTAATAGAGAACTGTCACTTCACAAACTAGAATCTCGTTATATCATAGACTTTGATTGTTGGACACCCAAAGGCCTTAATGTAAGTGAGGAGTTATCAATTCACCTGTATGAGTAATTTAATTCTGTTGACTATTCTGCACTTTATTATTCTGCTTGCTTTTGAGACATGCTGTTTTTAATCATTTTTTAGGATGTGGGCACTTCTATTTATTGTTGACGGACAAAATTATTAGGATGCTGGGTAACATTTGAAGGAAGTTGAATAACTGCCCACTTGGGCATGGACTAAGACACTATGGCAACATTGGACTCCCAACCATGACCATGCTGATCAATGCCCACTGGGGCGTGGAACTAGTGGAAGTCTTTGTATTTAGACGATACTATGGTAACAGCCGGTGTATTCGAACTTTCTCCCAAGCTATCAACTGTGTGAGACAAATGAACTACCGTCATATTATGAAACCATGACAACAACCAATGACGATACAGTTTACTTGTTCGTGTACTATCATGTATCACAGAACTTTTTTGGAGTCCTGGTTTTGGTATGTTATACACGAAATTACAATATTCCATGTCCAATATATTTCCCGGCTAAATGGAACCTTGTTGGCATTTTTACGATGTATTTCACATGAATTGTAGCAGATAATGTGTTAATTATTTTTTCGCTACCATTCGGGTTTACATTTCAACGGTATTAATGTTTACAACAGAATGAGTAACGGTTTGATTTAAAAGTGTGATATACCTTTACAACTGCCACTGTTCCATTTCAAAATGTCCGGCGTTATTTGCACTTTGCACATTGGTGTTTTTACATGGTCACGTATTTAAGATGGCGTTTAGACTAATCTGGTGAGCGTGAACAAGCCGTAATGGCGAAATGCGTCGTTTTTCTACTTGCCTAAATAAACTTCACTTGCAAGTCAACCTGGGTGTCCGAGCATCATCCTTACCAGGAAGTGTGTTGGAGCATATATATATATATATATATATATATATATATATATATATATATATATATATATATATATATATATATATATATATATACACACACACACCATTTACCTAGATATAGACTTATCCAAGAATGCATGATATTTGTATATGCCAAATAATGCATGGTAAAGGAATGCGTGGTAATGGCCTGCTGGGGTAAAGACCTATGCATGGTAAATGTATTGGTTGGTTAAGACTGTCTCAAAGCCCTCTCCACCCTAGAACTCTTCTTGCAGATCCAAGGGTCAAGGTGATACTAAAGACAAGCCTCCAGCTCCTACCAAATGTTGTGTCATGATTTAATGTCAACCAGAGCATTTAACTGCTGGGCTTCTTCCAGAACCCAAAGACCATGGCCATTTGAAAAGGAACAAAATGAGGGGTTTCATTTTGCCATATAAATTTTATAAATATATATATATATATATATATATAATTTTAAATATATATACATATATATATTTATATATATATTCACTGAAAAACCATAGCTAGAATGCACTCTAATGAAATCCACCATACCCAATAGTGAATGTGGCATATTTACCATAAAAATTGATCCGACAAATGCGATCACTGGTTTACTGATATGTCGCCCCCCGGGAGCTGCGGGACCTTTTTGCAGCCAACTCATTGAGTCGGCTACCCAGCTAGCAATTAGATATAAAAACTAATTATTTTAGGCGACCTAAATCTTCATTTTGAAGACATTAACTCCAGGGAGGCACAAATGGTAGCTGCCGCACTAAACTCTGTGGATATAAAAATTCTCTCTACAGCCCCCACACACCAGCAGGGGCATCTTCTGGACCCCATCTTTGCGAACTGGGAGGGCATTAAGATCCTACCCACGATCCCATTGATCTGGTCAGACCACAGCATTGTGCCATTTGAGATACAAATAGAACCCACAGGAACCATACCCACAAAGCATCCCCCTCAGAAACGTCGCAATTGGAAAAAATTCACTCCTGAACTCTTTAATAGCATTTTAGCTGAGCATCCCCCGACAATAGGTAGCACCCTACAGGAGGTTTGGGACAACTATGAATTATGGATGTCGAAAGCACTAGACAAGATTGCCCCCTGGACATCCAAACCTCCAGTAAGACAATCCAGAACTGCCCCATGGTTTTCGGAGAAACTCAGAATAGCTAAAGCTCAATGTAAAACCATAGAACGGAGATGGAGAAAGAGCTACACACCTGAACTTAAATCGAGTTATAAAACTGAACTAAAAAAGTATCAGAAACTGGTTAGATCGGAGAAAAGCATCCATTTTAAAAACAGAATCAAGCAAGCAGACAATCCCACGAGAGAACTGTTCAGTATCTACAAAGAACTCACAATCCCCTCAAGACTCGACACTCAAGACACATACTCTGCTGAGACATGTTATCTGATTGCTGACTTCTTTTTAGAGAAGGTGGATAAAATCCATGCCACCTTTGTAAATAATACAACTCTCTTAAACACCAACGCGGATACCAGCTCCACCCTAACATACAAATCCCCACTAACTAGTTTTAAAACCCCTGACAAACATGAATTGTTGGGTATCATTAATGGCATACAGTCCGGCTCCCCCACTGACGCCTGCCCTCCAGACCGGTGTAAGGGAGTTATGGAAAGTACATTGATTGACCACATCAGTCACATGATCACTCTATCTTTCCAGGAATCCTATGTTCCGGAGGCATGGAAAACTGCCCAAGTTATGCCATTAAAGAAAAAGCCCAACATTCATATCTCCCAGCTCCAAAATCTCCGCCCAATCTCCCTTCTCCCATTCTGTGCTAAAATCATAGAAAAAATTGCTAACAAACAACTCATGGAGTACTTGGAGAGAGAAGCTCTCCTTCACCCCTCTCAGTCGGGATTTAGATCATGCTACTCGACTGAGTCGGCAGTCCTATACTCGACTGAGTGTCTTCGGGAGATAGTGGACGAAGGCGAGACAGCGGCGTTGGTCCTGCTGGACCTGAGTGCAGCATTTGACACCGTGCTGCACTCAACGCTGCTGTCTCGTCTCTCGGACATGGGAATAATGGGCCCAGCACTTGCTTGGCTGCGCTCCTTTCTGGCCGACAGAAGTTTCCAGCTACACTGCCCACCCTTCAGATCATCTCCTCGGAAGGTGAGCCATAGGGTTCCACAGGGCTCAAGCTTAAGCCCTACATTATTTAACATCTATATGGAACCACTGGCACACATTGTAGAGGACTTCGGGTGGGCATTGTCAGCTACGCTGACGACACCCAGCTGGTGTTTAAGCTAACTCCTGACCGAAGAGAGTATGCCACCAATTTTTCCGACTGCATGTCTGCAGTAGCGGCTTGGATGAATAACAACTGTCTCCGTCTGAATGGCGATAAGACCGAACTTATGGTGGTCGGGAGAGCAACTTCTGTGTGGTCTCATTCATGGTGGCCTAGCGAGCTGGGTAACCTGCCTACTCCTGTAGAGGCGGTTAGAAACCTAGGCGTTATGCTGGACTCAGACCTCTCTGGCAAGACCCAAGTCAGCAGGGTAACGGGAAGGTGCTTTAGCATACTAAAAGTTCTGCGAAAGGTGTTGGATCTTCTTCCTACCGAAGCCAGAAAAACCATAATCCATGCACTGGTGACACCCCATTTGGACTATGGGAATGCCCTCCTGATTGGGCTCAGTCAGAAGGGCCTACATCAACTGCAATGCGTGCAGAACGCTGCCGCACGCCTGGTGCTCGAACTACCAAGAAGAACTTCTGCTGAAGCGGCCCTGACCAAACTCCATTGGCTGCCAGTTAAGGAGAGGATTAAGTTTAAGACCCTTTGCTATGCCCACCGCATCGCTCAGGACAAAGGTCCTGATTACTTAAAAAATCTCCTCACTATACACCGCCCGACCCGGAACCTAAGATCATCTGGCATGATGCTATTCAAACTCCCCCGAATCATCAGGGCCAAAATGGGAGGAAGATCCTTTAGGTATTTAGCCTCTAAATACTGGAATGCACTCCCGCTCCACCTGCGGATGGAGCCATCTGAACTGAGATTTCGGACAAAACTGAAAACTTATTTGTTCCCCAACATGTAATCCTCCCCCGAGCTTCCATTTCCACAGCTCCTCTGGATTTCTGTAATGTATTAGCAGTTAGCACGGGGACACACAGTTCTGTGCAGCCAGGCGCTCTATAAATGTTTTATTATTATTATTATTATTATTATTATTATTATAGGTTTTAAACACGTTATAGTTAGGAAGTAGCATTTAAAAACCCTATGAAATTCACTGAAAAAACCATAGGTTTTAAACCCGTTATAGTAAGGAAGTAGCATTCAAAAAACCTATGAAATTCACTGAAAAAACCAAAGGTTTTACACACGTTATAGTTAGGAAGTAGCATTTACAAAACCTATGAAATTCACTGAAAAAACCATAGGTTTGACACATGTTATAGTTACGTTATAGGGCATTTTACTCATATAAAACCAATGAAATTCCCCCGTTATAGTTACTTCAGCTAACTATAACTCGCGCGCCCGCAATGCACTGCTGATGACGTCACATATTATATCACTCATGACATGGTCAGTGACATCACTCATGACATCACTGATGATATCTGAAATAACATCACTGATGAAATCACTGATGACATCATCCTTGTAAAAGAGTGGTAGACCTCCTCTCAGCGTAATATAACCTTTGATGCACACATTTAAAAATAGAAGCTAAAATGTTCAAAGCATGAGTGATGTAATATGTGATGGTTTATGCTACGCAAATTTATTCATGGGCTGCTGGGAGGAGCAGGTTGTCAGTGAGATGGCATAATTTTCCAACGTTGCCCTGTGGCTGCGGTACATTGACGACATCTTTTTTATTTGGTCAGGGGATACAATATCTGTGAATCATTTTATTGAGAAACTCAATAACAACACTCTGAATCTGCAATTTTCCCAACATGTCAGTAAAGAAAGAATGGAGTTTCTGGATGTGTTGGTGGAGGTGCATAATGAAGTACTTACAACCAAATTATTCCGCAAAAAAACTGCGGCTCACAGCATTCTAAGTGAGAAAAGCTGCCATCCTAGAAATCTGGTGCAAAGTATTCCCTATGGGGAACTATTGCGCGCCAAGCGGAACTGTAGCACCATGGCAGCTTACAGAGAGGAAGAAAAACTGATGTATGAGAGAATTCTAGAGAGGGGGTTCAGCAGAAAAATGATAACTAATGCTGCTGCAAGAGTAGAAATGTAATCCGGGGGATGAATTATTACACCCCAACAAAGACCAGGATGATAGCAACAGTGTGGGATTCATCACTACATTCTCAGGGCAGGCCAATGAAATACGTAGAATCTTTCAGAAACACTGGCATGTACTCATGACTGATGACCACCTAAAAAGGGAACTGAGTGACAACCCCCAAATTACCTTTAGGAAAAGCAGATCCCTACGGGACGAACTGAGTCACAATTATGTGACTAGCACTGATTCGAATTTGAATAACCATTCTCAGGGATTTAGATGTTGTCACAAATGCAAAGCATGCAAAAATAGCAAAGATGTAAAGACATTGCTAGTTCCCAACTCATCCAGGGAATTTGTCATCAGAAAAAAACTGTCTTGTAACACCCCATACAGTGTATATGTTTTAATCTGCCCATGCGACAAATGGTACGTTGGAAGCACCAAACATGAGGCCAAAAAACGGGTGCTTGAACATCTACGTGCCATAAGGGGCTATAACAAACAATATCCCATTGCTCGCCACTTCCGTGAGATGCACATGCAAGATGAGAATCTAGTGCAGATGGTTGTAATTGATTGTGTATATTTGGGTTTGCGAGGTGGTAATAGAGAACTGTCACTTCACAAACTAGAATCTCGTTATATCATAGACTTTGATTGTTGGACACCCAAAGGCCTTAATGTAAGTGAGGAGTTATCAATTCACCTGTATGAGTAATTTAATTCTGTTGACTATTCTGCACTTTATTATTCTGCTTGCTTTTGAGACATGCTGTTTTTAATCATTTTTTAGGATGTGGGCACTTCTATTTATTGTTGACGGACAAAATTATTAGGATGCTGGGTAACATTTGAAGGAAGTTGAATAACTGCCCACTTGGGCATGGACTAAGACACTATGGCAACATTGGACTCCCAACCATGACCATGCTGATCAATGCCCACTGGGGCGTGGAACTAGTGGAAGTCTTTGTATTTAGACGATACTATGGTAACAGCCGGTGTATTCGAA
The DNA here is from genome assembly GCF_964263255.1 of Lissotriton vulgaris. NCBI lineage: Eukaryota > Metazoa > Chordata > Amphibia > Caudata > Salamandridae > Lissotriton > Lissotriton vulgaris. The sequence goes on along the minus strand of NC_141695.1, from coordinate 944,455,676 downwards.
CTTTCTCCCAAGCTATCAACTGTGTGAGACAAATGAACTACCGTCATATTATGAAACCATGACAACAACCAATGACGATACAGTTTACTTGTTCGTGTACTATCATGTATCACAGAACTTTTTTGGAGTCCTGGTTTTGGTATGTTATACACGAAATTACAATATTCCATGTCCAATATATTTCCCGGCTAAATGGAACCTTGTTGGCATTTTTACGATGTATTTCACATGAATTGTAGCAGATAATGTGTTAATTATTTTTTCGCTACCATTCGGGTTTACATTTCAACGGTATTAATGTTTACAACAGAATGAGTAACGGTTTGATTTAAAAGTGTGATATACCTTTACAACTGCCACTGTTCCATTTCAAAATGTCCGGCGTTATTTGCACTTTGCACATTGGTGTTTTTACATGGTCACGTATTTAAGATGGCGTTTAGACTAATCTGGTGAGCGTGAACAAGCCGTAATGGCGAAATGCGTCGTTTTTCTACTTGCCTATATAAACTTCACTTGCAAGTCAACCTGGGTGTCCGAGCATCATCCTTACCAGGAAGTGTGTTGGAGCATATATATATATATATATATATATATATATATATATATATATATATATATATATATACACACACACCATTTACCTAGATATAGACTTATCCAAGAATGCATGATATTTGTATATGCCAAATAATGCATGGTAAAGGAATGCGTGGTAATGGCCTGCTGGGGTAAAGACCTATACATGGTAAATGTATTGGTTGGTTAAGACTGTCTCAAAGCCCTCTCCACCCTAGAACTCTTCTTGCAGATCCAAGGGTCAAGGTGATACTAAAGACAAGCCTCCAGCTCCTACCAAATGTTGTGTCATGATTTAATGTCAACCAGAGCATTTAACTGCTGGGCTTCTTCCAGAACCCAAAGACCATGGCCATTTGAAAAGGAACAAAATGAGGGGTTTCATTTTGCCATATAAATTTTATAAATATATATATATATATATATATATATATAATTTTAAATATATATACATATATATATTTATATATATATTCACTGAAAAACCATAGCTAGAATGCACTCTAATGAAATCCACCATACCCAATAGTGAATGTGGCATATTTACCATATAAATTGATCCGACAAATGCGATCACTGGTTTACTGATATGTCGCCCCCCGGGAGCTGCGGGACCTTTTTGCAGCCAACTCATTGAGTCGGCTACCCAGCTAGCAATTAGATATAAAAACTAATTTTTTTAGGCGACCTAAATCTTCATTTTGAAGACATTAACTCCAGGGAGGCACAAATGGTAGCTGCCGCACTAAACTCTGTGGATATAAAAATTCTCTCTACAGCCCCCACACACCAGCAGGGGCATCTTCTGGACCCCATCTTTGCGAACTGGGAGGGCATTAAGATCCTACCCACGATCCCATTGATCTGGTCAGACCACAGCATTGTGCCATTTGAGATACAAATAGAACCCACAGGAACCATACCCACAAAGCATCCCCCTCAGAAACGTCGCAATTGGAAAAAATTCACTCCTGAACTCTTTAATAGCATTTTAGCTGAGCATCCCCCGACAATAGGTAGCACCCTACAGGAGGTTTGGGACAACTATGAATTATGGATGTCGAAAGCACTAGACAAGATTGCCCCCTGGACATCCAAACCTCCAGTAAGACAATCCAGAACTGCCCCATGGTTTTCGGAGAAACTCAGAATAGCTAAAGCTCAATGTAAAACCATAGAACGGAGATGGAGAAAGAGCTACACACCTGAACTTAAATCGAGTTATAAAACTGAACTAAAAAAGTATCAGAAACTGGTTAGATCGGAGAAAAGCATCCATTTTAAAAACAGAATCAAGCAAGCAGACAATCCCACGAGAGAACTGTTCAGTATCTACAAAGAACTCACAATCCCCTCAAGACTCGACACTCAAGACACATACTCTGCTGAGACATGTTATCTGATTGCTGACTTCTTTTTAGAGAAGGTGGATAAAATCCATGCCACCTTTGTAAATAATACAACTCTCTTAAACACCAACGCGGATACCAGCTCCACCCTAACATACAAATCCCCACTAACTAGTTTTAAAACCCCTGACAAACATGAATTGTTGGGTATCATTAATGGCATACAGTCCGGCTCCCCCACTGACGCCTGCCCTCCAGACCGGTGTAAGGGAGTTATGGAAAGTACATTGATTGACCACATCAGTCACATGATCACTCTATCTTTCCAGGAATCCTATGTTCCGGAGGCATGGAAAACTGCCCAAGTTATGCCATTAAAGAAAAAGCCCAACATTCATATCTCCCAGCTCCAAAATCTCCGCCCAATCTCCCTTCTCCCATTCTGTGCTAAAATCATAGAAAAAATTGCTAACAAACAACTCATGGAGTACTTGGAGAGAGAAGCTCTCCTTCACCCCTCTCAGTCGGGATTTAGATCATGCTACTCGACTGAGTCGGCAGTCCTATACTCGACTGAGTGTCTTCGGGAGATAGTGGACGAAGGCGAGACAGCGGCGTTGGTCCTGCTGGACCTGAGTGCAGCATTTGACACCGTGCTGCACTCAACGCTGCTGTCTCGTCTCTCGGACATGGGAATAATGGGCCCAGCACTTGCTTGGCTGCGCTCCTTTCTGGCCGACAGAAGTTTCCAGCTACACTGCCCACCCTTCAGATCATCTCCTCGGAAGGTGAGCCATAGGGTTCCACAGGGCTCAAGCTTAAGCCCTACATTATTTAACATCTATATGGAACCACTGGCACACATTGTAGAGGACTTCGGGTGGGCATTGTCAGCTACGCTGACGACACCCAGCTGGTGTTTAAGCTAACTCCTGACCGAAGAGAGTATGCCACCAATTTTTCCGACTGCATGTCTGCAGTAGCAGCTTGGATGAATAACAACTGTCTCCGTCTGAATGGCGATAAGACCGAACTTATGGTGGTCGGGAGAGCAACTTCTGTGTGGTCTCATTCATGGTGGCCTAGCGAGCTGGGTAACCTGCCTACTCCTGTAGAGGCGGTTAGAAACCTAGGCGTTATGCTGGACTCAGACCTCTCTGGCAAGACCCAAGTCAGCAGGGTAACGGGAAGGTGCTTTAGCATACTAAAAGTTCTGCGAAAGGTGTTGGATCTTCTTCCTACCGAAGCCAGAAAAACCATAATCCATGCACTGGTGACACCCCATTTGGACTATGGGAATGCCCTCCTGATTGGGCTCAGTCAGAAGGGCCTACATCAACTGCAATGCGTGCAGAACGCTGCCGCACGCCTGGTGCTCGAACTACCAAGAAGAACTTCTGCTGAAGCGGCCCTGACCAAACTCCATTGGCTGCCAGTTAAGGAGAGGATTAAGTTTAAGACCCTTTGCTATGCCCACCGCATCGCTCAGGACAAAGGTCCTGATTACTTAAAAAATCTCCTCACTATACACCGCCCGACCCGGAACCTAAGATCATCTGGCATGATGCTATTCAAACTCCCCCGAATCATCAGGGCCAAAATGGGAGCAAGATCCTTTAGGTATTTAGCCTCTAAATACTGGAATGCACTCCCGCTCCACCTGCGGATGGAGCCATCTGAACTGAGATTTCGGACAAAACTGAAAACTTATTTGTTCCCCAACATGTAATCCTCCCCCGAGCTTCCATTTCCACAGCTCCTCTGGATTTCTGTAATGTATTAGCAGTTAGCACGGGGACACACAGTTCTGTGCAGCCAGGCGCTCTATAAATGTTTTATTATTATTATTATTATTATTATTATTATAGGTTTTAAACACGTTATAGTTAGGAAGTAGCATTTAAAAACCCTATGAAATTCACTGAAAAAACCATAGGTTTTAAACCCGTTATAGTAAGGAAGTAGCATTCAAAAAACCTATGAAATTCACTGAAAAAACCAAAGGTTTTACACACGTTATAGTTAGGAAGTAGCATTTACAAAACCTATGAAATTCACTGAAAAAACCATAGGTTTGACACATGTTATAGTTACGTTATAGGGCATTTTACTCATATAAAACCAATGAAATTCCCCCGTTATAGTTACTTCAGCTAACTATAACTCGCGCGCCCGCAATGCACTGCTGATGACGTCACATATTATATCACTCATGACATGGTCAGTGACATCACTCATGACATCACTGATGATATCTGAAATAACATCACTGATGAAATCACTGATGACATCATCCTTGTAAAAGAGTGGTAGACCTCCTCTCAGCGTAATATAACCTTTGATGCACACATTTAAAAATAGAAGCTAAAATGTTCAAAGCATGAGTGATGTAATATGTGATGGTTTATGCTACGCAAATTTATTCATGGGCTGCTGGGAGGAGCAGGTTGTCAGTGAGATGGCATAATTTTCCAACGTTGCCCTGTGGCTGCGGTACATTGACGACATCTTTTTTATTTGGTCAGGGGATACAATATCTGTGAATCATTTTATTGAGAAACTCAATAACAACACTCTGAATCTGCAATTTTCCCAACATGTCAGTAAAGAAAGAATGGAGTTTCTGGATGTGTTGGTGGAGGTGCATAATGAAGTACTTACAACCAAATTATTCCGCAAAAAAACTGCGGCTCACAGCATTCTAAGTGAGAAAAGCTGCCATCCTAGAAATCTGGTGCAAAGTATTCCCTATGGGGAACTATTGCGCGCCAAGCGGAACTGTAGCACCATGGCAGCTTACAGAGAGGAAGAAAAACTGATGTATGAGAGAATTCTAGAGAGGGGGTTCAGCAGAAAAATGATAACTAATGCTGCTGCAAGAGTAGAAATGAAATCCGGGGGATGAATTATTACACCCCAACAAAGACCAGGATGATAGCAACAGTGTGGGATTCATCACTACATTCTCAGGGCAGGCCAATGAAATACGTAGAATCTTTCAGAAACACTGGCATGTACTCATGACTGATGACCACCTAAAAAGGGAACTGAGTGACAACCCCCAAATTACCTTTAGGAAAAGCAGATCCCTACGGGACGAACTGAGTCACAATTATGTGACTAGCACTGATTCGAATTTGAATAACCATTCTCAGGGATTTAGATGTTGTCACAAATGCAAAGCATGCAAAAATAGCAAAGATGTAAAGACATTGCTAGTTCCCAACTCATCCAGGGAATTTGTCATCAGAAAAAAACTGTCTTGTAACACCCCACACAGTGTATATGTTTTAATCTGCCCATGCGACAAATGGTACGTTGGAAGCACCAAACATGAGGCCAAAAAACGGGTGCTTGAACATCTACGTGCCATAAGGGGCTATAACAAACAATATCCCATTGCTCGCCACTTCCGTGAGATGCACATGCAAGATGAGAATCTAGTGCAGATGGTTGTAATTGATTGTGTATATTTGGGTTTGCGAGGTGGTAATAGAGAACTGTCACTTCACAAACTAGAATCTCGTTATATCATAGACTTTGATTGTTGGACACCCAAAGGCCTTAATGTAAGTGAGGAGTTATCAATTCACCTGTATGAGTAATTTAATTCTGTTGACTATTCTGCACTTTATTATTCTGCTTGCTTTTGAGACATGCTGTTTTTAATCATTTTTTAGGATGTGGGCACTTCTATTTATTGTTGACGGACAAAATTATTAGGATGCTGGGTAACATTTGAAGGAAGTTGAATAACTGCCCACTTGGGCATGGACTAAGACACTATGGCAACATTGGACTCCCAACCATGACCATGCTGATCAATGCCCACTGGGGCGTGGAACTAGTGGAAGTCTTTGTATTTAGACGATACTATGGTAACAGCCGGTGTATTCGAACTTTCTCCCAAGCTATCAACTGTGTGAGACAAATGAACTACCGTCATATTATGAAACCATGACAACAACCAATGACGATACAGTTTACTTGTTCGTGTACTATCATGTATCACAGAACTTTTTTGGAGTCCTGGTTTTGGTATGTTATACACGAAATTACAATATTCCATGTCCAATATATTTCCCGGCTAAATGGAACCTTGTTGGCATTTTTACGATGTATTTCATATGAATTGTAGCAGATAATGTGTTAATTATTTTTTCGCTACCATTCGGGTTTACATTTCAACGGTATTAATGTTTACAACAGAATGAGTAACGGTTTGATTTAAAAGTGTGATATACCTTTACAACTGCCACTGTTCCATTTCAAAATGTCCGGCGTTATTTGCACTTTGCACATTGGTGTTTTTACATGGTCACGTATTTAAGATGGCGTTTAGACTAATCTGGTGAGCGTGAACAAGCCGTAATGGCGAAATGCGTCGTTTTTCTACTTGCCTAAATAAACTTCACTTGCAAGTCAACCTGGGTGTCCGAGCATCATCCTTACCAGGAAGTGTGTTGGAGCATATATATATATATATATATATTTATATATATATATATATATATATATATATATATATATATATATATATATATATATATATATATATATATACACACACACACACCATTTACCTAGATATAGACTTATCCAAGAATGCATGATATTTGTATATGCCAAATAATGCATGGTAAAGGAATGCGTGGTAATGGCCTGCTGGGGTAAAGACCTATGCATGGTAAATGTATTGGTTGGTTAAGACTGTCTCAAAGCCCTCTCCACCCTAGAACTCTTCTTGCAGATCCAAGGGTCAAGGTGATACTAAAGACAAGCCTCCAGCTCCTACCAAATGTTGTGTCATGATTTAATGTCAACCAGAGCATTTAACTGCTGGGCTTCTTCCAGAACCCAAAGACCATGGCCATTTGAAAAGGAACAAAATGAGGGGTTTCATTTTGCCATATAAATTTTATAAATATATATATATATATATATATATATAATTTTAAATATATATACATATATATATTTATATATATATTCACTGAAAAACCATAGCTAGAATGCACTCTAATGAAATCCACCATACCCAATAGTGAATGTGGCATATTTACCATAAAAATTGATCCGACAAATGCGATCACTGGTTTACTGATATGTCGCCCCCCGGGAGCTGCGGGACCTTTTTGCAGCCAACTCATTGAGTCGGCTACCCAGCTAGCAATTAGATATAAAAACTAATTATTTTAGGCGACCTAAATCTTCATTTTGAAGACATTAACTCCAGGGAGGCACAAATGGTAGCTGCCGCACTAAACTCTGTGGATATAAAAATTCTCTCTACAGCCCCCACACACCAGCAGGGGCATCTTCTGGACCCCATCTTTGCGAACTGGGAGGGCATTAAGATCCTACCCACGATCCCATTGATCTGGTCAGACCACAGCATTGTGCCATTTGAGATACAAATAGAACCCACAGGAACCATACCCACAAAGCATCCCCCTCAGAAATGTCGCAATTGGAAAAAATTCACTCCTGAACTCTTTAATAGCATTTTAGCTGAGCATCCCCCGACAATAGGTAGCACCCTACAGGAGGTTTGGGACAACTATGAATTATGGATGTCGAAAGCACTAGACAAGATTGCCCCCTGGACATCCAAACCTCCAGTAAGACAATCCAGAACTGCCCCATGGTTTTCGGAGAAACTCAGAATAGCTAAAGCTCAATGTAAAACCATAGAACGGAGATGGAGAAAGAGCTACACACCTGAACTTAAATCGAGTTATAAAACTGAACTAAAAAAGTATCAGAAACTGGTTAGATCGGAGAAAAGCATCCATTTTAAAAACAGAATCAAGCAAGCAGACAATCCCACGAGAGAACTGTTCAGTATCTACAAAGAACTCACAATCCCCTCAAGACTCGACACTCAAGACACATACTCTGCTGAGACATGTTATCTGATTGCTGACTTCTTTTTAGAGAAGGTGGATAAAATCCATGCCACCTTTGTAAATAATACAACTCTCTTAAACACCAACGCGGATACCAGCTCCACCCTAACATACAAATCCCCACTAACTAGTTTTAAAACCCCTGACAAACATGAATTGTTGGGTATCATTAATGGCATACAGTCCGGCTCCCCCACTGACGCCTGCCCTCCAGACCGGTGTAAGGGAGTTATGGAAAGTACATTGATTGACCACATCAGTCACATGATCACTCTATCTTTCCAGGAATCCTATGTTCCGGAGGCATGGAAAACTGCCCAAGTTATGCCATTAAAGAAAAAGCCCAACATTCATATCTCCCAGCTCCAAAATCTCCGCCCAATCTCCCTTCTCCCATTCTGTGCTAAAATCATAGAAAAAATTGCTAACAAACAACTCATGGAGTACTTGGAGAGAGAAGCTCTCCTTCACCCCTCTCAGTCGGGATTTAGATCATGCTACTCGACTGAGTCGGCAGTCCTATACTCGACTGAGTGTCTTCGGGAGATAGTGGACGAAGGCGAGACAGCGGCGTTGGTCCTGCTGGACCTGAGTGCAGCATTTGACACCGTGCTGCACTCAACGCTGCTGTCTCGTCTCTCGGACATGGGAATAATGGGCCCAGCACTTGCTTGGCTGCGCTCCTTTCTGGCCGACAGAAGTTTCCAGCTACACTGCCCACCCTTCAGATCATCTCCTCGGAAGGTGAGCCATAGGGTTCCACAGGGCTCAAGCTTAAGCCCTACATTATTTAACATCTATATGGAACCACTGGCACACATTGTAGAGGACTTCGGGTGGGCATTGTCAGCTACGCTGACGACACCCAGCTGGTGTTTAAGCTAACTCCTGACCGAAGAGAGTATGCCACCAATTTTTCCGACTGCATGTCTGCAGTAGCGGCTTGGATGAATAACAACTGTCTCCGTCTGAATGGCGATAAGACCGAACTTATGGTGGTCGGGAGAGCAACTTCTGTGTGGTCTCATTCATGGTGGCCTAGCGAGCTGGGTAACCTGCCTACTCCTGTAGAGGCGGTTAGAAACCTATGCGTTATGCTGGACTCAGACCTCTCTGGCAAGACCCAAGTCAGCAGGGTAACGGGAAGGTGCTTTAGCATACTAAAAGTTCTGCGAAAGGTGTTGGATCTTCTTCCTACCGAAGCCAGAAAAACCATAATCCATGCACTGGTGACACCCCATTTGGACTATGGGAATGCCCTCCTGATTGGGCTCAGTCAGAAGGGCCTACATCAACTGCAATGCGTGCAGAACGCTGCCGCACGCCTGGTGCTCGAACTACCAAGAAGAACTTCTGCTGAAGCGGCCCTGACCAAACTCCATTGGCTGCCAGTTAAGGAGAGGATTAAGTTTAAGACCCTTTGCTATGCCCACCGCATCGCTCAGGACAAAGGTCCTGATTACTTAAAAAATCTCCTCACTATACACCGCCCGACCCGGAACCTAAGATCATCTGGCATGATGCTATTCAAACTCCCCCGAATCATCAGGGCCAAAATGGGAGGAAGATCCTTTAGGTATTTAGCCTCTAAATACTGGAATGCACTCCCGCTCCACCTGCGGATGGAGCCATCTGAACTGAGATTTCGGACAAAACTGAAAACTTATTTGTTCCCCAACATGTAATCCTCCCCCGAGCTTCCATTTCCACAGCTCCTCTGGATTTCTGTAATGTATTAGCAGTTAGCACGGGGACACACAGTTCTGTGCAGCCAGGCGCTCTATAAATGTTTTATTATTATTATTATTATTATTATTATTATAGGTTTTAAACACGTTATAGTTAGGAAGTAGCATTTAAAAACCCTATGAAATTCACTGAAAAAACCATAGGTTTTAAACCCGTTATAGTAAGGAAGTAGCATTCAAAAAACCTATGAAATTCACTGAAAAAACCAAAGGTTTTACACACGTTATAGTTAGGAAGTAGCATTTACAAAACCTATGAAATTCACTGAAAAAACCATAGGTTTGACACATGTTATAGTTACGTTATAGGGCATTTTACTCATATAAAACCAATGAAATTCCCCCGTTATAGTTACTTCAGCTAACTATAACTCGCGCGCCCGCAATGCACTGCTGATGACGTCACATATTATATCACTCATGACATGGTCAGTGACATCACTCATGACATCACTGATGATATCTGAAATAACATCACTGATGAAATCACTGATGACATCATCCTTGTAAAAGAGTGGTAGACCTCCTCTCAGCGTAATATAACCTTTGATGCACACATTTAAAAATAGAAGCTAAAATGTTCAAAGCAATGGTGATGTAATATGTGATGGTTTATGCTACGCAAATTTATTCATGGGCTGCTGGGAGGAGCAGGTTGTCAGTGAGATGGCATAATTTTCCAACGTTGCCCTGTGGCTGCGGTACATTGACGACATCTTTTTTATTTGGTCAGGGGATACAATATCTGTGAATCATTTTATTAAGAAACTCAATAACAACACTCTGAATCTGCAATTTTCCCAACATGTCAGTAAAGAAAGAATGGAGTTTCTGGATGTGTTGGTGGAGGTGCATAATGAAGTACTTACAACCAAATTATTCCGCAAAAAAACTGCGGCTCACAGCATTCTAAGTGAGAAAAGCTGCCATCCTAGAAATCTGGTGCAAAGTATTCCCTATGGGGAACTATTGCGCGCCAAGCGGAACTGTAGCACCATGGCAGCTTACAGAGAGGAAGAAAAACTGATGTATGAGAGAATTCTAGAGAGGGGGTTCAGCAGAAAAATGATAACTAATGCTGCTGCAAGAGTAGAAATGAAAACCGGGGGATGAATTATTACACCCCAACAAAGACCAGGATGATAGCAACAGTGTGGGATTCATCACTACATTCTCAGGGCAGGCCAATGAAATACGTAGAATCTTTCAGAAACACTGGCATGTACTCATGACTGATGACCACCTAAAAAGGGAACTGAGTGACAACCCCCAAATTACCTTTAGGAAAAGCAGATCCCTACGGGACGAACTGAGTCACAATTATGTGACTAGCACTGATTCGAATTTGAATAACCATTCTCAGGGATTTAGATGTTGTCACAAATGCAAAGCATGCAAAAATAGCAAAGATGTAAAGACATTGCTAGTTCCCAACTCATCCAGGGAATTTGTCATCAGAAAAAAACTGTCTTGTAACACCCCACACAGTGTATCTGTTTTAATCTGCCCATGCGACAAATGGTACGTTGGAAGCACCAAACATGAGGCCAAAAAACGGGTGCTTGAACATCTACGTGCCATAAGGGGCTATAACAAACAATATCCCATTGCTCGCCACTTCCGTGAGATGTACATGCAAGATGAGAATCTAGTGCAGATGGTTGTAATTGATTGTGTATATTTGGGTTTGCGAGGTGGTAATAGAGAACTGTCACTTCACAAACTAGAATCTCGTTATATCATAGACTTTGATTGTTGGACACCCAAAGGCCTTAATGTAAGTGAGGAGTTATCAATTCACCTGTATGAGTAATTTAATTCTGTTGACTATTCTGCACTTTATTATTCTGCTTGCTTTTGAGACATGCTGTTTTTAATCATTTTTTAGGATGTGGGCACTTCTATTTATTGTTGACGGACAAAATTATTAGGATGCTGGGTAACATTTGAAGGAAGTTGAATAACTGCCCACTTGGGCATGGACTAAGACACTATGGCAACATTGGACTCCCAACCATGACCATGCTGATCAATGCCCACTGGGGCGTGGAACTAGTGGAAGTCTTTGTATTTAGACGATACTATGGTAACAGCCGGTGTATTCGAACTTTCTCCCAAGCTATCAACTGTGTGAGACAAATGAACTACCGTCATATTATGAAACCATGACAACAACCAATGACGATACAGTTTACTTGTTCGTGTACTATCATGTGTCACAGAACTTTTTTGGAGTCCTGGTTTTGGTATGTTATACACGAAATTACAATATTCCATGTCCAATATATTTCCCGGCTAAATGGAACCTTGTTGGCATTTTTACGATGTATTTCACATGAATTGTAGCAGATAATGTGTTAATTATTTTTTCGCTACCATTCGGGTTTACATTTCAACGGTATTAATGTTTACAACAGAATGAGTAACGGTTTGATTTAAAAGTGTGATATACCTTTACAACTGCCACTGTTCCATTTCAAAATGTCCGGCGTTATTTGCACTTTGCACATTGGTGTTTTTACATGGTCACGTATTTAAGATGGCGTTTAGACTAATCTAGTGAGCGTGAACAAGCCGTAATGGCGAAATGCGTCGTTTTTCTACTTGCCTAAATAAACTTCACTTGCAAGTCAACCTGGGTGTCCGAGCATCATCCTTACCAGGAAGTGTGTTGGAGCATATATATATATATGGCACGCTTTTATTTCCTCAGTGGGGTTCTGTTCAGGTTACTGTCTTGTCGTGCGGAGTAGCACCATCCCAACACGAAGGAAACCGCGCTGGAACTTATTCCTAAATGCAAATATGCGGTACGGCGGATTTTGGGAGAGAAAACCTGAACAGAACCCCTGGGCCCACTGTGGGTGAATTGACATAAAGAAAAATGCTGGTTTAATTGTGGAAAATATAGGCAGTACCTACCAAGGTCAATACACTGTTTCCAAATAGGACTACAAATCCTAGCATGCAAGCCCACTGAGGAAATAAAAGCGTGCCAAATTGGAGCCACCTGCGAACTTTTCCAAATGCTGAGAGACCTCGGAAGAAGAGGCTGCTGCCTCGAAACGCGTCAGGTCGTATGATTAATGACTGTGGGATTCTGCTGCAGGTTCCCGTTTTTTCAATAAACCTTGCTGGTTCAAATCTGCTGTGTGTGCATTCCCGAAGCTCTAGACCTTTGTGCAACACAAATCAAACGGCTGTCTTGTCGTGCGGAGTAGCACCATCCCAACACAAAGGAAACCGCGCTGGAACTTATTCCTAAATGCAAATATGCGGTACGGCGGATTTTGGGAGAGAAAACCTGAACAGAACCCCTGGGCCCACTGTGGGTGAATTGACATAAAGAAAAATGCTGGTTTAATTGTGGAAAATATAGGCAGTACCTACCAAGGTCAATACACTGTTTCCAAATAGGACTACAAATCCTAGCATGCAAGCCCACTGAGGAAATAAAAGCGTGCCAAATTGGAGCCACCTGCGAACTTTTCCAAATGCTGAGAGACCTCGGAAGAAGAGGCTGCTGCCTCGAAACGCGTCAGGTCGTATGATTAATGACTGTGGGATTCTGCTGCAGGTTCCCGTTTTTTCAATAAACCTTGCTGTTTCAAATCTGCTGTGTGTGCATTCCCGAAGCTCTAGACCTTTGTGCAACACAAATCAAACGGCTGTCTTGTCGTGCGGAGTAGCACCATCCCAACACGAAGGAAACCGCGCTGGAACTTATTCCTAAATGCAAATATGCGGTACGGCGGATTTTGGGAGAGAAAACCTGAACAGAACCCCTGGGCCCACTGTGGGTGAATTGACATAAAGAAAAATGCTGGTTTAATTGTGGAAAATATAGGCAGTACCTACCAAGGTCAATACACTGTTTCCAAATAGGACTACAAATCCTAGCATGCAAGCCCACTGAGGAAATAAAAGCGTGCCAAATTGGAGCCACCTGCGAACTTTTCCAAATGCTGAGAGACCTCGGAAGAAGAGGCTGCTGCCTCGAAACGCGTCAGGTCGTATGATTAATGACTGTGGGATTCTGCTGCAGGTTCCCGTTTTTTCAATAAACCTTGCTGGTTCAAATCTGCTGTGTGTGCATTCCCGAAGCTCTAGACCTTTGTGCAACACAAATCAAACGGCTGTCTTGTCGTGCGGAGTAGCACCATCCCAACACGAAGGAAACCGCGCTGGAACTTATTCCTAAATGCAAATATGCGGTACGGCGGATTTTGGGAGAGAAAACCTGAACAGAACCCCTGGGCCCACTGTGGGTGAATTGACATAAAGAAAAATGCTGGTTTAATTGTGGAAAATATAGGCAGTACCTACCAAGGTCAATACACTGTTTCCAAATAGGACTACAAATCCTAGCATGCAAGCCCACTGAGGAAATAAAAGCGTGCCAAATTGGAGCCACCTGCGAACTTTTCCAAATGCTGAGAGACCTCGGAAGAAGAGGCTGCTGCCTCGAAACGCGTCAGGTCGTATGATTAATGACTGTGGGATTCTGCTGCAGGTTCCCGTTTTTTCAATAAACCTTGCTGGTTCAAATCTGCTGTGTGTGCATTCCCGAAGCTCTAGACCTTTGTGCAATATATATATATATATATATATATATATATATATATCTAGATATATATATATATATATATATATATATATATATATATATATATATATATATATATATATATATATATATATATCTAGATATATATATATATATACACACACACACCATTTACCTAGATATAGACTTATCCAAGAATGCATGATATTTGTATATGCCAAATAATGCATGGTAAAGGAATGCGTGGTAATGGCCTGCTGGGGTAAAGACCTATGCATGGTAAATGTATTGGTTGGTTAAGACTGTCTCAAAGCCCTCTCCACCCTAGAACTCTTCTTGCAGATCCAAGGGTCAAGGTGATACTAAAGACAAGCCTCCAGCTCCTACCAAATGTTGTGTCATGATTTAATGTCAACCAGAGCATTTAACTGCTGGGCTTCTTCCAGAACCCAAAGACCATGGCCATTTGAAAAGGAACAAAATGAGGGGTTTCATTTTGCCATATAAATTTTATAAATATATATATATATATATATATATATAATTTTAAATATATATACATATATATATTTATATATATATTCACTGAAAAACCATAGCTAGAATGCACTCTAATGAAATCCACCATACCCAATAGTGAATGTGGCATATTTACCATAAAAATTGATCCGACAAATGCGATCACTGGTTTACTGATATGTCGCCCCCCGGGAGCTGCGGGACCTTTTTGCAGCCAACTCATTGAGTCGGCTACCCAGCTAGCAATTAGATATAAAAACTAATTATTTTAGGCGACCTAAATCTTCATTTTGAAGACATTAACTCCAGGGAGGCACAAATGGTAGCTGCCGCACTAAACTCTGTGGATATAAAAATTCTCTCTACAGCCCCCACACACCAGCAGGGGCATCTTCTGGACCCCATCTTTGCGAACTGGGAGGGCATTAAGATCCTACCCACGATCCCATTGATCTGGTCAGACCACAGCATTGTGCCATTTGAGATACAAATAGAACCCACAGGAACCATACCCACAAAGCATCCCCCTCAGAAACGTCGCAATTGGAAAAAATTCACTCCTGAACTCTTTAATAGCATTTTAGCTGAGCATCCCCCGACAATAGGTAGCACCCTACAGGAGGTTTGGGACAACTATGAATTATGGATGTCGAAAGCACTAGACAAGATTGCCCCCTGGACATCCAAACCTCCAGTAAGACAATCCAGAACTGCCCCATGGTTTTCGGAGAAACTCAGAATAGCTAAAGCTCAATGTAAAACCATAGAACGGAGATGGAGAAAGAGCTACACACCTGAACTTAAATCGAGTTATAAAACTGAACTAAAAAAGTATCAGAAACTGGTTAGATCGGAGAAAAGCATCCATTTTAAAAACAGAATCAAGCAAGCAGACAATCCCACGAGAGAACTGTTCAGTATCTACAAAGAACTCACAATCCCCTCAAGACTCGACACTCAAGACACATACTCTGCTGAGACATGTTATCTGATTGCTGACTTCTTTTTAGAGAAGGTGGATAAAATCCATGCCACCTTTGTAAATAATACAACTCTCTTAAACACCAACGCGGATACCAGCTCCACCCTAACATACAAATCCCCACTAACTAGTTTTAAAACCCCTGACAAACATGAATTGTTGGGTATCATTAATGGCATACAGTCCGGCTCCCCCACTGACGCCTGCCCTCCAGACCGGTGTAAGGGAGTTATGGAAAGTACATTGATTGACCACATCAGTCACATGATCACTCTATCTTTCCAGGAATCCTATGTTCCGGAGGCATGGAAAACTGCCCAAGTTATGCCATTAAAGAAAAAGCCCAACATTCATATCTCCCAGCTCCAAAATCTCCGCCCAATCTCCCTTCTCCCATTCTGTGCTAAAATCATAGAAAAAATTGCTAACAAACAACTCATGGAGTACTTGGAGAGAGAAGCTCTCCTTCACCCCTCTCAGTCGGGATTTAGATCATGCTACTCGACTGAGTCGGCAGTCCTATACTCGACTGAGTGTCTTCGGGAGATAGTGGACGAAGGCGAGACAGCGGCGTTGGTCCTGCTGGACCTGAGTGCAGCATTTGACACCGTGCTGCACTCAACGCTGCTGTCTCGTCTCTCGGACATGGGAATAATGGGCCCAGCACTTGCTTGGCTGCGCTCCTTTCTGGCCGACAGAAGTTTCCAGCTACACTGCCCACCCTTCAGATCATCTCCTCGGAAGGTGAGCCATAGGGTTCCACAGGGCTCAAGCTTAAGCCCTACATTATTTAACATCTATATGGAACCACTGGCACACATTGTAGAGGACTTCGGGTGGGCATTGTCAGCTACGCTGACGACACCCAGCTGGTGTTTAAGCTAACTCCTGACCGAAGAGAGTATGCCACCAATTTTTCCGACTGCATGTCTGCAGTAGCGGCTTGGATGAATAACAACTGTCTCCGTCTGAATGGCGATAAGACCGAACTTATGGTGGTCGGGAGAGCAACTTCTGTGTGGTCTCATTCATGGTGGCCTAGCGAGCTGGGTAACCTGCCTACTCCTGTAGAGGCGGTTAGAAACCTAGGCGTTATGCTGGACTCAGACCTCTCTGGCAAGACCCAAGTCAGCAGGGTAACGGGAAGGTGCTTTAGCATACTAAAAGTTCTGCGAAAGGTGTTGGATCTTCTTCCTACCGAAGCCAGAAAAACCATAATCCATGCACTGGTGACACCCCATTTGGACTATGGGAATGCCCTCCTGATTGGGCTCAGTCAGAAGGGCCTACATCAACTGCAATGCGTGCAGAACGCTGCCGCACGCCTGGTGCTCGAACTACCAAGAAGAACTTCTGCTGAAGCGGCCCTGACCAAACTCCATTGGCTGCCAGTTAAGGAGAGGATTAAGTTTAAGACCCTTTGCTATGCCCACCGCATCGCTCAGGACAAAGGTCCTGATTACTTAAAAAATCTCCTCACTATACACCGCCCGACCCGGAACCTAAGATCATCTGGCATGATGCTATTCAAACTCCCCCGAATCATCAGGGCCAAAATGGGAGGAAGATCCTTTAGGTATTTAGCCTCTAAATACTGGAATGCACTCCCGCTCCACCTGCGGATGGAGCCATCTGAACTGAGATTTCGGACAAAACTGAAAACTTATTTGTTCCCCAACATGTAATCCTCCCCCGAGCTTCCATTTCCACAGCTCCTCTGGATTTCTGTAATGTATTAGCAGTTAGCACGGGGACACACAGTTCTGTGCAGCCAGGCGC
The DNA here is from genome assembly GCF_964263255.1 of Lissotriton vulgaris. Lineage (NCBI taxonomy): Eukaryota > Metazoa > Chordata > Amphibia > Caudata > Salamandridae > Lissotriton > Lissotriton vulgaris. The sequence goes on along the minus strand of NC_141695.1, from coordinate 944,438,244 downwards.
TCTATAAATGTTTTATTATTATTATTATTATTATTATTATTATAGGTTTTAAACACGTTATAGTTAGGAAGTAGCATTTAAAAACCCTATGAAATTCACTGAAAAAACCATAGGTTTTAAACCCGTTATAGTAAGGAAGTAGCATTCAAAAAACCTATGAAATTCACTGAAAAAACCAAAGGTTTTACACACGTTATAGTTAGGAAGTAGCATTTACAAAACCTATGAAATTCACTGAAAAAACCATAGGTTTGACACATGTTATAGTTACGTTATAGGGCATTTTACTCATATAAAACCAATGAAATTCCCCCGTTATAGTTACTTCAGCTAACTATAACTCGCGCGCCCGCAATGCACTGCTGATGACGTCACATATTATATCACTCATGACATGGTCAGTGACATCACTCATGACATCACTGATGATATCTGAAATAACATCACTGATGAAATCACTGATGACATCATCCTTGTAAAAGAGTGGTAGACCTCCTCTCAGCGTAATATAACCTTTGATGCACACATTTAAAAATAGAAGCTAAAATGTTCAAAGCATGAGTGATGTAATATGTGATGGTTTATGCTACGCAAATTTATTCATGGGCTGCTGGGAGGAGCAGGTTGTCAGTGAGATGGCATAATTTTCCAACGTTGCCCTGTGGCTGCGGTACATTGACGACATCTTTTTTATTTGGTCAGGGGATACAATATCTGTGAATCATTTTATTAAGAAACTCAATAACAACACTCTGAATCTGCAATTTTCCCAACATGTCAGTAAAGAAAGAATGGAGTTTCTGGATGTGTTGGTGGAGGTGCATAATGAAGTACTTACAACCAAATTATTCCGCAAAAAAACTGCGGCTCACAGCATTCTAAGTGAGAAAAGCTGCCATCCTAGAAATCTGGTGCAAAGTATTCCCTATGGGGAACTATTGCGCGCCAAGCGGAACTGTAGCACCATGTCAGCTTACAGAGAGGAAGAAAAACTGATGTATGAGAGAATTCTAGAGAGGGGGTTCAGCAGAAAAATGATAACTAATGCTGCTGCAAGAGTAGAAATGAAATCCGGGGGATGAATTATTACACCCCAACAAAGACCAGGATGATAGCAACAGTGTGGGATTCATCACTACATTCTCAGGGCAGGCCAATGAAATACGTAGAATCTTTCAGAAACACTGGCATGTACTCATGACTGATGACCACCTAAAAAGGGAACTGAGTGACAACCCCCAAATTACCTTTAGGAAAAGCAGATCCCTACGGGACGAACTGAGTCACAATTATGTGACTAGCACTGATTCGAATTTGAATAACCATTCTCAGGGATTTAGATGTTGTCACAAATGCAAAGCATGCAAAAATAGCAAAGATGTAAAGACATTGCTAGTTCCCAACTCATCCAGGGAATTTGTCATCAGAAAAAAACTGTCTTGTAACACCCCACACAGTGTATATGTTTTAATCTGCCCATGCGACAAATGGTACGTTGGAAGCACCAAACATGAGGCCAAAAAACGGGTGCTTGAACATCTACGTGCCATAAGGGGCTATAACAAACAATATCCCATTGCTCGCCACTTCCGTGAGATGTACATGCAAGATGAGAATCTAGTGCAGATGGTTGTAATTGATTGTGTATATTTGGGTTTGCGAGGTGGTAATAGAGAACTGTCACTTCACAAACTAGAATCTCGTTATATCATAGACTTTGATTGTTGGACACCCAAAGGCCTTAATGTAAGTGAGGAGTTATCAATTCACCTGTATGAGTAATTTAATTCTGTTGACTATTCTGCACTTTATTATTCTGCTTGCTTTTGAGACATGCTGTTTTTAATCATTTTTTAGGATGTGGGCACTTCTATTTATTGTTGACGGACAAAATTATTAGGATGCTGGGTAACATTTGAAGGAAGTTGAATAACTGCCCACTTGGGCATGGACTAAGACACTATGGCAACATTGGACTCCCAACCATGACCATGCTGATCAATGCCCACTGGGGCGTGGAACTAGTGGAAGTCTTTGTATTTAGACGATACTATGGTAACAGCCGGTGTATTCGAACTTTCTCCCAAGCTATCAACTGTGTGAGACAAATGAACTACCGTCATATTATGAAACCATGACAACAACCAATGACGATACAGTTTACTTGTTCGTGTACTATCATGTGTCACAGAACTTTTTTGAAGTCCTGGTTTTGGTATGTTATACACGAAATTACAATATTCCATGTCCAATATATTTCCCGGCTAAATGTAACCTTGTTGGCATTTTTACGATGTATTTCACATGAATTGTAGCAGATAATGTGTTAATTATTTTTTCGCTACCATTCGGGTTTACATTTCAACGGTATTAATGTTTACAACAGAATGAGTAACGGTTTGATTTAAAAGTGTGATATACCTTTACAACTGCCACTGTTCCATTTCAAAATGTCCGGCGTTATTTGCACTTTGCACATTGGTGTTTTTACATGGTCACGTATTTAAGATGGCGTTTAGACTAATCTGGTGAGCGTGAACAAGCCGTAATGGCGAAATGCGTCGTTTTTCTACTTGCCTAAATAAACTTCACTTGCAAGTCAACCTGGGTGTCCGAGCATCATCCTTACCAGGAAGTGTGTTGGAGCATATATATATATATGGCACGCTTTTATTTCCTCAGTGGGGTTCTGTTCAGGTTACTGTCTTGTCGTGCGGAGTAGCACCATCCCAACACGAAGGAAACCGCGCTGGAACTTATTCCTAAATGCAAATATGCGGTACGGCGGATTTTGGGAGAGAAAACCTGAACAGAACCCCTGGGCCCACTGTGGGTGAATTGACATAAAGAAAAATGCTGGTTTAATTGTGGAAAATATAGGCAGTACCTACCAAGGTCAATACACTGTTTCCAAATAGGACTACAAATCCTAGCATGCAAGCCCACTGAGGAAATAAAAGCGTGCCAAATTGGAGCCACCTGCGAACTTTTCCAAATGCTGAGAGACCTCGGAAGAAGAGGCTGCTGCCTCGAAACGCGTCAGGTCGTATGATTAATGACTGTGGGATTCTGCTGCAGGTTCCCGTTTTTTCAATAAACCTTGCTGGTTCAAATCTGCTGTGTGTGCATTCCCGAAGCTCTAGACCTTTGTGCAACACAAATCAAACGGCTGTCTTGTCGTGCGGAGTAGCACCATCCCAACACGAAGGAAACCGCGCTGGAACTTATTCCTAAATGCAAATATGCGGTACGGCGGATTTTGGGAGAGAAAACCTGAACAGAACCCCTGGGCCCACTGTGGGTGAATTGACATAAAGAAAAATGCTGGTTTAATTGTGGAAAATATAGGCAGTACCTACCAAGGTCAATACACTGTTTCCAAATAGGACTACAAATCCTAGCATGCAAGCCCACTGAGGAAATAAAAGCGTGCCAAATTGGAGCCACCTGCGAACTTTTCCAAATGCTGAGAGACCTCGGAAGAAGAGGCTGCTGCCTCGAAACGCGTCAGGTCGTATGATTAATGACTGTGGGATTCTGCTGCAGGTTCCCGTTTTTTCAATAAACCTTGCTGGTTCAAATCTGCTGTGTGTGCATTCCCGAAGCTCTAGACCTTTGTGCAATATATATATATATATATATATATATATATATATATATATATATATATATATATATATATAGATATATATATATATATATACACACACACACCATTTACCTAGATATAGAGTTATCCAAGAATGCATGATATTTGTATATGCCAAATAATGCATGGTAAAGGAATGCGTGGTAATGGCCTGCTGGGGTAAAGACCTATGCATGGTAAATGTATTGGTTGGTTAAGACTGTCTCAAAGCCCTCTCCACCCTAGAACTCTTCTTGCAGATCCAAGGGTCAAGGTGATACTAAAGACAAGCCTCCAGCTCCTACCAAATGTTGTGTCATGATTTAATGTCAACCAGAGCATTTAACTGCTGGGCTTCTTCCAGAACCCAAAGACCATGGCCAAGAGGGTTTCACACCTTGGACGTGCAAAGAGCGCTAATGTACTACCTGCAGGAGACAGACAATGTGGAATAGAAAACAACTCTTCAATCATTTTCATTAGTAGATCACGGCTGCATCACCTGCGAGGGTCTTGCCGCACTGGGAGGAACGATCTGTCAGTTCTATTATTGGTTAAACATCCATGACTTCCTGAAGTGCTAAAGCGATGGTGATGCTTAGAGGTACAGGGGATGTCTTTCTAGATCTTATTCTCCAGGTGAGCGAAGGTGCGGCCTCCACTGTTGGTCTGGTGGATATGACGTGTGGCTGCCAGAAAGAGGGATTTGGAGTGGTTTCCACATAGGTAGGTGGAAGTTTATTTGAATTTTGAGGTACACCAGTACTTTTTTGTGTAGTGCCTTGTGAACCTCGGGGAGAAGCTTGAACTGGCATCTCTTCACGACTGGTAGCCAGAGGAGTTTCCTGAGGTAAGTGGTGATGTGAGTCTGCCTGGGGAGGCAGAGGATGAGTCTGGCTGCAATGTTCTGGATAGGCTGGAGTTTCATCATGAGTTAGGTGGTGGTTAAAATGTAGACAAAGTTGCTGTAATCTAGTCTACTAAGAGTTTGTGTGACAGTTCTCCTGGTGTTGGGTCGGAGGCATTTGAAGACCTTCCAGAGCATTTAGAGGGTGAGAAAGCATGCAGAGGAGACTGTGCTGACCTGCTTCTTCATGGAGAGCTGGCTGTCGAGGATGATGTCTAGGTTGCTTGCTCACTTTGCCACTGGATTCAAGCAAGCCTGGCTGAAGACTGTAGGAATGCGAGAAACCAGTCCTAGGAAGCTTGTTTCCGGTCCAGGGAAGGCATGGCTTGGCAGTTTGGGCTGGACTGTTCCCATGAGGCACAGGGTCAGACTAATTTGCATATGGCCATGTCTGAACTGGGGTGGTAGAGTGGGCTAAAGAACGGTGATGGATTAAACCCAGATCTGTTGACTGGGTGTGAGTGTTTGATTGGCTCAGATGCTCGGTCCATCACCACCCACTTTTGTACCGCTTTGTTCGCCATAAGTTGGCAGGGTATGCTCAGACGTGAGTCCCTTGCTCACTTTGCCACTGGATTCAAGCAAGCCTGGCTGAAGACGGCTGGAATACCATAAACCAGTCCTAGGAAGCTTGTTTCCGGTCCAGGGAAGGCATGGGTTGGCAGTTCGGGCTGGACTGTTCCCATGAGGCACAGGGTCAGACTGATTTGCATATGGCCATGTCTGAACTGGGTGGCAGAGTGGGCTAAAGACCGGTGATGGATTAAACCCAGATCTGTTGACTGGGTGTGAGTGTTTGATTGGTTCAGATGCTCTGTCCATCACCACCCCCTTTTGTACCCCTAGGTTGCCGGCATGTTCGGCGTGTTTGAGAATTGGGCCTAGCTCAGATGGCCACCATTTAATGTTCCAGAGGGTGTCCTTGCCTTTCCCAAAGATGAGTACTTCTGTCTTCTCGATGCTGAGTTGGAGACAGTTCTTCACCCAGGTAGCCACGTTGTTCATTCATCTTTGGAACTTGTGCTTGGTGGTGGTTGGGTTGCTAGTCAGGCAGGGTTTGAAATGGTGTACTTGTCACAAGGGGAGAGCAGGAAAGGATGTACTTGTCACAAAGGGAACCATTGTATGATGGATTGTAGAGACTATCAAAACCTGCTATGAGAAAGCAGGGAATCCTTCACCTTCATACCCCAGGGCACACTCCACTAGGAAGAAGGGAGCAACCCTGGCCTTCCTGCCAAACATACCCATTAGCAACATCTGCAGGACTGCAACAGTTCCCCACTCACACCGTCACAAAACACTAGTGTGTGGATAGCCAGAAAAACAAGGAAGCACAGGTGGGACAGAAAATACTTCAGCACCTTTTTGCTAATTCAAACACATTTCACCCAACTCTCCAAGGGAAACTAATGCTGCTACATAATCAATTCACAGTATGTGAATCCAGAAAAGGATTCATGCTGCAAAACGAAATGTGGCCGGCCCCTCGTGAGAGGACGCCCAGTACAGTGCAGGGCCTGGGCAGCCCACTAGAGATGCAGTGACTGTGCTGGGAAGAAGGTGCCTGCAGAGTAGAGCTGAGGCTATAGCAGAGCTGCGCGGCTGCCGGAGCAGACTGGAAGTGCTGTGCGGTCACTGTGGGCCTGGTAGTTCTGGACCTAGAAGGTCCCTAAGAGCAGAATTGAAGCGTGGCAGCCTAGGAGGGCTGTGTTGGGGGCCCGCCTGAGGAGATCCTGCTAGGCATGCAGGGGTGGATCCCCAGAACAAGCTGAGGCCCCTGATGGAGGAGAACATGCTGGCGTGAAGTGTGTCCTACTTGGCCGGCTAGGCTAAGAATCTCGTCTGCGAGTGGCTTCAGAGAGTGGAGGCCTAGCAGAAGGAGGTGAGCGGCAGTGGGCCCGGAGGTGACGAGGAACTACAGGGCACCCCCCACTCCCGGGCAGTAAAGTTGGCCTTTTTGTCATAGGGGTCCTTGAAGAGAGCATGCGGAGAGCCTGTAGTGCGTAGGTCTCTGTGGTGCACAAAAGTGTCCGGAGGGAAGGCCGGCTGGCAAGCTGATCGCGAGGGAGGCCTTCCGGTGGGGGCCCCTGCTCAGGGCTGGAACTGCGAAGAACATAGTGGCGAATCGGGGCGGGATACCCCTCCCCCGGAGAGGTGGCGTTTGCTCGACAGAATTTGGAGGTCGCCTGGGATAGCGCTGTGAGCAACTTTGCCTTCTTGTTTCGAGTTCAGTGGGGCCGGCTATATGGTGTCTGACTTTGCCAAGGAGGCACCCTTAAAGATATTTTTATGAAGCCCTCAGCCCCCCCAGTAGGGAGAGACACAGTGAGCAGCTGGAAGAACAGCCTTGCCATCCGGGGAGGAGTTGGAGGTCCCCGTCACACGCTCCTATATGGAGACTTTATTCTCATCCTTGATAGACAACCTGCTGCCAGTCAAAAGAGACCTATTGAGTGAATTGCAGGTGATGCAGAAGGAGGTGATGGGCATTGGTGATAGAGTGGATGCCCTGGAGGGCCATTAGACCTCCGGGATGAGGAAATAGAGCAGCTGCAGCAAGAGATCATTTGTCTCACAGATCAGCAATGAGATCTGTAGGCCAATGCAGAAGACCTCAAAAACCACTTCAGGTAGAATAATATCTGCATATGATGGGCCCCATGGGAGGTGGAGGAAGACAATATTGAAGCCTATGTGGTGGCAGTGTTTTCCCAGCTATTAGGGGACATGCCGGCATCTGAGATCCGCCTGGACAGGAGCCACACCGTGGGTCGCTGGAGGCTGGAGCATTCCGGACTGTAGACATTCTGACTTGTGTACACAGCTTCTCTTTGAAAGAGCGGATCCTCCAGGTGACCTGAGCATCGCTACCTATTAAGTTCCCGGAGCAAGCACTGCATCTGTTTCAGGAACCTGCAGCCTCTACTCTTCATAGGCAATGGGAATTCTTCACCGTTACAGCTTTTCCGTGGGACAAGAAGAACCCCTTCTCTTGGCTTCACCAGTTGAGATTGATATTCCACTAGCAGGACCAACTCTATTGATTTCGTGCCCTGGTTGATGTGTGCAAACTGCTGCAGATTGAGGCACAAGAGGTGGGGAGATGAGGAGCAGAGAAGAGAGGTCACAGAGCAGATGGTTGTCAGAGGTGGAGGCGAGAGTCACTGCCGGATGGTGGGGCTCAGTCCAGACTGGTGGTCATCGCGTCAGAGAGGAAAAGCTCTCAGAGGACTCAGCACCCAAGGATCCTTCCTGAGAACAAGCAGATTGATTTTTGGGACTGATGCAGGGGGTTGCTGGGTGGTCGGGCGGGGGGGAGGGGGGTGGGGTTGGGGGGAAGAGTGAGATTTGGAGGAGATGGCCACAGTCTGCTGGACTGGGGTTGGATTTTTCTGCTCGTTCCAAGGACAATGGTTGATCACTGTTTTTGCTGTGAGATTTGTTTTCAGGTGCTCATCACAAAGTCTCATATTAAGTAGCTTTTCTTACATAGGTCAGAAGGGGCATCACTGTGGTCGGACGCTGTCTCTTATGGCATCGATAGGGAAGTGTTTGAGGGTTTTGACCTTCAATGTTAAAGGGTTTAATAATCTGGTTAAGAGGCAGGCAATCCTTTCTTACCTGGAACACTCTCAAGCCGTCATTTGCTAATTGCAAGAGACAAATCTCCAGGCCAGGGCTTGGCACAGTATTAAATCTAGAGCTTTCCCCAGCAGTTCTTCTCTTCTCTACTGCATAGCGCAGCAGGGGTAGCGCTGCTTTTCTCACGCTCTTTCCGGGGGAAGGTGGGGATAAAAATAGCTGAAATTAAAGGTCGCCTGTTGGAGTATTGAATTCATTTTGGACCGCACTCCATGATTATAGGCTCAGTGTATGCTCCCAAGGAAGGTCAGGAACAGTTTCTACACAGAGTGGTTGAGGACATTATGTCAACACAAGATCGATGGGTGGTCCTTGGGGTGAGGGGGTGTGGGGAGAATCCCAATCTGGTCTTTTACAAAGAGTTGGACCGCTCAACACAGAGAGTGACAGGAGCCATCACCACAGGGAGGCCCTCTCGCTGCAGGAGATGGGTTTACGGGCTCTCTGGCATGACAGACACCCAACAATACAGAACTGAACATTATACTCCCATGTACATAAATCCTATGCCAGACCCGATCATTTCTAAGGCTCCTGGGATGTGCAGGTGGCGACTACTTCAGAAGAGATGGAGCACCGCTCGCTGTCTGGTCCCTCTACAGTCCTGTTGGACCTCTCCCTTCCATGTAGTGATACAGCCACTCGCAATTGGCGACTGCACAAGGTGCCAGAAGTTGTTAGGCAGATAGAGAAGGCGATAGTGGACTCCATGGGGGTCAACGATACACCAGACACGCCAATCTCAATGGTCTGGCACGCTACGAAAGTGGTACTAAGGGGAGAATTTAGTGCCATCTGTGCAGCGGATAATAAAACTAGGAGTGATAAGTGCACACAACCCACAGCAGCAGGTACGGGAGCCTGAACGTATACACCACTGAACAGGGGCCCCTAGAGTGTGAAAACAGCTGCAATCTGCTAGAAAACAGCTCGCTGGGCTGGATCTGGATAGTGTGCAGTGTTCGACGTATGTCTCAGACATGCCTTCTATGTGGTGGGAATAAATGTGGGAGAATGCTAGCGAATAAACTCAAGGAGCGGCAGCAGACCCCCCTATAGATGCTTTGCTGATGGGGGAGGGGTCTTTGTGGCAGGAGATGAGCAGGTGGCAGCGAGATTTGGGTCCTTCTATAGCGACCTGTACTTGAAGCAGGATCTTTTCCCCAGACCCCACCCCCCTCCGGCATTCCGGCTTATCTGTAAGGAGCCAAGGTGACTTGCTTAAGGGATGAACAAGCAACAAGCTTGGATAGTCTGATCAGGATAGAAGAGGTGATCTCTGCGATCTTTAGGTTGAAGTCCCGTAATCCACCTGGCCCAGACGGCTTCCTGGTGATCTCTTTTAAAGCTTTTGGCACATCCGTGGCCCTTCTCCTCACCAGGGTCTTTAACTCCATCACAACCTCCCTCAATGACAGAGGCATCCATAGCCGTTGTGGCGAAACCTGGTAAAGACAAGAGACAGTGTGGGTCCTCCTGACCAATCTCCCTCTAAAATGTTGATGGGAAGCTGTTCACAGGAGTTCTTGTGGCCCACCTTGCACCCTTAATACTTGGTCTGGTGGATCCTGACCAGGCTCGGTTTATCCCCAAAAGACATTGTGCAGAGAACACCAAATGGTTTCTGCACCTTATAGACAAGGCCACCCGCTCCCACCGCATGGTCATGCTGTTCTCAATTGACGCAGAGAAAGCGTTTGACCGCGTCCACTGGCCTTACTTGGCCGAGACGGTTTCACATTTTGGCCTGGATGAGCGGTTTCGAGCTTGGGTGCTAAGTGGTTATGGGGCTTCCGTTAGAGTTAACGGTAGAAACTCTGATCGCTTCCCTATCCATCGTGGCACGCGGCAAGGATGACCCCTGTCTCCTTTGTTATTTGCGCTCTACATGGAGCCATTTGCCCAGATGTTTAGGCATAACCCGAAGGTCACAGGGGTGTGCTTTGGTGTAGGGGAACATCGCCTCACACTCTACGCAGACGGTGTTCTTGTTTCTCTGGATGGCCTGAGGGAGGTACCCCCAAGCTTTCTGGAGGAAGTGCAGCTATTCGGTGCTGCTTCCGGATTTCATAGAAATATTGCCAAATCAAAGGCATTGGACCTTACAGTCTTACCCACCACCAGGAAACATTTGACCCAGGCACTTTCGAATCAATGGGCCCTGAAATCCATCTTTTAATTGGGCATTCAGCTAGGCCCGACTTCGGGTGTGATCACTCTTAACTACTGTGACCTGCTTGAGAGGGTGAAGGCGGGGATGCCTCAGACCTTTCAGGGCGATTTACAGAACTTTGTGTGGGCCTGTAGGCGATCCCGGATGAGGCATGAACATAGTTGACGCACACCATTGGAGGGCGGCCTAGGAGTTACGTGCCTACTGCATTACTTTCAGGCTTCGCAGCTTAGATTCTTAGTTGAATGGTCTCGCCCAGTCAGAAAAGGTATGGTTGAGGGGCGTGGCTAGCAGCCGAGGAGAATGGTGGCTTGTTAGCAAGGCTCCCGTACCCTCGCCTTATATCTTTCAATATCCTGCATTAATCACAAATACCGACCCGGATTAACAACGGTCTGCTAGCTGTGCAGTCCACTGCCACCAATAACTGCACGCAGAGTCTCCGTGGAACCAGACGAAACTAAGAAGTCGGGCGGCCAATATTAGCGCTAGCAACATGGCGGCGCGGAGACCTCCGATGGCAGCTCCGAGGTCAGTGTGACGAGTGCCTATTACTGGTTCAGTCTGTGACGGCTCTCTGATCCACCTGTTGACCCGACCGAGATGCAAGACTGTGTTCCTCCGCACCATAGAAACTACCAGGGTGTGGTGCTGGGGGAGGAGCACAGCGGTGGCCTGAAATTGAGACCTCGGCTGTGGCGGCCTACTAGACCCGATCCTACACGCCTCTCCTGGGACCCACATAGCCCCCCATTGCCTCATCCCTTGCTGCCGCTGACTGGGATCTGGCGGGTCCCTGAAGTATCAGAGCGGATCCTGAGGGCAGCACAGCCCCCGGAGGGTGTGCAAGCTCTCCGATGGTGAGGACAGCGTGGCAGCACTGAGACGGCCTAGGCTGGGAGATCCGGCGCTCATTCCCAGCTTTGCCTTGACCGGTCTTGGGTCCCCACAAGACCGCACACAGCCCCGACTGGGACACGAGACAACGCTCTACATACCAAGGGAGGTAAGGGGATACGGCATTGGGGGCAAGGTGCAACCGCAGCCTGCAATTTAAAGCCCGGCATTGGCAACTGCTGCCTAACAGGGCAGATTTCTCCTGAGGCCGAAATCAGCACAGACAACCACCTCAGACGCGGGTCGCCCCCTGCTATAGCTGATTGAGACCCGGTGGGGCCCCGGTATATTGGAACGGATCCTGAGGGTGATTGTGACCCCCAGAGGACGCACTGGGGTCTCTCTGACGGCCTGCAGAGGGGGAGTGATACCTTCATTTGGGATGTGACCGGAGACCTGGGGCAGAGAAAGCCCAGGTACGAGTAATATGCGTGAGCACATCAGGCTCCTTAGGGCTTCGTATAGATCGCGAAGAAGAATGGCAATTTCATGTGACGTGCCCAAAAGAGAAGACAGCGCGAAGAAGACGTGAAGACCCTGAATAGAGGACATACCCTTCGCCCTTACAGATACTAGGCGGCCAGGAGCGAGAAATCGCCTGACGCACAGCAGGGCATACAGGAGACTATGTCCTCAGTGGGCCAAGAACGTGGATGAGTGGTGGGGCCGCCTGGACAGAGTGCGGTACGGGAGAGCGGTCCCAGGGAAATCCGACAGGCTTCCAGGGAGACGGACATCCTCGCTGGGCAGGCGGGGGCGAATACCGGGACTGCTCTCAGAAGAATCATCGATCTCAACGTGTTGCGATCTGGCCATAACAATAGGCAAGGGGACAAAAGTAAATGCCCATAACGGACTGGCCAAATTTGCCTAGAAAAAATCGGGGGAAGAGAGTGAATCACAACAAACGGAGGTACCAGATACACAGAACAATTTGCAACCGCAAAACCACCTTACACTCCATAACATCATGGAAGCCATCAGTGGAGTGTCAGTCAACATCGAGATGTCCCTCATACGGGCTGATTTTCTCAAAATGGACGAAAAAGTAAAAGACCTTAGAGAAGTAACGGCCGCACTACAAACGAATATGTCTCAACTCCAGACACAAAGCCAACAAGCACTGATGGCAAACCAACTTGATGAGCATGAAGGAAGAGCTCGAGGAAATAATATATGTAAACCAGGTGTACCAGAACCGGCTGAGGGGCCAGAAGCTGACATCTATGTGGAAGATTTAATATTGAAACATCTACAGCCCGAGAGACTAGCGAGCTATTTTTTTATTGAAAGAGCCCACCGAATGCCAGGGGGTCGGTCGAAGCCGGGAGCTCCCCCGTGGCTACTTATTGCCGGAGTTTTAAACTATAGAGACAGGGACACAATCCTCCAAATGGTACTATCCAACCCTCCACTTAAGTTGGACAATAATGTAATCACGTTCTTCCCAGATTTCATGGCCAACGTCCAGGCCCAACGGCGTAGCTTTCAGGCAGTTAAAAAGGAGCTCCGAGACCGCGAGGTGAAGTACACCATGCTATTTCCAGGGAAACTTAGAGTGGAATCGGAGGCCAAGATGTGGTTCACCAGAGGATGCATGGGATTGGCTGCAGGGCTGGTGCAGAGTGGGAGGCCAACGCAGAGATCAAAATGGGGACAGAGATTTCACAGAGCTAATCATGGGACACACCCAGGTGACAAATCCACCATGGCTGAAGTGGGAGAGGCAACGCGTAGCTGAGAGTATTTCATCTGTGGTCTTGGACTACATGGTGATGTACACGGATAATGGATCTATAGAAATGAGTGGGACGGTTCTTAAGGTGTTTCTTGAATGTGGGACAAATGCAGACTCAATTTCAAGACTGAGATTACCATCACTAATCAGCTAGTGGTCGGGCACATGAGCCTCCTAGATGCTGTGCTGGAAACCTACAGATTTGAAACGTAAGAAAATGGATGGGTGGGAGGACTGCTAGCCTGCATCTTATAGTATTTTTTGGGGGGAAAGCGGCACTCTGCCTAGTTGGGGTGTGGGTAGTTTTAAATCCACGGGCAGGGTAAGGGGTGGGGGGAAGGTTGTTTACCATTTCAAGGTTTGTTCAGTTTACAAGTCACTGATCACATGCTGTCATATACGTGTTCCTTTGCTGAAATCATTTGCAGGGGGGAGATGATCGCGATCTGGGCTGGTGCAAGAGATCCTATCTGCATTGTACCACAGGGCCATGGCAAACTAGCCAAGGCCCTGGGAATACTGAGCCGTGAGAAATTTTAGATTGTCACAACTCGATTGTCTTTATACCAGATGATGGGGGGTAGAATGTAAATGTCACTCTCTGTGCTTACTTGTAATGTAAATGGGATGGGGGACAAAATTATTAAACGAGGATTAGTCCAACAATATCTAAAATGACAGGCACCCGATGTGGTGTTACTACTGGAGACACACATGGTTGGTAATAAAAGCAAGGCCCTCACGAGGCCCTCTAGTAAAAAAGAACCTGGCACTTATAGTAAAGCGTATGTGGGTGGACCCAGGGGGAATATTTGCGGTCCTAGAGGCACAATGGGAGGGGCGTGCGCTAAATGTTCTTTCATTATATCTACTGCCTGCACTGGGCAAGGAGGCATTGACAGATCTAGGTAAGATATTAACAGACTTTCCCGTAGGCACCCTGATCCTGGTGGAGACTACAACATGACCATGGACGACCGCATAGACAGACACTCACAAAGGCCGGGGGCGTGACCAAACGTGTTAATGGAAGAATTCACCACTGCTATGGGACTGACCGATGTGTGGCGTACTCTACAACCGGACGGAACCCAATACATTTACTTTTCTAACACACACAAAAGCTTGTCTCTCATTAGCTATTTTCTAACATACACAGCTTCAATTGGCCACTTTCACAACCCTCAGGCCCTACCAAGGGGAATCTGTGATCACTCCCCAGTTAGAGTTGAATTTACACATTGGAAACAACAACCGCGAGCTACGATCACCCTAAATCCCGGGCTCTTAAAAATCCCTGACATTAAAGAGGAACTATATATGCAGACCATAAACTATTTTAAAGAAAACGTAGGGTCCGTTGATTCGGTGCTAATTATATGGGAAGCCTTTAAAGTGGTCTTGAAGGGACAGGCATTGTCTCTAAAAATGGGTTACATCAAGAATAAATGCCAACAGTTAGTCCAATTAGAAAGCAAACTCTACCAACAGCACCAATACGCCATCAGACTACGCTCTCCACCGCCTCACCCTTAAACAGAAGGAATACAAGATTAGGGAACAAATGATGGCCAAACTCCTCCGCACTCAGCATAGAACTTATGGACCGGGAGACGGGGCAGGCAAACTTTGGCCTGTCTAGAGAAAAGAGATCAAGGCGAAAGATGGGTGCCACAACTGACCCCCCCTCCACTACATATACGGCGGAAGACTGCCACCAGTTCCTCTCCGATAGTGACATACCAACGCTCTCTGACACCGATAAAGACACCCTTGACGAGGACTTGACAGACGAGGAGATCCAGAAGGCTATAATCCATATCCATCCAGGAAAGGCGATGGGGCCCAACGGGACTCCCATCAAATTTTTGGTTGCCTCTCAGGTAGCCCCACACTTACGGGCCATGTACAATGAAAGTTACGAACAAGGAATTCTGCCGAATGACCAACGCCTGGCATCCATAGTTGTGATTCGTAAACCAGGGCAGCCCATTGATAATTGCGGTTCGTATAGACCAATTTCACTAATTGACGTAGAGATTCCAGCGAAAGAACTTCCCTCACGGCTGGTCGCGGTCATCTCCTCCTTGGTTCACCCGGACCTGGCTTTATGCCAGTAAGGAACACAGCACTTAACATCCGGTGCCTCCACAATGTGCTTGCACGTCGGGAATACATGGAAGAGGACGCAGTAGTGATGTTCTTAGATGCCTCCATGGTGTTTGATTCTAGCTAGTGGCCATACTTATTTGAAGTCCTGAAGAGGATTGGATTTGGCCCGAAGTTTCTGGGATGGTTGAAATTGCTTTATACGGATATACAGGGCCAAGTGCGAGTAAACAACTAAACATCTCGAACATTCACATTAAGAAGGGACACCCGACAGGGCTGTCCTCTGTCCCCACTGGTTTTTGCCCTGATGTTGGAACCATTGGCTGCCTGGGCGCAGCGAGATGTCATGGTGAGGGGCTTGAAATGGGCGGAGGGTCATTAAGACCGAATATCCCTCTACACCGATGATATCTTACTTTACCTCACCTCCCCCTGTAGATCTATTCATGGGGTGTTAAATATCTTCACAAACTTTGGGAAATATTCCGGCTACGCCATAAACTGGAGCAAGTCTGTGTTGTTCGTGCTCCGAGGTCAGGTCCCATGTCTCCCAGTGGATTGCACTGTGGAGGGGGCCATGGATGGCTTCCGCTATCAGGGAACATATGTAACTTCGAACCCCACTCCTTTTTATAACCATAACCTAGCACCCCTGTTGGCTCGGGTGCGTGCGGATGTGAAGCACTGGAGATCTCTATCTCTTTCGTTGGTGAGCCAAGCTGCTTTTTTAAGATGCTGGCCCTCCCACGCTTTCTCTACATACCTCAGAATTGCCCACACCGGGTCTCAGATGCCTACTAGAGTGAAGTCTGAACCCTGCGATGGGACGGTAGAGCTCCTCGTATTGCGATGAAAAAGCTGACAAAGGGGTGGTATGACTGGGGCATCGCCCTCATAGACCTTAGGCTCTATTACTGGGCATCACAGTTGGTGGGAGTGAATCACTGGATATACCGCTCCCCTATCGATCCTGCTTACCTACTGGATAGGTATCAAACTGTGCGAACTGGATACTTGGGGGCACTGTACTCAAAAGTTAGCAAGGGGCGATATTTTGGGCCTACCTCTCACACTATAACGATCTGGCATCAGGCAAACTCCTGTCTGGGTTGGTAAAATGTCCTCACAAAAGGCCATAGACTGGTACGCTTGTGTCACCAACCTGGCTCTGACAAGTGGGATACTATAGGGATTTCTGCGGTCGGGGATTTGATTAAAAAAGGTTTGATCCTTAGGTTTGAGGAGGTTGGAGAAAAATATGAAATGGCCCAAGGGGAAATATTCAGATACCTGCAAGTTAGACACCATAGCTTTGCCCGACCTCACCGACATACCGGAGTCATCACCGCTGGAAGATCCACTGCTCGACGGACGGCTACACTTAAAAGCTATATCACTGACCCACAAGAAACTATGAAACAATCTACCTAACACTCTCCACAAACTCAGAGAGCAGTGGCAGAGAGACCTAGGACCCATTGACGATGAGGACTGGCAAACGGCACTAATGTCCCCCAGAGAAGCAGCTATCACCCTCCACTTCTGACTGTTACAATTGGAAATTCTACATACATCATACTTAGCTGGGGTTACTTTGGCGAAGATAGGTGCTAGATTAGATACACTCTGCCTTAGGGGATGCCAACAAACTGCTACCTTTTATCACACGATTTGGGAATGCCCTGAACTGCGGCGAATATGGGAGGAGGTCACAACTCATATCCAGAATGCCCTGGGTAAAGAAATAATCCTTACACCGATACTAGGTCTTCTTAACATTTGGGCACCGACTGACCTCACGGAGGTGGGACAACAACTGAGTACACTAGCTTTACCCTGGTTAAGTTAGAAATAGCAAGGGTTTGGGGGGCGACAGATGCGCCTTCTCCCCGAGTGTGGGTGAAGGAGTTCGATAAGTGCCTGACTGCAGAAACAGAAGTATTCAAATCACGAGGGTGTCCGAAGAAATGGGATAGGAAATGGGGCAAATGGAATGTCTATCGTCGAAACCTGTGTGTATCCCAATCGGTGCAACTGGAAATGTAGCATGGTAGAGAGCGAGATATTGGAATATTATGATTGTAGTTACTCTCACCTTAGTTATTGTGATGACACATTATACGAATACTCGAAATGTCAAATGGAATGTGTATGTGATTATGATGTTGAAATGAATAAAAAGGATTGATAAAAAAAGTATGGTTATATATGGACAGGGCATTAGCAGGAACAGCCTTATGGAGGATATCGTTCTTGGCCCGCATACATCGCCCCATAAATCTCTACATGTCTTTGATCACCGCGTCCATCTTGAAATTCTGGGACACAGTTGCGACTCGAAGGGGCGTTGCATCGTTCCCCCCCCCCCACTAGTTCAATGTTGGGGAATGGAGTCTTTACTCTAGGCTCGGATGGTGCCTCATTTGGTGTTTGGCAGCAGACGGGTTGCCGCTCTGTATGTCACTTCTTTGAGGAGGAGGGTCCCATCCTGTTTGAGGCCTTGCATGTTGAGTTTACTATCTCGGAGGGAGAGCAATACAGGTGCATTCAGATAAGTCACTGGTTGATGCAGCCAGCAGTGAGGGGAGTGGCACAACAGCACCTGACAAGATATGAGAGGTGGCTTCTTAGCAAGGACTCAGATAGGCGTCTTATTACTAAGCTGTATGGGTTGTTTTGGGATGGCGAGCCAGAGTCAAAATCCCCTGTGCTGCTCCGGTGAGAGATGAAGTTGGGGAGACAACTGCCACCTTGTTGTTTTTAAAACTCCTGTGCCTCCTCAAGCAATATGAAAGCTGTTCCACAAGACAGTTTTCTGCCTTCTAAGAGAGGAGTGCCAATGATTCTCATGAAGGAGAACAATGAGGGATTGAAGGCCTAGGAAATGTTACCTCCCTCCTGCTGGAATCCACTTAAGTGTTCACCCAAAAAGACAGGCATCAAAGGAGAAGCTGCCTTTGAAAGGCAGACGTGTCACACTAGGAAGGAGGACTGCCCCATTGTTTAAGCTGACAGGCAGCAGAGAGTGGTAACCAGTTGTCAAACTGGCTTCCCCAGGGACTTGTATCCCTGAGGTACCCATGCCCCAGGCATGGGCTAGGGAGGTCTGAACACCTAGAGAGGGATCTTGCCATCTTGGGAGTGGGCAAAACGGTGCATCCTGGGATAGCCAGATGACACATTCCACAGGAAGTGGTGCATGTTGGGAGGAAACCTAATAGCCCATTGGCTACCAACCACATCCTGCCCTAAGGCATTTTTAGAGCATAAAGGGGGCACTACTGGCACCTAGACCTCCAATCTCAACCTTTCTGGAAGAAGGATCGAAGGAATGCACTGTTGCACTAAGGGACCAGCAAAGGGAGGCTGCACAGAATACTGCACCTGCTGTACTGGAGGCTTGTGAAGGAAGGGACTGTGTCTTTCCGTGACCTGCTCAAGGAGAGGTTTTCTCCAGAACCCAGCAAAGCCAAGAGACTCAAAGGACCAGTTGGCTGGCCTCCTGCTCGTAGCACAGAGACACAACAGCTGAAAATGTCTGCTGGGGCAAGTTGGTAACCCAGTCGCTACCACCATCGCTGTGCAGCACCAGGGACTAGGCACTGACCATCAGAGTTGCACCCGAGGTCGCTAAGCACAGCAGTGCTATCAGAAGACCAGTTATCAGTCCAGGAAGAATTGGCCTGTGTCCGCAACATTAGGCGACCGGTAGTCCATTGGGGACTACACTTCGGCCAGACCAAAGAGGATCTTGTGGGACATTGACACTGCATCCAGAAGCCCCAACCATCTTCATGGACAGAGGGGCACCTGCAGAAAGACCCCCTGTCGTCTGCGTCACATCCACAGCAGCCTGAGAGCATCTTTAGCATCCTTCACCCCTTACATCGGAACCACTCAATAAGAATCTATTGCAACGTGGATAATGTGCCAGGAACTGCTTAAGGGCTGCTTCAGTGGAGGTAACTGTTTCTAAGGATTTTGCTGGTATCCCTGACTAGCTCCCTGCTGGAGTTGGTCGCCCCAAGTACTTTTACCCGACTGCATCAACACTTACCCAAGATTTCCTTGAAAAAGTTTCCAAGTGTCAAATTTGTTGAATATGCCACGGCTTGCTTGTGGTTGAGTGAAAATGTTTGGATTAATTCTTGTAAAGTCTGTATCTTGGGAACCCTCTGGTGGATCTTTTTGGTTCTGGTGTCAAAATGTACATAACAATTGTGTTTTTATAAATTAGTTCGGGATTTCTTCAGTGTTGAGTTGATTTCTTTGTCAATTGTTTTTCTACTGTTTAAATGCTTTACTCTGTGAGCTTTGCTGCTCTCAGTGCTTCATCTATCCTAGATTGAGCTGAGGGCTTGACAGCGTAAAGGGGTTGATAATTGTATTACACAGTGAGGTCACACAACCACACCATATAATACACCCCATTTCCTCACAATGTTTCTACAGCCACACATGCTACGAATGGATTATTTATCCTGTAAGCATCTGTTTGTGGCATGTAGTGTTGTGAATTCACACGTGCCTACCTGCCTCCCTGGAAGTCAGTGTTTGCTAAAGATATCCCCAATGTCATTATTTATATTACCCGCATGCTGGCCATCCTGTCCTACTCATTACTGCATACATATGCTTACCTGCTATGTGTAAAACAATCTAACAATGGAATTGGCGCTCATGTATGCTCACTACCAGAGGAGTTGATGACACCTTGTGACTTGAAGTCGGTACATGAGAGAGTTGAGACAAGAGTTTGGGGCAAGGACAAGAGAAAGACAGGAGGAAACACAAGAAAAAGAAACTGTATTACATAAAAAAGAATAAAGGAAATGTGTTTAGTACAATTAAAGAAAAAGGGAAGGAAATGAAATGAAAAAGAAGGGAGAAGAAAAATGCAAACAGGGAAAGATAAGTAATAACAAGCATTGGCAAAGCCAAAAGGTCTTTGGCAATGTGCCTTTGCCATGTAAACCGGTTTGGCTGCTGTTAAGCATAGCTAAACGTTAGTGGCTTGGAGTGTCTTAGAGTGGAAGCGGGGAGTAGGGTGTTGTATACTGGATTTGTTGGAGTAGAGTGATGTAGAGTGGAGAAGTGGGAGTACAGTGTCAGAGTTGAGTAGATGGGAGTAGAGTTAAGTGGTTCAGCGGTAGTCTGTTATAGAGTGGTGTGGAGTGGCTGGAGGTGTTGCAGTGAATTGGATTGGAGTAGTTTGGAGTGGATTGGATTGGACTAGTTTGGGGTGGATTGGATTGGGGTAGGGGGGTTTGAGTTGAATGGATTGGTGTGGATGAGGTGTATTGGATTGGAGTGGGGTGACTTGAAGTGGGGTGAGGTGGATTGGAGTAGGGTGGATTAGATTGGTTTGTGTTGGGTGGATTGGATTGCAGTGTAAGAGTGGGGAGGATTGGATTACAGTAAAGTGGTTTAAAGTGTGGGAATTGGGGTGGGGTGGGGTGGATTGTATTGGAGTGGGGTGGACTTTAGTAGAGTGGGGTGGATAGGCGTGGTTTGGTTTGGATTGGACTGGGGTGAATTGGAGTGTGGTGGGCTGATTGAGTTTGATTGAGTGGGCGGACTGAACTGGGTTGCATTAGATTAGGGGAGAGTGGATTGGATCAGGACAGAGCGGACTGGACTGGAGAAGAGTGATGTAGAGTGGAGTAGGGAGAGTAAAGTGTCACAGTTGAGTAGATGGGAGCAGAGTTCAGTGGCAGTGTGTTGTAGAGTGGGGTGGAATAGGGTGGAGTGGATTGAGGTAGTGGGATGAATTGGATTGGAGTAGTTTGGGGTGGATTGGATTGAAGTAGAGTGGTTTGGTTTGGTTTGGATTGGAGTGGAGTGGATGAAGTGTATTGGATTGGAGTAGGGTGGATTGGATTGAGGTGGATTGAAATGAGAAGAATTGAATTGGGGTGGTGCTGGGTGGATTGGATTGGGGTGACCTGCATAGGGGTGGGGTGGGGTGGTTTGAAGTGGTGTAGATGGATTTGGCTTGGTTTGATTGTTATGTTATGATATTGAGATTTTTATAGCGCAAAACAGCTGCCCCAGCGAAGGGGCGTCCCGGCGCTTTAGCTGGCAGCAGAAAATATCAAAACACAACTAAACAAGCACAGAAAGAAACCAGCAAACTATAGTGGGCCTGAAGGAAAGAGGAATGTCTTGATGGCTCTCCTAAAAGCATACAAGTCCTCAAGGGCACGAATATGGGCAGGTAGAGAGTTCCAGAGCTTAGCCGCGAGGTAGCGGAAAGATCGGCCTCCAGCCCGAGAGCATTTGACCCGTGGAACTATCACCAGATTTTGGCCCAATGACCTTAAGGAACGAGAAGGGACATACATAGTAAGAAGGTTAGCCAAAATCAAGGGGGAAGACAATTTGACAATTTTAAAAGAAAGCCAGAGAGTTTTAAACTCGATCCCTTGAGCCATAGGTAGCCAATGGAGCTTCGAAATAGTAGCTTTGGCCGAACAGAACCTGGGTAGGCCCACCAAGGCTCTCGCCGCAGCGTTCTGTACACGCTGCAGCCGAATGATTTCTGCCTGATTGGCACCCAGCAGAAGTGAACTCGCATAATCTAATCGCGAGAGTATGACAGCCTGGATTATCAGCTGTGTGGTCGGGGAGTCAAAAAATCTCAGGGCCGGCCTAAACTCACGCAAAATACCAAAACAGGTAGCGGCTACTTTTTTGATGTGTACGCAGAAACTAAGAGCAGGATCCAGCCAGACACCCACATTTTTCACCTCAGACACTGGAATGGGGGTAGGGCCTAGCTCGGATGGCCACCAATGATCGCCCCAGAGGTTGCTGTGTTTACCCACGATTAAAACCTCTGTTTTCTTTGCATTGAGCTGCAAACAATTTTACGTCATCCAACCTGCCACTCCTATCAGACCCTCTCTGAACCTAGAGGCCATGGAGTCGGCATCCCCACTGAGGGCAACCGCCAGCTGCGTGTCGTCAGCGTAGGAGACCATATTCAGGCCCCACTGCTTGGCGACCGCAGCCAGCGGCTGAACATAAAGATTGAATAACGTGGGGCTGAGTGACGACCCCCTGAGGTACTCCCTGCTCGATGGAATACTGGATTGGTGTGGGGTAATTTGAGTTGGAGTGGGGTGGATTGCAAACACAGAGTCCTGAGCACACGTCAAGTTAATTATTTCAAAACACATGTATTGAGCGAATATTCAGTTTCAAAATGAGTACCAGGAATATGAAAACAAGATCGACAAGATAGTGGTTGATTATTTTCATTTTATGTAATTGTGGTCCTCCTTCAAGAGGAGATCCCAAGAAGAAACCAGCCGAAATGTGTTTCGTCAAAACGGGTAGTAACCCGTGACTCTTCAGGGTGGAAAAAATCCAAAAATAAACGGGATCGGTGTACCGGTGATAATTCTATGGCAGGACCGGAGGCTTCTGATTATGCTGTCTCATTTCTTTACTGCAACAACAGCAGCCAATGAAAATGAAAGTACACATGTAAAAAATAACATTTCTCATGAGGCTTTGAACCACGCCTCTCTTACAACAACCAATCACAAAGGTATCATGTCTATAAATCCTGGAGACACTACTCCGGCCTCCTCTTTCTTTGCTGCTCTGCAGCCCAGATAAGTGCTCTTTCCTTTCATGTTTGCTCTACTACTTGTGCTTTATGCCTTTTACATTGGTTGATGCCATTGACTATTGTTTCTTGTTATTCATGTATATTGCATGGTTTGATTGATCGCTTCACGCTCTCTTGGCACTGTTTAGTCATACGTTGTCCGCTTTGCTCTTAGATTGGGGCGGGAGCTTCACTCCGTTCCCCGCTTCCCTGTGGTGGCGCGTGTTGCGCACCTAGGCCCGTCCAATCTTTCCCCCCGACTTCCAGTCGTCGCTGCCCGCGGCGCACGCTTCGGCTAGCCACACTAGTGAGGGGTTAGCCCCCCCCTCGGGGACGAGCGTACGTAGGAGCCGTTGAGGCCTTACGCACGTCTCGGGGAGCCCGCGCACGCCGTGTTGGCACGCGCAGTTCTCGAAGGTGCCAGATCGACGCTCTGCCCCCGGCTGAAGTGGGGATCGACGCAGCTTGGGCCAGGAGCCGTGGGCGATTTCCGTGCTTTTGGGCAGCTTACAGTGGTTCAGGCGACATACCCTTTTCCTCCATTAGTCCTGGGGTGGGACTAGTCCTTGCTCTTGTTTTCCTGGTATTTCCGGCTCCTGCGCCTGGCACCCCCCATCCTCGACGCCCTTGCTTGGGCTGGTCTTTGCTTCCCGCTGGGGATTGGAGTTGGAATTTTCGGATTCCTGATTGCGATGGCAGACGCTGACTACTGCGAAGAGGAGGATGCTGCGTATGGTTATCAGGGACAGCAGGAATTCTATGAAGGGGACTCCATGGAGGAGATCATAGACAAAAAACTCGATGCCAAATTGGATAAAGCCCTTTCCTCGGCCCTCTCCCCTTTGGCCAAGAAGTTGGACCTGCTGGTCCCGGGTAAGCCGATACCCGCTCCGGGCAAAGATTCCCTTCACCCCCCTCCCCCGAAGAAGGCGGCTCTGGACCTTTCCTGGCCGCATGCCTGTTACCCCTCCCCCCAATTCCCCCCTGGTTATCACCATGACGGATACTGGCACTGATACCGATTCCTCGGATGCCGCTCCGCGCAAACGCACTGAAAAGCGTAAACACACTTCCCCGGTCATTCCCACTCCCTTTTTATTTGATCCGACGGACATTGTCCACCCCAGATCATCCGACTGGGTTCCCCCTCCTGCAGTGGCGACCTATCTGGAGACTCATCTCCGCAAGGGATTCGACAAGGAGGTTCGTGCCCGCCTGAAATCTGAATGCCCGCGCCCTGATTTGCCCCACAAAGTGGCTCTCACACCGGACATAGATCCTTCCATGACCACTTTTCTTAAAAAGTATAAAAAGGACCCGAAGAAAGGGATTGATCGCGCGCTCCGAGCGTGCCAAGATAAGGTCCTCGACCTTTCGGGCCCGTTGGCCAAGATCCTGGAATTGGCCCTACAGGCGCAAGAGACTGGTGCCGCCATACACCCTGAGGTTCTGGCGGGTTGGGCTCAGAGGGCCATTTGTATGCTGGGCAACGCAAATTGCGCCCTTGCCTCGGAACGGCGGAAGTCTGTCCTTCTCCGGATCGACCCCCAGCTGGTGGAATTGGCTTCCTCGGAGCCGTGTCCTTTGGCGGAAGGACAGTTGTTTGGGGACAATTTCGTTAAAGATATTGCTAAATTTGTGAACACTTTTGCTTCTTTGGTCAAGTCTCAGGCATCGCTGAAATGTGTTCTGCAGGTCTCTGGTAGGGCCGGGCGTGGCAGAGGACGCTCGACCGGCCGCTACTCAAATCCTAGTCCTCAAATAGGTTACGCCCCTAGATGGGGAAGAGGGTACACACAAGAACCGGATCAAGTCGGATTTTACCCGTCCCGATCACGCGGCTTCAGGTGCCGCTATAACAAAGGAATCAATCGAGGCTACAAGAACTTCGATAACCAATCTTCCGGTAAGTCTCTCTCTTCCTTTACTTCCGTTAGGGGGAAGATTGCGCCATTTTGTCAAGAATTGGGCAGCTCTCACTTCAGATGTGTGGGTCCTTCGGACCGTCCAGGGTTACGAGATAGAGATGGTGTCTTGCCCCATTCAGCCCCCCCCCGTCCTCTCCTTTTTTCCCATCTCGAACAGAGTTTTATAGACTCAGAACTAGACGAGCTTTTGGCAAAACAGGCTATTGCTGTAGGACCCTTCCTTCCGGGAGGCTTCTGCAGCAACGTCTTTCTTGTCCAAAAGAAAGGAGGCGGTCAGCACCTCGTGTTAACCTTGAGGGATTTCAACCCCTTTGTCACGTATCGGCATTTCAAGATGGAGGGCATCTATCTTTTGCCAGACCTTCTATTGGAAAACGATTGGATGGTCAGACTGGACCTGAAAGATGCTTACTTGACGGTCCCAATCTGCCCATCACATCAAAAGTTTTTGCAGTTCCCCTGGAAAGGGCGTTGGTTTCGTTACGAGGTACTTCCTTTCGGACTGTCCTCGGCCCATTGGGTGTTCACCAAACTAATCAAGCCGGTGGTCTCCCGCCTCCGGGAGATGGGCGTTCGGTTGATTGTCTATCTAGACGATATGCCGATCCTGGCACAGGACCGGTCCCTCCTTCTCACGCATTTGGAGTGGACGACGTCCTTATTGCAGAATCTGGGATTCGTGATCAACACCAAGAAATTGGTGCTGATACCGGATCGGCAGATGGAATTCCTAGGCTTCCTGATAGACTCGGTCTCGGCCCAGCTTCTCCTTCCTCTGCCGAAGATCAGGTCGATCAAGAGAGAGATCGCAGCTACCCTGGCCAAAGAGAAGATTTCTTTGAGGGTTTTGGCACGGATTGTGGGCCTTCTGGCCTCGTCGATTCAGGCCATTTTTCCCGGACCTTTGCATTACAGAGCCCTGCAGAGGCTCAAGATCTTCTACCTACAGAGAAACTTTCAATACGATCATTTGATCCCTCTCTCCTCCGAGTCCAGGGAGGAGCTTCAATGGTGGCTGGACCACATGTCGGCCTGGAACGGCCGAGCTATTTTCGGCACAGCCCCGGATGTGGTGGTGGAATCCGATGCCAGCCAGTGGGGCTGGGGCGCTCGCTGCGGCGAGTTTGCCACAGGAGGACGTTGGTCTGCAGACGAACTATCACTTCACATCAATTGTCTAAAGCTTCTGGCAGGGTCCTTTGCCATCAGATCTATCTTGCCGCTGAAGAGCAATTGTTGTATCCTCCTTCGGATGGACAATGTCTCCGCGGTGCGATACATCAATCGATTGGGCGGGACGAAGTCCCGGATGCTAGTGCACATTGCAAAGGAATTCTGGCACTTCTGCCTGGATCGCAGGGAAACTCAATCAAGTAGCGGATTGGCATTCCCGATTTCTCCGGGACTCCAGCGATTGGAGACTCCATCCATCGCTGTTTTCCCAGATCATGTCAGTACGAGGCCCATGTCGGATAGACCTGTTTGCCTCGCGCCTCAATGCCCACCTTCCTCTGTTTTACAGTTGGAGACCGGACCCGATGGCACTGGGGACGGATGCGTTCCTTCATCATTGGGGACATCACAGGAATTATGTGTTTCCACCGTTTGCGCTGATCCCGAGAGTAGCGGCATTGCTGCGCCGACAGGAGGCGACGGTGGTGCTAGTAACGCCTTATTGGTCGACTCAGTCGTGGTTTCCCACACTGTTGGAATTGTCAATAGACCTCCCCTTCCGGCTCCCAGTCTTCCCAACGCTTCTGCAGGACCCAGTGGGAACGTGCCACCCCCTGGTCCTGCAGAACCAGCTGTCATTAATGGTATGGACGCTCTCCGGAGACATGAACGCCTTGCAGGCCTTTCACGAGAGGTTTCCAGCTTTATGCAGCAAGCGTGGGCTCCTTCCACCCGAAAACGATACTCTGCTTCGTGGAAGAAGTGGGTGGGTTGGTGCCTTTCAAAACAGGTGGATCCCGTGGGATCAAATATAACAGAGGTACTGAACTTTTTGTCAGAGTGTGCGACTTCTGGCCTGGCCTACAGGTCGGTTAACAACTTCAGATCTGCTATTTCTGCTGGTCACGACCACATAGATGGTAAACCTGTGGGGATGCATCCCTTGGTATGTAAGTTACTTAAAGGTGTGAGTGTGGCCAACCCTCCTCGGCCCAGGTATTCCACCATGTGGGATGTTAATAAGGTTCTGAATTTGTTGGAATCCTGGCCCGATAATGGTGATTTGTCTCTGAAACAGCTTTCTGCCAAGCTTACTATGCTATTGTGCCTTATTTCATGTCAGAGGGTTTCAGATGTCTGGGCTTTGGACTTGGCTGGGAGGATGTTTTCACCCCAAGGTGTATCCTTTGTCATTACTAGACGTACTAAGACCATGTCCCGTTCAGTTGATTATCCTGCCTTTCCTCATAACGGCAGGCTGTGTGTTCTTCAGTGTCTTAAATGTTATGAGGAGCATACTAGTGTACACAGGGCAGATCCTCTGGGACAGTTATTGATATCCATTCAAAAACCGTTCAAGCCAGTCGCTGCTGCTACTTTAGCCAGATGGGTCAGGTGGATCATGTCGGAGGCCGGCATTGATATTTCTGCTTATGGGGCACAGTCTGCGAGGGGTGCGATGGCTTCTAAGGCTTATTTATTGGGTTCCCGCTTGGAGGACATTCTGAAGGCAGCTGACTGGTCCTCATACTCAATGTTTAAGGTGTTTTATTACAATCCGATTCCTCATGTTTCTGATGCTGTGATTGACGAGCTTTAATGTGAGCTTTGAACCAGCATAATCAGAAGCCTCCGGTCCTGCCATAGAATACAAAATTTTCTAGCTATCGCAACAAGAATTTTAGATTCTATTAAGGACACGGAGGCGAGGATTATCCCACCCGTTGGGACTGTTATACAACTGTTGTTGTTTACGTGGTTTTACCTAACTGTTTTGCCCACCCTTACAACGATCTAGGTTGTGGTGGAAACTTTTCTCAAACTTCCCTTTTTCTGTTCTAGGAAACGACTCCAACAAGAGTTGAAGACCGCCTGTGCTTTTGGCTACCGCTCCTTCCGGATGGAGGTTTTCCTTTCGATTCAAGATTTCTCCGTTGGGGATTCTGATGGATCTGTTTTCCGTTGCAGTATTAAACTTTTCAGTGTGATGAGACTGTTACTGACTGTTCGCGCAAAGAAAGAGGAGGCCGGAGTAGTGTCTCCAGGATTTATAGACATGATACCTTTGTGATTGGTTGTTGTAAGAGAGGCGTGGTTCAAAGCCTCATGAGAAATGTTATTTTTTACATGTGTACTTTCATTTTCATTGGCTGCTGTTGTTGCAGTAAAGAAATGAGAAAGCATAATCCTCGCCTCCGTGTCCTTAATAGAATCTAAAATTCTTGTCGCGATAGCTAGAAAATGTTGTATTCCAACCCGGTTCTGAACGGGTAATAATGTAAAGAAAGGCCAGTGTATGCCGATAAGGTTAAGTGAAAACGAGTCCCAAGTAACGGGAGCCTTGTCATTTACGGGCGGGTACAGCCGTCAATTCCAGAAATGCTGCAAGTGCAGCGCAAGTTGCCGAAAGCTGTGCTGAAACCGGATACGGAGTGGGGTGTATTGAGTTGAAGTGAGGTGCGATGGATTGGATTCGGGGTGAAGCAGATTTGAGTGGTGCAGATAGGAATGAGGTCGATTGTTTTGGATTGGAGGGTGGCAGATTGGAGCGGGGGAGACTGTTTTTGCATTTGTCACCCCGAGTGGGACGGGTATGCTCAGACGTGAGTCCCGTGCTCTCCATGCCACTGGAATCAAGCTATCCTGGCTGATGAGGGCTGAAAGCCCGAAACCGGTCCTAGGATGCTGGTTTCCAGTCCAGGGAGGACCTGGCTTGGCAGTTTGGGCTGGACAGTTCCCATGGGGCACAGGGTCAAAACTGATTTGCATATGGCTAGGTTCAAACTGGAATGGCATGGTGAGCAACAAAACAAGAGATGTAGGCCCAGATCTCTGTACTGGGGTGAATGCATGACATTGTTCTGCATTCTGTCCATCAACTTTTTATTTTTTTTTTTTATTTTTTAAATAAAAAACATATTTTATTGAATTTTCATGGTACAAAATGGGCCTTGGCCCTCTGTATACATTTTGAAGGCATATATTATCAGGAGTATCAGTAAATACATGAAACTGTAACGTCTGCAGAACTCGCAGGCAAAACAACAAAAACATGGCACAGGTAGTCCCAGACCCCATGAAGCTCAGCGAATCTGAATGTGGACAAGTTTGGACGGCAGTGTTACATAGTCTAGGCTGCTCAAAAGTTAATCGTATGTAGAGGGCAGTCTTATGAGGGGTCCGTGGAACGTAGGAGGGCAGATCTATGCCCTGGTAAGTCGCCCAGTTGGACCATATTTTTCCATGCTTCTTGGAACAGCCCCGGGCCTGGAAGACCGCAATCTCCACTCCCATGCCTCTATCTCGGGCCTTCTTCCACCCACCTATTCTTGGAGGGGACGTTCCTTTCCACAGCTGGGCAATGTCTCGTTTGGCAAGGGAAAGGGCTAGGAAGAGCAAATGTTGCTCATACCCGTTCCCACCAATCCCATCAGTACTATGAAGTAGGAACAACAGCGGGTCAAATGGGAGATCCCACAATAGGACTCGTCCTAGGCAGGACGCAATCTTATCCCAGAATGGTTGTAGTGTGCTACAGCTCCAGACTGTGTGCAGGAAAAGCACCCTCCTCCCTCTCGCTTCTAAGGCACGTGTCTTTTTTAAATTTAAATTCTTTTAAAGCTCTAATCATTCTACTCAAACAGAGATATTTACATCAGTGTAAGGAAATTTTACATAAGATGTAGGAGTCACAAATTATCCATAATTGTAAGCATTATATGTTAAGAGTACATGGTCTGGAGTAACACAAATTCATGATAAAAATGTAAAGCAGTTACTAGAGTTGTCTGTACTAATAATGCTTTATTACTATCCGAAGAAACCGTTTTTAGCAACTTTCAAATAAATGATAATTAAAATAAGGTTTTAAACACACACCCTGTAGTTTGAAAGCTGCTCCTTGATGCCAGTTCGTAGTTCACTGTGCTACTGTCCATCAACTTTTGTTTTTGCACTGGAGTGAAGCAGATTATTTTCCAGTGGAGTGAGGTGGATTATTTTACATTGGAGTGGGGCAGATTGGGTGGGACAGATTGTTCTGGATTGGAGTGGGAAATATTGGATTGGGGCAGATTGTTTTGGATTGGAGTGGGGTAGGTTGTTTTGTATTGGAGTGGGGCAGATTATTTTGCATTGGAGTGGGGCGGATTATTTTGCAGTGGAGTGAGGAAGATTGTTTTGGATTGGAGTGTTGAAGATTGTTTTGGATTGGAGTGAGGTAGATTGTTTTGGACAGCAGTGGGGCAGACTGAAGTGGAGCAGATTGGAGTGGGGAAGATTGTTTTGTATTGGAGTGGGGTGAATGGTGGTGGATTGGATTGGGGAGGTGGTTTGATTAGAGTGGGGTATATTGGATTGGTGTGGGGTGGATTGGATTGGTGTGGGGTAGACTGAATTGGGATTGGTGTGGGATGGGTGGATTGAATTGGGATTGGTGTGGAGCGGATTGGATTGGTGTGGAGCAGATTGGATTGGTGTGGGGCAGATTGGAATGTGGTGGAGCGGATAAGAGTGGGGCGGATTGTTTTGGACAGCAGAGGGGCAGAATGGACTGGGACAGATTATTTTAGATTAAATTGGAGTGGGGTGGATGGTGGTAGATTGGGGTGAGGTGGATTGATTAGTGGGGTAGATTGGACTGGGGTACATTGATTGGTGTGGGGCAGATTGGATTGGCTTGGGTTGGATTGGATTGGTGTGGGTCGGATTAGATTGGTGTGGGTCAGATTGAATTGGTATGGGTGGGATTGGATTGGTGTGGGGAGGATTGAAGTGGGGCGGATTGTTTTGTACTGAAGTGGGGCGGATTGTTTTGGATTTGAGTGGGGCGGATTGTTTTGGATTGGAGTGTGGGCAGATTGTTTTGGATTGGTGTGAAAACTGCAGAAATTATCGAAGCCATTTTGTTTGTGGCATCCATTTTAGTCAAACTACTTTGTAAATGGGTTAGACCTGCACACATTTCTGAGTCCATTTGAAACTCAAATTTATGTGTTTAAATTATGATAAAGTAGAATCTGTTTGTGCGTGCTGCTGCGTGAAGGGGTATAGCCCTAACCCCTGTGTAAGACTTGCATAAAAGATGACCCGGAAGAAATCCGAACCTGCGCAGTGCACAGCAAGTGTCCCTAAGGTTTTAGCTGTTTCATCCTGTTTCATACAATTTTATGGTTACAATGAAACTTTACTCCAACTTGTTTTGAAATAATGTATTTCTTTTTTCATCATGCATTTTGCACACGCCAAAGAGGTACATGATCGTAAGATACACAAATTCAGAAGAGACACTATCGATTACAAATTAGACGAGGTATACTCGTGGGCTGAGGCATAAGCCCAGAAGAGATTTTTTAGAAAAACAGGCAACATATCTTCTGAAGAAAGCGTAGTGAATGATCAAGAACTATCTTTGCAAAAACCTCTAGCACCAACAACATCTGAACAAATGAACAGGTTTACGGAACGTTCAGCATCTACATCTTCTGATAAACAGTCTTTTTTGGCGCAAGGCCAATCTTCAAACCTCCCTCAAGACAAATTCAATCCTCAAAAAGAAAATTAACCCGCAGGGGACAAATCAAAAAAAGTCATGTGGTCCGGCAGACCCCAGTGAAACTTCAAGAAATTAAGAATTTAGTGATGCATATATCCAAAAGCAGTTTCAGTGCAGAAGAAACTTGTGTACTAAATAAAGGCATGTCATAGGTCCCTACGTATTCATCTAATGCATTAGAAATGGAAGTGGCTTTATTCAAGTTTGTACGAAAATTGAGACTGAGATGGTTCTTTTTCACCACTATGCAACAGCAGCAGCAAACAAAACCACCATCAGTCTTTCGCCCCAAAAGCAACTATATGACTCAATTTTTGCATAAAAGCCTTGATAACTTTGAAATGTTAGTCAAAAAAGATCTGGAAAAAATAAATTACAGGATACCCAAGCACACCAGCTGAACAAAGAAAGAGATACACTTCCTTAACTCTTTGGGACAGGGCAAGCAGGTAACCTTTCAACCGGCAGACAAGGGTGGATACAAATTTCTGTGAAAGATGTGTGAATATACATGTTAACAACACTGAGACCTATATTCAGCTGGATACAGATCCCACCAATGAATTCATGAAACTGCTGGAGTCTATTTTGTTAAAAGCTGAGAACATGGGTTTGATTCATGGGAATACCGGAAGGTTTCTACAGAATACCTCACCTAAAACACCGCATATATATATATGCTCACAAAGACGCTGTAAATCCCCCTTTTCGACCAATAGTAGCGGGATGTGGTTCCATCTACCAACCTATTGGACAATATTTGGATTACTTTCTACAACCGCTTGTACAATCATGGGACACATATGTTAAGGACACCACTGACTGCCTGAAAAAACTAGAAGCCATAAGTCATCATTTCAAGGAAGAGGTTTTACTGTGTACCATCGAGGTAGTGGCTTTATACACTTTCATTCCCCATAACGAGGGTTTAGATGCAGTGGAATGGAGACTTTTACAGACAGCTACACAGCATGATACAGGAGTATTCCTTTTGGAGCTACTTCACTTCTCGCTGTATCACCGCTATTTTTCCTGGAAAGATACATTTTTCCTACAATGCACAGGTACATCTATGGGTTTTCCTGGAGCTCCTTCCTATGCCAACACCTACATGGCTCATTTTGAAGACATGCACATATTACATAATCCTAGATGGCAAGAAAACCTCATCGCATACATGCGCTATATAGATGACATCTAGGTCATCTGGAGAGGTACACGTGACTTGTTGGAAGGCTGCATTAATGAGATAAATCAATGTAACCCACGGATTCAATTTACGTTTATCATCCATCCATTTCCTGGATATTGAAATCCAAAAGACCACAATGGGGTTAGAGACTTCAGTATACAGAAAACCCACGATGTAAATAACGCTTTACAGTACACAAGCGCCCATCCAATCTCTCTTAAAAAACATTTGCCTGTGTCACAACTCATTAGAATATAATAATTACATCCCAGGAGGAACCTCTAATAGAGAAACAACTTAACATATATAAAAGCAGGGGATATCCTGCACAAGTTTTGAACGCTGCTAAAGAAACAGTTGCACAGAAGAGACGGGAAGACTTATTACAGAAATCTGTTAAGTCAATCAAAAAACGGGAAGTGTTTGTCATAAAACATTCAGCGCAATCTACTAAAATCAAAAGAATCATAACCAAATGCTGGGAAGTTATAGAACAAGAGGTTTACTTTGCATCACACCTATCTTTGCTCATAATCGTTCAAAGAACCTAAGGGAAATGTTAAAACCCAGACCCATTTCTTCTACCCAAACCCACAGACGGATGAGGAAATGTTGGAACTGCGTCCAATGTGGCAACATAATTCCAAGAAATACCTTCTCTCAGCCTCACACAGGGCAAAAAATCCAGTTGAGACAAACTTCAGATTGCAACACAGAGGGCATTATTTATGCAATCCAATGTACGTGTGGACTGACCTATCTGGACAGAACATCACGCAAAATCAAAACGCATCATAGAGCACAAAAGCATGATTCGCAATAAAAATTGCAACTCCTGCCTTGCCGCACATTGGGTTAATACACCAAACTCTATCCCCCAGATCAGGTTTACTGTATTAGAAAAAAATTATTCTGTTCCTTGATTAAATTCCTAGGCACTATTATTCCAGGAGGTCTCAATGACCATTATGAATTGTTATGTTTCCTGTAAACACATACCTCCATTAACATGGTACAGGCCTGCACTTTCTATATCTTGTTGATTTCATTATGTATCATTATGAATTGCTATGTGTCTGGTTAACATGTACTCTCATTACCAGGATGAAGGATTGTGTTTTCTGTCATACGCTGATTTCTCTATGAACTTTGTATAGGTTTTGCACACGCAGATTCCAATTTGAACAATGAACATTGTACAGGATTTGCACACATATATGATCATTAGCCTCCTCACTTTTTGTTAAGTGTCCAACGTAGTTTTCGTAGTTCTGTTTTCTTTCACTTTTATCGACAGTTCTCATTGCTCACCTTATTGATTTATCAGTTTATCACACCACTTTTGTTAGTCTCAGAGTACTATTCGGAGATTCCCTGGTGCACTGAATGGCTTGCAACTCTCCCAAGCACTTTTTTTCAATAAGGTTTGTAACCCTGAGGTAGAGCGCCTCATTGTGGTTTTCAGTGGCAGACGTATAGTTAAGCATGAACAAAGAGTTACTAATAAAGTTATTCACTTAATCACATGGTCTTCTTAAAATCGAATACGTCACCACTTAAGTACGCTTGTGAACAGCCGTGAGGATACATGGGTTCTATCCACTGTTACACGCTAGCAAGAGGTGAGCATCTAGTTGGTTTGAATAGTGCTTTGTTACCACAAATATATCTTTCGGCAGTCTTGTTTGACATCGACTTGATGTCTGGTCTTTTGTTTCAGATTCGGAGATTACAGTCTCATACTCCGGTAAGACAGTTTGAATACGAAGAGCACAGGGTGTTTTCACTTTTTAGCTATTTTAGTGCCACATAAAGTTTGACACCGACTTGATGTCTCGTCATTCTTTCAGATAAGGAGATTACATTTTCATACTCCGGTAAGACAGTTTGCATATGTAGAGCACGGGGTGCATTCATTTTCAAGCTTTTTCAGCGCTTCTTACATATGTTTTCGTTTGATTCCCGTGCAGAGTGGATATCGTGCTCTTCCTCGTAAGACGCAGAAAGCAAGACGCAAGGAAGTTTGAGTATCATATTCTATAGCTACAATTTGTGCGCCCACGAAGTGGGGTACTTTGTTTCTCTGGCATTATTTACTTAGAGGCACATCATTACGTTTCAATTACGGTTGACCTCTTGGACACTTACTCTAATTTCTTTCACCATTTCGGACACTTTTCTTCGTTGCACCGAAGTGAGCAAATCCTTCTTTCTTTTTAAAAAAATGTACCATGCCTTTAGGCAGACTGTGAACTGATATCGTTGTCTATTTTAATTTTTTTATTTTTGTAGTTCCACACAGAAGTTGCTTCAAGTCACGTATCTGATCACTACATCGTTGTTACTGCATTACATGTACCCCTGAAGAAGGGTTTAACAAACATGAAATGCATTGGGTCGCATTTGAAATCTTGTGATAGCAGGATTGCACTTGAAGTTGTTATGTTTATAACACAGAACATTAAGCTATCACATTTATTGTTTGCTATTTTTAATGTCTTATGTTTTCAACAAAAATTTCAAAATTCATGATGGAATAAAAAAATACATTATTACAAAACGAGTTGGAGTAAAGTTTCATTGTAACCATAAAAATTGTATAAAAGAGGATAAAACAGCTAAAACCTTAGGGACAGTTAAACTGCGCAGGTTCAGATTTTTTCCGGGTCCTCTTTTATGCACATCTATTTTAGTCAGCCATGTGCTCGCCATGTGCTTCTCCTGTCTTCACTGTTGCCTGCTCTTGCATTTTCTTGAGTCATGAACTATAATTAACTTCCTCAGTGCTGATCCAGAGCCTTGCACATGCTCAGAAAGACCTGTAGATGCCAGAATGCATCTGTCTCAGTGTGTAACTGTCAGGCTGTTTTACTGATATAAGGAGAAGTGACTCCCCTCCCACTTTGCTGACTAAGACATATTTTAATGCCCATGTTAGTCAACAACTATTCCTGTATGTGCCAGAACCTCCCCTTGGTCTCATGCTGATCAAGCAATAAATGTATATAAAAGGCCCCTGGTTTCTGTACTCCTTGTACTGCCTCAAACAGTGCCCTAGGGTGATGTATCGATGCAGTCCCACTCATGAGTGAATATTAAATACCCTATTTTTATATTCCAGGTTCCGTGCCAATTTCTTCTTTGTTAGTTTAAAGACCGTTGCATCAGTGAGCCCCTAAAAAGGCTTTTTATTCCACAAATTGGTGCCCGAATAGGGACTCATCAGAAACGCGGCCATCCGAGAGTGCGGTCGTGATGGATGGCAGGAATCCACTGAGGAGGTACCCTGCATGAGGAGACCATTTGTCTTTGCAGACCGACGTGTTCTCCGGTTTGCCCGATCTGACCCTCTAGGTGATGGCCGGTCCCTACTGAGATCTTCTTTGGCGTGAGTATTTCAAAATGACTGTTAGGTCACTCAGAGCTTGGCAGGTGGAGGTTGGAGACTTTGGTTTGGTAAGGTTCTTGTAGCGACTTTTGTTTTGAAAAAACTTGGCCAAGATTTTGGTTTGCTTGTTTGTTTGCTGCAGAAAATAAAGGCAGGTAATGAGGAGATTTTTCTCAACTTTTAGATAATTCTCCGGATAAATACGTATTTTATTATAATATTATATTGCATTGTAATATTTTTGGCATGCCTGCTCCTATCACACTTCGTAGAATGTGTTGCTGTCTTGTTAATGTTAATGTTAATGTTATTGGGATTTGTATAGCGCTCGGCTGCCCCAGCAAAGGGGCGTCCCGGCGCTGCGAGCAAAGCTAAAGACAGAAAAGAAGAAAGCACCAGAAGGGAAGAGGTGCGGTTACTGAAAGAGGTGGGTTTTGATGGCTTTCCTGAAAGCCAGAAGGTCCTGCATGGCACGGATAGTTTCCGGGAGGCTG
Organism: Lissotriton vulgaris; assembly: GCF_964263255.1. Lineage (NCBI taxonomy): Eukaryota > Metazoa > Chordata > Amphibia > Caudata > Salamandridae > Lissotriton > Lissotriton vulgaris. The sequence continues at coordinate 944,401,797 of NC_141695.1, read as the reverse complement.
TTCCAGAGCTTGGCAGCGAGCAGGCTAAAGGATCGACCGCCCATTCTGGCTAGATTGGTGCGGGGCATGACCACCAGATGTTGTCCTTCTGAACGAAGTGACCTCCCAGGAATATATTCCGTCAGGAGGGGGCGCAACATCGGGGGGGAGGCGGTTTTAAGGATTTTGAAGGCAAGGCAGAGTGCCTTAAACGGAATCCTTTTTCCCACCGGGAGCCAGTGTAGTTTTTTCAGAGCTCCAGCCACTAAGGAGTGGCGGGGGAGACCTACTAACGCTCTGGCGGCTGCATTCTGCACTCTCTGAAGTCTGGTAGTTTCCGCCAGGTTAGCGCCCAATAGGAGGGAGCTGGCATAATCCAGCCTAGAGAGGATGGTAGCTTGGACAATTACCTGGCGGGTGTGACAATTGAAGAACTTCAGAATAGGTCTTAGATTGCGCAGGATGCCGAAGCAGGTGGCTGCGACTTTTTTGGTGTGGTGAGTGAATTTCAATGCTGAGTCGGCCCAGACTCCCAAGTTTTTTACACATTCCTTGGGCTCAGGAGGTTGGCCTAAAGTATCAGGCCACCAATTTTCGCCCCAGGATGCAGTGTTTTTCCCCAAGAGCAGTATCTCCGTTTTCCCCGCATTGAGCTGGAGGAAATTGGCCGTCATCCAGTTGGTGATGTCAGTAAGGGTCTGCTTGAAGTGATGGGCCTCCAGACCGTTGTTACCATTGAGAGCTACCACCAACTGGGTATCATCTGCGTAAGATACTAACGTCAGACCCCTCTGTTTAACCACTTCTGCTAGTGGTCGGACGTAAACATTGAACAGGGTGGGGCTCAGAGATGACCCTTGAGGCACCCCCTGTCCAATGTTGTGCTCTTTAGAGATGTAAGGGGGGGTGGAGACTTTGAAGGATCTGTTGGCAAGAAAGTCTTTAAACCATCCCAGGGCCGTACCTGTGATTCCAGCTTCCTCCAATCTCATCAAGAGGGCCTCGTGTGACACCGTGTCGAAGGCAGCACTGAGATCCAACAGGATCAGTGCTGCCGTTCCGCCGTTCCGCCGGTGTCAAGAATGGTACGGAGGTCCTCTGTAACACTAAGCAAGGCTGTCTCGGTGCTGTGACCAGCTCTAAACCCGTGTTGGGAGTCATCCAGAATGTTATTGGTTATGAAGAAGTTGGTGAGGGTGGTGTTGACGTGTGCCTCTATGATTTTAGCTGGCCAGGGGAGAAGTGAGATGGGCCGAAAATTTGCAGGTACCAATATGGATTTAGAAAGTACTCAGCCGGCTCCCCTAAAGGGAACGCCTAATAGGTTTATGTACATTAAATACAGTGTTTCTTCCATAATGTATAGTACATTTTGGAACAGATACACTAAAAAGGATCCTGATCTACGATGGTCAGTAAATGGGTCGTTTGACCTTTAAAAAAAAGATTAAGTATGTCGAGCAGTGTTTGGTAAAGAAGAAAACCGTCAGGCTATGTTTGATTGTGTGCATATGTGGGTGAAAGACAGTGAGGAGAGAAGAAGCTATAGCAGAAAAAAGAGCAGTGCAAGACAATCGTCAGAAGGCCTAGAAATTAAAAAATAAAGAGATGAGGGAAATTAAAGAGAAAGAAGAAAGGGAGCATCATTTAGCGGTAACTAGCCAGTACGCTATTTGGCGCCCCCTTTATCCCATGCATAATAAACCACAAGATGATTCTATTTTATTTAGATAGACCCCCGCCCGTAAAAATACCCTACTGCTCCAGAGACTGAAGTTTCCGATGGCGAGCAATTGTCTGAAGACGAGAACGATAAGGATAAAATAGATGGGCGGGCAACTTGCTCTACTTTGACCACTGATCGTAAGGCCACTCTTAGATCCGCTGCTCGTAAAGCAGCTTATGGGCATGACTAGTTCAAGTTCAAGTTCAGTAATTTGTATAGCGCACTACTCACCCAGAGGGTCTCAAGGCGCTTGAGTGAGGGTGGGTGCATTATTTATCGAATAGCCAGGTTTTTAGCTGCTTTCTGAAGGAGAGGTGGTTCTGTGTGAGGCGGAGGTGAGTGGGGAGAGAATTCCAGGTTTTGGCCGCTAAGTAGGAGAAAGATCTTCCTCCCATGGTGGATCTATTGATACGCGGGATTGTGGCGAGGGCTTGATTGGGTGAACGTAGTTGGCGGGTGGGTGTGTAGAAGGATAGTCGTTTGTTGAGGCATTCGGGTCCTAGGTCGTAGAGGGCCTTGTGTGCGTGGGTGAGGAGACGGAACGTTATTCTCTTGTTGACAGGAAGCCAGTGGAGATCTTTCAGATGACCGGAAATGTGAGCTTGACGGGGGATGTCCAGTATGAGTCTGGCTGAGGCGTTTTGGATGCGTTGGAGTTTTTTCTGTAGTTTGGCTGTGGTTCCGGCGTAGAGGGTGTTTCCATAATCTAGTCGGCTAGTGACTAGTGCGTGGGTGACTGTCTTTCTTGTTTCGGTGGGGATCCAGCAGAAGATTTTTTTGAGCATGCGTAGGTTGTTGAAGCATGATGATGAGACGGAGTTGACTTGTCTGGTCATCGATAGGGAGGAGTCTAGGATGAAGCCCAGGTGACGTGCGTGATCTGTAGGTATGGGTGCTGTGCCGAGAGCTGGTGGCCACCATGAGTCGTCCCATGCAGAGGGGGATGATCCTAAGATGAGGACTTCCGTTTTGTCCGAGTTTAGTTTTAAACGACTGTTCTTCATCCATTCGGCTACTTATTTCATTCCTTCGTGTAGATTGGTTTTGGCGGTGTTAGGGACTTTGGTGAGGGAGAGGATCAGCTGGGTGTCGTCAGCGTAGGAGATGATGTTGAGGTTGTGTTGTCGCGCGATGGATGCGAGGGGACTCATGTACGCGTTGAAGAGGGTGGGACTGAGTGATGATCCTTGTGGTACGCCGCAGATGACTTCGGTTGCCTCTGATTTGAATGGGGGGAGGCGGACTCTCTGGGTTCTTCCGGCGAGGAACGAGATGATCCAGTCCAATGCTTTTCCTTGTATTCCGATGTTGCTGAGGCGTTGTATGAGGGTATTATGACAGACTGTGTTGAAGGCGGCGGAGAGGTCAAGTAGGATGAGGGCAACTGTTTCTCCGTTGTCCAGTAGCGTTCGGATGTCGTCTGTAGCAGCGATGAGGGCGGTTTCGGTGCTATGTTTGGCTCGGAAGCCGGACTGTGAGGGGTCAAGTAAATTGTTGTATTCAAGGAAGGCGGCGAGCTGACTATTGACGGCTTTCTCGATGTCTTTGGCCGGGAAGGGGAGGAGTGAGATGGGGCGGTAGTTCTTAAGTTCAGAGGGGTCCGCTGTGGGTTTCTTCAGAAGGGCGCTGAGTTCGGCATGTTTCCAGCTTTCTGGGAAGGTAGCGGAGTTGAAGGAGCAGTTGATGACATCGCAAAGATGGGGTGCGATGATGGAGTCTGCTTTGTTTAAAATGTGGTGGGGACATGGGTCGGTTGGCGATCCTGAGTGGATGGAGTTCATCGGGCGGATTGTGTCTTCAGTCGTGATTGGGTTCCAGGCGCAAAGGTTGTGAGAGTGCTGTTTTGGTTCGGAGGTGGGTGGAGTGGGTTGTTCTTCAGACAGGTTTCCAAAGCTGTTATGAATGTCGGCGATTTTGTTGTGGAAGAAAGAAGATAGGGAGTCGCAGAGGTCTTGGGAGGGAGTGATGTCGTTGGTGCCGGCGGTGGGGTTGGTAAATTCTCTGACGATGTTGAATAATTCTTTGCTGTTGCGGGTGTTGTTGTCGAGTCGATCCTTGAATGCTGATTTCTTGGTGGATCGGATCAATTGGTGGTGTTTGCGGGTGGCGTCCTTGAAGGTGGTCAGGTTGTTAGTGGTTGGGTTTTTTCTCCAGGTTTTCTTGAGGGTACGACATAACTTCTTGGATTTCTTAAGGTCATCGCTGAACCAAGGGGCCTTTTTGCTACCTTGTTTGATCTGGTGGTTTTTCAAGGGTGCTAATTTGTCAGCGCTGTGGGTGATCCATTGTGTGAGTTTGGTGGCAGCTTGGTTTGGGTCTGATGATATGGCGGGGGGGTTTTGGTTAAGCGATGTGAAGAGTTGGTCTATGGTGATTTTGTTCCAGTTTCTTCGAGGAATAGGTTGTGGTGGGATGTGGGTCGTGGTCTTTTTGTAGCTGAAGTGAACGCAGCTGTGGTCCGTCCAATGGAGAGCCGTAGTGTGATCGAAGGAGATGTGTTTGCTGGAGGTGAAGATAGGGTCGAGCGTGTGTCCGGCAAGGTGGGTGGGGGTGTCAACAAGTTGTTTGAGTCAGAGATTGGCCAGGTTGTCCAGAAGGGTGGTGGTGTTGTTGTCGTTATTCTTTTCCAGGTGGAAGTTGAGGTCTCCCAGTAAAATGTAGTTCTCGGAGGTGAGGGCATGTGGGCTGATGAAATCAGTGATGTCTTCATTAAATTGGGTGCGGGTTCCTGGTGGTCTGTAGATGAGGGTGCCTCTAAGTGTGGTCCTGGGGTCGGTGTGGATCTGGAAGTGAAGGTGTTCGGCGGTTGCGAGGTTATCGTCGGAGCTGGTCGTGATTCGGATGATGTTCTTATGGGCGATGGCGATGCCTCCTCCTGTTTGGTTGGTGCGGTCTTTTCGGATGATCTTGTAAGCGTCCGGGATGGCTATGGCGATGTCGGGCGCTGATGATGCGTTCATCCAGGTTTCTGTAAGGAAGGCGACGTCCGGTGATGTGGTGTCGAGTAGGTCTCAGAGTTGAGTGGCGTGTTTGTGGACCGAGCGGGTGTTCAGCAGGATGCACTTCAGGTGGTTAGGGTCGAAGCTGTGTTTGGAGGAGGAGGATTTGGTGTGGGTCCTGATGCAGGCGAACTTGCATGAGTGGCATGCGAATGGTCCGTGGGTGTGTCCTGGGGTAGCTACGCAGCATTGTGGGGTGCGTCCGGGGTTAAGGGCAAGGAGAGTAGCAGCGTCATAGGTTAAGCGAGTGGGGGGGATATTGCGAGGAGCAGGGGGTCTGGCGCTGGGCGTGGTCCGGGCGCGGACGGGCGTAGACGGGCTTACCTTTGACGCACTTTTGGCGCGCCCGCTGCGCATGGACGCTGCGCGAAGGTCCGTCTGTCATAAATGGATAGTGGCGGGGGCGGAGCGAGGGAGGGGCAGCTGGGAGGCGGGGGCGGGGTAGGATGGTCAGTAGGAGCTGGAGGGAGCGGGGTTGGGGCCGCGGGGGAGCAGCGGCGGCGTGGACGGGCTAAAGGCACAACAACAATGCTGGGAGGTCGTGGGCGCAAGACAAACAATCGCTGGCACAGTCAAGGGCACAATTAGCTGGCACAAAATAAAATGCGGTCGCAGGCACAGCACAAAATTAAATGCGGTCACTGGCACAATCAGCTGGCACAATAGATGTCAATGCAGGCAACGATACCAGGCACTATGGCAGGGTACAATGCGGGTTGCTGGCACAGATGGCAGGGCAGGATGCAGGTCGCTGGCACAAATGGCTGGGGCGAGCTGCGAGAGGAGCGACCAGTTCTGACCGGAGTAGGCTGGACACAGCTCCTAGTCTCGCGCTATCAGTTTAAGGTATGTTTGTGGGAGGGAGGGGCAGCTGGGAGGCGGGGGCGGGGTAGGATGGTCAGTAGGAGCTGGAGGGAGCGGGGGTGGGGCCGCGGGGTAGCAGCGGCGGCGTGGAGGGGCTAAAGGCACAACAACAATGCTGGGAGGTCGTGGGCACAAGACAAACAATCGCTGGCACAGTCAAGGGCACAATTAGCTGGCACAAAATAAAATGCGGTCGCAGGCACAGCACAAAATAAAATGCGGTCGCAGGCACAATCAGCTGACACAATAGATGTCAATGCAGGCAACGATACCAGGCACTATGGCAGGGTACAATGCGGGTCGCTGGCACATATGGCAGGGCAGGATGCGGGTCGCTGGCACAAATGGCTGGGGCGAGCTGCGAGAGGAGCGACCAGTTCTGACCGGAGTCAGGCTGGACACAGCTCCTAGTCTCGCGCTATCAGTTTAAGGTATGTTTGTGGGAGGGAGGGGCAGCTGGGAGGCGGGGGCGGGGTAGGATGGTCAGTAGGAGCTGGAGGGAGCGGGGGTGGGGCCCGGGGGAGCAGCGGCGGCGTGAACGGGCTAAAGGCACAACAACAATGCTGGGAGGTCGTGGGCACAAGACAAACAATCGCTGGCACAGTCAAGGACACAATTAGCTGGCACAAAATAAAATGCGGTCGCAGGCACAGCACAAAATAAAATGCGGTCGCAGACACAATCAGCTGGCACAATAGATGTCAATGCAGGCAACGATACCAGGCACTATGGCAGGGTACAATGCGGGTCGCTGGCACAGATGGCAGGGCAGGATGCAGGTCGCTGGCACAAATGGCTGGGGCGAGCTGCGAGAGGAGCGACCAGTTCTGACCGGAGTCAGGCTTTTGTAGAGGTTCTTGCAACGATTCAGCAATGTTCCGATCTGGAGCAGGTATATTTTTCAGAAACATTAACTTGCGAGATAGGAGGTAGATATAGAGAATATTCTGATACTCTACAACCTGCTGATATAAATGCTGATTATAAAAAGTTATATGATGGCAGCTTTCTTCCTTCACAAGTATCCGATTGTAATGGCTGCCTTTTTGCTGGCTCTTTGGAGAAGGAGAATGATGGAGAGTGACTCCAGCCTATCACCCCCATAGCATAGGGATTAGGACTATAGACAGGGACCCTGTCTTACATATATTAGGGCATTTTCGTGCCATTTTCCTTAAAGTAAGGCTTATGAATTTAAGTTAGGGGATAGATATATAAGTATTAGTTATGATTTGCTTATTTGCTAACATGCTGGGCTATTTTCCATGGAGCTATGCATATTGTGGGCTCCGTAGGCCTTAAACGAGACAGACTCCATTTTGCTTTCTGCCCGGTAGCCGAGAAGGCTTTCTAGGTCAAATGTAGTGTTTTAGTTTCAAGCTGTTGTTCGCTTGGAGAGAACCGGTTCAGGCTGACCCTTATCGAAGGAATGTATTTTTCTCCACTCCGAAGACACAACTTCAGGCCGGCCGGCTGGGAAAGTGTCCTTGGTACGGGGAGGTACAAGAATTTGGTGGGCGGCAGGTTACTGGCCGTGAATTTCCATGAAGGAACGGGCTTTGATATTAGCGAAGGTGTTAGTCAGTTTGTCAGTTAGTCCGTAGGCGGCATCTAGCCGTTAGCATCTCTGCCATTATTCATCTTATGGTGGACAAGTCGCCATCTTTGAAGTCTGAGAAAGATTTAAGACCGAAACTCTCTGAGAAAGACTGAACGAGAAGCAGCGCGGAGCGCACTGATACAGAGAGAGAGAGAGACGGTAGCTAATAATCAGCAAGGTTCCGGTGTCCTGAAGAGAAGCAGACGAGGTTGAGCCTAGCGGTGCAGACGTGTACTTGTGACGGCTGGGGGTGACTGCAAGGCGAGCCAGGATACAGAGACGAGAAGGGAACCTAGATGACTGCCGAGTCCAGACTTCCCCCTAATCAGGTGACCTCCGCCTAACTCTAATAGAATGTGCACTCTAATCTTTACCTTTTCTTTGCAGAAGTTATGTTGCATAGTAATGTGATTTGTGTCTATTGTTAATAAATACCCTAATTCTTATAGAATTATCGTGTACCTGGTGTTCGTGTTCAATCGTGGTAAACTTAACTTCTAGTTGGGAATTGTTTATGTGAACGGATGGGAAATCCCGATCAGGTAAATGGTGATCAAATAAAGAGGGAGTGAGTGGACCTTCGATGCCAAGAGCAGGGAGTACACTATATAATTTGGAACTATATTCAAAGTTATTATTGTAGTTTTATCCCGAGTAGACAACTGAGATATTATCCCAATAATTGTTCATAGGAATGTGGTCGTCGTTGATATGCGGCGTTAATGAGAACACTGGGGGGGATTACCAGTGTGGATACCCACTGGATTGTGGCTTGAGTAAATGAGAACACTAGGAGGTCGAACTAGTGTGTAGTTTTGCAGGATTGCAAACAATTTGGAGAAGAGAGCATTGGGTTCTGCAGGCCCGTGTGTAGACGCACCGGATTGTGTGTCATATCTGCCCTAGGGTAGAACGGTCTGGGCCGGGGTGGCCGCGAGACCAACTGATGTGAATAGGATATTGTAGAAAATCCATATATGTATATTATCATTCCCCATCCTTAGGTGCGACCTGTATATATATCTGTATATCTATCCATTGTGAATATAATCTGAGGAGGGAAGGTGAGTACGTTTTGGCTGGGTCATAGGGGCCCCTGGGGGCTGATCCCATCTAAACAGAAAATCCAGCCATTACATCTGGCGTCACGAACTGTTTACGAAGCCTGTGTGCATTGTGTTGATTTTATCTTGTTGGTTTGCGCTCGGCTTATAAGTTTTGAATTTTGTTTATAATTTGTGTATATACATTTTTGGTGTTAATATGTTTGCGAAAAAATCATCGTCGGTTTTTAAACTGCCGATTCAGATTCCCGGCTGGGAGTCTACGCCTTATGAGGCTTTGGCCCGTGAGTGGGCTGATTCTACTGGTTTGAGTGAAAATTGGTCTTCATGCTTGGAGCAGGCGGAGCCTGCCGATGTGGTATCGTGCTTGCAGAAAGCGCCAGTAGTGAAGGGTGATGAGCTTCCTATTTTAGGACGCAGAGGGTGGATTGTTCTTAATGCATACAGAATATTGCATGAGAGGTTTGTTCAGCTACAGAAACAGTTTAAAGATACGGAAGGACAGTGTGTTGAGTTGCAAAATGTGCATACTTTGTTGCGTTGTCAAAATAAATTGCTTGCCGACAAACTTGAAACATATCAGACCATTGCCGAAAGAGCTGCGGTCCGTATTGCCCGATATAAGTATAAACATCGTCGTGGACGTGTGTCTTCACGCAAAGTGCGTATGGTTGTAGCAAAAGCTGGAATGGATTGGAACCCCGATGAGTGGGACGGTAATATCTGGGATTCTCATACTTCTGACTCCTCGGCAGAGGAGGGTGACAAACGCGAGTCTTCTCGCTCCGGACGTGATTGTAAATCTGCTTCATGTATCGATTTAAGTCCAGATTGTGACCGTGCTCGTTCTTCCCGTGTGGATGACGTAGCTTGCCCTGATTGTGCTGCTAAATCTACGATGCGGGCTTCCTCGGAAGCTCTTCCTGCCGTTTCTGCTCACCCGATTTTTCAACGAAAGTTACAACAGGCCCCTGGTAATCCGGGTGGTATAGCTCTTGATTGTATTGAAGACTTTACTCAGCAGGAGGTTAGTGATATTTTACAACGATTTCGACAACGGCCTGGTGAGGCCTTGCTTACCTGGATGGTGCGTCTTTATGAACTTGGCGCTGCCGGTATTATGCTCGATGCTGTTGATTGCTTACGATTTTGCTCTTTGAGTTCTGATTCTACGATTCAGGATCATTTTCGGAATTATAATGGTGCTGGTCAAATTTCTTTGCTCCAGCTTGCGTCTGACGGCTGTAATCATAAATATCCAACTGAATCTGATTGGCCCACTGATGAGAAACCATGGTACACTTTGCGCGATGCGTCGCAACGTTTAAAAGAGGAAGTCATGAAAACGTCTATCTTCCTTAGTACTGCTGACAAGTTATTGGATGGTCTTTTAACATCTTCTGTGCGCAATCGCATTATCCGTTCTTCTCCTGTTGCTTACAAGCAGGTCATGATGACACTATTGATTAACCAAACTGGCAATCCTTTGTCTGTTGTGCTTGAGTCTGTTCGTCAGCTTGGTGAGCTGGGTGAATGGTTTAAACCTGAAAGACAATCTCGACCTGAGGGTCGTACTGGTGGGGACTATAAGTTCTCTAGACGTGACATGTTTCTTGCTCTCATTGCTGATGGTGTCAAAAGGGAAGACATTGATGGTGAGCCTAATAATCGCTTATGGGAAATGTTTCGTAAGCGTGGTTTGGATCGAAAGGAGGGTGCCCGTCGTGTGCGAAAGAATGAGTATGATCGTGGTTCGGATGACAGTGGTGATGAGAGGCGACGTGTGAATTCTGATCGCCGTGATGATCGGCGCTATGAACGTGATGTATCCCCTCGTCGTAATGATGGGAGGGGGAGAGAGGATGATCGTGAAAGGGGAAGAGATGATCGTGTTTTTAACAGACGACGAGATGCAAGGAGTTATTCCCCTGATGTAAGAAAGAGGGAGGATCGTAACAGACTCTCTGACCGTAACTCACAACTTTTTGAACCTGAAACTAATCCGTTTCGTACTGGAGACGGATACGAACAAGACATTCTAATACCAAAGAAAACCGAGAGTATTTACCCTGATTTGTCTTGGTTGACAGACCGCAGGAAAAATGACTAGGAAATAGGTCAAGCTCCGGTACGCAAGTGGGCCCACAGAGATTACAGACCATATGTAGATATTGAGATTTTTTGGAAACATCGTAATATCCAAAGGGCCCGAGCGTTAGTTGATACTGGGGCGGAGGCCACTTTAATTCATGGTAAGTCGAGAAAATTTCATGGACAGTCTTTTACGATTACTGGTTTGGGTGGTAAAGAGACACCCGCAGTTCAAACTGCACTTGAAATTAAAATTGGTAGGATTCCTCGTAGAGAATACTCTGTGTTGGTTGTGCCACTTTTGGAATACATTATTGGAATTGACATTTTGAAAGGTATGACTTTGCATTTGGATGATGGATACTATCAATTTGGTACACGACAGTACATTTCGACCAGACCCGTACGGGTTGGCCGTTTACGCATGCCACCTATTAAAATACCTTTAGCAACGAAAGTGATTTCTCAGAAGCAGTATCGTATCCCAGGTGGTCATGAAGAGATTACTGCTACTATTCAGGATTTGGTTGACGCGGGAGTCATTACTCCGGTCACATCTGCTTGGAATAATCCCGTTTGGCCCGTGCGCAAAAGTGATAATTCTTGGCGCATGACTGTTGATTATCGAGAATTGAATAAAAATACACCTAAATTGACTGTTGCAGTGCCTGACATTGTCACACTGATTCAGAGAATTCAAAAGCATCCAGGTACGTGGTATGCTTCCATCGATATTGCTAATGCATTCTTTTCAATTCCGATTGCCCCCGAATGTCAGGAACAATTCAGTTTTACATGGAATGGACGTCAAATGACGTTCCGGAGTCTTCCTCAAGGCTATGTACATAGTCCTACGATCTGTCACCGGCTGGTGGCGGAACATTTGTCTGAAGTGCCCACGAATCCACAAGTTCAGGTTTGTCATTATATTGACGACATATTGATTCAAGGTGAAACGCAAGACTAGGTGCAGTCCCATTTAGATCAGATCATTGACTGTTTGCGAGCGAAAGGCTGGGAAATTAATCCTGACAAATTACAAACTCCATCCCAAGCTGTGAAATTTTTAGGAATTAATTGGCATGAGGGTCACAGAGAGGTGATTCCACAGGTTAAACGAAAAATACTTGATTTTGCTGTTCCCAGAAACAGGAAAGAAGCTCAATGCTTTATTGGTCTGTTTGGATTTTGGCGTCAGCATATTCCCCATTTGAGTCAAATCTTAGCTCCACTGTATCGAGTCACTCGTAAAAAGAATGCGTTTGAATGGGGTGAACCTCAACAGACTGCTTTTAATTTGGCTAAAGAAGCTATTCAGTATGCTTTGGATTTGTGGCCTGTGAGTGAAGGTGATGTGGATTTGAATGTGTCCGTGGAAGGCCTGTATGCCAATTGGAGTTTGTGGCAAAAGCAGGGCAGACAAAAAGTGCCATTAGGTTTTTGGACCAAAAAGTTACCTGAGGCTGGTGAGCGCTACTCACCTTTTGAAAAACAGTTGCTTGCTTGTTATTGGGCTCTGGTGGATACCGAGCAATTGACCCTAGGCCATGCTGTGATTTTAAGGCCTGAAATTCCCATTATGCAGTGGGTTTTGAGTTCACCAAAGTCCCATCGAATTGGACATGCTCAGGAGGCTAGTGTGATTAAATGGAAATGGTACATTCAGGACAGGGCACGTGTGGGTCCGAAAGGTGTGGCGGTTTTACATGAGCGAGTGGCGCAGGCGCCCTCCAATGAGATTGAAAGTGAGTGTTCGGTTCCCGTAGTGCAGGAGTCTCCCGTGAAGTGGGGTAAATCATTTGATGATCTGTCCGCGGAGGATAGAAAACATGTGTGGTTTACGGATGGTTCTGCGAAATTCATTGGTGACAAAAGACATTGGAAAGCTGTTTCATATAACCCGATTACACAGAAATTGTTGAGCACAACTGGAGATGGTAAGAGTAGCCAATATGCTGAACTCTATGCAGTTTACCAAGTTTTGAAACAGGAACTACCTGGTACATGTCATATTTTCACTGATTCCTGGTCCACTGCGAATGGACTGGCGGTATGGTTACCAACATGGCATTCTCATAATTGGGAATTGCATTCAAAGGAACTGTGGGGCAGAGAACTGTGGCAAGAAATTTGGGAATTGCTCCCGCAGAGTACTGTAACAATCTTTCACGTGGATGCTCATACTCCAATTGACTCCCTTGACAAATTTTTCCATAATATTGCAGATGAACAGTCTAAAATTTCTGAGGCAGTGGTGGACATGCAGGATTCTGATTTGGCGGGATTGGCGAAGTGGGCCCATCAAAAAGCAGGACACTTTGGAGAGAAAGCCACTAGCAGGTGGGCTGCCGATAGAGGAATTCATATTCCCTTTTCTTTAATTAAAGATGTCATTCTACATTGTCCCATTTGTCAGCATTCTAGGAAAAAAGAGGTGCCTCAGATTGTTCGAGGTCACTTACATCGAGGTAAATTGCCCGCCCAAATTTGGCAGATTGATTATATTGGTCCGCTCCCTATGAGCAGAAATTGTCAATATATTTGCACAGTGGTTGATACTTATAGTGGCCTTTTGGTCGCTTTCCCTTGCAAGAACGCTACCCAAGTGAATACAATTAAAACCCTGGAGCTAATTATTCTGTACTATGGTGTCCCATTCCAAATTCAATCAGATAACGCATCCCACTTTCGTGGAAGATTGGTGCAGGAATTCTGTACGGAAAACAATATTGATTGGGTGTTTCATATTCCATATTATCCACAGGCTTCAGGACTGATTGAGAGAATGAATGGCTTGTTGAAAGAACAGTTGCGCAAGTTGACTGATAACCGTTACAGCCAGTGGAGAGATGTCCTACTTCAAGCTTTATTAATTTTGAATAATCGCCCTTTGTTACATGCTGAATCTCCTTTAATGCGTTTGTTTCCTCCAAATGTTGATGCGAGACCTAATTCTGTATCGAACACCGTCATGTATTGGGAAATTACCCCCGGTGCTTTGGCTCCGTGTAGAGCGACCCCAGGTTCCGCAGGCCTCGACCTGCATGCTTTAAATGATGCTAAATTCCCAGGAAAGGATCGAATCATTGTTGAAACTGGCATTGGTGTCTGTATACCTGCCGGTAGCTTTGGATTAATTGCCCCTAGATCTGGCCTGGCCCTGAAAGGTGTACAAGTGCTCGGAGGAGTAATTGACAGTGATTATCAGGGAGAGATTAAAGTTCTCCTGCTTAATAGCAGTGAGACGGATTTGTTCATCAAAAAGTCTGACCGTGTTGCTCAGTTACTGATTATGCCTGTCTTCAGTGGTGAGATCAAAAAAGGCTCTGCCCCAACGTTGCTAAATGTGCGAGGACAAAAAGGCTTCGGATCGTCTGATCTTCCTGGAGCTAAGATATGGGTGCAATCGCCTAAAAATCCTCCTGAACAGGCTGATATTATTGCGACCGGTCATGACAACACCGTTTTGGTGATGAAGCCAGGGAAAGATGGCTGGGAAGCTGTCCCAGCTGATAAATGTTACTTACGAGAATGATTAAGGTCTGTGTTTGTATTCTTTCAGATCATTCTTTGGATTGCTGCTGCAGGATGTGTCGGCGCTGGACTCCTTTTGGCCTGCTACGCCGGGAGAGGAGAGGATCCACCGACGCCGGTTGATGGGATAATTCGAGCCCCGTGGTCTGCGTGGGCAACTTCGACTAATTTTTGGATTACACTCGCGAAGCGGGTGACGAACTCTCCACATTTCTGTCTTACGCCCATGAAATCAGTCACTGACATTTTAGCGACCTGTTTGGTTGCTGTCCCTGCATCCACTGAGACTTTACGTCATATTTTTAATATATCTAATGCCCGACCTAATGTTATTCTGGGTGATTTTGCGGCCCATGAATTTTGTCCCTCATGTACTGCTCTTCCAGACCTTGATGTCCCTATTCATTCCCGCATTACTACTTTTAATATTACCCCTGGAGACCTATGTTTCATCATGACTTGTGAGCCTAAAGCTATTACTGAGTGCTTGAAGCTGAAGCTCCAAGCCGCTACTTCCTTTTCAGCTCATCAACGTTTGTTATGTTCAAAGAGACTTCCGAATTCATGTCTTTCAGTTAAAAATAATATGACCTGTAAACGTTTATTAGTAGCCACTAGCCATTATCGTTCAATGCTATTGCCAGCTGGATGGCTCTTTTCCTGTGGGAATTCATCTTGGCCCTATATTCCTGCGAATATTTCTGGTGGCCCATGTGCCATCACTAGATTGAGTTTGCTAATGTTTTCCTCACATCCTACTTCACATTCCCGTATTGTACGTGATTCTATGTCATTGCATGAAGATTGTGATTCCTCTGTTCATCTCTATTCCAGATCAGAATATCTTGGTTTAGCTTTTTCTATTAATGGAGTGCCTGCATTGGCCGTTTATAATGCCAAAACAATCGGCAAAATGGCCTGCTGGATGGTTAAGTCCATTAACCAAACATCTACTGTTTTATCTGATCTCTTATTAGACGCCCAAGGTGAACGTAGAGCTATTTTGCAGAACAGGGCCGCCATTGATTATCTTTTGTTGAAACATGGACATGAATGTTCTGATTTTGAAGGTCTGTGCTGTTTTAATTTGTCTGACCATTCTAAAGCTATCCAATCCCATATTGACAAACTCCACGACTTGACTGCAGAAATTAGACAACATATAGATCAGGGTTTCTTTGACTGGCTTTTTAATTGGCTGCCTGACTTGCATTCCTTACGACAGATTTTAGGGGGGGTTATTGTCGCTATTTGTGTCCTGATAGCTATTTGTTGCTTTATTCAATGCATCCCTTCCCTGCTCCAATTTTTTAGACTTAGTAAGGGTCGTAGATCAGTTAGATTTGTTTCATATTATTCTTCTACTGATGTTAGCTCCATTTAGTTTGTGGTTAATAGACTGGAGTCAAGGGGTGTAATGTAATGGCTGCCTTTTTGCTGGCTCTTTGGAGAAGGAGAATGATGGAGAGTGACTCCAGCCTATCACCCCCATAGCATAGGGATTAGGACTATAGACAGGGACCCTGTCTTACATATATTAGGGCATTTTCGTGCCATTTTCCTTAAAGTAAGGCTTATGAATTTAAGTTAGGGGATAGATATATAAGTATTAGTTATGATTTGCTTATTTGCTAACATGCTGGGCTATTTTCCATGGAGCTATGCATATTGTGGGCTCCGTAGGCCTTAAACGAGACAGACTCCATTTTGCTTTCTGCCCGGTAGCCGAGAAGGCTTTCTAGGTCAAATGTAGTGTTTTAGTTTCAAGCTGTTGTTTGCTTGGAGAGAACCGGTTCAGGCTGACCCTTATCGAAGGAATGTATTTTTCTCCACTCCGAAGACACAACTTCAGGCCGGCCGGCTGGGAAAGTGTCCTTGGTACGGGGAGGTACAAGAATTTGGTGGGCGGCAGGTTACTGGCCGTGAATTTCCATGAAGGAACGGGCTTTGATATTAGCGAAGGTGTTAGTCAGTTTGTCAGTTAGTCCGTAGGCGGCATCTAGCCGTTAGCATCTCTGCCATTATTCATCTTATGGTGGACAAGTCGCCATCTTTGAAGTCTGAGAAAGATTTAAGACCGAAACTCTCTGAGAAAGACTGAACGAGAAGCAGCGCGGAGCGCACTGATACAGAGAGAGAGAGAGACGGTAGCTAATAATCAGCAAGGTTCCGGTGTCCTGAAGAGAAGCAGACGAGGTTGAGCCTAGCGGTGCAGACGTGTACTTGTGACGGCTGGGGGTGACTGCAAGGCGAGCCAGGATACAGAGACGAGAAGGGAACCTAGATGACTGCCGAGTCCAGACTTCCCCCTAATCAGGTGACCTCCGCCTAACTCTAATAGAATGTGCACTCTAATCTTTACATTTTCTTTGCAGAAGTTATGTTGCATAGTAATGTGATTTGTGTCTATTGTTAATAAATACCCTAATTCTTATAGAATTATCGTGTACCTGGTGTTCGTGTTCAATCGTGGTAAACTTAACTTCTAGTTGGGAATTGTTTATGTGAACGGATGGGAAATCCCGATCAGGTAAATGGTGATCAAATAAAGAGGGAGTGAGTGGACCTTCGATGCCAAGAGCAGGGAGTACACTATATAATTTGGAACTATATTCAAAGTTATTATTGTAGTTTTATCCCGAGTAGACAACTGAGATATTATCCCAATAATTGTTCATAGGAATGTGGTCGTCGTTGATATGCGGCGTTAATGAGAACACTGGGGGGGATTACCAGTGTGGATACCCACTGGATTGTGGCTTGAGTAAATGAGAACACTAGGAGGTCGAACTAGTGTGTAGTTTTGCAGGATTGCAAACAATTTGGAGAAGAGAGCATTGGGTTCTGCAGGCCCGTGTGTAGACGCACCGGATTGTGTGTCATATCTGCCCTAGGGTAGAACGGTCTGGGCCGGGGTGGCCGCGAGACCAACTGATGTGAATAGGATATTGTAGAAAATCCATATATGTATATTATCATTCCCCATCCTTAGGTGCGACCTGTATATATATCTGTATATCTATCCATTGTGAATATAATCTGAGGAGGGAAGGTGAGTACGTTTTGGCTGGGTCATAGGGGCCCCTGGGGGCTGATCCCATCTAAACAGAAAATCCAGCCATTACACCGATCTAATTAGGCGAGTGGTTAAGTCGCATGCTGAGGTATTTCGATTACGAGAGGAGAAAAAGGCAGCTGAGAAAGCAGCAGCTGAGCAAACACTTCAGATCCCAGTATATCAAGAAGGAGCTGTCGGGACAGAAACAGATACTAGTAATCCTGTAGTCAGTATAAAACTGATGCATGATACTGCACCCTTGTATGTTCCTCCAAAGGGTGCAGGAACGAGTGATGATAAAACTTCAGATGATGCAAAGGGATATTTTATTTATAATTGGGTCTATACCCCTTGGAGCATAGCACGCGTTATGGCTCTTAAAGCAGCTTTTCATGATCCACGCAAAAATCCAGCTGCTTTTTAAGAAGAGGTAGAAGGAGCTATTAGTTCCTGTACTATGACATTACCTGATATTAATATGTTCTTTGGACTTATTTTACCCCCTGACATTTGGAGATCGATTCGGAAGGTAGATGATAATGTAGCTTATGGTGATACTTGGGTGAATTTAGAGGGAATAGATGCTGCTAGGCAGCCTGCACAGCAACCACAACAGGTGATATTAGACCTTCCCAAAGCTGTCGTAACTAAGTTGAAAACTCTTATCCCCCCATGAAAATAGATTGGACTACATTAGTGTCTTGTAAGCAAAAAATGGATGAATCGGTTTCCGATTTCTTTACACGATTCAATGTGACATTCCATGACTTTAGTGGGCAGTCAAATCAAATCAAATCAAAAATAGCTTTATTCGAATTCATATATAAGAATCCATTAAAGCACAAATACATAATCAACTAATAAATACAATCGTTAGGAGTTAAAAAGGGGCTACAGTCAATTTATAGATGCTCGATATTGCAAACATTTAAATACAGTCATTTACAGGTAAAAGGAGCTACAGTTAATTCATTGATGCGCGATATCTTAACATGTTTTTTAAAAACAGCGATATTGCAAAAATAGTAAAATCATCTTCCAAGATTTGCATTCTTAATAATGCTGGTCTGCATTGTCTGACTCCCCACATTTTGAGTATTGGAACTAGGTATTTCTTCCTGATCAATATAAAATATTTACAGAACAAAATGCAGTGATGACACGAGTAAGCATCTGTTTGTCGACAGATTTGTTGCGAACATGTTGCCAGAAATAGCTAGTTGCCTAAAGACCAGTGAGAGTTCATGGACTACGTCTACCCCAGTCTCCCTTTTGACTATGGCCCAGTATTATGAGCATCAAGAATTGGAATCAAAAGGCAAGGAGGATAAAAAGGTTAAGGATTTTAAAACGAAAGTTATGTTGGCTCAAGTCTACGGTCCACCATTTAGAGGTAACGCAAGAGGTGGATGTGTGATGTATCATCCTGGTGTACCCCCTTTCTCTCAAACAACTTTGTCTTTTGATCAATGTGCATATTGTAAGGAGTTTGGACATTGGCGTTGAGTGTACCCCCTTTTGCGAGGTCAGCAGTATCAGCGAGGTAGAGGCAGTATGAGAAGCCGCCTATTGAATATAGGAAATAGGGGAGGCATGTATCATCCTATCAGACATGAGCCAGCTGGAGTTAATCCTACTTCTTTTAATACTTTTGAATGACGAAACCAATACCAAAATTCTGATTATTTGGCTGATGGCCCTAAGGATTCAGATTATGTATAGGAAGGCCTAGGATGGGGTAAGGAACCAGTTGAAGTCCCAGTAGATCAGAGGGGTCCCTGTGTCGATGCAAATGTCTTGGGTTCTACTGATCGCTTTCTTGTCGATACAGGAGCTACTCGTAGTGCTCTGTCTAAAGAATTGGATCCTAGGGCTCCCCTGTCTGGCGCAATGATAACATCGATAGGATTCGATGGGACACCTTCCCTTAGCCCACTGTTACAGCCACTTACATTCAGTCTTTATAAATTCACTGCAACATGTCCATTTCTGCTCTCCCCTAACACACCAATAACATTGTGGGTATCGATATGCTTAAACATTTTCGTGCTACAAAAAGCTATTTCCCAGAAGGTGTGCAAGTTATTTTAAATGACAACTATCCCGTGGTTCAGAGGTTTTGTCTCATTAAAGAGGATGTTGCTCTGGCATCGTTACCTAGCACTTTGTGGGCTACATCTGATACCGATGTGGGACAAATGGTAATCCCTCCAGTGAATATTCAAGTAAAAGAAGGCGCTTCATTATCTCGATTACCCCAATATAAAATCTCTTGAGAAGGTGAAGAAGCATTGATACACATTGTGCAGGAATTGATTGGAGAGGGGGTTGTGGAAGAAGTCCCCTATAATATCTGTAATAGCCCTATTCTTCCCATTTTGAAAAAGGACACTGATTCTAAGGTTTATAGATTTATCATTGACCTGCGAGAAGGAGCTATTAGTTCCTGTACTATGACATTACCTGATATTAATATGTTCTTTGGACTTATTTTACCCCCTGACATTTGGAGATCGATTCGGAAGGTAGATGATAATGTAGCTTATGGTGATACTTGGGTGAATTTAGAGGGAATAGATGCTGCTAGGCAGCCTGCGCAGCAACCACAACAGGTGATATTAGACCTTCCCAAAGCTGTCGTAACTAAGTTGAAAACTCTTATCCCCCCATGAAAATAGATTGGACTACATTAGTGTCTTGTAAGCAAAAAATGGATGAATTGGTTTCCGATTTCTTTACACGATTCAATGTGACATTCCATGACTTTAGTGGGCAGTCAAATCAAATCAAATCAAAAATAGCTTTATTCGAATTCATATATAAGAATCCATAAAAGCACAAATACATAATCAACGAATAAATACAATCATTAGGAGTTAAAAAGGGGCTACAGTCAATTTATAGATGCTCGATACTGCAAACATATAAATACAGTCATTTACAGGTAAAAGGAGCTACAGTTAATTCATTGATACGCGATATCTTAACATGTTTTTTAAAAACAGCGATATTGCAAAAATAGTAAAATCATCTTCCAAGATTTGCATTCTTAATAATGCTGGTCTGCATCGTCTGACTCCCCACCTTTTGAGTATTGGAACTAGGTATTTCTTCCTGATCAATGTAAAATATTTACAGAGCAAAATGCAGTGATGACACGAGTAAGCATCTGTTTGTCGACAGATTTGTTGCGAACATGTTGCCAGAAATAGCTAGTTGCCTAAAGACCAGTGAGAGTTCATGGACTACGTCTACCCCAGTCTCCCTTTTGACTATGGCCCAGTATTATGAGCATCAAGAATTGGAATCAAAAGGCAAGGAGGATAAAAAGGTTAAGGATTTTAAAACGAAAGTTATGTTGGCTCAAGTCTACGGTCCACCATTTAGAGGTAACGCGAGAGGTGGATGTGTGATGTATCATCCTGGTGTACCCCCTTTCTCTCAAACAACTTTGTCTTCTGATCAATGTGCATATTGTAAGGAGTTTGGACATTGGCGTTGAGTGTACCCCCTTTTGCGAGGTCAGCAGTATCAGCGAGGTAGAGGCAGTATGAGAAGCCGCCTATTGAATATAGGAAATAGGGGAGGCATGTATCATCCTATCAGACATGAGCCAGCTGGAGTTAATCCTACTTCTTTTAATACTTTTGAATGACGAAACCAATACCAAAATTCTGATTATTTGGCTGATGGCCCTAAGGATTCAGATTATGTATAGGAAGGCCTAGGATGGGGTAAGGAACCAGTTGAAGTCCCAGTAGATCAGAGGGGTCCCTGTGTCGATGCAAATGTCTTGGGTTCTACTGATCGCTTTCTTGTCGATACAGGAGCTACTCGTAGTGCTCTGTCTAAAGAATTGGATCCTAGGGCTCACCTGTCTGGCGCAATGATAACATCGATAGGATTTGATGGGACACCTTCCCTTGGCCCACTGTTACAGCCACTTACATTCAGTCTTTATAAATTCACTGCAACATGTCCATTTCTGCTTTCCCCTAACACACCGATAACATTGTGGGTATCGATATGCTTAAACATTTTCGTGCTACAAAAAGCTATTTCCCAGAAGGTGTGCAAGTTATTTTAAATGACAACTATCCCGTGGTTCAGAGGTTTTGTCTCATTAAAGAGGATGTTGCTCTGGCATCGTTACCTAGCACTTTGTGGGCTACATCTGATACCGATGTGGGACAAATGGTAATCCCTCCAGTGAATATTCAAGTAAAAGAAGGCGCTTCATTATCTCGATTACCCCAATATAAAATCTCTTGAGAAGGTGAAGAAGCATTGATACACATTGTGCAGGAATTGACTGGAGAGGGGGTTGTGGAAGAAGTCCCCTATAATATCTGTAATAGCCCTATTCTTCCCATTTTGAAAAAGGACACTGATTCTAAGGTTTATAGATTTATCATTGACCTGCGAGAAGGAGCTATTAGTTCCTGTACTATGACATTACCTGATATTAATATGTTCTTTGGACTTATTTTACCCCCTGACATTTGGAGATCGATTCGGAAGGTAGATGATAATGTAGCTTATGGTGATACTTGGGTGAATTTAGAGGGAATAGATGCTGCTAGGCAGCCTGCGCAGCAACCACAACAGGTGATATTAGACCTTCCCAAAGCTGTCGTAACTAAGTTGAAAACTCTTATCCCCCCATGAAAATAGATTGGACTACATTAGTGTCTTGTAAGCAAAAAATGGATGAATCGGTTTCCGATTTCTTTACACGATTCAATGTGACATTCCATGACTTTAGTGGGCAGTCAAATCAAATCAAATCAAAAATAGCTTTATTCGAATTCATATATAAGAATCCATAAAAGCACAAATACATAATCAACGAATAAATACAATCATTAGGAGTTAAAAAGGGGCTACAGTCAATTTATAGATGCTCGATATTGCAAACATATAAATACAGTCATTTACAGGTAAAAGGAGCTACAGTTAATTCATTGATGCACGATATCTTAACATGTTTTTTAAAAACAGCGATATTGCAAAAATAGTAAAATCATCTTCCAAGATTTGCATTCTTAATAGTGCTGGTCTGCATTGTCTGACTCCCCACCTTTTGAGTATTGGAACTAGGTATTTCTTCCTGATCAATGTAAAATATTTACAGAACAAAATGCAGTGATGGCACGAGTAAGCATCTGTTTGTCGACAGATTTGTTGCGAACATGTTGCCAGAAATAGCTAGTTGCCTAAAGACCAGTGAGAGTTCATGGACTACGTCTACCCCAGTCTCCCTTTTGACTATGGCCCAGTATTATGAGCATCAAGAATTGGAATCAAAAGGCAAGGAGGATAAAAAGGTTAAGGATTTTAAAACTAAAGTTATGTTGGTTCAAGTCTACGGTCCACCATTTAGAGGTAACGCGAGAGGTGGATGTGTGATGTATCATCCTGGTGTACCCCCTTTCTCTCAAACAACTTTGTCTTCTGATCAATGTGCATATTGTAAGGAGTTTGGACATTGGCGTTGAGTGTACCCCCTTTTGCGAGGTCAGCAGTATCAGCGAGGTAGAGGCAGGATGAGAAGCCGCCCATTGAATATAGGAAATAGGGGAGGCATGTATCATCCTATCAGACATGAGCCAGCTGGAGTTAATCCTACTTCTTTTAATACTTTTGAATGACGAAACCAATACCAAAATTCTGATTATTTGGCTGATGGCCCTAAGGATTCAGATTATGTATAGGAAGGCCTAGGATGGGGTAAGGAACCAGTTGAAGTCCCAGTAGATCAGAGGGGTCCCTGTGTCGATGCAAATGTCTTGGGATCTACTGATCGCTTTCTTGTCGATACAGGAGCTACTCGTAGTGCTCTGTCTAAAGAATTGGATCCTAGGGCTCCCCTGTCTGGCGCAATGATAACATCGATAGGATTCGATGGGACACCTTCCCTTAGCCCACTGTTACAGCCACTTGCATTCAGTCTTTATAAATTCACTGCAACATGTCCATTTCTGCTTTCCCCTAACACACCGATAACATTGTGGGTATCGATATGCTTAAACATTTTCGTGCTACAATACGCTATTTCCCAGAAGGTGTGCAAGTTATTTTAAATGACAACTATCCCATGGTTCAGAGGTTTTGTCTCATTAAAGAGGATGTTGCTCTGGCATCGTTACCTAGCACTTTGTGGGCTACATCTGATACCGATGTGGGACAAATGGTAATCCCTCCAGTGAATATTCAAGTAAAAGAAGGCGCTTCATTATCTCGATTACCCCAATATAAAATCTCTTGAGAAGGTGAAGAAGCATTGATACACATTGTGCAGGAATTGACCCGACAGGGGGTTGTGGAAGAAGTCCCCTATAATATCTGTAATAGCCCTATTCTTCCCATTTTGAAAAAGGACACTGATTCTAAGGTTTATAGATTCATCATTGACCTGCGAGAAGTTAATAAGATTGTAGTACCCCAATACCCGGTCGTCTCTGACATTACAACACTTCTTACTATGGCTCCTCCTACTGCAACTACATTCAGTGTCATCGATTTGAAGAATGTCTTTTTCTCAATACCTATTCATCCTGACAGCCGTTACTTGTTTGGCTTCACTTTGAATAATCAATCCTTCAGATTTTGTAGAGCTCCACAGGAGTATACAGAGAGTCCTAGCATTTATAGCAAGGCATTGAAAAGACAGCTTGATTCGTTCCCTGTACCGAAAGGGGTGGCACTTTTTCAATATTTTGATGACATCTTGTTGGCGGCTGATACCCCTGAACAGTGTGAAGAAGGAACACTGTTATTGCTTTCATTTCTTGCATCCCATCATCACAAAGTTTCTCAAAAGAAATTGCAGTATTGTAGACAGCGGGTTACCTACTTAGGTCACCTCCTGTCTAAGGAGAGAAGTGCACTCACACCAGATCACAGTCAAGCTATTTTAGATATGCCTGTGCCCTGTACTCAGAAGGATGTTTGTGCATTGATTGGCCTTACTTCTTTCTGTAGGTAGTGGATCCCTAGCTTTTCTCACATTGTTAAACCCTTGTTGGTCCTTTTGACTAAGGACACCCCGATGCCCCTTCCATGGACTACTGAATGTCAGAATACTTTTCAGCAGTTACGTCAAGCTCTTTGCTCTGCACCAGTATTAGGAACTCCAGACTACACTAAGGCCTTCACACTCTATGTATACGAGAGGGGTGGTTGTGCTCTCTCGGTCCTAACCCGGACACACGGTGATAAGCAGCGTCCTTGTGCCTATTTTTCAGCTGTTCTCGATCCAGTTGCTCTTGCATTGCCTGGGTGTTTTAGAGCGGTAGCGGCAACAGCTGTGTCCATACATCAGAGTAAGGGAATAGTCTTGTCTCACAGATTGCTTGTGTGAGCGCCCCATGCAGTTGACGCCCTTTTGAACCAAACAAAAACACAACACTTAACTAGTGCTCGCTTGATATGTTATGAATTGACACTTTTGACCCCTTATATTTCATTGTAAAGATGTTCGACTCTAAACCCTGCTACATTATTGCCATGTCCAGCTACTCAGACTCAGTCACAAGAACCACATGATTGTATGTTTCTTACTGAAGAGCAAATAAAGGGCATATTGACGTACAAGATACGCCCTTTTCTAGTGTTGATGGGGAATCTTGGGTTGACGGGTCTTGCTTGAAATTGCCCCATGGCACAACATCTGCTGCTTATGCATTCTGATGGATACATCTGCCAGTGGATTCCTCATCTTGTGATTCCTCACCTTGTGAATATCTGCTGCGCCAGCAGCATTCGGAAATTTTTCGTAGCTCTCCACGCTGATGAGGACGACATCACAATAGCATGGCTCCGCTGGCGGCTCCGCTGACGTCACCGGAGCCATAAGAGAGCCTCGTTGGCGTGATGACGTCAGTTCCACCCTTTTTTCCGTGCATTCGAGGCACACAGACAGGCCAACACAAATATATACAGTATACACAGTACACAGTATTCAAAACAACACACTGTTATATACAGAGATTACTCTACTTTCTTTGCTCCCTCGTGCTTGCTAGCACGAGAGTTCTCTTTATGATTCTGGAATTCAGTTCTTCAGTCGTGAGGATTCCTTGCACGTCAGATTGGACGTTGGCTTCCTCACGACTGGACGGCTCTGGTTGTGGGTGCTTGAATTTGGAATAGAACTTTAAAATAAATCCACAAGCTTCAACCTACGCAAGTCTCCTACATCCTTATTTAACATATTTGGCGACGATCGGGATTTTGCTGCACCCACGCCAGTCAACTTACCTGAACTCGACCACTGCTCGTCGTGCCTCCTCAGCTGAGCCTGCCTCCAGTCTGATTCCTTCCACACCAGGTCGTATGCTTCCGGACACCTTTCCTGTCCATTTCCTGGCTCCCGGCGTCAATTTGCCTAATTTCTTCGCCTTTTCCCTGGCACTACGTGTCTCTGGCGGTTACTGTCTCGCGCTCAGTCATGCGCGCAACGTTCTGACTTCCTGCTCGCGCTGCTACACGCGCGCTACGCTTCAATCGCAGGACAAGCCCCACCGCCTTTAGAGATCCACGTCTTCCTGTTCCCTTGACAACGACGCCGGCGGCCATTTTCAGCGGCCTTTCAAGCCTTTTGTCCACCGCGCTGCGTTTCTCACGCACCGCGCTGCGTTTTACACGCTTTTCTTTATTCATTGCATCTCTATTCACAGTGATTTCATCGCTTTGTTAACATTTTCAAGTTTCACTACAGCGATAGGCACGCTCATTGCCTACCATGTTTATTTGACTTCTTTTTTCACGTTTGGAGTCATTTTTCAACCACAGCGATAGGCACGCTTTACTGCCTACCATGTTCATGTGAATTTTCATTTATTTCACAAGTCTTCAAGTGACCTCAGCGATAGGCACGCTTCATTGCCAACCATGTTTATTTGACTTTTTCATTTCTTATTTAAATCATCAGCGATAGGCACGCTTACTGCCTACCACCTATTTTAACCCCTCATTTTACAACATTGTTTAACACTCTCCTTTCATTTTACTAATACAATGGCTTCTTCTCAACAGTTTCAAACACCAGCTCCTTTCCTACAAACTCCTGGGAAACCTACTCTTGCTTGGCGCAATTGGCTAAAAGGGTTTGAGAACTATTTAGTAGCCATTGATGCTACCAAGTATGATCCTCCTCGCAAAGTTGCCATTCTCTATGGTTGTTTGGGAGTTGCTGCTCAACAAGTTTTTGAAAACTTACCTCATATTGCTTCTCCCGCTGGTGAATCCGGTGACAACTGGGATGTTTTCCAAGAGGCCATTGCTCGTCTCAATAAACAATATGACGATGAACCTAGTATTGTATTAGAACGCCATAATTTTTTCAAACGAAAACAAAGTGTTGATGAAACCGTAGAAGACTACATTGCTCAGCTTAGAATCTTGGCTTCTACTTGTGACTTTGGTGCTAGTACAGACGCCTCTATCAGAGATCAATTTATATTTGCTTGTTATTCAAAAAAAATTCAGGAGCGTCTTTTAAGTTGCAAAAATCCTTCTTTAACTGAAACAATTGATATTGCCAAGGGGATTGAGCGTGCAACTTATTCTTCTAGGATTCTACAAGAAAGCATTGCTCAACCTTCTGTTCATTTAGTTGAACAATCTTCTGGTTTCACTTCCATTGACCTTGTCAACAATTCTTCAAGACAACCAAATAGGAAACCTCTCATTTGCTACAGATGCGGATCCAGGAATCATCTTGGCAATTCTCCCACGTGTCCTGCCTCTGGCAAAAAGTGCTCCTCCTGCAAGAAAATTGGTCATTTTCCTTCTGTTTGCAGGGGTCGCAAAAGATTCACTAGAGTTAATAATATTGAGATTCAGGAAAATGTAGAGTCTTGTTCTTCCAGACTCGATGTCATGTTATCAATCGAATGTGATTCTCTTGAATTTACCAAAATTAAGAGTCCTGTGTGTGAATTGTTGATCGGTACAATTACTATCCAGGTTAAAGCTGATTCCGGTTCTCCCATCACCATTTTGTCTGACCTTACATTTTATGCAAATTGGTCTAAAGTTGTTCTTTCCAAATCTGATCTCCATCTCAAAGCATTTGGTGAAAAAGACATTGATATGTTGGGCTTCTTTTATTCCAACATTGCTTGTCTAGGCAGATACACTTTCACCAAAGTTTATGTTGCCCTTAAAGGCAGGGATGTTGTAGGTTGGTTTGACCTAGCCAGAATGGGCTTGATCCTCAAGCCTGGTTCTGACCAACCCATTGCCTTAGGCGACATCCCTCATGACTATTATACTAGTCATGATTCTGGGAACTTTGACATTTCTGATCTCTCCTTTCCCATAGTCAAAATAGACTCCTTGCTGAGTTCTTTCCCAAACTTATTTAAAAACAAGGTTGGCACCGTACTTGGTTTTAAACATGAAATTCGACTTAAACCCAATGCTCAGCCTGTTGTTCACAAGGTTCGTCCTCTTCCCTTGAGCGCTAGAGATGAACTTAAAAGCGTTCTTAAAAACCTTTGTGATGAAGGAATCATCGCCCCCTGTGATTCATCTGAATGGGTTTCCCCCATTGTCCTAGTTCGCAAGAAAACTGGAGAGGTCAGGTTGTGTGCCGATTTATGCTCCCTAAATAATAATATCATTGTTGATTGTCACCCCCTTCCCAAAATTCACGACCTATTGGCTAATCTGGGTGGGGCTAAATTCTTCTCCCTCCTTGACCTTAGGTCTGCTTATCACCAAATTCCTTTGTCCCTCAGGTCTCAAGAGTTAACCACGTTTATCACCCCCTTTGGTGCTTTCAAGTACCTTAGACTTCCCTTTGGCTTGGCCTCTGCAGCCAGCATTTTCCAAAAACTAATGGACAACCTGTTTCAAGACATCCCTGGCGTACAAGCGTACCAAGACGACATCTTGGTCTACGCCAACGACTCTTTTCAGCACAATCACACCCTCAATACCGTGTTACAAGTCCTGGAAAAAGCTGGCATGACTGTTAGACACGATAAGTGTAAATTTGGTGTCCAAGAGTTGGATTACTTGGGTCATTCTCTTTCTCCCAATGGTATCAAACCCAAGTTCTCTTTAATTAAAGCCATTCGTGATGCCAAACCCCCCAAGGATCGTGATGCTCTTCGCTCCTTCCTGGGCTTGTCTGAATACTACGCCAGGTTCGTTCATGGTTACGCACAAATTGTTGAACCTTTAAGAAGACTCTTAAGAAAAGGTGTAAAATTTGTTTGGTCCCAAGACTTACAAAAAGTTTTTGACCAAGTCAAAAAGATCATCGAAGATTCACCTGCTTTGAATCCTTTTTGCGACGGTTCTATGTGTTTTATCACTGTAGACGCCAGTCTTACTGGTTTGGGCGCTGTCCTGGGTCAGTGGGTTGAGGGCAAAGAACACATGGTTGCCTTTGCTTCCAGAACCCTTCTTCCTGCTGAAACCAGGTACAGCACAATTGAAAGAGAAGCCCTGGCTTGCGTCTGGGCTATTCAAAAGTTCAAATCCTACATTTGGGGTCGCGAGTTTGAAATTTACACAGACCACAAGCCACTTATGCATATGCTCTCTGACAGTACCTCCAATAGGGCTTCCGCTAGACTTGTTCGTCTCCTTTCTAAGCTTCCCGAATTTCATTTTGTCATCAAACACATTCCCCGAGGTAAAAATTTCAGGGCCGATTGCCTTTCTAGAATGTCTTTAACTGATGATTCAATTGTAAATGATGATATCGAGTTTGTTGTTGCCACCATTGATGCAGTTGCCGAATGTCAACCCATTTCTGAAGCAGAATGGAATACAGCTTATGCTAATGATTTTGTTCTCTGTAAAGTTAAGGATTTCATTGTCAACAAATGGCCTGAACGTAGAACCTTACCCACTGAACTTAAAGGTTTTGCTAATGTTTCAGAAGAACTTTCTTTGGTCAATGATATGGTCATGCGCAATGATCTTTTTGTTCCCCCTCAGTCTGTTCGTGATCATATCATTCGCTCTGCTCATCAGGGTCACCTCGGCATCTTTAAGACCTGTCAACGCATCAAACAATTTTACTGGTGGCCTTCCATGGACTCTCACATTAGGAAGATGATTGACAATTGCACCCAGTGCATCCTTTCTGATAAACATTGGAAGACTCTTTCCACACCTTTATGTCCTGTCTCTCTACCGGCTGGCCCGTGGGACAAAGTAGCGTTGGACTTTTCTGGTCCTTATGATATCTTACCCTCTGAACACAAGATTCTCATACTCCTGGTTGATTATTACTCCAAATGGCTCTATTATTCCTTTTGCAATTCTGCTTCTACTGACAATGCCATTAATTTCTTACAGTCTGTTTTTGACATTGAAGGTTTTCCCAAGTCCATCATTACTGACAATGGAACCCATTTTGTCTCTCAAAAAATGTGCTCTTTTCTCAAACGTAACGATATTTTTCACCACAAAGTTGCCTTGTACTCACCCTCCTCAAATGGTCTTGTTGAAAGATACAATCGCATTATTAAGGAGGGTGTTCAAACCGCCATTTCTTCTCGGCTTGACCCTTTGCCTTTCGTTCATGACAAAGTGTGGGCCTACAATACTTCCCCACATTCAACCACTGGGGTCTCACCCTTTAGTTTACTCAGAAAAAGAAGAGTTCATTCTATTCTCAATCCCAGTTGGTTGCATAAGAATTTTGGTTTATCAGATTCTTCCTGTTCTGTTCAAGATCGTGTGTCTGCTAAATAATTGTCAATGAAATCACGTTTTGATCAAGGTAAACATTCTTTTGATCAGCCATTACAAAAAGGAGATATGGTTCTTATCAAAAATCCTAAAAGAGTTTCCAAGGGGATGTCTAAATTTTCTTCTCCAAATTTGGTCACACAAGTTAGTAAAACCTCAGCCCTTCTTGATGACAGTGGATGGTGGAATAAGCGAGCTCTTGTCAAGATCTCTCCACTTCAAGCCCATGTCATCAAGGAACATGCCACTTCAGATTCCGAGCATTGGGATTGGTTTGACTTTCTTTACTCCCAACCACATTCCTCCAAACCTGTTTCTGAAACCTCTACGTCCTCAATGGCCACTGCTCCTGCTCCCTCTTCCCTTTCCCCTGATACTCTCCCCTCCACCTCCGCTTTGCCACAATCCTCTGCTTCCGAGGAGATTTCCCTTCCACATGATTCGACTACTCTAGAAACTTCTGAAGTGGCAACAAAAAGGGCGTTTCGTTTGAAACAATTATCCTGCAGGTTGAGAGACTATGTTTTAGAATAATTTTGCTTATCCCTGCACTTGCTTATGTTTATTTTTGCTTTTTCTCATGTTAGTTTTTGTATGTTTGCTTTGTTTCCCTTCTTAGTGGGGAAGATGTTATATACAGAGATTACTCTACTTTCTTTGCTCCCTCGTGCTTGCTAGCACAAGAGTTCTCTTTATGATTCTGGAATTCAGTTCTTCAGTCGTGAGGATTCCTTGCACGTCAGATTGGACGTTGGCTTCCTCACGACTGGACGGCTCTGGTTGTGGGTGCTTGAATTTGGAATAGAACTTTAAAATAAATCCACAAGCTTCAACCTACGCAAGTCTCCTCCATCCTTATTTAACACACACCCATTGTGAAATCAATGCAGTTAAGCAAAAAGAAGAAATACACTTCATTTGAAAGTAACATATAGAAAATATCACCATTTCAGGTATACAAGGAAAGACAACAGGGAGGCTGGTGGGTCAGTGAGGAATCCACAGGCAGATACTGTATCCACCAGAAAAAGCGTTACCGAAGGTAAGTAACTTGTTCTTCTGATGCATACATCTGCCAGTGGATTCCTCACCTTGTGAACAGAGTCCCACAGCAGTCCCTCCACTCCCGGAGGAGGGTGTCCAACCTTCTATACCAAAAAGTCCTGTAGGACGGAGCGCACAAAGTGACCGTCCCTCCTCACCTCAGAATCTAAGCAGTAATGCTTTGCGAAAGTGTGGAGGGAGGCCCAAGTTGCCGCTCTACAACTGTCCTCCAAAGGAACACCTCTAGATAAGGCAGATGTAGAAGACTTTGCTCTAGTAGAGTGAGCTCTTATACCCTCTGGAGGATCCTTACCGGCCAAAGAGTGACAGATCTTGATGCACATGATAATCCATCTGGAAAGGGTGCGCTTGTGTACTGCTCTGCCTTTCCTGCAGCCAATGAAACACATGAAGAGCTGGTCATCCACACGAGTCTTTAGTCCTATTGAGGTAAAAACTCACCGCCCTTTTAGGGTCCAAGCGGTGAAGCCGCTCCTCCTCCTTAGAAGGGTGAGAGGGAGCATAGAAGGTAGGAAGGGTAATGGTCTGCCCCAGATGGAATGGAGTTACCACCTTAGGCAGAAAAGCAGCCCTGGTCCTGAATACCATTCTATCAGCATGAATGGTCAAGAACGGGGGTTTCGAATGCAGAGATTGAAGCTCACTTACCCTCTTTGCCGAGGTAATGGCAACAAGAAATACAGTTTTAAAAGACAATAGTCTCAAGGGACACTTGTGCAAGGGCTCAAAGGGAGAACCCATCAATTAGGTTAAGACAAGATTTAAGCCCCATCAAGGCACAATAAAGGGAGTGGGCGGAAACTTGTTAGTAAGGCCCTTAATGAACTTTAACAGAATGGGCGACTTGAACAAAGACGGCTGATCCGGCAAGCAAATGAATGCGGACAAAGCCGATAAATAGCCCTTCACAGTAGCAATAGTAGCGCCCTGCTGGGCTAGAGAGAGAGCAAACTGAAGGACAGTTGACCGGCAGCTTACTTTCTATTCATCAACAGGTCCGAGAAGCACTTCCTGACAGGTCGCAAGGTGATGATCATGCTCTACGGCCCAGCGACCATGTGATGGTCAAAGTGTTCCAGCCGTTGAGTAGCCTGGAACCCAGATGGCGCAGACCTGAGCAGGTGGCTCTTGGCTAACAGAACTGCAGTCTGAGTGACCAATCGGAAGAATTGGATCCACTCCATCCTCTGCAAGAAGGTACCGTCTGCCTTGGTGGAAACTGCTACTTTAACCGATCATCGCGACATCCTGGACTCAGAGAGAGAGGCCAAGCTGTGTCACCTACAGAACCTGAGGGAGTCTTCCCGGACCTCACGATCCCTGGTGCATCTCAATATCAGCTGCGACCCCGGAGAGAAACTGCATTGCAGAAAAAGACTGGTTGAGCAACCGTCCTGGATTAGTGAAAGGCTGAGCCGAAGAGGGGGGGGGGATCTTTTTCTTAGTGACACCCATCTTAACTCTCAGTGAAGAAACCAACGGCTGCCCAGGACTTTAGAGCTCCATCTGCATTGTTGTTCAACGTCGAGATAAACATGCCTATGGAGAAGACATCGACTGCTGTGAAAGTTTGTGACAGAAAGGCCATGTTTATTGTTGGGCTGACTTCCACTGTTATCATTAATGGTACGATAACATGGGTATTAGAGGGAGTAATTCCTGCTTGAAATTTGCTGTCACTACTCCTGTTCCCATTGAGCACCATTATTATACTCTTCCTTATCAGGAGCAGAAGCACTGGCAATCCTACCTCAATAACATGTTTATTTAAATACTGCACCACACCCATAATGCTATTGACGTCACCAACTGTTGGGTGTGTGGAATGATGCCAGCTCATCAGAAAAAGGGAGGAACACCTTTCATTCCTCTGCCGTTTTCACACAACGGTTCATGTCAGGCTTGGTGTCACTTGTTATGGGCATCTGAAGTTGCTAACATTACTGGTGCTGATGTAGGAAGACTAAGGGCCCGATGTAGGTAAACGCGATTTTCCGATTTCAAAATACCGAGGCGGGCCGAATCGGTATTCTGAAATCGGAAAACGAGATGTAGGAAAAAAATCCCGAATGAATACCGAATCGGCCGGCATCGGTAATGAGATTCGGTACGTTCCGATTCTGCTCGGGCCGATTCGGAAATTACCGAATCGGCCAACAACGATTCGGAAAACACCGAATCGGCTACCACCGATTCGGATATTCCCGATTCGGCGAATACCGATTCGGCAAAAGCCGAATCGGTAAAATCCGATTCGGCAATCATAGACCCATGGCGAAAAAGCCCATAGGAATGCATTGAATGAACCGATTCGGCTTTTACCGAATCGGATAATACCGAATCGGATTTTACCGATTCGAATATTACCGAATCGGTAAAAGCCGAATCGGCAATAGGCGATTCAGCCAATGAGGTGGCTCCCCCTCCCCCACCCAAACAGGGAGTGGCAACCCTGGCAGGTGCAGCTAATTAAGAAGTTTCTAGAAGTTTCTGGAAAGCCTGCCTGAGCCCAACACACACAGTTAGCAGCAGTGGGAGAAGGAGGTTGCAGACTGAACAGCAGAAAATGGCAGATCAGGCAGGAAGCCAGAAGTCCTCCCAAAAGAGGAAGCCCAAGTTCACCACCACCGAACTTCAGGTGCTGGTTGAGGAGGTGGTGAGGGTGCACCGCCAGCTGTTTGGCAAGCTGTCCCTCAACGTGCCAGACAGCACCAAGAGGAGAATGTGGGCCGACATCGCCCAGAAGGTCAATGCTGCTGGTGTCACCCCCAGGTCCATTGAGGAACTGAAGAAAAGGTTTTACGACCTCCGCAGCCTCACCAAGAGGAAGCTGGCTGACATCCAAAGGCAGGCTGGACACACCGGAGGAGGCCAGAACCCGGCGCCACCCCTCACCGAGCTGGAGGAAATTGTCTCCAGCACCATCGAGAGGGAGAGCATTGTAGGAATCGGGACCCTGGACAGCTCTGCGAGAGCCACAGCTACAGGTAAGAAGCATGCGCATCATGACACACCCTACCAGACACCTCCCCATTAGACACAATGCATAGGCAAACACCAGCACTGTACTGTCACCAACATACAAGAGACAAGCATCATGGTACATGTAGTCAGCAGAAGTTAGCCAAATATGTCAGTGCAGAATCACAAGACAGGAAACAGTGTGACACGGTGTAAGGAGATGCAAGGACATGTGGAATGCCATAATTGTACTGACTGTAATACATCGGCACTCAGTTTACAAATGCTTCTTTGTACCTAGGGGCACCATCAGGCGGCACCACTGTGACAGCTGAGGGAGCAGCAACCTACAACACTGCAGTCGCAGGGCCGAGCACCTGCCCGGCTGGCCAGGAGGAGGAGGATGAGGAAGGAGACACCCCAGGGCTAGGAATGGAGGGAGACCTGGTGATTGATTTCCATGCAGTGCACTCCCCAGTACTGTCCAGCACACCCCCCTTGCTATTCTCACCAGAAAACTCCCCTACAAGGCAGACCATTCCGCCTACAGCAGCTCCTGCCACAATCGTGGCCTTGCCACCTGTCCAACCAGTCCTGGGAGCAGGGGCTCAGGGACCGGCCAGCACCACACCCCCACCAGTGGCACCCCAGCCCACTCAGCAGGCCGGAAGCAGCAGTGCCCGACGCCGTGCCACCACCACCACTGCTGCACCAGCACGGGAGGGCAGTGTGTTCCTGGGCCTGGAGGGACAGATGGTCAAAATCCAGCGCCAACAGGCCAGATCGACCATGGCCTGCCAACGCCAGCTCCTGCAGCACAACATGCAGATGGGGGAGTTGGTGAAGGGTTTCCAGGCTGTTGTGGACAGCAACAAGGAGGTGGCAGCAGGGTTAGGCAGGCTGACCACTGCCATCACCCACTCATCTGCCCGACAGGAGGAGCATGAGGTTGCGCGCAGGAGGGATGCCCGGGTGCTCAACCGGGCCATGGCCCGCCTTGCAGCGGCGACCGCACAACTGTGCCATCGGAGCTCCAATCAGGAGTCTGTGCTCAGTCAGCATACGGCTGAGCTGACTAGGGGGATGGCCAGGATCACCACGGCCATGGAGGCCATGTTAATATCAAATGCCGCCTCCAATCCTGCCCTGGACCTGGGTGATGCTGGAGACAGCAGCAGCCGCAGCAGCCCAGCCAGCGCTGCATCAGAGCCACGGAGGAGCACCAGGCGATCCGCTGATGCTGCTGGCCATTCGGAGGGGGCCGAGGGACACCCCAGTGGGTCTGGAAAGCGGGCCAAAAAATAGCCTGGCAAGGGGGGATGAGCAAACCAGAACACTGGACTTTATTTGAGTTAACAATCTCCATTTTTTGATGCACATCAGTGCTGTAACTGTGGTGCATCACTATTAAAAATTTATTTTTTGCAAGCAACATTTAGCTGTCTTTGCATCTGTACTCAGTCAGAAATAGTTCTCAGTGATCTCCTCACGTCTGTATCTGCCATCACTTGGCGTACACACCCCAGCTGGCTGTGTCAGTGGCACAGCTTCGTCGTCGTCATAGTCCTCGTAGTCAGACAACTCCACCTCAGTGCCCTTCTTGACCGCAAGGTTGTGTAACATTGCACATACAGCTATGATCTTGCAGCAGGTGATGGGGGTATACTGCCTTGCACCTCCACTCTTGTGCAGGCATCTGAATCTACTTTTCCAGATGCCAAAGGTCCGTTCAACAACATTCCTGGTGCGTATGTGGGCCCGGTTATACCTCCTTTGGCTGGGTGTGGAGGGGTTGAGGTAGGGGGTGAGTATGAATGAGCGGAGGGCATATGCACTGTCGCCTGGAAGAGAAAGGGGTCACATTAGACACATGCATACATGTATTACACCTACCTACTATGTGTTATGGGGGTCTGATGATGTGTCTCACCTAGGAGGTATCCTTCTCCAAATTCGCCAGCCATCAGCCGTGCATATATGCCGCTCTGTTGGAATATATAGGAGTCATGGGTACTTCCTGGAAATTTTGCTACCAGGTCTGTGATGGTGCACTTGGCATTGCAGATCACCTGCACGTTGATGGTGTGTGTAGATTTCCGATTGCGGTATATGTATTCGGTGTCCGCTGGTGGGCAAATCGGAATATGCGTGCCATCTATGCAACCGATGATTTGGGGAAATTGCTCCATCTGGTAGAAGTCAGCTTTGGTTTGTAGCAGTTCTGCGTGGGTTGCAGGGAATGAGATGTATTGGTCCATCCTGTCTATCATGGCGTCAAGGAATATGTGGAAGAACCTTGACAGGCTGCTCTGGCTCACCCCTCCTGCTGCTGCTACTCCACTTTGATAGCTGCCAGACGCTACCAGGTGTAGGCTGCATAGCACCTGGACGTGCGCAGGGATGGCGTGTGCCCTTGGGGTGTGGTGGTCCAAGTATGGCTTAAGGTCCCTGATGAGCTCAAGTATGGTGTCAGAGTCCAGCCTGTATCTCTGTAGGATCTCAGCCTCAGTGAGCATGAACAGGGTTATCCTCTGTCTGTAGACCTGTTCATTTCTTAGCCATTCCCTCTGTCCTTCCTGCTGTAGCCGTAGCCGCCTCGCAATGACATAGAAAGCTGCCATCCTGCAAGTTGCAATGCATTTTGGGACTGTTTATATGGGTTGGAGTTGGTTACCACCTGATTGCAATCCATGGTAAATACCGAGTGAATTCTACCGATTTTGAGCCGATGTCGGTGTTTAGGTGCCTCCCTACATCTCCCCAACTGTCGGAATCGGGGAATTTCCCGATCGGAGAATCATACGAATCGGCATGTTTTCCGATTCGGCTCATGTCCGATTCGGTATTTTTTCCGATTCGGTACATGGACCGAATCGGTGATTTTCCGATTCGGTGTCACTAACGAATCGGTACATGGACCGAATCGGTGATTTTCCGATTCGGTGTCACTAACGAATCGGTAGTAGGACCGAATCAGTGATTTTCCGATTCGGTGTCACTAACGAATCGGTAGTAGGACCGAATCGGTGATTTTACGATTCGGTGTCACTAACGAATCGGTACATGGACCGATTCGGTCTTTGTAACCGATTCGGTGTTTTTCCGATTCGTTACATATCCGATTTTCGGTATGTACGTATCGGATTCTTTCCCATTCGGTACTCATTCCGAATCGGTTTTCTATCAGATTCGTTCTGTTTTTAGTTCCCTACATCTCGATGGCTGTTTACCGATCGGTATGGGCCAAAAATCGGTATTTTCGGCCGATACCGATCGGTAAAGCCCTACCTACATCGGGCCCTGAATCTTCAGCTAAACAAGGTGTGTTATCCTGATGAGGAAGGAGATCCACAGGCTAAAGGAACTGTATGGGAAATGGAAGAGTACCGCCGAGGAAACTCCACCCCACGTGAAATTAAATGAAATGAAATGAAAAGGGGTTTTATTAAGCGCAACTGCTGCCCTGAGGCGTCCAGGTGCTAAGAGTTAGGTTAGTGCCTCCCAGTGTGGTCAGCCCGGGGATTAGTCTGATTTATTGAAGAGAAAGGTTTTGAGTTGTTGCGGAAGGTCATCAAGTTAGGATTGGATCTTAAATGGAGGGGGAGTGAGTTCCATAACTTGACTGCGTTGTAAGAAAAAGACCGACCTCCAGCTCTGGATCTCCTAATCCGGGGAACTGTTGCCAAGAAGGCATGAGAGGAACGAAGCTGTTTGTTGGGGCGGTAAGGGGTAAACAGAAAATGACTGATTGGTGGGCCAGATTTCCAGTATGCTTGATGGGAGATGCACATGGACTTGAATTTAATTTTCTCCCTGACAGGGAGCCAGCGCAAAGTTCTCAGCCCAGGCTCCGCCGAAGTTCTGTGTAGAAGACTGAGCAATGTGCGTGCTGCACAGTTCTGAATCCGCTGAAGTTTTTGCAGACAATATTCAGGCCCCCCTAAATACAGGGCGTTATTGAAGTTGAGGCGGGATTGGATTAGACCTTGCATAACTACTTGCTTAGCCTCAAAAGGTAGCAGCGGAAGGATTTTCTTCATCATCCTGATGAGACCAAAGCAAGTCGCTGACAATTTAGTTGCTTGGGTGTTGAAGGTCTGGGATTTGTCCAGCCACACCTCCAGACTTTTTATGTTGTCTCTGGGTGTGAGAGGCGCGCCCAAGCTGTTGGGCCATAATAAATTCATGGTGGGGGAAGCTGGTGGGCCGAGGAGCATAAGCTCGGTTTTGTCCCCGTTGAGCTTGAGGCACGACTTCTTCATCCAATTCTTGACCTGTTCCAAGCAAGTTGTCAGTCTGGTCTGTGGTTGGTGGCAGTTCTTTTGCGTGAGAGAGACCACTATCTGAGTATCGTCCGCATATGTGATGATCTTAATACCATATGGGCGAACGATCTCAGCCAGCGGTCTCATGTATGCATTGAATAGCGTAGGGCTCAGGGATGAGTCCTGCGGTACCCTGCAGCCAAGGGCTTGCTTGAGGAGACAGAGGCTCATTCAAACATTGGAAAAGTCCTGTCACTTAGAAAGGACTTGAACCAGGCCAAAGCTTTTCCTGATACTCCTAGACTATAGAGACGGCGCAAGAGGATTTTGTGGTTCACCGTGTCAAACACTGCGCTCAGATCAAGGAGGATAACTGCCACTGATCCCCCCTAATCCAAGATCCGCTTAGCTTCCTCTGTAACCGCCAACAAGGCAGTTTCCGTCCCGTATTTGGGACGGAAGCCCGTCTGGGTGACATCAAGTAGATGGTTGCTCTCGAGAAACATGGTTAGGTAGATGTTAATGTGTTTCTCGAGGATTTTGATCACCCATGGGAGCAAAGAGATCGGGCGGTAGTTGTTAAGGTTGCCGGGGTCAAGGGTGGGCTTCTTCAGGAGTGCTCGCACCATGGCGTGTTTCCAGGTGGGCGGTACAGTGCTAGTCGCTATTGAGGAATTAAGTAGCTCCATGATCGTGGGAAGAATGACCTGGCCAGCTGAAACCAGCGTGCTCGGGGGGCGGGGTCACACGGGGAGCCTGACTTTATTTGGGGCCATCAGAGGCTCAAGTGTTTCTAAATCTAACTGGGGAAAATGATCTAAAGTGTTTTGATGGAAGTCCTCAGCTTCTATGGGGTGATATGGTTCTTGGAAGGAGGGATCTAAATCCATATCTGAGAAGGATAAGTAAATATTATTTATTTTTTGAAAAAAGAATTCCGCTAAGTCATTGCATCTTGAGAGTTGATTGTAGTTGGCAGCCGAGGGTGGTGGAAGCCTGGTCAGGCGTTTTACTATTTGGAACATCTCTTTAGGTTTGGATCTGACCAACATGATTTGCTCACTATAATAAGCCGATTGTATTACTTTTATTTCAGATTTATAGGCTCTAATAGCCTCCCTGTATATAGCTTTGTCCGTGGCGGCATAACCCAGGCGCCACTTCCTTTCCAGCTTCTTACATAGACGTTTTTTGCCTCTAAGCTCTTCTGAATACCAGGGCGCTGTTTTCCGCTGCCTTTTTAGGCCGGTATTACGGAGGGGAAGTATGGAGTCAAGTTACTTCGTAATCCAATTGTCGTACTCCTTGTTGTTGGAGAGGGGGTCATGAGTGAATGAGGGTCTAGAGATTGTAAGAATGCTAGTCCACTGGCGCCTACTTTAAGGTGCTTGCAGTTACTAAATACGGGGTCCAGAAGATGGCCTTTAACATGAGTGGGGGATGGAACAAGTTGTTCCAGCTGGACTGCAGCCAGGCTTGCCGTCAACTCTACGGCAACGTTGTCCGAAGTATTATCGAAATGTATATTAAGGTCGCCAAGCAACGTAAAATCGGAGGGGGGAAGAGACCAGTTCGGCCACGGCGGAGGGTAGGTCTGTATGAAACTGTCTTAGTGGCCCAGGGTGGCGATAAATAAGAATGCCTGTGAAGCTGTCATTAGGGGAAATTTTGATAACGAAGGGCATACTTTCGCAATCAGCAATGGTCTCCAAGGAGCAGCGACACGTATATATGTCCTTATAAATGATTGCGAGCCCACCGCCTTTCCCGTGAGCGCGGTATATGCGGGTAATCTGATAGCCTGGTGGGAGGGCTTGCACCAGGTCGGGCTCGGAGTCTTGGGTTAGCCATGTTTCAGTCAAGAAGACTGCGTCCGGCGTATATTCATCCAGCAACAAAGACATTTCCAGGGTATGTTTGGGCAAGGACCTGCAGTTTAAAAGGAACATTTTGAAATCCAGCATGTCATCCTTGCTTTGCGGGATGATGAGCTCTATATTGCAGTGAGGGCAGACATGGGGTAGCTCCAGGGGGTGGAAAGAGTGACAGCAACTTGTTGTTACAGAAGTCCGTAGTTTGTGAAGAGACCCTGGGCTGTAATGCTTCCTTAGTTCCAGGGAAGTGGCAGGGGTCATGGCCCCTGGCCCCGGTCTGCCACGTACGGGCGCAGACGGGCTTGCCTTTGGCGAGCCACCGGCGCGCCCGCTGCGCCCGTCCGCTGCACGGGCGTTTAATGGCAGCCATAAATAGTGGAGAGGGGAGGGGAGGGTGGGAGACTGATAACAACTATACCGCTACCCCAAACTCGTCCCAATATGGCGTCTGGGCCGCGTGAGTCCCTGTACAGCACCTATTCGGCTGCAGGGTTCGCGAAGGCACTGCGGGTGAAGGCAAACACCGCTTGAGATAAGTGCACAAAAAACAACAGCTAAATCAGTGATTTTAAAACAGTATTTTAAAAATTGCAGTTTATAAACCTAGCTTTCCCGGCTGAGCCTCAGGAAAGTGACAATCAAAACTAGCACGTTATGTTTTCTCAAACACTCGAACAATTAAAGGAAATGGACCTCCTGTTATAGCTGTTACTAGAACTCGAGCAGATTTGTGTGACCAGTATTGGTAGAATTCCTGTGAGGAAAAGTGATTGCACTAAAACACTAAACATTACTGGACTAAATAACAGTAGTTTTGTGACATCACACAATACCTATTTTATTTGCGGAAGTAAAGGGTATTATCACCTACCTATTAGGTGGTCAGGTAGCTGCTATGTGTCCTTTTTGTTACCACCTGTGTTTTTGGCTCCTGCATCCTACCATAAAGACTATAAACTGTATAATTACATTTCTAAGAACAGATATGAGGAAAATAAATCATGATGAGGTGGATCAAGCTGATACTGCACTACAGCAATATGTTGACTTCAATTTGGGGCTATTCTTCTTTGTGGTTGCAGCCTTGAACAGCAGAAAAATCAGGCGCTTGATACGTGTTGTGGAGGCTGTAACCAATCAGACAGCTATGGCACTTGGAAATATCACAGAAGAATTACAAATTGTGAGAATTGTGGTGCTCCAAAATAGGATGGTCCTTGATGTGATCCTAGCTGATTATGGAGGAGCATGCCGCATCATTGGGAGCAGCGGTTGTGTGTATATCCCAGACCACACCCCTTCTGTTTTTGAAGAAATTTCTAAACTACACAAGATAGCCACTGACATCAACCCTGATTCAGGGACATGGACTTGGAATGGTTGGGTATGGACTCTCTTCTCAGTTTGGGGCTGGAAAATATTATCAGTTTTATCTATATTTATTGCAAATCTTTTTTCCTGCTGCCTGTGTATTCAATGTGGCCCAATGCTCTGTTCCCTATTTATTTCCACCTGCACTTCCTGTATACCAGTTAAACCTAATGTGCCGAAAGAAAATACCCAATCAGAAACTGATCAAGAAATTAGCCAGTTGATGTTAATTAATATGGAAGATCATTTTTATGTGTCCTCTTTTGCATAGTGATGTCTTCAGCTAATGCAAAAAGGACCATCTGTGGAAACTGCAGAAATGATCGTTAGCATAAGCTGAAGCCATTTTGTTTGTGGCATTCATTTTAGTCAGCCATGCGCTCGCCATGTGCTTCTCCTGTCTTCACTGTTGCCTGCTCTTGTATTTCGCTTGAGTCATGAACTATAATGAACTTCTTCAGTGCTGAGCCAGAGACTTGCGCATGCTCAGAAAGACCTGTAGCTGCCAGAATGCATCCGTCTTAGTGTGTAACTGTCAGGCTGTTTTACTGATGTAAGGAGAAATGACTCCCCTCCCACTTTGCTGACTAAGACATATTTGTATGCCCATGTTAGTCAACAACTATTCCTGTATGTGCCAGTACCACCCCTTGGTCTCATGCTGAACAAGCAACAAATGTATATAAAAGGACCCTGGTTTCTGTACTCATTGTACTGCCTCATACAGTGACCAAGGGTGATGTATCAATGCAGTCCCACTCATGAGTGAATATTAAATACCCTGTTTTTATATTCCAGCTTCCGTGTCAATTTTTTCTTTGTTGGTTTAAGGACCGATGCATCAGTGAGCCCCTAAAAAGGCTTTTTATTCCACATTGGAGTGGGGCGGATTGTTTTAGTACGGCAGTGGGGCAGGCGGTTTTAGGACTGCAGTGGGCAGATGGTTTTAGGACTGCAGTGGGGCAGATTGCTTAAGGACTGCAGTGGGGCAGATTGCTTAAGGACTGCAGTGGGGCAGATTGTTTTAGGACAGCAATGGGGCAGATTAGTGTGAGGCAAATTCTTTTGGATTGGAGTGGGATGGATGGTGGTGGGTTGGATTGGGGTGTGGTGGATTGATTGGAGCAGAGTAGACTGGATTGGTGTGGAATGGTGTGGGGTGGATTGGATTGTGGTGGATTAGAGAGGGGTGATTGGGGATTGGAGTGGGTGTATTGGGGTGAGGTGGAACAGATTGGAGGGGGCAGGATTAGAGTTGGGCAGATTGTTTTGGATTGAACTGGAGCTGACTGTTTTCCATTGGTATGAGGCAGATTGGAGTACCGCACATTATAGTGGGACAGATTGTTTTGGATTGGAGTGGGGCAGATTGGAATTGGGCGGATTGGAGTGGATTGGAGTGGGGAAGACTGGAGTGGAGTGGATTGCTGTGTACTGCACGGTTATGTGTTAAAGCATCATTTCAGACTATACACATAAGAAAGAAACAATATC
This sequence comes from Lissotriton vulgaris, assembly GCF_964263255.1. Lineage (NCBI taxonomy): Eukaryota > Metazoa > Chordata > Amphibia > Caudata > Salamandridae > Lissotriton > Lissotriton vulgaris. Next base: position 944,359,132 of record NC_141695.1, on the reverse strand, counting down.
GCTGAGCAATATTTAGCACAAGATAATCCTCATCTTTTGAGAACTGCACGCACTAGCAAAAACAAAAGGAAACATGAGTGCACAGTGAGAAAAGAAGACTTGGCAAAATAAAAGAAAGTTAACGATAGAAAACAAATCTTCGCACTTTTGATCCTCCTTCTAGGCACGTTTTTGCCAGTCACAAGCCATCTGTCTGCAGGGCACTAAAAGTTAAACAGAACAAAATAGTATCTCAATCACATCGGGAGCAGCGGACAGGCACTGAGTAAGTCAATCAATCAGTGGTTGGTCCCTGCCGACAAAAAAGGAACAGAAATTATGTTAGGCCTGCCTTGTGGAATTTCGAGGCTGTAAAGAAGAGTGCCATGCAAGTCTAAGACTAGGTAAACAACGGGGGCTCCAAGTCATTTTACTTAACAGTGGATCAGCCAAAAAAAGGAGATATAGAATGAATGATGGGCAAGAGCAGGTATTACCATGACTGATTACACAAGGTGTCAGTGAATCACAGACCAGTCACAGGGCGGTGTGAACTCCACCCAAGCAGAACCCTCAATACAGCACAGATGAGAGGCCTGGGTTTTAACATCTGCAGAGATTATAGCAACACATATGGAGGTCTTCTAAGCAGAGACAAACAAACACTGTGGTAGAAAGGACTACAGGCCTAACCCGCTGCCCCACCTCGGACTTCTAGAAAGGAGATTCATTATCACGGAGGAGTGTCTCCCCCCTGCTGAAAGCCTGCAGAGGGAAACAGGAAAAATAAAATAATAAACTATTTTATTATAATTTTATTTGTTCGTCCTGCAGTTTGCCAACTGAGCCGAGGGAGTGGCTGGCCCATCCATACTGACGCTGCAGCACCAGGGAGGAGTGGGTAGTAGTAGGTCCTGCCAAGTGTGCCTGACTGTTTGACCGGCTGCCTGGGGCCAGTCAAACCGTCATGCACATTTAGCCTTTCTCCAACCCAAGCTGTGTTGTACAGCTGGGTGGAGAGTAAACACAGGCTCCCCGTCCCTGTCTGAGGGATGAACCATGCAACTCAGACCAATCTAATAGTATGCCCAGCATGAAAGCAGTGCTGTGATCGGCATCTAAAAGCATGTGCAGTGGGCAGCAGTTCCTGGACCTCTGGGAGGCACGGATGGGAAGCAAGGCAGAGGCTGTCGGAGCAGCAGGTAAGTGTAATTTTATTTATTTTTAATTTTGTCTTCTGTGATGTTTTATGTTAGTATTCCCCTTCCCCATGCCTCACCACTTCTCAATGCGAGTGACTGCTACTGCTCTGAAGGGAAGATTTACTAACATTTTGCGGTGGGTTCTCATCACAAAGGTGAGACTAACCAGCACAAAATGTTTTTCCTAATTTACTTTCAGTGCTAAAAGTTTGTTTTGCTTTGGAAAGTACCCTGAAAGGAACGAAAAGCAGCACGAAGCACTGCTTCGCGCCACTTAGTGCCAAGGGTGCCTTACATGGGTGGTACATGGGCGTTCCCATGCTTCCACCCATGCCTTTTGACACAAAACCCTATCTACAAACAATAGTAGACAGGGTTTAGCGCCAAAAGTTAACGCCATTTCAAAGGAGGCGTTAAGAGGAGAAATGTTTTTATTTCTCCTTTCTTTTCCAACTTTGCATGCGTGCTGCACTGTGAGGCACACATGCAAGTAGGAAAAGTTTAAACATTTCTCTACGTATAGTATTTTGTACTGAAAGGGTACCCTTCCTGTACAAAACCTATGGTAGATTCAGGCATGCACCCTAGCACAATGGCACTAAGGTGTGTGCCTGGCGCACGTCAGCTGAAATCAGTACCGGTGCTAGGGAGAGGGAAGAAGAGAGCCATATCTCTGTAGCTATGGCACTCTCCTGCTGCGTTCCATATTTTTGTAAATCTGGGCCTTAGTCCAGTCCACTTCTGCTACAACAGTATCGAATTGTAGATGACTTCAATCAATTTCTTTTTCAAAACAAGTTTTATTATAAGAAAAAATGAAGCGCTCTCCAGGGGCAATACTAGGAATGTTGAATGGTGGATTCTGCTACAAAGCAATGGTGTTTCAGTGTTTTCAAAAAATTGTATTAATATCTATGTTTAAACTATGCCACCCCGAAGAGAGAAGCAGTCACTAGTGATAGCCTTTCTGTGCAAGACGCTTCATTATTGAACAATAATTTGCAATGCCAATAGGTCTGCCTTATAAATGCACTGCAAAGCCACACAAAAAACATGCATGTACATTAATGACTGCCTCATCCCATCTGTGTTGCTGCCAGGGAAACCTCTATTATGATCTAGTTTTCTAAGATACTTTAATAGCATTACAAATTACAAACATGTCAGTTTAACTCTGGTGATTAGTTTGCCTAGTTCCAGTTTTGACTATTTAAGTAGCACAGAGGGATAACTTGCCCCTGTAGCAAAAGGTGAAACATCCAGATTAAATAATTCTTTGTTTTTTTATGTAGATAGCTCAATGGGTTCCTGCTGTTGCCTCAGTTCCTTTTGCTACATGCATTGTACTTCCACAATCTTTCACTATTCTAAAGTTGCTACATAGGGTTTCTTTGGGTAATAATAAATACTTATTAGTAAAAACAACCCCAACCTCTGTTATGTTTTAAATTCTGAAGTTGTGTTTCTCCATACTAGGCATACATTTAGTGATTGATACTGAAATGGTTGCTATTAGATCTATGGTTTTGCAAAACAGACTTGCTTTAGATGTATCATTGGCAAAAGAAGGCGGAGTCTGTTGCATGCTGAAAGTTCAACAGTGTTGCACTTATATATCCCTGCAAATCCTTGCTTTTATCAGGGATATAATAATAATAATAATAATATTAATAATAAAGAGTGTGTAAAGTACCTGGTTACACTAGCTAGTGTGTCCTCCCGCTGCGGCCTGAGGATGCAACATGAGATGCAAAAAAGAGAGTAGGCTGAGCCCTAGGAGCTCTATGTCTGGAAGAGCCATGTCTTCAGTTTTTTCCTAAGGATTTTATCAGATTGTTCCATCCAAAGATCCAGGGGAAGCGCATTCCACTGTTTAGCGGCCAGGTAGCAAAAGGATCGCCTCCCCATTCTCATTCTTTGTATTACTGGGACTTGAACCAGCCCTGAGCCCCGAGAACGTAAGGCCCTGGTAGGAGTGTACGGGGACAGTAGGTTGTATAAGTAATTCGGGCCTCTCCTCATCAGGATCAGTTGACTAATACATAGGGCCTTGAATAGAATTATTCCCTCTATTGGGAGCCAATGTAGAGTAGTTCGGACATTTTTGGATGAGGCTCTCCTAGGACAGTATACGTTATGCCCTAGGGGCCTCACAAACCATATACTAAGAAAGTGGTATAAGTTGGAGAGTTAGAAAGCAGGCTTAGGGCCTGTAGAATCGCTGGGGCTACACTAAACAACCAAAGGTTAGGAAGTAGGAGACCCACAGGAGCCGCGTGCAGTGTCTAAACACAGGCGCGGGTTCCCATTGACTTACTACGGAGTTCGTAAAAGTTACAAAGTTACAGTTTAAGGACATTTCTGGATGGACTAGGACGAAACCCGACACGAAAAGACACCTTGGCACCCGGCTTCCTGGGTGAGGTAACACGAGTACTCCGGTGCTCCCGTGGGTCTTGGCTCTCGAAGTGTCCTACTTTAAAAGGGTTCCATCCAAGTCCACCCGGAAGTGTCCTTAAACTGTAACTTTGTAGCTTTTACGAACTCCATAGAAAGTCAATGGGAACCCGCGCCTGTGTTTAGACAATGCACGCGGCTCCCGTGGGTCTCCAACTTCCTAACCTTTGGTTGTTTAGTGTAGCCCCAGCAATTCTTTAGGCCCTAGGCCTGCTTTCTAACTCTCATGTGGTACTTATACCACTTTCTTAGTATATGGGTTGTGAGGCCCCTAGGGCATAACGTATACTGGGCAACTTATCGTATATTAACTGTGTGACATGTATTGTATTTTTACCTCAGACCTCATAAAGAGTGCAGAGGGGTTGTGTTTAGATTAAATACATATATATTTGATATATACCTTGTGTGGTGTCCTTTCATTTGGTATTCAAGGGAATATGGTAAAACAACTTGCTTAACTCGCCTACTGAAGTCTTAGCCTGAAGACTGCTGGTTCATGCTACCACTAGGATAGCTTTCTATAAGGTTGACTTTACAACCACCATCAATAAGGGTGGATTAGACTGGTACAAGGTGCCCACTAGAATTAGTGGACATCATATGCCAGGCTAACTTCTCACATTGGTGTGCAGCGGTTGGGATAAGAGCTTGCAATTTGTTTTACCAAATAATCTTGTACTATCATGTGAAAGATCATATCAAGGTACATGTAGGTACATATACATCAAGTCTTATATACATAAATTCTACTGAACTTAGTAGTTGTAGGTGGTAAGGGCTTATCACACCCTGACTACAACTCCTAGAGAGGTTCTAGTAAGAAACCATTTAGTGTAGGTAGGTGCAAACACCACACCCCACTAGAAAATGTCCTTGGAAGCAGGGCCTAGTGGACCTTTCAAGAAGAAACCCAGAGGGTGCCTCCTAAGTATGACTCATTCACTTTTCATGAACTGAGAAGCCTGTGTGACGTCAGAAAGTTGAGACAAGGATAGAGTCCAACCTTTAACCACCTGGTAAATATCTTAGTGGCTCATGATGCAGAGAATGCATCAGACCCAGGTAACCAAGGTAGTAGAGAGGGGGGCCACCTCTCAACAGAGGAAAATACCACTGGAGAAGATCCATTGGTCTCTGATGAGGATGATGACCAGGATGCAGTTGATGAAACTAACCTGGGCAACACAGGACTGTCTGGAGGTGGAGAGGGCCATGGTAGACCCCCCTCTAACCTTTCAAATAGGCCTAACAGTGGAAACAGGAGGCCCAGATCACTGTCCAGTGGTTCTGATCATTCCGATTCCTCAGTAGGGTCCAGTGCCTCTGCTCTGAGGAGGATGTCTTTCCCTCAGAGAAGAGAGCACAAAGCTAGGATGAGAGAAGCCAAGCTTAGGATCAAGAGGCAAGACGTTGCCCTTGCAAAAGAGACCCTAGCTCCTGAGAGAGAGAAGACATTGTGTGGGCTAGTGCCCACTGGTGGCAGCAAAATTCCTAAAGATAGGGAAAGGTCTCATGGCCATAGAAGCCTGAACAAGATTGCCTCTCCCTATCAAATTGTGGATGACATCCACAAATGGATAACTGCTTTGGAGAGGGCTTGCAAAGTACAGCAGGTACCCCAAAGTCAGTGGCCAGCAATCTTGTAGCTCTCCTTTTCAGATAAAGGCAGAGATAAGCTTCTGACAGTTAATGAACAGGATGCTGACAATTACTATGTCCTGAAGAGTGCTCTGATAGATGGGTTTGGTCTAACCACTGAGCAGTACAGGTTGCTGTTCAGGGATACCCAAAAGACACAGACTCAGGACTGGACTGATTTTGTAGATTGTGCAACTAAGGCTCTGGAGGGCTGGTTACTGGGCAGTAAGGTCAATGACTATACAGGATTGTATAATTTGATTATGAGAGAACAAATACTTAACAACTGTCAGAACCAGTGATTTCATCAGCACCTGGTTGAGTCTGATATAGCCTCTCCCCAAGAATTGGGAAAGAAGGCAGACAAATGGGTCAGACCCAGGGTGAAGCAGAAGGTACAGAACCAAGGTGGTGATCAGAAGAAGCAGGACCAAAAGGGTGGGGAGAAAGCAAAAGACCAGAAGTCTTCTCAAGGTCCCCAAAAAGCTTCTAATGGTGGGGGTTTTCAACAATCTAAAAAGAAAGAAGGCCCAAAGAAACCTTGGTGCAAGATTTGTAAAGTAAATACTCACTGGGCCAGTGATTGTGCCAAAAAGGAGACAGCTCCAGCCACCATTTCCCCTAAGGCAACTGTTCCCCCTAGTTCAGCTCCAAGTGGTGGTTCTCAACAGAAGGGTGTAGTAGGGTTAACCCTGGGAACTGAGATAGATTCTGGCCTAGTCAGAATACCAACTCAAGCTGTTTTGATCTGTGATGGGGACATAATTATGTCCTCTACTGTGAGTCCCAATAACTTGGGCAAGTACAGGCAAACTCCTTTAATTAATGACAAAGTGGCTCAGGCCTACAGGGACACATATGCTAGTGTCACAATGGTGACACCTGGCTTTGTGGACCCTGGACAGATCATACTAGGTGAAAATTACCTAGTGACCAATGCTAGCAATGTCACTACCATCACAGTATGGCAATTGTTAATTTCTCCTGGGGAGGCGTAACTGGCCTCAAAAAGGTTGTGGTTAGCTCAGACCTCCCTATAGAATGCTTGCTTGGAAATGACCTGGAGACTTCAGCTTGGGCTGAAGTGGAGTATAGGACCCATGCAGAAATGTTAGGGATATCAGCACATGCCCTTGCTGTGACGAGGTCACAGGTCAGAAATAGCAACACTGAACTGGCACTGGATTCTGGAACAATGGGCCAGTTGCCTACCAGGAGGAGATGCAGTAGGGTTAAGGCAGTGCCTTCCCCCTTGCCTCAGGAAGAGGGTCAGACTTCACAGGAAGCTGATTGTGAGACCCAGGAGGAAACTGTCTTAGAAGAGCTTGAGCCTGATCAGGTTGAGTTTCGTGGGACAGGGGGACCCTCCAGGGCAGATCTGAGGCAGGCACACTTAGACTGCCCTTCTATTGAACCCCTCAGACAGTAAGCTGCTGCTGTGGCTGCAGGGAATGCTAGTGGGACCCACAACGTCTATTGGGATGATGGGCTCTTGTATTCAGAGGCTAGAGACCCCAAGCCTAGAGCTTCCAGGAGGTTGGTCATACCTTTGGCATTCAGGGGCTTCCTTCTCACACTAGCCCATGATATTCCCCTTGCAGGACATCTTGGCCAGAACAAGACTTAGGACAGGCTTGTCCCTCACTTTCACTGGCCTCATATGTCCGAGGATACCAAGGAGTTTTGTCGCTCCTGTGGCACCTGCCAAGCCAGTGGCAAATCAGGTGGCACCACAAAGGCCCCCCTAATACCACTACCTGTGGTGGGGATTCCCTTTGAACGTGTAGGGATTGACATTGTTGGACCAATGGATCCCCAAACAGCCTCTGGGCACAGATTTATTCTGGTGGTAGTGGATCATGCCACCAGATACCCAGAAGCTATTCCCCAAGGACCACAACAGCACCTTTTGTGCCAAGAGCCCTCCTGGGAGTTTTCTCAAGAGTGGGCTTTCTGAAGGAGGTTGTCTCAGACAGAGGTGCAAACTTTATGTCTGGATATTTTACTGCTATGTGGAAGGAGTGTGGAGTGAACTACAAGTTCATCCCACCCTATCATCCACAGTGCAATGGTCTATTTGAGAGATTCAAGAAGACCTTAAAGGTCATGATTAAGGGTCTCCCTGAAATGCTCAGGCAGAGATGGGGCATCCTGCTGCTCTGCCTTTTGTTTGTTTACAGAGAGGTCCCACAGAAGGGGTTTGGCTACAGCCCTTTGGAACTTCTGTTTGGGCATCCTGTAAGAGGACCCCTATGTCTGGTAAAGGAGGGATGGGAGTTACCTCTCAAACCTCCCAAACAGGACATTGTGGATTGTGTACTTGGTCTCCGCTCCAGGATGGCCGAGTACATTAAGAAGGCATCTAAAAACCTTGAGGCTAGTCAGGAATTGCAAAAGACCTGGCACAATCAAAAGGCTGTGCTCACCGTTTACCAGCCAGGACAGAAAGTGTGGGTGTTGGAGCCTGTGGCCTCAGCAGCTCTCCAAGACAAGTGGAGTGGACTCCACACAATATTTGAGCAGAAGGGAGAAGTCACCTGTTTCGTTGACCTTGCAACTCCCAAGAGCCCCCACAGGGTGCTTCATGTCAACAGATTGAAACCATATGTTGACAGGGCAGACATGGGCTTGCTCATAGCTACAGATGAGGGACAGGAGGAAGAGAGTGACCCTCTCCCAGACCTGCTTTCTCAGAACCCTGATGATGTTTCAGTTGATGGTATAGCCTTGGCAGCCAGCCTCACTGACCAACAGCAACAGGACTGCAGACAAGTTCTACAGTCCTACAGACATATGTTTTCTCTGACTTCAAGTCAGACTACCTGGTGTACTCATGAAGTGGACACAGGGGACAGTCTGCCTGTTAAAAGTAAAATTTACAGGCAACCTGATCATGTCAGGGACTGTATCCGGACAGAGGTCCAAAAGATGTTGGATTTGGGAGTCATTGAGCCCTCAGGGAGCCCTTGGGCCAGTCCAGTAGTCCTGGTGCCTAAACCTCCCACCCAAGATGGTAAGAGAGAGATGAGGTTTTGTGTGGATTACAGAGGCCTCAATGCTGTCACTAGGACATATGCCCATCCAATACCAAGGGCAGATGAACTAATTGACAGATTGGCATCTGCCAAGTTTTTGAGTACATTTGACTTGACAGCTGGCTACTGACAGATCAGACTAGCTGATGATGCAAAGCCAAATAAAGCATTTTCAACCCCTGGTGGGCATTATCAATATGTGGTGATGCCCTTTGGTTTGAAGAATGCACCTGCCACATTCCAAAGGTTGTGAACCAAGTCCTCTCAGGTCTGGATGACTACTGTGCAGCTTATCTTGATGATATTGCTGTCTTTAGCTCCACGTGGGAAGATCACCTGATCCACCTAAAGAATGTTTTGGAGGTCCTGCAAAAGGCAGGCCTAACTATCAAGGCTACCAAGTGCCAGATAGGGCAGAGTCAGGTTGTATACCTGGGCCATCTTGTAGGTGAAGGCCAGGTTCAACCATTGCAGAGCAAGATCCAGACCATAATGGACTGGACTGCTCCAACCACCCAGACTTAGGTCAGAGCTTTCTTGGGCCTGACTGGGTACTACAGGAAATTTGTCAAGGGGTATGGTTCCATAGTGACACCCCTTAATGACTTAACTTCCAAGAAAAATGCCAAAGAAATTTCAGTGGACAGTCAGCTGTCAAAAGGCATTTGATGACCTGAAGCAGGCCACGTGCACTGCTCATATTCTGCAAAGTCCAGACTACTCCAAAGAGTTCATTATTCAAACAGATGCTTCTGAGTTGGGGGTAGGTGCTGTGCTTTCACAACTGAATAAAGATGGCCAAGACCAGCCAGTAGCTTTAATTAGCAGAAGGCTGACCCCTAGAGAGAAACGTTGGTCAGCTATTGAGAGGGAGGCCTTTTCTGTGGTTTGGGCCCTGAAGAAGCTGAGGCCATACTTGTTTGGTACTCACTTCAAGATTCAGACATACCATAAGCCCCTCTTGTGGCTAAATCAGATGAAGGGTGAAAATCCCAAACTGCTTAGGTGGTCCATTTCCCTACAGGGGATGGACTTTACAGTGGAACATAGACCTGGGACTGACCATGCCAATGCAGATGGATTCTCCAGATATTTCCACTTAGAACATGAAGACTCAACTGGTCAAGGTTAGTTTAATGTCCCTGTGTTTGGGGGGCGGGGGGGTTGTGTAGGAGAGTACAGTCTGGTTCCTATGGTCACCCCCACTTTGTGCTGTGATTCTCTGGTTTTTCGACTTTAGTGTGGCTGTGGGCCTGCTAATCAGACCCACAGCCCAGCTGTTCTCTCTCTAAATTGATACCACGCACTTTAGGTGCATACCAGATTGGTTACTGGGTCACTCTTGTGAGCCCCTGTATAGTGTACTATAGGTACCCAGGGCACCTTAGGCCTACCAGGGGCTGCAGCAATTATTGTGCCACCCCTGGCTTGCCTTCCAAACTGACACCACAGGTCTGTTCACACAGCCTGGGTAAGGTGGTGTAATCACGTCTTACTTAGATATAGTAGACCTATATCTACCTTTACATATAGACACATATACACCTATAAGCCACTCCTATGGTAGGCCTCGACAATCCTGGAGCCAGAGTGTTTGGTTTTATGTGAGAAGGGTGCTCTGGCATGAGCTAAGCCCCTCTGCAGCTTTCGGAACCATCTCCTTATAGCTGTTCTATGATATAGCCATACCATATACTCTTTAGTGCATTATAATCCTCGCAGTTAATGCTAACTTTGGTTTTTTGGTTTGGCTTTATCAAAACATGTGGTGTAAGGTGTCAAACACTTTGGAATACTACCTTCCCCCGTCAATTCTGGCGGCGGGGGTAGCATTCCACCCTTCTAGACATGTAAGTTACTGCTTTACCCGGTTAACAGAGCCTCAGCTTCAGAAAATGGATGCTGCTGCCACAGACACGAGTCTGACCTCCTGTTGCTGGGGGAATTTCCAGCAATGGCGGCCTGCACAATAGGTTTCCCATGCAGGGAGGTGCCAGCACCTCCCCAGACAGGGGTTTTGTGTATTGGGGCAGGGAGGACTGCATTCAGTGAATGCATCTAGACACTGCCTGGGGTACACAAGGTGCTCCATGCATAGCCCGGTTCAAACCAGTTGCTGGGGCACTCCAGCCCCAGCTCTGGCGTGAAACTGGACAAAGGGAAAGGGGTGCAACCACCCCCTTCTCAGGTCCACCCATAGGAAGGACCTAGTCAGGTAATCCAGCCCCCACCCTTAGTATAAGTTTAGGAGCTGTGTCCCTGGGACTTTAGATTATCCTGGACGAATCTTTGTAAGACATATCTTGGACCTTCGACATTCCATTCTGACTGGAAGACAGAAGACATCTCCCTTGTGGTCAAGGGATGACCACCCTGTGCAAACAGGCACCAACAGCAGCTTTGCCTGTCTGCTGTTTCAAGGCTCCCGTCGGAGCCCAAAGACTCTGCGACTCAAGAACTGGACTTCCAGACTTCTCTGACCCCAACCCACATCCACAGCAAAGCTGAGACCAATGGCGGACACGAGAGATGTGGGACTGGACATCTTGGACAGCCTGCATTTTGCTACCTGCACTCCTTTCCATGAAGCCTCAGTAAGTTGTGCATTGGGGTATGAGAAGCCCCAGCCCCTTGCTTCATTTGAACCGAAGCTCAGGCCCTGACACTCTGCTAGTGTCCTGTGGGCCCCACCTTTACATTTGTGCTTGACGCATCTTCCCGGCTCCTTGCCCATTGGCTAGTGAGCCCCCTGAAGATGCCATCTTAATCTAACTTGCGATCCTGCTTGCTCCAGGCTTGCTCCAGCTTCTCTAAAAAGGAGAAGCACCACAGATCTTGCTGGTCTGCAACAGAGCCAATCTTGACATCCTGCTTGGCTTGCAGTTGCCAAAGCTTGTTGGGTCCAATCCGGATACCGACACTGCAGTCTTCTAGATCCATTGTAGGACAGCTCGAATCCAGCTCCTGGTCTTTGTCGATGCCTCCTGGACCTTGTGGCTGAAGAGACAATCTAACCTTCTTCACCTTCAAGCACCCAACATCTCCTGGTTTCTTCCTGGTACCTTCGTGGTCACTGGCTAGTGAGACAGACTCTGTCCTCTCTGCTTTCAGGTTCTTCACATCTCCGATCCACCCTTGGATCCACTAGGACACTTTTCCTCTGGTCGCCTGCAGCACTTCTTTGCAGCTCTCCATAGAAAACGTTGACGAAACCCGACACGAAGAGACACCTATGCACCCTGCTTCCCTGGGTGCGTTAACACCAGTACTCCGGTTCTCCCGTGGGTCTTGACTCTTGAAGTGTCCTAGTTTAAAACGGTTCCATCCTAGTCCATCCGGAAGTGTCCTTAAACTGTAACTTTGTAACTTTTACGAACTCCATAGAAAGTCAATGGGAACCTGCGCCTGTGTTTAGACACTGCACGCGGCTCCCGTGGTTCTCCTACTTCCTAACCTTTGGTTGTTTAGTGTAGCCCCAGCGATTCTACAGGCCCTGGGCCTGCTTTCTAACTCTCACGTGGTACTTATACCACTTTCTTAGTATATGGTTTGTGAGGCCCCTAGGGCATAACTTATACTGTGCAACTTATCGTATATTAACTGTGTGACTTGTATTGTACTTTTACCTATGACCTCCTAAAGAGTGCAGAGGAGTTGTGTTTAGATTAAATACATATATATTGGATATATACCTTGTGTGGTGTCCTTTCATTTGGTATTCAAGGGATTATATATGAATAGACAACTTGCTTAACTCACCTACTGAAGTCTTAGCCTGAAGACTGCTGGTTCATGCGACCACTAGGATAGCTTTCTATAAGGTTGACTTTACAAGCACCGTCAATAAGGGTCGATTAGACTGGTACAAGGTGCCCACTAGAACTAGTGGACATCATATGCCAGGCTAACTTCTCACAGGGAGCACATCTAAGGTCTTCCGGAGGCCCTTCATTATGCCAAAGCACTTTACTGCCACAGTCCTGGTGTGATGAGCGAAAGAGAGATTAGAGTCTAGCCACATCCCCAGGTTCTTTACCTCCTCCTTTGGGGTGGGGGTGGTGCCCAGAGTCTGCGGCCACCATATTGGTAACCATATTGAGGAAGCCTTGCCCACAATTAGGATCTCGGTCTTGCGGCCATTCAGCGTTAAGCAGTTGTTAGCCATGCAGACTGCAAGCTCTTTTAGACATGTGGAGAAGTTAGGTGCAGCTTCTTCCTGAGATTGGGACAGAGATACTACAAGCTGCGTGTCATCTGCATATGACACAACACTGATGCTGTATTTTTCAATGATTTTTGACAAAGGGGACATATACAGATTTAAAAGCGTAGGGCTAAGTATAGAGCCCTTGGGAACCCCCTGACCTAACCTGATATTCTTGGAGTAGTACGGCCCTTGGGATACTTGAAAGCTCCTGTCCTGTAGGAAGGAGCTTAACCATTTCAGGGCCATGGTGTCGAATGCAGTGCTGAGGTCCAGCAGAATCAGTGCCACCGTTTGTCCTGTATCAACCTGTCTGCGGATGGTTTCAGTGGACAGAAGCAGCGCCGACTCTGTGGAATATGTTGCCCGGACACCCAATTGCGTGGGGTGGAGTAGACTGGCCTGGTTCATGTGCACGGTTAACTGTGCATTGACTGTGTTTTCCGCGATCTTGGCGAAAAAAGGTAGGAGTGATTTTGGCCGAAGATTCTCCAACTGGCTGGCGCTAAACCCGGGTTTCTTTTTAATGGGGACAACCACTGCGTCTTTCCACCTTTGGGGGACTACTCCCGCCTCAAAAGAGAGTCTGATGAGGTGCCTAATGTAAGGACCCAGAATGTACATACTTTCCCTCATATTTCTCGGTTTCATAGGATCTCTTAGGGAGCCTGACTTCATGTTCAAAGCTATGGGTTTGAGGTCATCCAAGGAGGGAAGGCTGAAACTTGAGAGGCAGGAAGCCTCTTTCATATTACATACTCCCGTCCTATCAGATTTCCCGTTGCGTGCCTCCTCCGGGAAGGTTGAGTAGATCCTCTCTACTTTGTCAGAGAAATAATCTGCTATCAAGTTGCAAGATTCAACATAGTCTTTACTAGGGGCGGAGGTTCTGTCAAGGGATGAAAGCTCTTTAACAATCACAAATAGCTCTCTAGAGGAATTGTCGGCTAGTTCAATCTTCATATTGTAGTACGCAGCTTGTGTCTTCCTTATTAAAGAATGATACTGCTTAAGGCTGGTTTTAAATGTGGCCTTCCTGTTTTCTGAGAAATCTTCTCTCCACCTATGTTCCTGATGTTTACAGGAGAACTTCACAGCCTTTAGCTCCTTGTTGAACCATGGTGCAGATCTCAACTGTCTCCTAGGAGCACTGGTGGCCCATGGAGCCACCTTTTCAAGCGCCTCCCTAATACGTTGATGTAAAGCACTACAGGCCATTTCAACTTCACTCCCTCCTAGTGGTCCCCCCTGCTGTAGAGCAAGATGAACTTGGTTACCGAGAAACTGGCCCATTTCCTCTGGGGTCCACCTGTGTCTGATTTTAGCACAGCTTTGGCTTTAGCAATAAGAATACTGAAGGTAATGACATAGTGATCTGTCCATGGGACTGGGATAGGAGTCTCAACCCTAAGCTCTCCCCAATTTGCAAAAATAGGGTCAAGTAAGTGTCCATGCTGATGAGTCGGGAGAGTGGATTGTAGCACTAATTGAAGCTCAGCCAGCTCCGGGCAGAGCTCTTGCACTGGGACATTATCCCTGTCTAATATAATATAATAACACAAGGAAGATACCAAGGGTCTTAAAAAATCCTGTAGTTAACACTCAATTGTAGTGTATAGACGAAAAGTACCATAGGAGAGAAAAAGGGAGAGAAAAATACCCATCAGCCCACCCATTGGCGGAACTTCGTCATCTGGGTTTTTATGAAATGGAAACTGGTATCCGCTAGACACCTCATCAGAATGTTTCTTGAGGAGTACTAGTGTTGGATCCTCCAGTGAGACTGAGAGCCAGTAGGTGGAAATAGTAGGCTGAAGGGACAGGTTGCAGTGCTCATAAAGTGTGAAAAAAAGAGAAATAGTGTTTTTTAAAAAATACCTGCCGTGATGTCTAAAGGCACTTTGTTAGATGTGACCATCACAACGGCATGATTAAAAACAGAGTGAAGATAGTATGTAAGGAATTACTATCCATCATAGATGTTTATTGGTCGACATGTTTCAGCCTAAACAGGCTTTCATCAGGACCTATGATGTGCACTACTGCAACAGTGAAGACAAACTGTGATAGACAAATGATTATGTAGACCTACCAGTATATTTTAACTTTAAGGCAGTCTCTTGTCATAATGTCATGAACTCTCCTAAGGAAAAGGAAACACAAACAGGGATATACACGAAACAGAGCAAATATCAATATTATGAAAAACGTCTGATGTGTTATACTCAGTGTATCCAGATTTGGTGTGTTACACTCACCCATATATGAAGGGAAGAATGTAAATGTTGTTTTGTAAATGTTTTTGTACTTGTATAGCGCACAGCTACCCACAGTGGGTTTCCCATCGCTTGTACAAATACTGCAAGGGAACCATTCCTGGCTTTCCCTGTGAAGTGTCCACTCTTGGGCACCCCCATGGTGCAGACCAGGCATCCCTCGCATTGTGGGGGCCGTTGTGGAGACTAAGCAAGCTATTGCCCAGAGTTGCAGCGTGGGATCCATGATCAGAATAGGCACTGAGGCGAGAATATCCGGTCAGGGGAATTAATGAGCTCGAGACCCGCCGAGGCGGGAATTGAACCCTGGTCCCTGGCCAGAGCTCTGCATCGAGGTCTGCCTGCTCTAACCATTGAGCCACACTTCTTCACGAAGTGTGAAGACCTCAAGTGTGAAGACCTCACCTCGTCTGGCGCTTGCTCAGGACAAAGAGGCCACGCTCTAGACCAGGCTAAAAAACATGAAAAAGTAACATGTATACACTTTGCCGAAAAGTACAAAGTTATTTTTAATGTGACTCCAAATGGAAGGTGACAATGGCAGAACTACAGAGCAGATGGTAACAGAGCTCTCCAACCTGATATGATTTCCAAGTGCTCTTTTCTAATTGAAAAGGATCTCGCACACCTTAACTCTCGAGAATGTCTGAAAAACACATGAAGGACACCCATGCTCACTTATTAAGCAGGGAGTCTTAAAGGGTATGTCCAACAAAGATGCACATGTCAGACACGAGTATTCTAAAAGAAAAGACAGCATGTCTCGTGTATTGCAAGCTAAGTTCTCAATGAATAAAGATTACAGCCCGATACGACAGAAGTCTCACTCACCTATCCGTTGTTACCTCGGTCTGGCATCTGAGCCGAGGGGAAGGTGGTGAGACTGTCTGTAGTTGCGAGCTAAAACGACCATATGCGGACCATGGTGCGAACCCTCCATGTTTCTCCAAGGTGCAATGATTGGTTAGTGATACAAACCGGAAACCGGAAGCATGGAACACGTGCACCGTTGTCCCGTCTAGAGAAGACAGGACGGAAGCGGACCAATTTGTGAGGCCACTGTTCCTTCTAGAGAAACAACGCGACCATATGCGGTCCAGAGTGAGAACCCTCCATGTTTCCACAAGTGTGCAACGATTGGTTCCTGACACAAACGGGAACCCGGAAGCATAAAACACATACACCGCTGTTCCGTCTAGAGAAAACGAAACAATATGTACGACCACTGAGTTTCATTAAGTTCACTGTGATTGGTTGCTCTTTAAAGACCGGAAACCGGATACCAGTCTGTAGACCATTGAAACATAAAGTCTACGTGAGGTTCGCATACACGCATATCGCCACTAAAATGTTTCGCATAAGTGGCATCCCGAACCGGGAAAAATGTGTATGACTATAAATCAACTATGAATATAAATTTAGAGTAGGCTCACACGTGTTGAGGTATTAAAAAAATATATTGCTGTGAACTGTTAAGCACTTCCATTTCTGGGCTATGACGGTACTGAACGGACCAGAGAGAAACATACACACTCTCACACCCTAACAGTTACTGCTATGATTGGTTCCTACAGACGCCCGGAAACCGGAAACAGAGACCGGAAACAGACGCAGACAACTCTAAAACCAATAAAGATTGAGACCTATTTGAGACTCAATGCATTCCCTGGAATGTTATGTTTTCATTGATTGATTTTTGACATGCATCAGGAACTGGGGGTGCATATCACAACCACCACTCTCTCCTCTGTTGGAACACTCCGGATATGGAGAGGATTCTTAAATGTCGATTGATTATAAAAAGAATTGTTTAATGATGATTATGAGAACCGGGTGTCAGTATGGGAGCCCTGAACCATCTGTTTAAATATAAACATATTAGTTGTAAATTCAAGATATTGTCGCTCCTGATGAGCTGAATTCTCCATAGCACAGATGACCGCTAGAAGAGTAACGTCCTCATTGGTATGCGCCAGATTATCACATAGAGCTGCCACATTTTCTGATCTCCAAATGATGAGAAAGTTTTCTAGGCTTTGGTACTTTCTTTGCAAGATGTTTTCAAAGCTGAATCCACGGTATGTCGTCATCATTCAACCCCTCGATATCGCATTTAAGTTTGAAAATCCATTTCTGTTCTTTTCTGAACAGGAATTGGGAAAAGTCACTCACATGCGGAGGTATGAATGGCTGTTCTAATACTAGCCATTCCAGATCTTCAACAGAGTGTTTCATTGTGAGAAAATGATTGGTCATCCGGGTTGCTTGTTTATTGCGCCTGATGGTACTTTTGTGTTCCTGTATTCTTAATTTAACCTTCCTCGTCGTCGTCATGGTTACATCACATCCAGTCACTCCGTACTTTTATGCGCTGCCAAAAATCCACAAAACAGCCAGGCCACCCCCTTGAGGACCTATCATCTCAGGGATCGGATCACTCCTTGAACCCCTGTCGTCCTTTGTAGACGTCTTTTTGAGACCTCTTGTGAAAACCATGCCAACTTACCTTCAGGACACTAAGGATGTCCTCCGGCTATTATCCGAGGTCGAGTTCAACACCGAGACTGACATCCTTGTCAGTTTCGATGTAGAATCGTTATACACATGTATACCGCAAGGAGAAACTCTACAGGCCGTGCGAGAACTCCTAGACACCAATTCTCATGAGAGTATAACACCTATCCATTTTATCATGGAACTTGCGAGGATCGCCATGACGGAGAATTTCTTCAGATTTGAAGACTCAATGTATTTGCAGACATCAGGAACCTCGATGGGCAGTAAATTTGCGCCGAGTCTGGCGAATTTATATGTCCATCTATTCGAAACCCATCATGTCCTCAACCACAACAATCCGTATTACCATCAAACAGTGTTGTGGAAGAGGTACATAGATGACGTCTTTGTGGTATGGTGTGGAGACAGTCAGTCCATACTTGCCTTCCAAACTTGGCTGAACAACCAAAACCAATTCCTTAGATTCACTGTGGAATACAGTTAAACTGAACTTCCATTTCTAGATCTACTGGTGATTCCCAAAGAAGGACACCTCACGAGCAGCCTGTATCGGAAACCAATGTCTCGTAATTCCCTACTCAGGTTCGATAGTCATCATCCTCGTTCCTTGAGAGAAAATTAACTGTTTGGCCAATTTCTCAGGGTTCGAAGAAATTGCTCTGAGAAATCCGACTTTCAAGTACAAGCCAGAGACTTGTCCAATAAACTCAAGCAACGACTCTATCCGAACAATTTGATCAAAAAATCTTGCAAGAGGGCTTCCAATAATCATCGGGAGGCATTACTCACACACCTGTGGATAAACCTCCTCTCGATAGATTGGCTTGTGTCACTATTTTCAGCACTGCCTCAACTATGGTCCAGAAGATCATCAGACACAATTGGCGTATTTTGAACACTGCAGGTGAAAATATTCCACTGCCACTCTTTTCTTTTAAAAGAAGCTCTAATCTAAGAGATGAACTTGTTCATACCAGGCCAATACATATCACCAATGACACCACAACCACATTGTGGAACCTTCCTCCCGTGCAAGGACATCACCCATGTGGCAACTGTTCTGTGTGCCCACAGACTAAGAAAACATTATCTGTAGATATTGGTACACCACGCCCTTGGGTGTTGAAACGACACACGAACTGCAATAGCGAAAAGGTCATTTATCAAATTACCTGCCCCTGTGCCCTTCGCTACATGGGCATGACGACGAGGAAGGTTAAATTAGGAATACAGGAACACAAAAGTACCATCAGGCGCAATAAACAAGCTACCCGGATGACCAATCATTTTCTCACAATGAAACACTCTGTTGAAGATCTGGAATGGCTAGTATTAGAACAGCCATTCATACATCTGCATGTGAGTGACATTTCCCAATTCCTGTTCAGAAAAGAACAGAAACGGATTTTCAAACTTAAATGCATTATCAAGGGGTTGAATGATATCATACCGTGGATTCAGCTTTGAAAACATCTTGCAAAGAAAGTACCACAGCCTAGAAAACTTTCTCATCATTTGGAGATCAGAAAATGTGGCAGCTCTATGTGATAATCTGGCGCATACCAATGAGGACGTTT
Source organism: Lissotriton vulgaris (assembly GCF_964263255.1). Classification (NCBI taxonomy): domain Eukaryota; kingdom Metazoa; phylum Chordata; class Amphibia; order Caudata; family Salamandridae; genus Lissotriton; species Lissotriton vulgaris. Next base: position 944,340,244 of record NC_141695.1, on the reverse strand, counting down.
CTCTTCTAGCGGTCATTTGTACTCTGGAGAATTCAGCTCATCCAGAGCGACAATATCTTGAATTTACAACTAATATGTTTATATTTAAACAGATGGTTCAGGGCTCCCATACTGACACCCGGTTCTCATAATCATCATTAAACAATTCTTTTTATAATCAATCGACATTTAAGAATCCTCTCCATATCCAAAGTGTTCCAATAGAGGAGAGAGTGGTGGTTGTGATATGCACCCCCAGTACCTGATGCATGTCAAAAATCAATCAATGAAAACATAACATTCCAGGGAATGCATTGAGTCTCAAATAGGTCTCAATCTTTATTGGTTTTAGAGTTGTCTGCGTCTGTTTCCGGTCTCTGTTTCCGGTTTCCGGGCGTCTGTAGGAACCAATCATAGCAGTAACTGTTAGGGTGTGAGACTGTGTATGTTTCTCTCTGGTCCGTTCAGGACCGTCATAGCCCAGAAATGGAAGTGCTTAACAGTTCACAGCAATATATTTTTTTAATACCTCAACACGTGTGAGCCTACTCTAAATTTACATTCATAGTTGATTTATAGCCATACACGTCTTTCCCGGTTCGGGATGCCACTTATGCGAAACATTTTAGTGGCGATATGCGTGTATGCGAACCTCACGTAGACTTTATGTTTCAATGGTCTACAGACTGGTATCCGGTTTCCGGTCTTTAAAGAGCAACCAATCACAGTGAACTTAATCAAACTCAGTGGTCGTACATATTGTTTCATTTTCTCTAGACGGAACAACGGTGTATGTGTTTTATGCTTCCGGTTTCCGGTTTGTGTCAGGAACCAATCATTGCACACTTGTGGAAACATGGAGGGTTCTCACTCTGGTCCGCATATGGTCATGTTGTTTCTCTAGACGGAACAGTGGCCTCACAAATTGGTCCGCTTCCGTCCTGTCTTCTCTAGACGGAACAACGGTGCACGTGTTCCATGCTTCCGGTTTCCGGTTTGTATCACTAACCAATCATTGCACCTTGGGGAAACATGGAGGGTTCCCACCATGGTCCGCATATGGTCGTTTTAGCTCGCAACTACAGACAGTCTCACTACCTTCCCCTCGGCTCAGATGCCAGACCGAGGTAACGACGGATAGGTGAGTAAGACTTCTGTCGTATCGGGCTGTAGATCTTTATTCATTGAGAACTTAGCTTGCAATACACAAGACATGCTGTCTTTTCTTTTAGAATACTCGTGTCTGACATGTGCATCTTTGTTGGACATACCCTTTAAGACTCCCTGCTTAATAAGTGAGCATGGGTGTCCTTCATGTGTTTTTCAGACATTCTCGAGAGTTAAGGTGTGCCAGATACTTTTCAATTAGAAAAGAGCACTTGGAAATCATATCACGTTGAAGAGCTCTGTTACCATCTGCTCTGTAGTTCTGCCATTGTCACCTTCCATTTGGAGTCACATTAAAAATAACTTTGTACTGTTCGGCAAAGTGTATACATGTTACTTTTTCAGTTTTTTTTACCCTGGTCAAGAGCGTGGCCTCTTTGTCCTGAGCGAGCGCCAGGCGAGGTGAGGTCTTCTCCCCTTCATATATGGGTGAGTGTAATACACCAAATCTGGATACACTGAGTATAACACTGTAACGAGGTAGGGGCGCATACCTCTCATGAATGGTGGAACCCTCGCCCTGCTGACCCTACACCGACTCCTTCTTTTCAGTCAGGACGTTGGAGAGATGAGCGACGCGATATGGAAGACTGCGACAGCAACAGCGGTTCCTTTAACTGGGCGTTCGTCGGTAAGGAGGAGGACCCACCCTCGATGGACGTCAGAGGCGTCCAATTGGCCAAAAGCAGGGAAGTGACGTTCGTTGGGTGTGCAAGCACCCCGGAGGAGGAGAGACAGGCGGAAGCAAGAGGAACGGAGAACGGAGACGAGACCGGAGAAAGCGCGGAGGAAGCCAGCCCGGAGGAACATCGCGGAGGAGGCGGAGAAGCGGAAGGCGAAGGGAAGCCAGGAGGCCAACGACCCTGCGGACCGCCGTGCCACGCTCCCGAGGGAGGAGTGTGGCTGACACAGGTACGGCGGCGTTGGGCAGCTTGGTTGGGGAGGCGAAGCGAACGAGTGTAAAATAGTGTGCATAGCCCCTGTTCGTTCCTACCCTGTGTGGTTCTCCCTTCCCGCCCGCTACCCTCCCTCCCTGTACCTACCTGTTCACCCCAACTCACTGGCACTATCCTAGTACTGTAAATAGATTGGAACACGAGACACTGGGTTTCCCTCACGTACCCCGGTCCCCCTGGTGCAAACCCCATAGAGGACAAGACACTAACGGCTCCCTTTTGTTGGTTTCCTTTCATGTACCCGAGCCTGAGACAACTGAGAGAACCCCTCGTCGAGGAGACCCCTGGGAGAACAGGCTTGCACCAACCGTCTTAAAGAGATCAGAACACCAGCGCCACGGACCCCAGCGTGTTCGCAAGAGAGAGACTAACTCTTAGACATAGGAAGACGTTGATGTCTAAACCCGCAAGAGCGATAAAAATAAAACCCTCTTTAACCCCATTACTTGGTGTCACGGTCGTACCTACTCCCACGCCTACAAACACATCAGATGTTTTTCATAATATTGATATTTGCTCTGTTTCGTGTATATCCCTGTTTATGTTTCCTTTTCCTTAGGAGAGTTCATGACATTATGATAAGCGACTGCCTCAAAGTTAAAACATACTGGTAGGTCTACATAATCATTTTTCTATCACAGTTTGTCTTCACTGTTGCAGTAGTGCACATCATAGGTCCTGATGAAAGCCTGTTTAGGCTGAAACATGTCGACCAATAAACATCTATGATGGATAGTAATTCCTTACATACTATCTTCACTCTGTTTTTAATCATGCTGTTATGATGGTCACATCTAATAAAGTACCTTTAGACATCACGACAGGTATTTTTAAAAAACACTATTTCGCTTTTTTTCACACTTTATGAGCACTGCAACCTGTCCCTTCAGCCTACTATTTCCACCTACTGGCTCTCAGTCTCACTGGAGGATCCGACACTAGTACTCCTCAAGAAACATTCTGATGAGGTGTCTAGCGGATACCAGTTTCCATTTCATAAAAACCCAGATGACGAAGGTCCGCCAATGGGTGGGCTGATGGGTATTTTTTTCTCCCTTTTTTTCTCCTATGGTACTTTTCGTCTATACACTACAATTGAGTGTTAACTACAGGATTTTTTAAGACCCTTGGTATCTTCCTTGTGTTATTATATTGTTCAGTTGGGGGACAAGATACAAGCAGGTCTATAAATATCACTTCCCCTTGGACCCCTCTCATATTTTGTTCTCAGTACATTATCCCTGTCGTCAAAGTGCAGGTTGAGGTCACCTAACACCAGCACCTTGGCATATCGTAGTGCTAGCTGTATGACATATTCCCTAAGACTGATAGCGAATTTTAAAACTGGACCAGGTGGTTGGTATACCGAAAGGCCTTTAATGACATGGGTATTGTCCACTGCAATACTGAAGAACCCCCCTCACTGGCCTCTACTGCCACCCTCTCCAGGGAGCATTCTACCGACAGTTTATGAATCATAGCTATCCCACCCCCTCTGCTTAATGGGCGATCCAGTCTTAAGATTCCATAATTCAGGGGGAGAGCCTCGAGGATATCCGGTGCAGAGTCCTCGTTCAGCCATGTTTCGGTATATCATGATGTCTGGTTGGTTATCCATGAGAAGATCGTAGAGCTCATGTTTATGCTTGCTTAGGGACCTACAGTTGACCAATGTCATTTGGAAGTCATATTCCTTTCCAAAATTCCCCTGGTTAGTCGTCAATGCATAGGTGCAGTGATCACATGTTTGTCCCGTGAGACCTATCTGTATACTATGCGCACATAAGTTGGATTTGGAGGGGCACATTGTGTGAAGTTTTTTAGAGGTGTAATTGTAAGTGGTTGGAAAATGGGCAGGGGTTCTGGCCCCGGGCCCCAGACAGCCGCGGACGGGCACAGACGGGCTTGCCTTTGAGTATCATTACTAACCTAAGCAATGATTTAACAGAACTAAAAGCTGACGGTGCATAGGAGAAACTTGGGAGAGGATTTTCCTCAGTGGGAAGTTGGTTTGCCGCACTGGGGAGTCGTTTAGTTGGGCAAATACTAACCACATTACTAGCTTTTGCTATTGGCATATTGATTCTAGCATTGATATGCAGATGCTGTAAACGCAAAGTAGAAACAAAGGGAAGTAGAGGTCCAAAAGAACAAGCATTGGAAATGCAATAGGTCTCACATTAGGAAAGTTTGAGCTATTGGTCTTATAAATGACTTTTTTTAATTATTGTGTTGTTTTTTGAAATAGCTAAATTAATAGCTTTGTCATTTACAATGGCAATAGTTATAACTTTCGCAAATGTTACACCTATAGCATTTGTAATGCAACATGTTTTGTATTTACGTGACTTAAATGTATTGATATTACAAATAACAATGGCTTTTATTTTTTTAAATGATTAATACTTAAATAAATTATTTAATTTGTAATGGCAATAGCTTAAACTTTTGTAAATAACTTTTGTTAAGATTATGTTCAGTGTTTTTTATTGTGACGAAAATCTAAGAACTGAAGTGAAATATTAACATCTTTTTGTGATGTGTAATAAAGCTTGAAAGCTTGAAAACTGCTTGAAACATTGAAAGAACATATTTGAACCAGTGATGCTGTGGTGGTGCTGAGTGATGCTGTGGTTGCGCTGAGTGATGCTGTGGTTGCGCTGAGTGATGCTGTGGTTGCGCTGAGTGATGCTGTTGTTGCTCTGAGTGATGCTGTGGTTGTGCTGAGTGATGCTGGGGTGGCGCTGAGTGATGCTGGGGTGGCGCTGAGTGATGCTGGGGTGGCGCTGAGTGATGCTGGGGTGGCACTGAGTGATGCTGGGGTGGCGCTGAGTGATAATGTGGTGGTGCTGAGTCAGCATGTGGTGGTGCTGAGTGATGCTGGGGTAGCGCTGAGTGATGATGTGGTGATGGTGAGTGGTGCTGAGTGATGCTGGTGTGGTGCTGAGTGATGCTGTGGTGGCGATGAGTCATTGGCGTTCAGTGATGCTGTATTGGTGCATAGTGATGTTGTGGTGCTCCTGAGTGATGCTGTGGTGGTGCTGAGGGGAGCGGGACGAGAGGAGAGAGGTAAGTAGATTGGAGACGAGAGGTAGAATAAGAGAGGGGAGAGAGGAGAGTGAGGAGAGGGTTGAGTGAGGAGAGGGTTGAGTGAGGAGAGGGTTGAGTGAGGAGAGGGGAGAGTGAGGAGAGGGGAGATGGAGAGGAGAGAGGGGAGTGAGGAGAGAGGGGACTGAGGAGAGAGGGGAGTGAAGAGAGAGGGGAGTGAAGAGAGAGGGTAAAAACAAGTCAATGGGGCGGTTATATTTTGTGTAACATGTATAATCAAAGCTTACTCTCTTGTTTAAATAGGAGGTAAGGTCATCCCTTTAGTGTAGGCCAAAAATTAATTAAAATCCCAAACACACATTCAAAGAGCTTTCCTAATTTTGAATATCACCTCTACAAATAAGGTACGATTTCATATTTATTTATGTATAAATTTTTATATTAAAAGCTCCAAATTAAACCCACAAACATACTGCATGAATTTTCAGATATAACAGATGGCAGAGCACATGAACCATACCAGTTAAGCATTCCAGACTCTGCTAGTGTAATTCTTTCAGAAACCTATAAAAAGAAAAAGAGTCCCATCCAGATTCTTTAAAAAAAACGAAATAGTAAAGCAAAAATTGATGGCTGAATTTGTAAGATCTCATATTTAAATAAAATGGTTATCACTACACAAAAACTAAAATTAAGATATTAGCATAGTTCCCTTTCTTTCCTTTTTTAAATACCTACAGTGAGTTAAGGATGTATTTACAAATGGGTTCATAAATGAATTGCAACATTCTTGGGGCTGAAATAAGTGCACAAACTTCGCTCCAAACATTACAAAATCCATCATGTTTTTACCAAATTAAAAATTGCAGGAAATCAAAGTTTCGACCGCAAAAAGTAGGCAGAAATTAATACACCTATATAGTAACCCTTAAAGCAATGAATATATTTCAGCCAAGTATGATAACTTTGCTTAATGCAAAACACTGCAGTAACAGGCTACTGTGCTGATAATGTTCTATACTCGAGTCCGCCAGGACACAATTATAAAATGTGTTTGAAAACAGTTTCATCAATGTAATGAATCTTCCACATTATTATTATTATTATTATTAAAGGCTTTTATATCGCGCTCTATTACTAAAAAAATAGTATCCTGGCGCGTTGGAGGCGGAACAGTTGGGAGAGGACTAATGACTAATAACTGAACATAAGAAAACAGTTTAAACTATTGTATTAAAAAGGTGAGTTTTTAGTCCTTTCTTAAAAACATTGAGAGTCGGAGCAGTTTTTAGGTGAAGGGGAAGGGTGTTCCAGGATTTTGCTGCTCTTACCGAAATAGATTGGCCGCCAAGTCTGCAGTATTTGAATTTGGGAACGGACATTTGGCACAGGTTGGCCGATCGCAAGAGGCGATTAGGGACATACAAACGGAACCTTTTCCACAAGTAGATAGGGCCAGTTTGATGAATAGCTCGGTAGGCCATCACTAGGATTTTGAACTGAATCCTGAGGGCAACAGGAAGCCAATGGAGAGCACACAACAGGGGGTGTGCACTGGAACGCCTAGGAACATTGAATAAGAGCCTGGCAGCAGCGTTCTGAATGACCTGGAGGCGGTGAATCAGGTATGCTGGTAATCCGCCAAACAATCCATTCGCGTAATCCAACCTAGAGAGAATCAAGGCGCGAATAACGGTCTCTTTAGCTTCTTTCGGCAGGAGAGGGAAGAACCTACGTAGAGTTTTTAGGGTGACAAAACAGACCCCCGTGAGTTTCTTAATGTGATCCTCAAACTTAAGGTTCTTACTGAACCAGACTCCTAGGTTTTTTACTGGGCCAGATGTGGCTTTTGGAGGGGGTAGGTCAGCAGGCCAGAGACGCTCATTAAAGTCCTCAGGGAAAGAGCCATACAACAAGATCTCAGATTTACTTTCGTTGCATTTCAGCTGGGCACGTGCTAACCATTGAAAGACAGAGGACAAACAATGTTGGGCCACCGACGTATCTAAATTACCTCTGGGCCAGGTAAACAAAAGCTGCGTGTCGTCGGCGTATGCCATAATTTTTGCACCCAACTGTTCAGCAAGGTAAATCAAAGGGGTAAGATAAACATTAAAAAGTAGAGGGCTTAGGATGGACCCTTGGGGAACACCTGTAGAAAGTAATTTAGGGGTGGAGGCGAAAGGAGGCAGCCAAATTTGTTGTGTGCGGTTATCTAAGAATGAAGTTAGCCAATCAAGTGCAGGGCCGGTAACACCTATATCAGCTAGTCTGGCGAGTAGGAGGGAGTGAGGCACCGTATCGAAGGCAGCAGAGAGGTCCAATAAAATCAGAGCCGCTCTGCCACCCTCGTCAAGACACTCCCGAATGGCCTCCGAGATTTCAACTAAGGCCGTCTCGGTGCTATAAGTAGCCCTAAAGCCAGACTGAGCTGGGTGTAGAGCCTCTGTTGATTCGACAAATTTATCCAGCTGCTTGAAGACGGTCTTTTCACAGATTTTTGCAAGAGCTGGGAGCAGAGATATAGGCCGAAAATTGGACGGCGTGGTCGGGTCTAGACCATTTTTTTTAAGCAATGGGAGCAATTTTGCTTGCTTCCAACAAGCGGGGACAGTAGCCGTAAGGAGTGAGAGGTTAATAAGCTGGGTAACCTCATTTCCCACTGTTTCTGCTAGGCCCGCAAATACTCTAGCCGGGCAAGGGTCAGAAGGAGATCCTGATTTTAAAGCAGCAATAGTAGAGCTGATATCAGAATTTAATTGGGGGGTGAATTCAGCCAACTGCTCAGTGCGTGGGGGCATTGAGGGAAGCAGAGTAGTTAAAGGTAATGTAGAGCCATTACAAACCTTTTGCAGGTCCTCCTGGATTTTAACAATTTTTTCAATGAAGAACTCAGATAGTTCTTCACACCATTCCTTTGATACAGGTAACGTAGGTTGAGAAGCACAGGGAGATGTAAAGCTTTTTACAATAGTAAAGATTTCCTTACTGTTGTTGTTCGCTTTGTTAATACGTCCTGTAAAATAGCTACGCTTGGCAGATCTAATGGCTGCATAATACTTTTTTTGTGCAGCCCGCAGATCTTTTTTTGCCTCGGGGAGATAAGCTTGTCTCCACGCCCTCTCAAGCTTTTTGCAGCCTGATTTGAGGTCGCGGAGGGCATGGGAAAACCAAGGTTTGGAGGGGGTAGAACGGAGCCTGCAAACCCGGCTGCTATTAGTTGATGCAGCAGTCGCGCATTCCATCCATGAATTAAATGCGCTGGCAGCAGCCTCAATATCAAGGGGAAGCAGAGGACGAGACGCATCAAGTCCCTCAGAGAGGGTATTCAAATTAATCTTCTGTGTGTGGGCAGTTTGGGGTTGAGCCGCAACAGAAGTCATAAGAGGCCAGGAAAATCTGACAAGCTTATGGTCAGACCAGATTACTGGCTCAGGTTGGGCCATAGTAATGTCGAAATTTGAGCATACCAGATCCAAGATATGTCCTCCTAGATGGGTTGGAGCATCCACCCATTGTCTTAACTGGGCCATAGAAAGAGCTTCAGTAAGGCGAACTGCCTCTGGCAGGTCCGGACAGTCAACATGAATATTAAAGTCCCCCAGGAGGAGATACCGGGAATGGCGTAAGATCCGAGGGACTATTAACTCTTCTAGGGCTTGTACAAAATTACCCACGTGGCCAGGAGGGCGATAGACCAACGTACCGCCGATGGAGGAATGAGCGTTGAATTTTAGGGAGAAGTGGAGCATCTCGGCTTCAGGCAGTTGTTGTTGGGAGTCGTAAGAGAAAGTCCACTGTTCTCTAAAGACAACCGCAATCCCACCACCTCTACCTAGGGGTCGATCAGATCTAGAAATCTTGAAACCGCGTGGAATGGCCAATTCAACAGAGGGGGCACAGGTTTCATTAAGCCAGGTTTCCGTTATAAAAAGTAAATCTAGTTGACTTTCACTCAGCAGCTCATAGATATCTGCGGCATGTTTAACCAATGACCTGGCATTGATCAAACCCGCTTGAACCAGTGAAGAATCAGAGGGTCGGAGGTGTACATAGTTGAGCATAGGCTGAAAGCAAAAGTTACAGACCTGGCAGACTCGAGATGCACTGTTTCCCACTTCCCAAGAGGTGTTACATGGGCAGGGACTGGGTTTCAGCGTCATGAGGTACTCGCGTGAGTACCGCATGGAATTGTTAGAGGGACGCCTGGGAGCGTTAGTATAGATGTTGGCCCTGGGCCCGTCAGAGGCACGGACGGGCACAGACGGGCCCTCCTTTGGCGCTCCTTCGGCGCGCAGACGGCGCGCCCGCTGCGCGTGGCCGCTGCGCGTCTTAAAGTGCATGTTTATTTATAACCACAGCCCCTCCCTCCGCTGGACCGCTAACTCGGGTCCAGCCGGGTCCGAGCCTGACTAAAGATGGCGCCCGTCTAGCCCTCCACAACAATCGGCACCAGGGAGCCGTGGTGGAACGGGGCACAGGGGGGCCAAATCACAAGCGCTATGAAGGTAACAGTATTTAAAAGTTTTTAAAAGGCACAATACTAATTGCAAACATTTATAAAATCAATTGTAGGAAATTTTACAGATGACTCGGTAATTCAGTGGGAGAGAGCAGAGGAGAACCCTCGCAATCTGCTCGCCTTCGCTAAGCGAAATATCAACAGAACTGAGAAATATAGTGCTCTGTGGCCCAAGGATCGCTGGGGAGCATAGGGTGAACGAAGCTCAAGGGAAGGCGAACGAGACAAGGCACGCGCTGGCAGGGGCTAAAGCGAAGACAAGGACTCTGAACATTAGAGAGCCAAGCCGGTACCGTACACACAATACAACAACTACAGTCCCGGTTTCAAGATCTCAACCAGCAAAGGCACTAGCAGAGACGCAGAAAGAGGGAAGACTGGGCAGCGTCCAACTTAGAAGGGGAATAGGCACGATGGCGGGACAAGAAGGGAAGCCCGCAGTCGACCAAAAGAAACTGAGGAAGGAAAACCCGGAATCGCCTATGAAGCTGAAAGCCGAAACGGCTACCCTAGAGACCATTCTAAAAAAGATTAATGAGGTGAAAGAAGTGGTGAAAGAAACTAAAGTGACAATAGACAATATGCAGCTGGAGCTAACAGCGATACGAGCTGATCAACACAGCACAAACACTAGGATTGAAGCCGCTGAGGGGAGAATAAGCGAATTGGAGGACGCAATGAGTAATAACAGCAAAGCCACAGCGGAGTGCTCAAAGATCACAAAAGCCATACAAAAACAACTGGCCGAACAGGACGACCGGGCCAGAAGAGGCAACATAAGGATACTGGGCGTCCCAGAAGGAGCAGAAGACAAGGCGGGGTCCTGTGCAGCCATGCTAGAAGAAGTACTGCCAAAACTAACAGGCTTGAAATTTGACAGGCAGTTCGAAGTTAATAAAGCCTATCGGGTACCAGCAGGAAAACCCGCACAAGGAAAGGGCCCCAGACAGATAATATGCCGCCCGCTCAGAGCTGACCATACTGACGCCATCTTCACATTTGCCAGGAAAAACCAAAACTTAACTTGGACGAGCAGCAAGATAGTGCTAACACAGGACTACTCCAATCCAACTGTGGAGATCAGAAAAGGTTTTCTAGCCATGAGAGACACACTACGCAAAAGGAACCTCAACATCAGCTTCGCAGGCCCAGCACGCTTCAAGGTCATAGACAACTGGCGAACAATGGTCTTTGACGACCCAGAGGATCTGAGGAAGTACATACGAGAACCATCAACAGAAGAGATGGAGATGAAAGGCCCAGGAGCAGTTAAAAGAAGAGCCTCGCCGAACGATGCGGACAAATCGGAAAAAAGGCTGGGAACGTATGAACGCTCACATACAACTACTACCTCACCGATATCTACCTCAAAAGGGCGCCCGCAGGGCCCCTAACCAAACTATAACCTATGACCTTTGATCTATAGCCTATGCACAGCAACTGGAAGCAAGAGTCACCCAAACAAAAGAACTGTAAGGGGGCAACAAGCAACAACCAATCATAAATGTGCATTTCACCGACAACTACCTCACAGGCGTGCCTGTAGATCCCCTAACCGAGCAAGGGGAAAGTAGGAAAAACACAGCGATCTACCTCACAGACAGCAAAGACCACTGGAAAATGAACCGCAACCAGCACTAAAGGGCACACTGGAAAGGGATCGAGATATGCCCAACCGGACAACTCAAGCGATCATGGACCAAATTAGGAAGGCACCATGAAGAACTGAAGATCCATCAACATGGCCTCAGGGACCATGCGGAGCAAAGGAACTTTGTCGTCGCACACCCACTCAGCAAGTAAGGGGGAAAGGGGGGAGGGAGGGGAGGGGGACACGAGGGGGGGAGGAGGGCGCGGGGAGCACATACATGGGGTAACTCTACTTCTTTTTTTCTACCTTACTATCCACCTTCCTATCTATCTATCATCCACACCTTTCACCAGGAGAGGTCAATGCAGGAGAGAGAATACACAACTACAGGCAAAAGAGGAAAATGAGAGAGCCCATGACAGTGAGGCACACAGAACAAGGCCAGACATAATGCCAGATGCACAAGACAGCAAATGACACACAACAACCAAACCCAACTCACCACTGATATCAAGATAGTGTCCCTGAACGTAAAGGGTCTCAATCACCCGGTGAAGAGCAAGAAAGTCTTAGAACACCTGGCGAAACTCAAAAGCGACATATATGTACTACAAGAAACAAGGCTAGAAGCTGAGGACATAGCGCGGCTCAGAGCTAGCTGGATAGGCGAAGTAATAGGATCACCTGCACAGAACAAAAAGAACGGGGTTGTAACAATAGTAAGCAAGAAATCAAAGTTAGTACTGGGTAGCTCACAGGCGGATACGGAGGGCAGAATGCTGGTGACCAGTCTGAGGAGAGGAGAAGAAGTAGTACACGTGGCCAACATCTACGGCCCTAACACTGACGACAGGCCCTTCTGGGACAGAGTGGGAGAACAACTAAACACAATGCCACCGGGAGAGCTTCTAGTAGTAGCAGGGGACATGAACCAGGTCCTGGACCCAGCCATCGACAGGCATCCGCACAGACCGAGCCAAACATCACAAAAAGGCAATATCCTAGGGAACCTCTGCACCAAACTAGATGTCAAGGACCCGTGGCGGCTCCAAAACCCGGATGGCAGGGAATACACATTTTACTCAAACCCCCACAACTCCTCCAGCAGAATAGACTACATCCTGATATCAGACACACACACCCACCTCATCGACCACACGGAGCTAGGACTACGAACCATTTCAGACCACTCACACATTAGCTTAGTGCTGTCTGAGAAACACAACAAGAAGCCAGATGGCGGTTTGATGACAACCTGCTTAAGAACACGACAGCGAAGGCAGAAATAGAGACAGCAATAAAAGAATACCTCGAAATTAATGACACACCTGAAACGAACAGGAACTCACTCTGGGACGCCCTAAAAGCCACAATCAGGGGGAAAATACTCACCATCAAGGGCAGGTTAAATAGAGAGAGGAACAAAAAGATTGCAGACCTAGAAAGAGAAATCAAACACTTAGAGACAGGGCACATAGCGAACCGGGAGGATAAGAACACCCTCACAACCTTAACCAAACGGAAATACGAACTGAACAGAATCCTTAGTGAGAGGGCGGGAACTTGGATAAACAAGTATAAAGCCATCAACCTATGCACAGCAAACAGGGCAGGAAAAAATCTTGCATCCTACCTCAAGGGCAAGCAGAAACAACACTCGATAGCAGCCGTCAAGGACGGAAATAACAAATCCCAGACCGCAAACAAGGAGATACTTAGGGTGTTCAAAGACTTCTATGAACAACTCTGTAAGAAAGATACCACCCTAAGAGACGACGGAGGCAAGGAACTCCTAGAACGAATATCAACACCAACTCTAACGGACACCGAACGGGAGGTGCTCGATTTAAAAATCATGGGGGACGAGGTAGGGAGAGCCACAGCCAGTCTCAAAGACAACAAAGCGCCAGGGCCAGACGGCTTCACAGCCAGGTTCTACAAACAGTACCTCCACATACTCAAGCCCACAATGACTGAGGTCTTCGCGAACTGCGTCTAGAATGGGCGCAAGACACCATCAATGGCAGAGGCCAACATAATAGTTATACCAAAGAAAGGCAAAGACACACAGCAGGCCAAAAACTATAGACCAATATCGCTTATAAATGTAGATTGTAAAATCCATGCTAAAATCCCTGCAACCAGGCTCAACGCACACCTACCCAAGCTCATACACTGCTCGCAAGTAGGCTATCTTAAAAACCGCATGTCCCAAGACAACACAAGGCTGCTATGCCACATAATAAACCAATCCTCCAAAAGCGGCAACGCCGCAGTGATGATAGCCCTGGATGCAGAGAAGGCATTTGACAGAGTGTCATGGCCGTTCCTAGATCAATGCATGCAAAAATTTGGGCTAGGCCCCAATTACAGGAAGATGGTCCTGGCCCTTTACAACGAACCCAAAGCGCGAGTGGTAGTCAACGGAGGTACATCTGACCCACTCTGTCTAGAACGAGAAACGCGACAAGGGTGCCCACTATCTCCAGCCCTGTTCCTCCTAGCGATAGAACCACTGCTAAACATGATAAGAACCAACACAGACATAGTGAGGATACCAGTGGAGGGGGAAACCTTCAAACTGGCGGCCTATGCGGACGATGTGCTAATCATCACTGAAAAACCTGAGAAATCAATCAAAGCCCTGATGGACACCATAGAACAATATGCACAGGTCTCGGGATACAAGTTAAACAGGGAAAAATCAGAGTGCAAACCCCTAAACGTCCACACCACAATGACGGTACTAGGTACATTGGGGCTGACATGGCAGAAAAAAACCATCAAATACCTAGGCCTCCTTTTAGAGAGAGACCTCAGGTCTACACTAGACCAGAACAAACAAGCCATACTACGTAAGATCAAGGAAAGAGTAGAAGGATGGTCACCCAAATTCACCACATGGTGGGGAAGGGTGGAGACGGTCAAGATGATGCTCACACCAATAGTGAACTACATGCTCAACATGCTGCCGCTGGTTAACACGGAGGACTTCCACAAAAAGTTGGATAAACTACTCAACACCTTTCTATGGAAGGGGAAGAAACCCAGAATTAGCTTACAGAAACTAAGATTAACAAAAGACCTAGGTGGCCTCAACATAACAAATTTCAAAAAATTTCAGACAGCGTGCATAGCAAAACAGGGACTATACTGGCTTACCCCCAAACAAGACTATACCCCGGCCTGGCTCACGCTAGAAAGAGGACTACTGGGTGGTATGGAACCCGTCGCACTTCTGACAGCAACCCGGCACCCTGCAATCAAAAACAATCCCATCTTAAGAAACACCAGGAAAGCCCTCCTAAGTATAGACAGACTACTAGGCACAAGTATAAAAAAAACCCAGTTGGAGTCCATATGGCATAACCCCACAATCAAGTACAGAGACAAAACACTAGATATGCACTCATGGTACAGACACGGCATCTCCACAGTAAGCCAACTTCAAAAGCAAGGCACACATACCACTTTTGATACTTTCAAAGAAGAACACGGACTGGATAGCATAGAACTGTACAACTTCCTAAAGATCAAGGTAGCAATAGGGAAGGCAGACCTGAATAGACAGACACCATCAATCCTACAATACGCCATGAACCTAAGCAGACTAGGGCACCAAGTGGCACACCTCTACAAAGCCCTGAGCCCCAAATCAACCAAACTCAACAATAAAGTCATGTCCTACTGGGGAGCACTAGCGGGAAGGGAGTTGACTGAAGAAGAGAAGGCTGACACCTGGAGATCCATGTCAATAAATAAAGTAACGACAACCCTAGACCAGACCAAATTCTGGCTGATACACAAGGCATACTGGACCCCCGCCCGCCTAGCCTCCATAGGAATCCGCGAGAGCGACTCCTGCTGGAACTGCAACAAACAAAAGGGGGATCTGGCACACCTTCTCTTCCACTGCACCAAGGTTAGGAAGTTCTGGAACACAATTGGCACACTGATAAACGACATCACAAGGGCCGCACTACAACTAGATTTTCACAGCCTAGCAATAGGGTTCATGGCTCCCTCAATCACAGCCAAAGAAGACAGAGACCTGATTGACCTGCTACTGACATCAGCGGTCAAAACAGTACTGAACAACTGGAAGGACACAGGGAAGGCCACGTTCAGAACCTGGTTCAACTGGGTCACCTTCCTGAGGGGGGCGGACACTATAACGGCGAAACACACACCGAAGATGTACAGACAGTCAAACATGTGGGAGTCTTTAGACAACTACCTATCCTCGCATAAACCCCCGTAGACAGCACAGCCAGGCACACAACCCGATAACCACCACATGCATATCTCTCATCTGACAGTTGAAACACTACAGACCCGTAAATAATCCTGCGCTCCTCCACTCTCCCACTCTCTCTCTCTTTTTCTGCTACCGTCGGGGATGGGGTTGAAACAGAGACAATCATTGCAAAGAGGAGGGGGATGTGGAAAGACAACCGGACCAACCGAGATCCAACAACGAAGGGGGACGTGAATGAATGGACTAATACCAATAAGACTGTAACATCTTCCCATGTATATGTGATGCTCCATGTAAATATAATTTTCAATAAAATATTACGGAAATAAAAAAAAAAGAAAATCAGCCACTGCAATAAAAGTCAGGTATCGACCACTGAATTATCTTTAGGTAGTACTGCATATAAACAGACAATCCATATCTACCAGGTGCCAAGAAGTTCCTATAAGGAGAACTGTAAATCGTACATGTGGATGCATTCCATTAGAATTAAAGTTTCTTTCAGACATAAGAGGATTCAAAGTCATGCATTTAAGAATAATTGTCCATATGGAATTTCTCTGTTACATCTTAGCACACAGAGACTACATTCTGGCCAACCATACCAGTGTCTCACATATACAACGTGATTGTACAGGCCGGATAGTTTAAAGTAAATCTGTGGCATATTATCCAACAAGGAATAACTGCATGCAAACACACTTGTACTGGACCGTTTAGGTAGTGTGGAAATTTGAGAACCTAAGTGCCAAGATATGTATTTAGGAATCAGTCTGTGTGAACTACAAAATACAGTACTGTGTAGTAAGAGTCTGTGGAGAGAATGCATGCTTCAGAGCCACCTTTGTCACCACTCTGCAGTCTATGCTTCTCGTGCACATGTGATCATCAATAGCGCTCTCAAGACATCTGATTGTCCTCCTCTCTACAGCAACCACTTTGGTAAGGAGGAAATATCTTCTTCATACAACCAATGAAAGGCTATGCAAGGGTTTTAGATTCGTCACTCAAGCAAGGTGCACTAATTTGTTCGTCTTCAGGCCCCACCTACATAGTGCCTTGCAAGTCCACACAAAGAAGCTGAGGACCTGTAATACCACCAAAAAAGCAAGTGCTCATTTTACGGCAATGCAAGAAGGGTCACTCTCTCCCCAAGATTAACGACTATGCATGCTTTTTGCATGCCTAAACTGTTGCCCAGTTGTGTTGTTTAGCACCACCTTGCTGGCCCACTTTGAAGAAATCAAATTACAATTTGGATCAGAAAGTGATGTTAATATGAATCAGATAACTAGAATTTTAAAAACCACAGATACACATTGTTATTAAAAAGAGGCAGGGAAACACAGAAACCCGAACAATCAAGTGGTGCAAAAAGTAATTTGGTAGACTTACATTCTACAAACTAATTTTTTTAAAACTAAACATGTGGTATCAGTGCAACTTTGACAAAACTGAGCTGGTGGGAGGGACATCGATTTAGGTAAATTGAAATAACAAACAAGTTAAATAAGGAGACACGGCCTGGCAACCGTGAAACTGAAACGCCGGCCGCCGTGAAAGCCTTTGATGCAGCAGGGGCTGGAGCGGGAAGAGCTGCTGGCGGCACAAGTTAAATAAGGAGACACGGCCTGGCGGCCGTGAAACTGAAATCACGGCCTGCCGGCCGTGAAAGCCTTTGATGCAGCAGGGGGTGGAGCGGGAAGAGCTGCTGGTGGCACCAAGCTGGGCAACAGATGGCTGGCGATTTGATGCTGTGCACGCGCAGTTTAACTCATTGCGCTTGCACATTGAGCTAAAAGCGCACATGCACTGCATCAAATCGCCAGTCTACTTAAACTCTGTTTAAGCCCCTATAGTCTCGCAAGCTCAATGTGCATGCGCATTGACAGGCGAGACCTAAAAAGGAATGAAATAGAATTTGAAGACAGAAAATTTGCTTATTAAGAAGTTGTGAAAGACATGGAAGGTGTTAGACTGAAACAAATGAAAACAAGTGCATTCCTATAGTTATCAGACTGTTATCAGATTATCATATCAAATAAGATTGTGTGATGGCTTAATTCGCCATCAGAGGGGGAATTGATGGAGCATAATTATCTTAGTATGATTTGCCGCAGCCAATTCCTGCTCATTGGTTAGTGTGATACTAAAACCTACTTAAGAAACATGACTAACAGTGTGACTTGTAAAACACATGAGAGTTCAACCAGCATCGTAAAAACATGCAGTACGGCCATAAATCAGAATAAGGTGAAAATTATTCATGAGGGAGAGGAAACTCATAATGTTAATACATTCACAATCAATAATGTGATGTGAAAACCTATAAATGCCATAATGTGTGACATAATGATGTAGCCTATAACAAATATGATTAAGGAAATGCTAAAATAAGGAGCTCATTTAGTAGATAAAATAGATAAACTCAAGTCGAAGATTAATACAATGATTTCTGCTCATGTAGTAACACTGTCATTAAAACCTGCAATTTCAAAATGTTAAGAGAAATGTGCTTGTTCATTATAAATGATTTGCAAATGAGTTGATACTTGATCGAATACAAAATGATATTCGTATATTAATCTCTATGAAAAATATAATCACAAATGAAGGTGATTACATTTAAATGTTTGAAAAATTAGTACCTTTAGTAAGTAATAATGTTTTAGTGGTTTTCATGTAGGCCTTAAATGCATTTTTTTTCTCCATCATTTCCTTCGAATCTAGACTAGAATATGTTGACATGACTTTACTGCCCGCTGTGGGAACCTTTGCTGAAGTTTCTTTCTCTAGTTTCTGAATAAAGGACACCCTTTCTGCTAGTACAAATAGTGTTGACTTTGTTGCCAATGGCGGCTGGTGACATTTGAAAGTGGTGAGGCGTACAATTTGTGTTTGACTGCACCGCGGCGAGCGAGCGGAGCGAGCCCAAACAACCTAAGGGGGGATACGAGAAAATTTTGAAAGAAGAGTGGGAATATAGTGCCTTTTCAAGCAAATTTGAGAAAGCAGGAAGGTTAATAACATCATAGGTACCATCCTCAACTGCTCACCTTTTTTCCATGCCTGAACTTTCAGCCCCCGTATCTGCCAGGTTCGATCCCACCCCACCCCTAGCTGCCGTCTCCTATCTTATATTAATCTGCAAGCGATGTCTCGCTGTATGCTTGGCCAATCCTCTCCAGTTACAAGTCCACACATGCTTCGTAGCTACAGAGGCAGGCCCGAGCAGCAAACTTTAACCATTTACTTCGCTCTCATTCAAACTCCTCGCATTGTGTACGGAAGCTACAAATTCTGCCCTTTAATGTGCAGCGTGGTATCCAGTTGTATGCCAAATAAACTCTCCGAACAAGACTTAATGGGCGAGAAGCCCTGTAGCAAAGCAGCACATGTACTCCCCGCACCCACTAGGCACATGTCCTCCCCCTCACACCCACTAAATACACAAAGAGGCCTGCAATTAGCAGGTCCTAAACTGCGTAGGCACTTAGAAGTCCAATGTGCGGCACTGCATATCACAGCATTATTAGTGTTGTTTTCTCTGGTTTTCCCCAGCGCCCCCAGTTTTACCCAGCTCCCCCGGTTCTGAGTTCTAGTAGCTCCGAATACTTCCACTTCCACATACCCTCAACAACACATCCACACAAGTAATGCATCCAACTCTCACACAGTACCCCTCAGCATACACAGCTCAATATTCATGTCCTGACACACACGGAATGCTTTTTTTCCGGCTTTGAGTTAAATCTCACAACTCATTGGAGGTGGGTGCAGCTAGGGACTCGAGTAAACATAGTTGGACAAACAGCAAAAAAAACGGACAGGTATGTTGATTCTTATCAAAACTCTTATAACTGGTATTCCTGCACAAAGACATGCTGGCGCCATACGTGCAGACCAAGAACAGAAGCAATATTGCCAAAAACTGCCCATAGCACCGCTCCGAGTGAATTCGTATACGGCTTAACATGCTCTGACCTTTGAACTGCTTTTGTATACTGTTTCTTGTTGGGAAATCTCACTTTTGAGGTCTACCACGTTAAGCTGAAGTAACCTCTCGAGATCACAAACCGCATAACTGGCAGATTTTCCATATTCGTAGAGTGCTTGTCTGTGACTTTGCAATTCCATATGTTAGACACTGAGTGAAAATTTACTGCGCTGGGGAAGAAAGTATCTCTGTCTATATAGTGTGAAAGCATCTGAATGACCTGCGTTCAGAGCTCTCGGTGTCCCTAGGTCCATGTGCAGTAGCTCGTCCAGTCCAGGTGTTTCCTTTGTATCTTGAGAATGTGGTCCAGTTTACCCAGCTGTAAAATGTGATGCATAAGCTTTGAAGGCAAAGAAAAACCCTGGAATTCATGAGATAGTCATGCGCGGACCTGGAAAACCTGAGATCTCTATATGCCTTGTCACTAACCCACTGCACTTTTCTTAACTACGTCATCCCAGAAACGTTTTTAGCACCTTAACAAAAAATATACCAGTTTTTCAGGTGCAGTACTTTAGTTTAATACAATTGTAGGTTATACTTGAAGTACACTTAAGTTAAATGAAAGCGGATGTTAAACTGTATCGCATACATCCAATAATTGGCAGAATAATGAATCTCTGGCCCCCAACACTAAGAAAAGCTTCAGAACAGAATAGCCCTAATCATGGCAACACTGGCCCACACCTTAGGAAGAAACCCTTGGTATTAATGTCAGTGAGTCAGAACAGAAGTAAACATTGTTACAGAGCTACTTTGGAAATTACACGCACTTCCAAATTTCATATGGACTCATGAAAGATACTTCACCTCAAGCCAGTTTTGAGCGTCATTTCAATCGCTACTTCCGAAATTTGGGACTGTTACTCATTCTTTACTGGGCACAGATTGAGGCACTGATTTTATTGCAAATACTAAAATACATCCGATTCCAGGCTTAAATCAGAGCCGGTCGCTCCTCCCGCCGCGTGGCCCATCCTGAGTGTGCCTGGGATCCGCTTGCGGCTGCCGCTGCCAGTATTGTATCTGCCCCCTGATCTCAGTATTGTTCCTGTGATTGTATTTTTATCGTTTACATCGTCAACTGTTGTGACCCTGCTCTCGCTCCCAGTGATCTCAGTATTGTGCCTGTAATTGTATCTTTATCGTTTGCATCGTCCACTGTTGTGCCCCTGATTGTTTTTGTGCCTCCACCGCTGTTTCTGCCGCTGCTCCACCCCGCTCCCCGCCGCTGCTACCCCGCGGCCCCACCCCCGTTCCCTCCAGCATCACCGCTCCCCTCCCCACTCGCTACCCCGCTCCCGCCTCCCAGCTGCTCCTCCCTCGCTCCGCCCCCCCCCCACACTCTTCACTTATGGCAGAGTCCGCACATACGCGCAGCGGGCGCGCCAAAGGCGCGCCAAATGCAAGCCCGCCTGCGCCCGTCCGCGCCTGGACCGCACCCAGCGCCAGACCCCCTGGCCCCCGCAGAAGGCATCCCACCTGCCGGACGTACGCCGCCGCCACCCTCAACGCACTCAACACCGGCCGGACCCCCGGCTGCCACCGAGCCACCCCATGACACACCCACGGACCCTTCACCTGCCAACCCTGCAAGTTCTCCTGCATCCGGACCTGCATCACACCCACACCTGCCAAGACGAGCACCAACAGCAGCCACCTGAGGTGCATCCTTCTCAACACCCGCTCCGTCCACAGACACGCCGTGGAACTATGGAACCTGCTCGATACCTCATATCCGGACGTCGCCTTCTTCACGGAAACCTGGATGAACGCCTCCTCAGCGCCCGACATCGCCATCGCCATCCAGGACGGATACAAGATCACCCGGAAGGACCCCGTCAACCAGACAGGAGGAGGCATCGCCATAGTCCACAAGAACACCATCCGCATCACGACCAACTCCGACGACACCCTCACAGCTGCCGAACATCTTCACTTCCAGATACACACCGACCCCAAGACCACACTCAGAGGCACCCTCATCTACAGACCCCCGGGACCTCGCACACAATTCAGCGAAGACTTCGCAGACTTAATCAGCCCACACGCCCTCGCCTCCTCCGACTACATCCTCCTAGGGGACCTCAACTTCCACCTGGAGAACAACAACGACAACAACACCACCACCCTGCTGGACAACCTCGCCAACCTCGGACTCAAGCAACTGGTGAACACCCCCACCCACTACGTCGCACACACACTTGACCCAATCTTCTCCTCCAGCAAGTACATCTCCTTCAGCCACTCCGCCGGACTCCACTGGACAGACTACAGCTGCGTCCACTTCAGCTTCAGAAGGACCACGACTCACCACCACCCGCAACAGGTTCCCCGCAGGAGCTGGAACAAGATCACCACCGACCAGCTCATCACATCACTAAACCAGAACCCTCCCGCCAGATCAACGGACCCCAACCAAGCAGCCAACAACCTCACACAGTGGATCACCAACTGCGCTGACGACCTCGCACCCCTGAAAAAACACCCCAGCAGGCCCAGAAGCAAGAAAGCCTCCTGGTTCAACGACGACCTCATGAACTCCAAGAAGAACTGCCGTACCCTCGAGAAAGCCTGGCGGAAAACCCGACTACAGACAACATGACCGCCCTCAAGCACGCCACCCGCATTCACCACCAGCTGATCCACACCACCAAGAAGTCAGCATTCAAGGATCGACTAGACAACAACGCACACAACAGCAAGGAACTCTTCAACATCGTCAAAGATCTCTCCAACCCCAGCGCCGGAAACAACAACATCACTCCCTCACAAGACCTCTGCGACTCACTCGCCTCATTCTTCCACAGCAAGATCGCAGACATACACAACAGCTTCGGCGAATAGCCACAGAACCAACGCCCCGGCACCACCCTAGGCACCTGGACCCCGGTCAGCACCGAAGACACCATCCACACGATGAACACCATCCACTCCAGATCACCAACCGACCCATGCCCCCACCACGTCTTCAACGTGGCCGACTCCATCATCGCACTTCAACTCAGAGACATCATCAACGCCTCCTTCAACACCGCCACCTTCCCGGAGAGCTGGAAGCATGCTGAACTCAGCGCCCTCCTGAAGAAACCATCAGCAGACCCCACCGACCTCAAGAACTACCGCCCCATCTCACTCCTCCCGTTTCCTGCCAAAGTCATTGAGAAGACCGTCAACAGACAGCTTGCCGCCTTCCTCGAGACGAACGGATCCCTCGACCACTCACAGTCCGGATTCCGAGCCAACCACAGCACTGAGACCGCCCTCATCGCAGCCACCGACGACATCCGAGCCCTGCTCGACAACGGGGAAACAGCGGCCCTCATCCTCCTGGACCTCTCCGCAGCGTTCGATACTGTCTGCCACCGCACCGTAGTACAACGCCTCAGCAACATCGCAATCAAAGAGAAGGCACTGGAGTGGATCATCTCGTTCCTCGCCGGAAGAACCCAGAGAGTCCGCCTCCCCCCTTTCAGATCCGAGGCCACCGAAGTCATCTGCGGCGTACCACAAGGATCATCACTCAGCCCCACCCTCTTCAACTTGTACATTAACCCATCTCGCAGCCATTGCACGCCAACACAACCTCAACATCATATCCTACGCTGACGACACCCAGCTGATCCTCTCCCTCACCAACGACCCAACCACCGCCAGAACCAACCTACACGAAGGGATTAAAGACGTAGCCGAGTGGATGAAGAACAGCCGCCTGAAACTGAACTCAGACAAGACGGACGTCCTCATCCTTGGATCATCACCATCTGCCTGGGACGACTCCTGGTGGCCCCCTGACCTAGGCAGTGCACCCAAACCAACAAACCACGCACGCAACCTGGGCTTCATCCTGGACTCCTCCCTCTCGATGACCAGACAAGTCAACGCCGTCTCATCATCGTGTTTCAACATCCTACGCATGCTCCGAAAGATCTTCCGATGGATCCCCCCCGAAACCAGGAAGACGGTCACCCAGGCACTCGTCACTAGCCGACTGGACTACGGAAACACCCTCTACACCGGAACCACAGCCAAACTGCAGAAAAGACTCCAACGCATCCAGAACGCCTCCGCACGACTCACCCTGGACATCCCCCGACACAGCCACATCTCCGGACACCTGAGAGACCGCACTGGCTTCCCGTCAGCTAGAGAATCACGTTCCGTCTCCTCACCCACGCACACAAGGCCCTCCACGACTCAGGCCCCAGGTACCTCAACAACCGCCTGACCTTCTACACTCCCACCCGCCAGCTACGATCGACCAGCCACGCCCTCGTCGCAGTTCCACGCATTCGAAGAGCCACCATGGGAGGAAGATCCTTCTCCTACCTGGCAGCCAAGACTTAGAACTCCCTCCCCATCCACTCCGTCTTACCCAAGACCACCTCTCCTTCAGGAAGCAACTCAAGACCTAGCTGTTCGAGCAGTAGCGGACCCCCCCCAAAGCGCCTTGAGACCCTCCGGGTGAGTAGCGCGCTATACCAATTTCTTGATTGATTGATTGATTGATTGATTGATTGATTGATTGATTGATTAAATAAACACAAATACACTTGCGGGGGGAAGGGAGTCGTGGCTCGCGGGGGAGGGGGGTCGCGAGGGGTGGGGGCAGGGGAAGGTTAAAATAATTATTAAAAGAATAAAAACTTACCGGTCGGCGCCGCCTCTGCACAATTGTTGAAGAGCACGGGACCCAGGAGCAAACAGGAACAGCCCCAACGTCACAGCAGTGCCAACCCCTCTACTCTGATGCTGCTCCAGCCGCGCCGCGAGGATTGGCTGAGGGCAGCCATATTCCCTGCCCATTAGGAGACCGGGGGGCTGTGACATCAAACCCTCGGTCTCCTAATGTGCAGCCTAGAGTGCGCATGTTCGGGCTGACCATAAAAATGATCAGCCCAAAATTGAACATGCACACTATTACTGGGACTGCAACTGCGCTGCCTACTGGCCTGTCACTCAACTCCCTGCCTGAGTGCACTGCTGCCGCAGCTCCGCCCCCACCCCAGCGTCCCTCGTTCTACTTCTCCGACGCATAGACACTAATTCCAATCAGGACTGGTGACTACTGAGTGAAATTAGCGTCGGAGAAGTAGAACGAAGAATTTGGGGCTGTGGCATTAGTGGGGGCAATGCCCCAACGCCCCCAATGGACGCACCACCACTGTTTGTTGCAAGCTCAGAAGAGAGCGCTTGGGAACGGACTTGATAAGATACAAATGAACCTACTAGTCCTGAGGAGGAATAAACTTGAACTTTTAGCAGAATTCTGACAATTGGACAATGGCATTATGTATAATTTCCGGATCATTTTGGTAAGGTAACGATCCCCCCATGGACAGACCTCAGACTTTGACCAATGGAAATCATGCAAACTGCGTAAAAGATACTTTTGTGGGAAGGAACTATGAATAATGGAAGTATAACTGCCCTGCTAGAAAAAGACAGTAGCCGGCTATCTTTGAAAAATTCCTAAATGCCTGACATGCTGTCAGTCTGAACTCTGTTTTCCTTGAACTGAACTCTCCTGATTTTCCCTGCGCTTTGCTAGCTGGTGAAGTTGAGCAGGCCAAACCTTTTGGCAGAAGGGTTATTTGACTCCTGCTATTGCACACTGTGCTCTAGCGTCCTTCTGTGCTCACCTTAAGTCCCCTGTTCCTGATAATCTGCAATTGATTCTTTGGTTTGTATGATTCTTGATTGCAGACTGACATTATGTTATGCTCTCTCTCTCATCAGGTATTGTTTTGAAATGTATTTGTCTCTGAATTGTGATGTATTGTGATTTACCTGTATTCAATTGATAACTAACATTAAATGAAGCTGATGTATTTTTGTGCCTTGGCCATTCAACTTCAAGCCTAGAACAATATTTTGCCTGTTATAACTATTCATGTGCATGTCATTTTCTCCCGCTCGTTTTTCCCGCCATTAACCAGCCGCTGCCTCCCCTGCGGCCTGCCCCCCTGTGTGCCCATTCAATGCCCGCCTCCCAGCTGCTCCTCCCTCCCACCTCTCCTTTTATGGCAGCCGCTGCGCGGCCGCACCGCTGGCGCGCTGAAGGTGTGCCAAAGGCAAGCCCGTCTGCGCCTGTCCGCGCCTGGACCGCACCCCGCGCCAAAACCCCTGGTCCCCGGGATCGCCACGATGCCCATCTACGCTACGATGCCAACACCCTCCTCGCACTGATACACCGGACGAGTGCACACCTGCTTCCGAGCAGCCCCGAAGCGCACCCAAGAACCCTTCAGCTTTCTCTTAGTGAGAGGGCGGGAACTTGGATAAACAAGTATAAAGCCATCAACCTATGCACAGCAAACAGGGCAGGGAAAAATCTTGCATCCTACCTCAAGGGCAAGCAGAAACAACACTCGATAGCAGCCGTCAAGGACGGAAATAACAAATCCCAGACCGCAAACAAGGAGATACTTAGGGTGTTCAAAGACTTCTATGAACAACTCTGTAAGAAAGATACCACCCTAAGAGACGACGGAGGCAAGGAACTCCTAGAACGAATATCAACACCAACTCTAACGGACACCGAACGGGAGGTGCTCGATTTAAAAATCACGGGGGACGAGGTAGGTAGAGCCACAGCCAGTCTCAAAGACAACAAAGCGCCAGGGCCAGACGGCTTCACAACCAGGTTCTACAAACAGTACCTCCACATACTCAAGCCCACAATGACGGAGGTCCTCGCGAACTGCGTCTAGAATGGGCGCATGACACCATCAATGGCAGAGGCCAACATAATAGTTATACCAAAGGAAGACAAAGACACACAGCAGGCCAAAAACTATAGACCAATATCGCTTATAAATGTAGATTGTAAAATCTATGCTAAAATCCTTGCAACCAGGCTCAACGCACACCTACCCAAGCTCATACACTGCTCGCAAGTAGGCTATCTTAAAAACCGCATGTCCCACGACAACACAAGGCTGCTGTGCCACATAATAAACCACTCCTCCAAAAGCGGCAACGCCGCAGTGATGATAGCCCTGGATGCAGAGAAGGCATTTGACAGAGTGTCGTTCCTAGATCAATGCATGCAAAAATTTGAGCTAGGCCCCAATTACAGGAAGATGGTCCTGGCCCTTTACAACGAACCCAAAGCGCGAGTGGTAGTCAACGGAGGGACATCTGACCCACTCTGTCTAGAACGAGGAACGCGACAAGGGTGCCCACTATCTCCAGCCCTGTTCCTCCTAGCGATAGAACCACTGCTAAACATGATAAGAACCAGCACAGACATAGCGGGGATACCAGTGGAGGGGGAAACTTTCAAACTGGCGGCCTATGCGGACGATGTGCTAATCATCACTGAAAATCCTGAGAAATCAATCAAAGCCCTGATGGACACCATAGAACAATATGCACAGGTCTCGGGATACAAGTTAAACAGGGAAAAATCAGAGTGCAAATCCCTAAACGTTCACACCACAATGACGGTACTAGGTACATCGGGGCTGACATGGCAGAAAAAACCCATCAAATACCTAGGCCTCCTTTTTGAGAGAGACCTCAGGTCCACACTAGACCAGAACGAACAAGCCATACTACGTAAGATCAAGGAAAGAGTAGAAGGATGGTCACCCAAATTCACCACATGGTGGGGAAGGGTGGAGACGGTCAAGATGATGCTCACACCAATAGTGAACTACATGCTCAACATGCTGCCGCTGGTTAACACGGAGGACTTCCACAAAAAGTTGGATAACCTACTCAACACCTTTCTATGGAAGGGGAAAAAACCCAGAATTAGCTTACAGAAACTAAGATTAACAAAAGACCTAGGTGGCCTCAACATAACAAATTTCAAAACATTTCAGACAGCGTGCATAGCAAAACAGGGATTGTACTGGCTTACCCCCAAACAAGACTATACCCCGGCCTGGCTCACGCTAGAAAGAGGACTACTGGGTGGTATGGAACCCGTCGCACTTCTGACAGCAACCTGGCACCCTTCAATCAAAAACAACCCCATCTTAAGAAACACCAGGAAAGCCCTCCTAAGTATAGACAGACTACTAGGCACAAGTATGAAGAAAACCCAGTTGGAGTCCATATGGCACAACCCCAGAATCAAGTACAGAGACAAAACACTAGATATGCACTCATGGTACAGACACGGCATCTCCACAGTAAGCCAACTTCAAAAGCAAGGCACACACACCACTGTTGATACTTTCAAAGAAGAACACGGACTGGACAGCATAGAACTGTACAACTTCCTAAAGATCATGGTAGCAATAGGGAAGGCAGACCTGAATAGACAGACACCGTCAATCCTACAATACGCCATGAACCTAAGCAGACTAGGGCACCAAGTAGCACACCTCTACAAAGCCCTGAGCCCCAAATCAACCAAACTCAACAATAAAGTCATGTCCTACTGGGGAGCACTAGCGGGAAGGGAGTTGAGCGAAGAAGAGAAGGCTGACACCTGGAGATCCACGTCAAGAAATAAAGTAACGACAACCCTAGACCAGACCAAATTCTGGCTGATACACAAGGCATACTGGACCCCCGCCCGCCTAGCCTCCATAGGAATCCGCGAGAGCGACTCCTGCTGGAACTGCAACAAACAAAAGGGGGATCTGGCACACCTTCTCTTCCACTGCACCAAGGTTAGGAAGTTCTGGAACACAATTGGCACACTGATAAACGACATCACAGGGGCCGCACTACAACTAGATTTTCACAGCCTAGCAATAGGGTTCATGGCTCCCTCAATCACAGCCAAAGAAGACAGAGACCTGATTGACCTGCTACTGACATCAGCGGTCAAAACAGTACTGGACAACTGGAAGGACACAGGGAAGGCCACGTTCAGAACCTGGTTCAACTGGGTCACCTTCCTGAGGGGGGCGGACACTATAACGCCGAAACACACACCGAAGATGTACAGACAGTCAAACATGTGGGAGTCTTTAGACAACTACCTATCCTCGCATAAACCCCCGTAGACAGCACAGCCAGGCACACAACCCGATAACCACCACATGCATATCTCTCATCTGACAGTTGAAACACTACAAGACCCGTAAACAATCCTGCGCTCCTCCACTCTCCCACTCTCTCTCTCTCTTTTTCTGCTACGGTCGGGGATGGGGTTGAAACAGAGACATTCATTGCAAAGAGGAGGGGGATGGGGAAAGACAACCGGACCAACCGAGATCCAACAACGAAGGGGGACGTGAACGAATGGACTAATACCATAAGACTGTAACATCCCCCCCCCCGCGTTTTTTTTTCTTCTTTCTTCCCATGTGTATGTAATGCTCCATGTAAATATAATTTTCAATAAAAAATTACGGAAATAAAAAAAAAAGAAAATCAGCCACTGCAATAAAAGTCAGGTATCGACCACTGAATTATCTTTAGGTAGTACTGCATATAAACAGACAATCCATATCTACCAGGTGCCAAGAAGTTCCTATAAGGAGAACTGTAAATCGTACATGTGGATGCATTCCATTAGAATAAAAGTTTCTTTCAGACATAAGAGGATTCAAAGTCATGCATTTAAGAATAATTGTCCATATGGAATTTCTCTGTTACATCTTAGCACACAGAGACTACATTCTGGCCAACCATAAAAGTGTCTCACATATACAACGTGATTGTACAGGCCGGATAGTTTAAAGTAAATCTGTGGCATATTATCCAACAAGGAATAACTGCATGCAAACACACTTGTATTGGACCGTTTAGGTATTGTGGAAATTTGAGAACCTAAGTGCCAAGATATGTATTTAGGAATCAGTCTGTGTGAACTACAAAATGCAGTACTGTGTAGTAAGAGTCTGTGGAGAGAATGCATGCTTCAGAGCCACCTTTGTCACCACTCTGCAGTCTATGCTTCTCGTGTACATGTGATCGTCAATAGCGCTCTCAAGACATCTGATTGTCCTCCTCTCTACAGCAACCACTTTGGTAAGGAGGAAATATCTTCTTCATACAACCAATGAAAGGCTATGCAAGGGTTTTAGATTCGTTACTCAAACAAGGTGCACTAATTTGTTCGTCTTCAGGCCCCACCTACATAGTGCCTTGCAAGTCCACACAAAGAAGCTGAGGACCTGTAATACCACCAAAAAAGAAAGTGCTCATTTTACGGCAATGCAAGAAGGGTCACTCTCTCCCCAAGATTAACGACTCTGCATGCTTTTTGCATGCCTAAACTGTTGCCCAGTTGTGTTGTTTTGCACCACCTTGCCCACCTTGAAGAAATCAAATTACAATTTGGATCAGAAAGTGATGTTATTATGAATCAGATAACTAGAATTTTAAAAACCACAGATACACATTGTTATTAAAAAGAGGCAGGGAAACACAGAAACCCAAACAATCAAGTGGTGCAAAAAGTAATTTGGTAGACGTACATTCTACGAACTAATGTTTTAAAAACTAAACATGTGGTATCAGTGCAACTTTGACAAAACTGAGCTGGTAGGAGGGACATCGATTTAGGTAAATTGAAATAACAAACAAGTTAAATAAGGAGACACGGCCTGGCGGCCGTGAAACTGAAAGGCCGGCCGGCCGTGAAAGCCTTTGATGCAGCAGGGGGTGGAGCGGGAAGAGCTGCTGGCGGCACCACGCTGGGCAACAGATGGCTGGCGATTTGATGCTGTGCAAGCGCATTTTAACTCATTGCGCTTGCACATTGAGCTAAAAGCGCACATGCACTGCATCAAATCGCCAGTCTAGTTAAACTCTGTTTAAGCCCCTATAGTCTCGCAAGCTCAATGCGCATGCGCATTGACAGGTGAGACCTAAAAAGGAATGAAATAGAATTTGAAGACAGAAAATTTGCTTATTAAGAAGTTGTGAAAGACATGGAAGGTGTTAGACTGAAACAAATGAAAACAAGTGCATTCCTATAGTTATCAGACTGTTATCAGATTATCAAATAAGATTGTGTGATGGCTTAATTCGCCATCAGAGGGGGACTTGATGGAGCATAATTATCTTAGTATGATTTGCCGCAGCCAATTCCTGCTCATTGGTTAGTGTGATACTAAAACCTACTTAAGAAACATGACTAACAGTGTGACTTGTAAAACACATGAGAGTTCAACCTGCATCGTAAAAACATGCAGTACGGCCATAAATCAGAATAAGGTGAAAATTATTCATGAGGGAGAGGAAACTCATAATGTTAATACATTCACAATCAATCATGTGATATGAAAACCTATAAATGCCATAATGTGTGACATAATGATGTAGCCGATAACAAATATGATTATGGAAATGCTAAAATAAGGAGCTCATTTAGTAGATAAAATAGATAAACTCAAGTCGAAGATTAATACAATGATTTCTGCTCATGTAGTAACACTATCATTAAAACCTGCAATTTCAAAATGTTAAGAGAAATGTACTTGTTCATTATAAATGATTTGCAAATGAGTTAATACTTGATGGAATACAAAATGATATTCGTATATTAATCTCTATGAAAAATATAATCACAAATGAAGGTGATTACATTTAAATGTTTGAAAAATTAGTACCTTTAGTAAGTAATAATGTTTTAGTAGTTTTCATGTAGGCCTTAAATGCATTTTTTTTCTCCATCATTTCCTTCGAATCTAGACTAGAATATGTTGACATGACTTTACTGCCCGCTGTGGGAACTTTTACTGAAGTTTCTTTCTCTAGTTTCTGAATAAAGGACACCCTTTCTGCTCGTACAAATAGTTTTGACTTTGTTGCCAATGGCGGCTGGTGACATTTGAAAGGGGTGAGGTGTAAAGTTTGTGTTTGACTGCACCGCGGCGAGCGAGCGGAGCGAGCCCAAACAACCTAAGGGGGGATACGAGAAACTTTTGAAAGAAGAGTGGGAATCTAGTGCCTTTTCAAACAAATTTGAGAAAGCAGGAAGGTTAATAACATCATAGGTACCATCCTCAACTGCTCACCTTTTTTCCATGCCTGAACTTTCAGCCCCCGTATCTGCCAGGTTCGATCCCACCCCACCCCCAGCTGCCGTCTCCTATCTTATATTAATCTGCAAGCGATGTCTCGCTGTATGCTTGGCCAATCCTCTCCAGTTACAAGTCCACACATGCTTCGTAGCTACAGAGGCAGGCCCGAGCAGCAAACTTTAACCATTTACTTCGCTCTCATTCAAACTCCTCGCATTTTGTACGGAAGCTACAAATTCTGCCCTTTAATGTGCAGCTTGGTATCCAGTTGTATGCCAAATAAACTCTCCGAACAAGACTTAATGGGCGAGAAGCCCTGTAGCAAAGCAGCACATGTACTCCCCGCACCCACTAGGCACATGTCCTCCCCTCACACCCACTAAATACACAAAGAGGCCTGCAATTAGCAGGTCCTAAACTGCGTATACACTTAGAAGTCCGATGTGCGGCACTGCATATGACAGCATTATTAGTGTTGTTTTCTCTGGTTTTCCCCAGCGCCCCCAGTTTTACCCAGCTCCCCCGGTTCTGAGTTCTAGTAGCTCCAAATACTTCCACTTCCACATACCCTCAACAACACACCCACACAAGTAATGCATCCAACTCTCACACAGTACCCCTCAGCCTAGGCAGCTCAATATTCATGTCCTGACACACACGGAATGCTTTTTTTTCCGGCTTTGAGTTAAATCTCACAACTCATTGGAGGTGGGTGCAGCTAGGGACTCGAGTAAACATAGTTGGACAAACAGCAAAAAAACGGACAGGTATGTTGATTCTTATCAAAACTCTTATAACTGGTATTCCTGCACAAAGACATGCTGGCGCCATACGTGCAGACCAAGAACAGAAGCAATATTGCCAAAAACTGCCCATAGCACCGCTCCGAGTGAATTCGTATACGGCTTAACATGCTCTGACCTTTGAACTGCTTTTGTATACTGTTTCTTGTTGGGAAATCTCACTTTTGAGGTCTACCACGTTAAGCTGAAGTAACCTCTCGAGATCACAAACCGCATAACTGGCAGATTTTCCATATTCGTAGAGTGCTTGTGTGTGACTTTGCAATTCCATATGTTAGACACTGAGTGAAAATTTACTGCGCTGGGGAAGAAAGTATCTCTGTCTATATAGTGTGAAAGCATCTGAATGACCTGCGTTCAGAGCTCTCGGTGTCCCTAGGTCCATGTGCAGTAGCTCGTCCAGTCCAGGTGTTTCCTTTGTATCTTGAGAATGTGGTCCAGTTTACCCAGCTGTAAAATGTGATGCATAAGCTTTGAAGGCAAAGAAAAACCCTGGAATTCATGAGATAGTCATGCGCGGACCTGGAAAACCTGAGATCTCTATATGCCTTGTCACTAACCCACTGCACTTTTCTTAACTACGTCATCCCAGAAACGTTTTTAGCACCTTAACAAAAAATATACCAGTTTTTTAGGTGCAGTACTTTAGTTTAATACAATTGTAGGTCATACTTGAAGTACACTTAAGTTAAATGAAAGCGGATGTTAAACTGTATCGCATACATCCAATAATTGGCAGAATAATGAATCTCTGGCCCCCAACACTAAGAAAAGCTTCAGAACAGAATAGCCCTGATCATGGCAACACCGGCCCACACCTTAGGAAGTAACCCCTGGTATTAATGTCAGTGAGTCAGAACAGAAGTAAACATTGTTACAGAGCTACTTTGGAAATTACACGCACTTCAAAATTTCATATGGACTCATGAAAGATACTTCACCTCAAGCCAGTTTTGAGCGTCATTTCAATCGCTACTTCCGAAATTTGGGACTGTTACTCATTCTTTACTGGGCACAGATTGAGGCACTGATTTTATTGCAAATACTAAAATACATCCGATTCCAGGCTTAAATCAGAGCCGGTCGCTCCTCCCGCCGCGTGGCCCATCCTGAGTGTGCCTGGGATCCGCTTGCGGCTGCCGCTGCCAGTATTGTATCTGCCCCCTGCCCCCTGATCTCAGTATTGTTCCTGTGATTGTATTTTTATCGTTTACATCGTCAACTGTTGTGACCCTGCTCTCGCTCCCAGTGATCTCAGTATTGTGCCTGTAATTGTATCTTTATCGTTTGCATCGTCCACTGTTGTGCCCCTGATTGTTTTTGTGCCTCCACCGCTGTTTCTGCCGCTGCTCCACCCCGCTCCCCGCCGCTGCTACCCCGCGGCCCCACCCCCGTTCCCTCCAGCATCACCGCTCCCCTCCCCACTCGCTACCCCGCTCCCGCCTCCCAGCTGCTCCTCCCTCGCTCCGCCCCCCCCCCACACTCTTCACTTATGGCAGAGTCCGCACATACGCGCAGCGGGCGCGCCAAAGGCGCGCCAAATGCAAGCCCGCCTGCGCCCGTCCGCGCCTGGACCGCACCCAGCGCCAGACCCCCTGGCCCCCGCAGAAGGCATCCCACCTGCCGGACGTACGCCGCCGCCACCCTCAACGCACTCAACACCGGCCGGACCCCCGGCTGCCACCGAGCCACCCCATGACACACCCACGGACCCTTCACCTGCCAACCCTGCAAGTTCTCCTGCATCCGGACCTGCATCACACCCACACCTGCCAAGACGAGCACCAACAGCAGCCACCTGAGGTGCATCCTGCTCAACACCCGCTCCGTCCACAGACACGCCGTGGAACTATGGAACCTGCTCAACACCTCATATCCGGACGTCGCCTTCTTCACGGAAACCTGGATGAACGCCTCCTCAGCGCTTGACATCGCCATCGCCATCCAGGACGGATACAAGATCACCCGGAAGGACCCCGTCAACCAGACAGGAGGAGGCATCGCCATCGTCCACAAGAACACCATCCGCATCACGACCAACTCCGACGACACCCTCACAGCCGCCGAACATCTTCACTTCCAGATACACACCGACCCCAAGACCACACTCAGAGGCACCCTCATCTACAGACCCCCGGGACCTCGCACACAATTCAGCGAAGACTTCGCAGACTTAATCAGCCCACACGCCCTCGCCTCCTCCGACTACATCCCCCTAGGGGACCTCAACTTCCACCTGGAGAACAACAACGACAACAACACCACCACCCTGCTGGACAACCTCGCCAACCTCGGACTCAAGCAACTGGTGAACACCCCCACCCACTACGTCGCACACACACTTGACCCAATCTTCTCCTCCAGCAAGTACATCTCCTTCAGCCACTCCGCCGGACTCCACTGGACAGACCACAGCTGCGTCCACTTCAGCTTCAGAAGGACCACGACTCACCACCACCCGCAACAGGTTCCCCGCAGGAGCTGGAACAAGATCACCACCGACCAGCTCATCACATCACTAAACCAGAACCCTCCCGCCAGATCAACGGACCCCAACCAAGCAGCCAACAACCTCACACAGTGGATCACCAACTGCGCTGACGACCTCGCACCCCTGAAAAAACACCCCAGCAGGCCCAGAAGCAAGAAAGCCTCCTGGTTCAACGACGACCTCATGAACTCCAAGAAGAACTGCTGTACCCTCGAGAAAGCCTGGCGGAAAACCCGACTACAGACAACATGACCGCCCTCAAGCACGCCACCCGCATTCACCACCAGCTGATCCACACCACCAAGAAGTCAGCATTCAAGGATCGACTAGACAACAACGCACACAACAGCAAGGAACTCTTCAACATTGTCAAAGATCTCTCCAACCCCAGCGCCGGAAACAACGACATCACTCCCTCACAAGACCTCTGCGACTCACTCGCCTCATTCTTCCACAGCAAGATCGCAGACATACACAACAGCTTCGGCGAATAGCCACAGAACCAACGCCCCCGGCACCACTCTAGACGCCTGGACCCCGGTCAGCACCGAAGACACCATCCACACGATGAACACCATCCACTCCAGATCACCAACCGACCCATGCCCCCACCACGTCTTCAACGTGGCCGACTCCATCATCGCACTTCAACTCAGAGACATCATCAACGCCTCCTTCAACACCGCCACCTTCCCGGAGAGCTGGAAGCATGCTGAACTCAGCGCCCTCCTGAAGAAACCATCAGCAGACCCCACCGACCTCAAGAACTACCGCCCCATCTCACTCCTCCCGTTTCCTGCCAAAGTCATTGAGAAGACCGTCAACAGACAGCTTGCCGCCTTCCTCGAGACGAACGGATCCCTCGACCACTCACAGTCCGGATTCCGAGCCAACCACAGCACTGAGACCGCCCTCATCGCAGCCACCGACGACATCCGAGCCCTGCTCGACAACGGGGAAACAGCGGCCCTCATCCTCCTGGACCTCTCCGCAGCGTTCGATACTGTCTGCCACCGCACCGTAGTACAACGCCTCAGCAACATCGCAATCAAAGATAAGGCACTGGAGTGGATCATCTCGTTCCTCGCCGGAAGAACCCAGAGAGTCCGCCTCCCCCCTTTCAGATCCGAGGCCACCGAAGTCATCTGCGGCGTACCACAAGGATCATCACTCAGCCCCACCCTCTTCAACTTGTACATTAACCCATCTCGCAGCCATTGCACGCCAACACAACCTCAACATCATATCCTACGCTGACGACACCCAGCTGATCCTCTCCCTCACCAACGACCCAACCACCGCCAGAACTAACCTACACGAAGGGATTAAAGACGTAGCCGAGTGGATGAAGAACAGCCGCCTGAAACTGAACTCAGACAAGACGGACGTCCTCATCCTTGGATCATCACCATCTGCCTGGGACGACTCCTGGTGGCCCCCTGCCCTAGGCAGTGCACCCAAACCAACAAACCACGCACGCAACCTGGGCTTCATCCTGGACTCCTCCCTCTCGATGACCAGACAAGTCAACGCCGTCTCATCATCGTGTTTCAACATCCTACGCATGCTCCGAAAGATCTTCCGATGGATCCCCCCCGAAACCAGGAAGACGGTCACCCAGGCACTCGTCACTAGCCGACTGGACTACGGAAACACCCTCTACACCGGAACCACAGCCAAACTGCAGAAAAGACTCCAACGCATCCAGAACGCCTCCGCACGACTCACCCTGGACATCCCCCGACACAGCCACATCTCCGGACACCTGAGAGACCGCACTGGCTTCCCGTCAGCTAGAGAATCACGTTCCGTCTCCTCACCCACGCACACAAGGCCCTCCACGACTCAGGCCCCAGGTACCTCAACAACCGCCTGACCTTCTACAATCCCACCCGCCAGCTACGATCGACCAGCCACGCCCTCGTCGCCGTTCCACGCATTCGAAGAGCCACCATGGGAGGAAGATCATTCTCCTACCTGGCAGCCAAGACTTAGAACTCCCTCCCCATCCACTCCGTCTTACCCAAGACCACCTCTCCTTCAGGAAGCAACTCAAGACCTAGCTGTTCGAGCAGTAGCGGACCCCCCCCAAAGCGCCTTGAGACCCTCCGGGTGAGTAGCGCGCTATACAAATTTCTTGATTGATTGATTGATTAAATAAACACAAATACACTTGCGGGGGGAAGGGGGTCGTGGCTCGCGGGGAAGGGGGGTCGCGAGGGGTGGGGGCCGGGGAAGGTTAAAATAATTATTAAAAGAATAAAAACTTACCGGTCGGCGCCGCCTCTGCACAACTGTTGAAGAGCACGGGACCCAGGAGCAAACAGGAACAGCCCCAACGTCACAGCAGTGCCAACCCCTCTACTCTGATGCTGCTCCAGCCGCGCCGCGAGGATTGGCTGAGGGCAGCCATATTCCCTGCCCATTAGGAGACCGGGGGGCTGTGACATCAAACCCTCGGTCTCCTAATGTGCAGCCTAGAGTGCGCATGTTCGGGCTGACCATAAAAATGATCAGCCCAAAATTGAACATGCACACTATTGCTGGGACTGCAACTGCGCTGCCTGCTGGCCTGTCACTCAACTCCCTGCCTGAGTGCACTGCTGCCGCAGCTCCGCCCCCACCCCAGCGTCCCTCGTTCTACTTCTCCGACGCATAGACACTAATTCCAATCAGGACTGGTGACTACTGAGTGAAATTAGCGTCGGAGAAGTAGAACGAAGAATTTGGGGCTGTGGCATTAGTGGGGGCAATGCCCCAACGCCCCCAATGGACGCACCACCACTGTTTGTTGCAAGCTCAGAAGAGAGCGCTTGGGAACTGACTTGATAAGATACAAATGAACCTACTAGTCCTGAGGAGGAATAAACTTGAACTTTTAGCAGAATACTGACAATTGGACAATGGCATTATGTATAATTTCCGGATCATTTTGGTAAGGTAACGATCCCCCCATGGACAGACCTCAGACTTTGACCAATGGAAATCATGCAAACTGCGTAAAAGATACTTTTGTGGGAAGGAACTATGAATAATGGAAGTATAACTGCCCTGCTAGAAAAAGACAGTAGCCGGCTATCTTTGAAAAATTCCTAAATGCCTGACATGCTGTCAGTCTGAACTCTGTTTTCCTTGAACTGAACTCTCCTGATTTTCCCTGCGCTTTGCTAGCTGGTGAAGTTGAGCAGGCCAAACCTTTTGGCAGAAGGGTTATTTGACTCCTGCTATTGCACACTGTGCTCTAACGTCCTTCTGTGCTCACCTTAAGTCCCCTGTTCCTGATAATCTGCAATTGATTCTTTGGTTTGTATGATTCTTGATTGCAGACTGACATTATGTTATGCTCTCTCTCTCATCAGGTATTGTTTTGAAATGTATTTGTCTCTGAATTGTGATGTATTGTGATTTACCTGTATTCAATTGATAACTAACATTAAATGAAGCTGATGTATTTTTGTGCCTTGGCCATTCAACTTCAAGCCTAGAACAATATTTTGCCTGTTATAACTATTCATGTGCATGTCATTTTCTCCCGCTCGTTTTTCCCGCCGTTAACCAGCCGCTGCCTCCCCTGCGGCCCGCCCCCCTGTGTGCCCATTCAATGCCCGCCTCCCAGCTGCTCCTCCCTCCCACCTCTCCTTTTATGGCAGCCGCTGCGCGGCCGCACAGCTGGCGCGCTGAAGGTGTGCCAAAGGCAAGCCCGTCTGCGCCTGTCCGCGCCTGAACCGCACCCCGCGCCAAAACCCCTGGTCCCCGGGATCGCCACGATGCCCATCTCCGCTACGATGCCAACACCCTCCTCGCACTGATACACCGGACGAGTGCACACCTGCTTCCGAGCAGCCCCGAAGCGCACCCAAGAAACCTTCAGCTTTCGGACCAGCAGCTTCACCAGCATCCAATCCACAAATCCACCCACTGTGAAAAAACTCAACCACCTCAGCTGCATCCTACTCAACACCCGCTCTGCCCGCAAACACGTCGTTGAACTCTGGGACCTACTGGATTCCACCTCACCAGACGTCGCCTTCTTGACAGAGACCTGGATGAACGCCTCCTCGGCACCCGACATCACCGTAGACATCCCTGATGGCTACAAGATCACCCGCAGAGACCGCACCAACGGAACAGGAGGAGGAATAGCCATCGTCCACAGGAACACTCTCAGAATATCGGCCAGCACCGACGACACCCTCAGCACCGCCGAACATCTTCACTTTCAGATCCACACTAATCCCAACACCACCCTCAGAGGAACCTCATCTACAGACATCCAGGACCCCGGCCAAGTTCAGCAACACGATCGCCGACCTCATCAGCACCCATGCCCTGGCATCCACAGACCACATCCTCCTCGGGAACCTGAGCTTCCACCTCGAGAACAACAATGACACCAACTCCACCACCTTGATCGCCAACCTCGCCAACCTCGGACTCAGACAGCTCGTCACAACACCCACCCACTCTGCCGGCCACACGCTTGACCCCATTTTCTCCGCAAGTTCCCACGTCTCCTTCAGCCACACCACTGAACTCCATTGGACTGGCCACCGCTGCATCCATTTCACCTTCCGGAAACCCACCGCGCACCACCGCACCCAACAGAGCCCTTCCCGCGACTGGAGCAAAGTCACCTAACCACCACCCTTGCCTGGAGCCCTCCAGCCGATGCCACCGACCCTGACACCGCCACCCACAACCTCAGACAATGGATCGAAGACTGCGCCAGCACTCTCGCCCCGATCTAGAAACCCTCCAACAAAAAAGCCAGCTGGTTCACCAAGGACCTCCAGGCC
Source organism: Lissotriton vulgaris (assembly GCF_964263255.1). Classification (NCBI taxonomy): domain Eukaryota; kingdom Metazoa; phylum Chordata; class Amphibia; order Caudata; family Salamandridae; genus Lissotriton; species Lissotriton vulgaris. The sequence goes on along the minus strand of NC_141695.1, from coordinate 944,300,697 downwards.
TCCAAGCAAGCCTGCTGAAAACTGGAAAAGAATGGCACTGTGAACAGACACCAGACAGTTATGCGGCCTACAAGAACGCCACCCGCAGACACCATCAGCTCTTGAGATCCGCCAAAAAGACCTCCTTCAAAGACTGCCTAGACAACAACGCACACAATAGCAAAGAGCTCTTCAACATAGTGAAGGAACTCTCCAACACCAACGACATCCCACCTTCACAAGACCTGTGCGGCTCCCTTGCCACCTTCTTCCATCACAAGATCGCAGACATCCACGATAGCTTCAGCATCGCGACCACCCTAACAGTCACTGAGACCTCTGCCTCCATGAACATGATCAGCACCGACCCCCTGCTCTGCTGGACCAACATAACCACCACCCTTGCCTGGAGCCCTCCCGCCGATGCCGCCGACCCTGACACCGCCACCCACAACCTCAGACAATGGATCGAAGACTGTACCAACACTCTCGCCCCGATGTAGAAACCCTCCAACAAAAAAGCCAGCTGGTTCACCAAGGACCTCCAGGCCTCCAAGCAAGCCTGCTGAAAACTGGAAAAGAATGGCACTGTGAACAGACACCAGACAGTTATGCGGCCTACAAGAACGCCACCCGCAGACACCATCAGCTCTTGAGATCCACCAAAAAGACTTCCTTCAAAGACTGCCTAGACAACAACGCACACAATAGCAAAGAGCTCTTCAACATCGTGAAGGAACTCTCCAACACCAACGACATCCCACCTTCACAAGACCTGTGCGACTCCCTTGCCACCTTCTTCCATCACAAGATCGCAGACATCCACGATAGCTTCAGCATCGTGACCACCCTAACAGTCACTGAGACCTCTGCCTCCATGAACACGATCAGCACCGACCCCCTGCTCTGCTGGACCAACATAAACGACCCGACACCATCAAAATCATGAACACCATTCACTCGGGATCTCCATCAGACCCTTGCCCACACCACATCTTCAACAAAGCCAGCACCACCATAGCACCCCATCTCCGGAAAGCCATCAACAGCTCCTTCGAGACAGCTACCTTCCCAGGGAGCTGGAAGGACGCAGAGATCAACGCCTTACTCAAGCAACCCAAGACTGACCCGAAGGACCTCAAGAACTTCCGACCCATCTCCCTGCTCCAATTCCCGGCGAAGGTCATCAAGAAGACCGTCAACAAACAACTGACCCACTACCTTGAGGAAAACAGCATCTTGGACCCATCTCAGTCCAGGTTCCACAGCAACCACAGCTCCGAAACTGCCCTCATCGCAGCCACCGATGACATCAGGGCCCTGCTGGACAACGGCGAGACTGCGGCACTCATCCTCCTGGACCTATCAGCCGCCTTCGACACCGTCTGCCACCACACCCTACGCACACGCCTCCACGACGCTGGAATCAGAGACAAAGCGGTACAAAAGGGGGTGGTGATTGACGGAGCATCTGAACCAATCAAACACTCACACCCAGTCAACAGATCTGGGTTTAATCCATCACCGTTCTTTAGCCCACTCTGCCACCCCAGTTCAGACATGGCCATATGCAAATCAGCCTGACCCTGTGCCTCATGGGAACAGTCCAGCCCGAACTGCCAAGCCATGCCTTCCCTGGACCGGATTCAAGCTTCCTAGGACCGGTTTCTGGCATTACAGACATCTTCAGCCAGGCTTCCTCGAATCCAGTGACAAAGTGAGCAAGGGACTCACGTCTGAGCATACCCTGCCAACTTATGGTGAACAAAGCGGTACAAAGGGGGTGGTGATGGACGGAGCATCTGAACCAATCAAACACTCACACCCAGTCAACAGATCTGGGTTTAATACATCACCGTTCTTTAGTCCACTCTGCCACACCAGTTCAGACATGGCCATATGCAAATCAGTCTGACCCTGTGCCTCATGGGAACAGTCCAGCCCGAACTGCCAAGCCATGCCTTCCCTGGACCGGATTCAAGCTTCCTAGGACCGGTTTTTGGCATTACAGCCGTCTTCAGCCAGGCTTGCTTGAATCCAGTGGCAAAGTGAGCAAGGGACAAGGCTCTGGACTGGACCACCTCCTTCCTCTCCGGCAGAACCCAGAGAGTCTGCCTCCCCCTTTCCACTCCGAAGCCACCGAGATCATCTGCGGCGTACCCCAAGGCTCATCACTCAGCCCAACATTGTTCAACATCTACATGGCACCGTTTTCCCACGTCGCCCGACTACACGACCTCAACTGATCATGCAGGGGCTGATAGATAGGACATTAACAATTGTCCATATTCTAAATCCTAAATCCTAGATCCCGAGAATACACCTTCAATGAAGGGGGATTGCCGAATAATAACATAGAAATATAAGAAGCATATGCATGTGCATGGGCATGACCAGGATTTAGGGGTAAGTTCAATATATGGCTAAATTAATAATAGAGAGACAAGTGTAAATGCTGCTGTCCACAATAAGAATGGGTCAATATATTTTTTACAGCATAGTTATTGCACAAATTGAGCCCACTCCCACACAAAATCTAATTTTCCAGATTGTGGTTCCAACGTACAGCCGTTTTAAGTTACCGCAACAGATATCAAAGGCAAAGGTAACTATATTTCCACATGGAGGTACAATTTTTCACATATAGCCTCTGGTTTAGCCGAATAAATTGGTTAATAATACGATCAATATTTATTTATTTCCAAGGCTTTAACATAATAGCCGGAAGATACATGGAATTATGAAATTGAAGAATCATATTCCTTAAGAATTCCATAAGAATCTTACCAAGTAATAATATTCCCACATATAGGGTAACTCTTAGGAATGTTACAAGCAGAAGAGTGACAAATATCCGTCCATGTAATAGATAAATAGAGAACGATGTGTAGTAAATTCTGTACCTTATAATAGAGATGTAGTAAATGTAAATGATTTGATGAAATATGAGCTATTGTCTTTCGAAGTGCCTGTAATGAATTCAAAATGGCTGTGCACAATTCACAATGTGCACACTTTTTACCTTTATTTTAATGTTGTACAGATCAATAATAGGGTCCACAGTTTACATTAGCCATCGAGAAAATGTTGTTTTAACTATGTTTTGGTGTAGATTTTAAAAAATTCTCGTCCTGATGAAGGTGGAAAAAGATTAACTGTACACAGAAACGCCGCGTCGACTGTTTTAAACAATATACTGTTTTTAATCATTTTCAGATATGAATTTGTTTTAGATTGTAACCCAAAGGGAGGTTTTGATTTAAATACAACGACTTCAACACATCCATAACGCCTCCGCACACTTGATCGTCGACATCCCTCGCCGCAGCCACATCACACCCCACCTGAGAGACCTGCACTGGCTTCCAATCAACAAGAGGATCACTGTCAAGCTCCTCACCCACGCACACAAAACACTCCACAACGCAGGACCAGCATACCATAACAAACGACTCACCTTCTACACCCCCAACCGCCAGCTCCGCTCCGCCGACCTTGACCTCACCACTGTCCCCCTCTTCCGAAGAGCGATCTCCGGCGGCAGATCGTTCTCCCACCTCGCCGCCAAGACCTGGAACACTCTCCCCATCCTCCTACAGCAGACACAGGACCTTCTAACCTTCAGAAGATTACTCAGGATCTGGCTATTCGAGCAGTAGCAGCATCCCCCCACCCCCTGCGCCTTGAGACCCTCACGGGTAAGTAGTGCGCTTCACAAATGGATTGATTCGTTGATTTCTTAGTGTCTAGTCACTTGAATATATTATGTGCATTATGCTTGTTAGGAAGGCACTTCTTTATTCCAGGTCCTCATGAAGGAGTGGCCATCCATCTCTGATTATCCGAGTCCCTATTACCTTGATTAAAAGATCTATTGGAGGACCCTTGTAGTCCATGGTTAGATAGAAATAAGTAATGTAGAGATTGTATGGCCCAAACTCTGTGATATTGTAGTTGTAGACAAATTAGAAAAGGAAACCCCCACCGCAACTTCTGCTGCATCACTCCCATGGATCATGTGTTTCTCCCCTTTGCCTCCCGGCACCCTTCATGTGTTATCCTCTCAAACTCCCCCCCCCTTCTCTCTCTCACGTGCTCCTTCCCTCCACCCACCTCCTCTTGATTTCTTTCCCCCAACCTGTGGTATTTTGTAGGCACGCGCAATCATGGTGCACGAGCCAATAAAATATCAAGGCCTTCTTTTTTTTTTAAACTTTGACTATGCTCCACAGCATCAGGCAAAGCCAATAGGTCACAAATGTGAGGCCTTATTGACTTTGCCAGAGCTTGTTTGGAAAAGTAAATTTGGTTCAAAGAAAAGCCTTTTTATTCTCATTATTTATTTTTCTTTTGGATTGTTTTGTTTTCTTGAATGAAATAAAATGTTATTGAAAATGAACAACTGTTTATAAAAACAAGCATTCACAATGTAATCTGTCTCGCATTTGCGAGAGTTAGAACTATTGGTGCTGTAAATTACAATGTATTTTACCCATTCCTTTTGGTTTGGTGTGGAGTATATATTTATGGTTTGGATCAGAATTATGCGGGTTGAATTGGATGTGTTAGTTGTGGAATTGTGTGGTGTGTAGTGTATATGTGTAGTGGAATTATTAGGCATGGTGAATAGAGAGGGGTGAGAGCTGCACAGAATAGATAGAGAGGGATAGGTAGTTTGTGCACAAAGTGGTGCATTAACTCTAGACAGAGGAGCAAAAACAGCGTGTGAGAAAGAGAGAAATAAAGGGAGAGCAGGTCACAGGTGCATAAAGAGGGGTGCGCCTGTATATGCAGAAGTCCCCCCAAGAAGAGGAGGAGAGTATGGGTTTGAGGGACTGAAATCTTGAAAAGGCACAGGAATGAAATGTGCTTGAAGACCTGAACTGAACCAATGATAGAGGTGGCAAGAGTGCATGAGAGAGCGAGAGAGAGAGTGAGAGAGAGAGCGCGAGAGAGCGAGATAGAGAGAAAAAGGGCACAGAGAGGGGGAGGAGGTGGGTGAGAGGTGGACCAGTGCACAGCCCTAGTAGATATAGGAAACTAGCATGTGTGAGAAGGCAGTATAGATAGGAGATAGGGAGCTTTAGGGAGGGATGAGAGGGGGCATTGGAATTGCGAGATGAGTGGGGGTACTGAGAAAGTGTGAGGGAGAGATGAGGGGGCAGTGGATGTGTGGGGAAGAGATGACAGGGTTGGCAGAAGTGTGATGTAGAGATGGGTTGTATTGTAATTGTTTGTTGTGAAATTGTGTGGTGTGGGATGGTGTGGTGTGGAGTTATGTAGTGGAAATACGTGTCATGGTGCGCTGTGGAATTATGTGGATAGTAATTAAATTGTATTACCTTTTGTGTAATAATGTAGAGTGAGATTGTGTGTTATGGAGTTAATTATGTGGAATGGTATTGTGTGTAGTGGAGTTGAATTATGTGGTGAGCTGTTAAATTTTGTGGCATTATGTCGAAATTTGTGGTGTACTGGAGGTATGATGGTGTTATGGAAATGTGCTGTGTAGTTGAAATATGTAGATTGGTGTGGAATTATGTGTCGTGTTTGGAGTTGAATTGTGTGGTTTGGAACTGTGTGGCATTGAATGAAACTATGTTTATTCGAATTGTGTCATGGTGTGTGGTGCATTAATGTGGTTTGCTGATATGTGACAAAAAGTGCATTTATGTGGGGTGTTTTTATCTTGTATTAAGTAGAGTGTAATTATGTGGAGCCAAGTGGTATTATGTGGAGTGTAATTATGTTGTGTGGCAATGAATTGTGTGGCATGGTTTGGAGTGGTATTAAGTGGTAAGGTGTGGGGCAATATAAGGTGTGGAATTGTGCAGCATGTTGCTAATTTGAAATTATTTTGTGGAGTGTAATTATGTAGTTTGGAATTTAGTAGTGATAAGCGGAGTGTAAATAAGTGTGGTGAAATTAAGGTTGGAGTGTAATCATGTTTTGGAATTATCTGGAGTTGAATTGTGAAGTGTAATTATAGTGCGCAGAGTTGAATTATGTAGCACAGTGGTATTCAGTGAAGTAGAATTAAGTGGCATTGAGTGGAGTTGAATTATGTGGAGTTTATTTTATTGTTTTATAATTATGTGGCATAGATTGGAATGATGTGGAGCTGAAGTGTGTGTAGTTGAATTGTGTGGCATATTATTATGAGATGTTAAAACAGGTTCTGAGGAAAAGTGTTCTTCTGATCGGCATCCTTTGTACGGGGACTAAATTGCTTTTTCATTGCCATCTCGTGTCAAACACTTCCACACAACCCACCTGGTAGTTTCTGCTGATGCCTGGGGAAAATGTAAACTGACACGACAGAGACCATCTTGCAGCCTGCATTTCTGCTCAGAAACTGTCGCACACCCAACCCCCTGTTCTTTGCAGTTCAACAGAAAGCCATGAGACACACACATCCTGTGTAAACAAGCTTGTTTTTCATCTCCTGCTCCCAGCCTTTTAAACATCCTTGACACCGTGATCAGGTTATCTGGACAATGGTCTGACTGTTGGGCCCTGATCAGGGTGATTAAATAATTACTTGAAAGACCGGGCTTTGATCAAGGCAATTGAACAATGACCTGAAAAGACTAAGCCTTGATCAAAGCCGGGTGAACAATGATTTGTGTACCAAGCCTTGACCAGGTCACCATCTACAAATGTCGTCTGGATCTGGTTATCAACTGCAAACACTGCCCTGATTAAACAATGAACTAACAGCCAACAGACTGGGATAAAAAAGTATAAAAGGCTTGTAAGCTACAGAGTGAAGTAGCAGCCTCCTCTGTCTTGTCTCTGACTAGCTTGGGACTGAATTAAATCTGGGTTCCTCTTGCAGATGAAGGCTCCTGTGTCTCCTTTTACTAAGTATGGAAGGTATGGGAGACTAGGGCGGTTTCCCCGCCGAGACCCAGTAAGTGGGTTTTAACCGGTTCTTCAAATGGCACCTGAACAGGGACTCCACGAGCACGAAGGTCAGGCCCGGTGGATGTGAGGAGGTGCACGGAGAGACTCCGACGGAGGTGCCCTACCTGAGGGATTCTTGTATTCCGGTAGACCGAGCGACCGAGCGACTCGCCCGCTGTCCCTCCCCACCCGGTCTGGGCTACATGACTGCGTCCTCGCTGGAGTCCCCTAGCAAATAATATTCTGGAGCAGGACACATCCCTACATATGCAGAAGAGAACTACCCCTGTAAGGTAAGGGTGGACTGATCATCCACCAAGTCTGTATGATTCTGTTATTGACTTTCACAAAAGCCAAGTTGGTATTGACTTTTGCCAAAGCCAAGCAAGCGAGGTGAAGTTTTAAAAACCCTCTGGTGTCTGTTTTGTATGATTCTGCTGTTATTGACTTTTGCAAAAGACAAGCAAGCAAGGTGAGTTTTAGAAACCCACTGGTGTCTGTTATTTGTTTTTAAGCATGCCAGTCAATAGTAAGTTTAAGAAATTATGTTGTTGTATGGGTACGCAGGACTCCCAGCTGGAGGCGGCCTGTCCGCTTCCTCCAGAAGGGACCCCTGACCATACGATGGATGTTAAACATGGCCCTTCTGCCATAATGTTTTCCTCATTATGGGTAAAGTACACCTAACAAAGTAACGCGGAATTACAGTGGCCACTTTATGGCTCCTTTAATTCTCGCCAACTTAGAGGAATAATTAATGAAAAGAAAAACGCTCCCGTCTATGTTTGAATCTGTCCGATTTTGGAGGAAAGAGATAGAGCAGAGAGCTAGAAAGCAGAAGGCCCAAGAAAGGAAACAGGAACGTATGTCAATGGCCTACCACGCTAGAGAAAATTTACAAAATCAAATGACAAAATCGGTAGAAACAGCAGATAGGGAGCATGGGGCTCGGGTACAAAAATGTTATCCAGCTCGTGAGGAGAAAGGAAAGGGCCACATGGAAGGGGAGAAGAAGGTGATTCCTTGCTTGATACCATGCTAGAAAGATCTCCTGCATATGCCCCAATGTACCCTGCCCTGACGCCTCCCACCCGGCATGTCCCCCCGCCACCGCCCACTCATGCCCCATTGCCCCTCCTACTGTTCTCCCTGTCACACCGACACTCCCGACTTTTCCTATGACACCGACCACGCCCGTTAAACCTGTCCTCCCTGCGGGAATGACAACAAGTCTCCATCTGCCCAACCCCTGCGGCTTTACCCCTACCCGCCCTTTTCCTGCTTCCCCGTGGTCTACAGTTAAGCAAGATTTATATAAATTGTTGAATTCCCCCCGACTGGCCTCCTTGCGCTCTGCAGTCAGCTTTTCGTCCCTTCGAGAAAATGACCTACAGAGGCAACTATGTGAATGTTGGATAAATAACGGGAATATTTATACTTTTAAAGAAATATGGTTCACCTTTTCTCAGTGGACGATTATGGAACAGACCTCCTGGGCTGAAAACGTGTGTACTTTGATCATGCAAAGATTTGAGAATGCGCTTATGCAGATACCCACCGGAGTAATGGACCTTACGTCGCAAATAAAAAGAAGAGATGTTCAGGGAGAGGGGATGTTTGGCGCTATGTCTGCTTTAATGGCTTACCGTGATATGACAGCTTTTCTCAACACCCCTCTGGAAACAGCTATGCCAATGAGAGAGGCCGCCCCTGTCTTTGTTAACGCACTTACCGATGCCCAAAATAATGGCAGAAGGGCAGTTGAAGCACACTGGCGCAGGCTTTGGGTTCATGTTCCTTTGAAAAGGTCAGAAGTAATGCAGTTAAAAGGACAATTACCAGATCCCCGAAAGAATCTTGCTGCCTTTTACAGAGAATTAGGTCAGATTATATCTGCAGGTACTCTCATTCTTGAGGATATAGATTTACTTTTTGGTACAGTTGTCCCCACTGACATTTGTGACAGGATTTGACATACTGACCATGAAGTGGCATTGGGAGGTAAATGGGCTGACCCAAGGGTAGGAGGGACTAAACCAGAAGCTGCCATACTGACTTTGCCCGGTAAAATAATGACGTTTATGAAAACACTTTTGCCGGAAACTGTCATTAACTGGGATAAAATAAACGCCTGTAGGCAGCGAAAAGATGAGAATGTGGCTGACTTCTTTACCCGTTTTGAGACAGAATACAAGGGACATAGTTCAAGTTCAAGTTCAATAATTTGTATAGCGCACTACTCACCCAGAGGGTCTCAAGGCACTTGTGGGAGGGTGGGTGCATTACTTATCGAATAGCCAGGTTTTTAGCTGCTTTCTGAAGGAGAGATGGTTCTGTGTAAGGCGGAGGTGAGTGGGGAGAGAATTCCAGGTTTTGGCCACTAAGTAGGAGAAAGACCTTCCTCCCATGGTGGATCTATTGATGTGTGGAATTGCCGCGACGGCTTGATTGGATAAACGTAGTTGGTGAGTGGGTGTGTAGAAGGACAGTCGTTTGTTGAGGCATTCGGGTCCGAGGTTGTGGAGGGCCTTGTGTGCGTGGGTGATGAGAAGGAACGTTACTCTCTTGTTGACGGGAAGCCAGTGTAGATCTTTCAGGTGACCGGAGATGTGGGCTTGACGGGGGATGTCCAGTATGAGTCTGGCTGAGGCGTTTTGGATGTGTTGGAGTTTTTTCTGTAATTTGGCTGTGGTTCCGGCGTAAAGGGTGTTTCCATAATCTAGACGGCTAGTGACTAGTGCGTGGGTGACTGTTTTTCTTGTTTCGGTGGGGATCCAGCGGAATATTTTTTTGAGCATGCGTAGGATGTTGAAGCATGATGATGAAACGACGTTAACTTGTCTGGACATCGAGAGGGAGGAGTCTAAGATGAAGCCCAGGTTCCGTGCGTGATCTGTGGTTATGGGTGCTGTGCCCAGAGCCGGTGGCCGCCAAGAGTCGTCCCATGCCCAGTGTTTGTCGATAAGTTTGTCGGCAACCTGCTTCCTGAGATCTCCGCCAGGCTTAAGAAAGTTGAAAGTACGTGGTCTGCCCAAACTATGACTGGTATCTTAGCTTTGGCACAATATCACGAGAATAGGGAGAATGAAGTTAGAGACAAGGAAAGTAAGAAGGTTAGGGATCTTAAGACTAGAGCACTTCTGCAGCAGGCTTACCCTCCACGAGGCCCCGATGCCCGCGGGAATTTTAGACCTCAACTCCAACACCTTCAGAGGGCTCGCCAGTCTACCCCCTCCAGCCCTGAACGTACAGGAGCCCTCCAAACAGATCAGTGTGCTTATTGTAAGGGGTACGGCCATTGGATAGATGATTTTCCCTTGTTAGCTGAAAACATAAGAACAGGGAAGACTCAGCCTTGCGCTCCTAGGGAAGCGAGGACGACTAGGGGCATGGCCTGCCCCCTCAACAGGATAAAGAACGTAGGCCCAGGGATGACGCTCCCATCCGGCCGCGCCCGGCCAATAGGTTTGATGGGTACGATGCAACACGCACTTATTACAATGATGATTATGACGAAGTTGATGAGACAGGATCCTACCAAGCATAGGACAGCGAGGAAAGGGGTATTACCAGAGTGCAAATTCCAGTGGATCAAAGGGGCCCGTATGTTTAAATGTCAGTTGTGGGGAACGACAAGAATTTTCTTTTGGATACTGGGGCCACCAGGTCTTCTACTGCTCGTCTGTCAGTCCTGGAGGCACCCCTTTCTGGCAATATGAAGGTCTCCGTGGGTTTTGCAGGAACACCTGTAACCAGCCCTGTCTCTGAACCTCTCCCTCTCGATATTGGCCCTGCACATGTTGACGCTCCGTTGGTCCTTACTACAGGTTGCAGTGAAAACTTGTTAGGCATGGATTTACTGAAAGCTCTGTGTGCGACCATATCATGTAATCCCCAAGGTGTAGCCCTAACAATTTCTCCCACCACAGCTTCCTATATGTACCTGTCCGGTCCCCTCCCACCAGAGTTGCAGTCTTTACCTTCCTCCCTCTGGGTATCATCAGACACTGATGTAGGGTGTCTCAACATACCCCCTCATGTGGTATGCATCCAGCCAGGTGCACTTCTCCCCCGCCTCCGGCAGTATTGAGTACCCGCGGAAGGAGAAATGGCCCTTTTGACAATAATATCTGAATTGATGGACAAGGGCGTAGTGGAGGAGACACGTGGCAATATCTGTAACAGTCCCATTATTCCTGTTCTTGAAAAGACCAATGGAGATGCTCTCTCCCCTAAAATATACCGATTTGTGATTGACCTGAGAGCCCTGAACAAAATAACAATCTCCCAATACCCTGTTGTCCCCGACATTACAGCCCTCTTACCAATGGTCCCTTCTGACGCCACACACTTTTCTGTCATAGACCTGAAGAATGCTTTTTTCAGCATTCCTATACATCCTGACAGCAGACAATTCTTTGGTTTCTCCCTTGGTGGGTGGAGCTTTAGATTCTGCCGTGCCCCTCAAGGTTTGACCGAGAGCCCCAGTATCTATAGTCAAGCCCTAAAAAGTCAACTAGATTCCTTGGAACTCCCTGATAATTCCACACTATTACAATATGTAGATGACCTCCTCATTTCTGCCCCAACATGTAAAGAAGCTACTGTCTGTCTGTTACGCCACCTTGCCCTCCATAACCACAAAGTCTCTTTGAAAAAGCTTCAGTTTTGTCAAGAGAAGGTGACCTTCTTAGGTCATCTCCTCTCGAAGGAGGGAAGGCAGCTCACCACTGATCGTGTAGCCATTATCTTTTTTTTTCTTTTTTTTTTTTTAAAACCTTTATTTGTATAAATGGTGATGTACAAATACGGGCCTACAACCCGGAGGCCGGCCACTGAACAAACTGGAAGACACCAATAGCAATAAAAAGTACGGAATGGTCACGCAATATTACCCACTGATGCAAGTCTATAACGCTGACGGAGCGTAACCCCCCGGTAAAGGATCACTGAAGGTTAATTTTATATATATAAAATAGAGGATCGGTTGTATAAGAAGCATCTTGGTACACATGACGGGGAACAGAATCAACATCATTATAATAGGGAATACATAAGTCAGTTATCAGAATAGTCCAAAGCGGTCAAGCCATCGATACCCTTGCTATTCTTGTCAGTCAGTGTCCACCCGCAACCTCATGTGCCCGATAACAAGCAAAACATCACTCTCATGATAATCAAATCATCAATGAGATGGAAAAAGGTGCAATCACCATACAACCTAACCCGGAGAATAAAAGAAAACGAAAATATTGGAAAAAAGGGAAAGGAATGGGGGAATCCTCGTTACTGTACCCGCCCCACGGCGATAATGGCGATCCACAATCCAGACAGTAAACATTCTTAGGGGCGGGGAGGCTAAGTCAGGGGAAGCAAAAAGAACCCCACCGAACGTACAATACCATATGGGAATACCTAACCCCCCCCCCGGGTACTCATCCCGCGGGGATCACACACAGCAACGGAGACCCAAGAAAAGGACAGAAAAGAGTCATAGAAACAAAGAACTATCTAATAGACCCCCATCCACCCGCCCCACCCTGCACCCCTGCAGAAGGCTATGGCCTACCCCTCCCAGCAGCGTGCCTGTCGCCCTAATCGTGAACCCAAAATATAGAGTGAGATAATGCAGAGAAAGAAGAAGAAAACAGATAAAAAGGAAAAGTGGAAAATCAAGGGGAGAGGATACCATGGAAAAAGGCGCACAGCCCCCACCCCCTGCCCATACAAACATTCTAGTGTAGCCCAAAACGAAACGGGAATGATTTCAAGTAATCATACATATTAAGGGTCAGGCAAGGCATCCCAATTTGTGGCAGTCCATAAATCCATGCATCGAGTAGCAGTCCTTCGGGTGAAAAACCCCACGGGTTCACCCCAGTCCTTTCTTAGCTATCGCCGTGATGTATGGAGAGGTAGAAAGCATAAAACAAAGTAATGAGAAGAGGCCATGGAGCCACCGCTGGATGGTCAATGGAAGCAACCCACTGGATCTCCACCGCCGAAGGTAATGCATGAACTGTTCCCGGCAGTCATGTAAATCAGTTGCACTGATCGCCAGCAGTTCGTCCCGCATGCGATCCAAGCCATCGCCGCCACCGCCAAGGTAAGGGAAACAAAAAGTAGCCACCTCAGAACCATCCGCCTCCCTGGGAGACGGCTCGGAAGCAATGGCGATCTCCACGTCGATATGCACACAAAAATCCCGGATCAGGGTCGCCTGCCAAATCCTTAGTGCCCGCAGGACGTCGCCAATCGTGGGTTCACGCTCCCCGGTGCAGGTCCCATCATGGCACAGAGGCACACTATCAGCATCCCAGGGCGTCCCGCAGCTTACAACACCAGCCGCCATTTTGTGGTTACTACGCAGTCTTTTCGTGGCCGACTCCTGGGGGGGGCCCACAAGCGGGGCCCCGGCGGGATCTCCCCCAATCGTCCACGCAGCAGCCACGGCGCAAAGATGAGGGCCACCAAAGAAGAGGGACCCTCCAGCGCCAACACTCCGCCGGAGCCACTCTCCACCACCGAGCGATGGAAGTCAGGATGGCCGAGCGAGGCAACAAGGGGGGGAGCCACCAGCATGGCTTCCCCCGCACACAACTTGCTGCACCTCACCTCTGGACCAGCGGAAGGTAGACCCAGGCGCTTTCAGTTGCCTCCGGTGTTTTCGCACAACGGCCTCATCCGGCCGGCATCCGCCTCCACCTGAGGCCGCCGCCGACTCGTCTCCGCCGGCTACTCGCTAAAGGCAAGGCCCCGGTCTCCACTCCACAGATGCCGCACTTCCCAGGAGGATGCCGCTGCAGGCCCACTGATCTCCGGAGCCACCAGGATGGGAGGTAAGTGTCAGCAGACCTTCGTCTGCAAAATATTGTCTTTTCTGGGTAGGATGGGCGACAGGATAGGTTAGTTTGGGCAGGGAGGCCGGCGGAGCCGAGCTACCGTGCGACCATCTCAATGTCGAGCTAGGCTCCTCCGTGTAGCCATTATCAATGCTATGACGGCCCCATGAACACAAAAGCAGGTGCGAGCATTCATAGGCCTAACCTCATACGGTAGACAGTGGATTTCCAATTTTTCGGCCATGGTCAAACCTCTTCTTGCCCTAACCACTAAAGACATATCAGACAGTTCCTTTCCATGGACTACAGAGCATTCGCAGGCCTTCTGAGATTTGTAGAGGGCCCTGTGTATGCTCCAGTCCTCGGTACTCCTGACTATAGCAAACAATTTTTTCTTTTTGTACATGAGACAGACGGCTGTGCATGCGCTGTCCTGACCCAGATGTTTGGAGGTCACCAACAGCCATGTGTCTATTTTTCAGCCACCTTAGATCCTGTTGCAAGGGCTCTCCCAGGATGCCTACGGGCTACAGCTGCGGCTGCCCTCAAGGTCCGTCAGAGTGCGGGAATTGTCATGAACTCCCCCCTGATTATGATGGCCCCCCATTCTGTAGATACCCTCGTTAATTTACACCAGGACAAAGTATCTCACTAGCGCACGACTTACAGGATATGAACTGACACTCTTTGCCAGCCACATTAACATCAAAAGATGCACTGCCCTAAACCCCGCCACATTACTCCCACTGGATACTCAGGATGCCCTCTTAGACCCACATGACTGTATATTGAGGACAGAGGAGGAGACGAAGGGACGGGTTGACTTACAGGATACCCCGATTGCAGAACCAGAAGGTACACTGTATGTGGACAGATCATGTCTCAGAGGTCCAGATGGTAACACCTCAGCCGCCTACGCCCTCACGACATTGGGGAAAGTAGTAGAAACAGCTCAGATTCTGCAGTGCTCTGCTCAGGCAGCAGAATTAGTGACCCTCACAAAATGTAAAGCCCATAAGAAAGTGACAGATGATGTTGCCAGACAAACAGCTCTTAGAAAAAGGAAGGAATGTATGTAGGAGTTCCCGCTAGGTGGGTGGCAGACGAGGGCATGGTTGAAAACACAGTACAGAGTCTGCTTGATATTCAGTCCCATACTACTGAGGAACTAAGGGTGTGGAAGGAGCAATTAGCAAAGGAGGGAATTGATGGTTGCTGGGTCTGTACGACTATGGAAAGACAATGGATGTTACCTGACAGTCATGTGCCAGCAGTAGTTAAGATGGCCCATGGTCCTGCCCACATTAGTGCAAAAGGGATATGTCAATTATTGGAACCTACATGGTACAAGTCTAAGATACCAGCATGTACTGAAAAGTTGGTTAAAAAATGCATGATTTGCCTAATGTATACCCCAGGAAAAGGCACAGTTACTCCTAAGGGAGCATTCTCTCCTCCTACCTTCCCTTTTGAAGTCCTCCAAATGGATTACGTCCATATGGACAGGTGCAATAATTTTAAATATGTCCTGGTGGTGGGCTGTACCTTCAGCCGATGGGTGGAGGTCTGCGCCGTCAAAGACTGCACCGCTATCACTACCGCCAAAGTGCTATTAAAAGAGTACCTCCCACGATTCGGTTTGCCCCGCTTGGTCTGGAGTGACAACGGGGCACACTTTACGGCTCAAATTATGGAATATGTCTGTACGGCATTGGATATAAAACAAAAATTTCATGCAGCTAACCACCCCCAGTCAGAAGGTCTAGTGGAGGTATACAATGGCATTCTAAAAACGAAAATGGCCAAAATAGTAACCGAGACAGGTGTCACTTGGGTTGATGGTCTGACCTTGGCCCTACTGTCCACAAGAACAACGGCCCACACCAGAATAGGGTTATCTCCCCATGAAATTGTGTTCGGGAGGCCTGTCAATGTATGGGGTGTCCCACGCACAGCTCCTCTTATTGACTGCCTTGCCTGGTTCCTTTTCTATAGCGCCATGAAGCCTTCTGGCGTACGAGCGCTCAATAAATTCCAATTAACATTAACATTAACATTAACGGCCTAAGAAACTGTCTGACGTTGAATATCCTGTATTAACTGATTATCTGTACAGTCTAACTAATACCTTTCGTACTCTTTATCACCAGGTGCACGAGGCTATACCTGACAAAAGCGAGGGCCCAGGACACGTTATCCAGCCTAGTGACTGGGTCCTGATCCGGAACTTTCAATGGACTAAGAGCCTGGAGCCCCGCTGGACACAGCCCCGCCAGGTGTTACTGGCCACCCGCAGTGCTGTGAAAGTAGAAGGTCGGAAGAATTGGGTGCATGCGTTTCATTGCAGGCGTGTGCCTCTGCCCCTCCCCTAGATCAGTGGGTAAGGGAAGGACAAGGAGACGCAGAAACAGAAACAGTCCCGACGTTTGTCCCGTTCAGCGATGCCAGACTGCATTCTACATCTACGGAAGCAGAGAGTGACAGCATACTGAAAGGAAGGGTGGAACCCTCCCTTAACTCTACTCAACACCAAGAACAATTGTTTCCCGACCATACTGTTCCTGCTTCCGTCCGATATAACTTGCGCCCCCGAGGGAAGGCTTGCCCTTGACTTCGGCAAGTACCTACAGGCTGTAAGGCTGTGATCTTCCCCGGCTGAGAGTAGTGCTGGTGTGTCAGACTGAGGTAAGCCATAAGGGCCCTTGGCACCTGCGCCCAGTGAAGCAGCCACCAATCACAGACAGCCACTGGAGGTCCCTGGCTTAGCACAATGGCCGCCGTCCAAGACACCCGAATCCAGAAAAAGATGTCAGCCTTCGACATAGTAAATGCTTCATGGCCACCGTTATGACGCTGTTTGTCTCCCTCATCCTGTCTATCCTTGGTTGGCTGTTGCTAATTTTCCATCCTGTTACCTCACCAACTCCTACACTGACTCCTACAGAGTACCAATATTACACGCTACCAGCTCACAAATTGCCCCGCCGTGCAGAATTCTTCAACAACACCTTCATCCAAATGTTGCATCATCACCAGCTGATCATGAACACTTCCAACTACTGGGTGTGTGGACTGATGCCTCATTCCATGATACACCCTGTCCCATTCTTTCCTCACCCATTTTCCATCTCTGGGTCTTGTCTTGCATGGTGGATGTTGATGCAGTAGGCCTACACTGTCAACGGTACTGCCAATTCGTTCCTAGGGACATTTCGCGATCACTTCTGGCGGAACAAATCAGGCAATCCCAATGCTCCTTTTTGCCCGACCAGCTCTTCCACATTGCTACTACCACCAGATGAACTCGGTGAGATCGTAGTATTCAACTCAACCACTCGACGTACATTTTCTAGATTCCGCACCAGAAGGATACTGCTTCATGAGTGAAACACTCTGAATGTCATAAATGTGCAAGGCCTTGTCTGCATCCATGGCCTAGGGACTTAGAAAGTTGGTATCAGTACGTGTGATATCACTAAAGCCTTAAATTCTACATCTCCTCCGAAGCTGGTGGCATCCCCCAACACATAGAAAATTGGTGTGGGAGCACACTGCTTCACCTCCCAGCAGGGTCGCCCCTAAGCATCATGGTAGATGCAGTTCGACAAGCGAGTAGACTTGCAAAATCTTTAGAGTGTTTCACCAGGTGGGTGCAGATTAGTGCTGGACTTCTCTGGACACGTGTTTCTAGATTATTATCTTTCATCAGCAGAGATTAGGCATTATTTGGGGTTGCTGAGCAGGCTGCCGTATCCTTGGAACGTAGTATCTCTCCAGGCACGCAGGTACCTCTCCACGAGCTCATCAGCCCACAGTGGCTCGAGAGAGCCTTCAAGTAGAAAATTGGTGTGGGAGCACGCTGCTCCACCTCCCAGCAGGGTCGACCCTAAGCATCATGGTAGATGCAGTCCAACAAGTGAGTACACTTGCAAAATCTTTAGAGTGTTTCACCAGGTGGGTGCAGATTAGTGCTGGCCATCTCTGGACACATGTTTCTAGATTATTATCTGTCATCAGCAGAGATTAGGCATTATTTGGAGTTGCTGGGCAGGCTGCCGTATCCTTGGAACGTAGTATCTCTCCAGGCTCCCAGGTGCCTCTCCACGAGCTCGTCAGCCCACAGCGGCTCGAGGGAGCCTTCAAGTAGAAAATTGGTGTGGGAGCACACTGCTTCACCTCCCAGCAGGGTCACCCCTAAGCATCATGGTAGATGCAGTCCGACAAGGGAGTACACATGCTCCCACACCAATTTTCCATTTTCATCCCCCAACACCTATTTTATCTGTGGCACTGCTGCCTACACTTGGCTCCCCCGTAACTGGTCTGGTACCTGCTATCTGGCCTTTCTCCTTCCACCAACGTATTTCACCCAGGGAGACTACCACCGTTCTATGAAGGGCGCCCTGCGCTGCTCACGTAGGGGCGTCATATCAGCCGAGGACACAGTGGGCCAGGAAGCCTGGGATTTCTTTAAAGGTTTCCATCAATTCTGGGGCCCCATGTCAAACAGTCGAGCTGTACGAGGACTGTCCAGGGTCCTTGAGGCCACATCCCAGTAACAGCTGGTGCCCTCTCCAACATCACTGCAGAGCTACAGGCGGACCGCCTTATAATGCTCCAAACCGCATGGTCCTCGACGTCATCCTTGCTGATCATGGTGGTGTGTGTAAATTGATCGGCTCCCGCTTCTGCGTGTACATCCCAGACAATGCATCCACAGTGTATGATGCCACCCAACATCTGCATCGCCTTTCTTCTGAAATTCATCTGGATGAAGGCAGCTGGTCCCTCACAGGCTGGATCTGGGGTCTTCTTTCCCAGTGGGGTTGGAGGGTCCTCATCTTCCTTGCCTTGGGAGTAGCTGTCCTGGTCTCCTGCTGTTTGTGCTTTCAGTGCCTGCCTGTGCTCTGTACAATGTGTGTCCAGACCATCAAGCCTCCACCCTCTAACATTCACAACACCAATATGATGATGATGCTTCAACAAGAAACTGATGGCCTTATGAACATTGACATTTCTTAAAGTATTTGCCACTCAATGGCAAAAGGAGGGTCTGAGGAAAAGGGTTCTTCTGATCGGCATCATTTGTACCAGGACTCCATTGCTTTTTCATTGCCATCTCGTGTCAAACACTTCCACACAACCCAACTGGTCGTTTCTGCTGATGCCTGGAGAAAATCTAAACTGACACGACAGACCATCTTGCAGCCTGCATTTGTGCCCAGGAACTGTCGCACACCCAAACCCCTGTTCTTTGCAGTTCAACAGAAAGCCATGAGACACCCACGCCCTGTGTAAACAAGCTTGTTTTTCATCTACTGCTCCCAGCCTGGTAAACATCCTTGACACCGCGATCAGGTTATCTGGACAATGGTCTGACTGTTGGGCCCTGATCAGGGTGATTAAACAATGACTTGAAAGACCGGGCTTTGATCAAGGCAATTGAACAATGACCTGAAAAGACTAAGCCTTGATCAAAGCCGAGTGAACAATGGTTTGTGTACCAAGCCTTGACCAGGTCACCATCTACAAACGTCGTCTGGATCTAGTTATCACCTGCAAACACTGCCCTGATTAAACAATGAACTAACAGCCAACAGACTGGGATGAAAAAGTATAAAAGGCTTTTGTGACGGGGCAGGTTGCCAGTCCGAGGAACATAATCATATACCCGACTGGTGGTCAGTAGCCCCCCTTTCACCGGCTTCTGTCCCCTCTCTACAGCACCCTGCACCATACTCCCAGGAGGATTGGCAAGTAAAGGACACCGATCCCCTATGGCATTGCGAGTAGTTGGAGAAGCACGGCCCCTTTAACTGGGAGCATAAAGCTGGCGAGACCCCTCCCACATGGAACGTCACTGCGCCGGCCCCGTCAAAAAGGGGAGGTATCCAGGAAGCGACGGACGGCATTTCTCAGGAGGACGAATAACGAGAAGGCCAGCGAAAGAAGTGGATGAGACCAATGAGCGAGGAGGAAGCGGACGAGATGGACCTGACTCAGAAGACCAGAAGGGACCCCGAGAAGCCAGGAGGCCACCGTCTTCACGAGTCGCCCCGCCACGCTCCCGCGGGAGGGGCGTGGGTACAACAGGTACGGGGCAAAGTAGCGGGTTGGGTGGGACAGCGTGTCCAACCTACAGAAGACTAACCTGAGTGTAAATATTGTAAAGCCCCTGTAAAGTCTCCAGAAACCCTTCCCTCCTCATGAGCACCGTTGAAGCACTCCTAGCGTTTCTGTACATATCACCTGACCACTGGTTTCCCTCACTCCATGTCCCTGTCTCCCCAGAGTCCGAACGATTATCTAATTCCCGCCTCCCTTTGTCTTTCCTTTCTCTTATGGCTGCCGTACTGGACGGAGGACGTTCCTACCACCCCTGGCCCACCCTGGATCCTCTCAAGAAACCAGCCACGGACCCTGTAGCTTTTGACAGAGAGAGGATAACAAGTCAGAGAAGGAGGTCTTACACCAAAATAAAGCCATCTCTGAAAGCACTATTCAAAGTCTCTGACTCAGTCACTCCCTCCCCTTCCACCCTGTTACAGCTTGTAAGCTACAGAGTGACGTAGCAGCCTCCTCTGTCTTGTCTCTGACTAGCTTGGGACTCTGTTCCATAGCCCGGGCTATTGAATTAAATCTGTGTTCCTCCTGCAGACGAAGGCTCCTGTGTCTCCTTTTACTAAGTATGAAAGGTATGGAAGACTAGGGCGGTTCCCCCGCTGCCAAGACCCAGTAAGTGGGTTTAACCGGTTCTTCAGTTGTGTGTACTAGATTTATGTGACATAGATTTGCGTGTTGTTGCTTTGTGTGACACCTTCAGCAAGTTCTGATGCTTTACCCAACTTCGCTTTGTATTTCGAATCGTATAGGTCTATACTTAAAATAGGAAAAGGGAAACTACAGGCTATGACAATCAAAATGCTACTAAACATCTGCCACTTACTTCCCTTATCAATACTTTTAATACTTTTTTTTTAATGCCCAGCATATTTTGAAAAATAGGGTAATACTGTTAAGGATGTGTTTAAAGTTCCAAGTTTGCAATTGAAATTCCTAATAATATTTCTTGAGTTAGGACTGCATTGACACTTGAAGAGTAACAGGTCTGCGCCATAGGAGAAAATTATTTTACCATGTTATCCTCTGAGATTTATTCCAGATAAACGTAATGCTTTGAAAAAACAGCACATAAGGTGGAGCAGCGCAACCTATGCAGGACCTATTGGCTTTGTCATTGTGTTTTAGTTATATTGTGCACTAGTGTGGCTGCTGTTCGGCATGGCTAAAAGTTGGTGGTGTGGAATGGCACAGAGTGAGAGTGTCTTAGAGTGGAGTGGAAGTAGAATGGTGTAGTGTGTTGTGGAGTGTCTATAATGGGGTGTCATAGAGTGGGGTAGAATGGAGCAGCATGGAGTAGTGTATAGTGGAGTGGACTGGATTTGAGTAAAGCAGATTCGGGTAGAGTGGAGCATAGTGGATTCGAGTGGAGCAAACTGGATTTGAGTGGAGTGGATTTGGAGTGGACTGGAGTGGAGTGGACTAGCGTAGAGTGGGGTGGACTGGAGTGGTCTACAGTGGAATGGGCTAGCGTGGAGTGGAATGGAGTGGATTAGAGTGCATTGGAGTGAATGATAGTGGCATGGATTGGAATGGCTGGATTAGAGTAGAGTAAAGTGGAGCAGAGTGGATTGAGGTGGAATCAAAAAAAAAAATCAGATGACCGCCCCCGAGAAGACCATAGAGAAATCTGTAGACACACATACTATGACATAAAGATGTATTTCAGTGGAGAAATAACAATGGATGCGCAATGAGGGATCCACATCACTGACCCCTAGACAGGATATGATACGATTATTTAGCCATACAGAACAAGAGGTCTACCAGCCACAAATGAAATATATTTGAACCCTTCTAAAAAGTATCTAGTAGCCGGCTTGTAGTTAAAATGTAGGTTAGAGTGTTAATATATTGTTCTTAACAAAGAGCTTATATCGATAATTTACTGGATATTGGAAGAAAATGTCGAAATGTTACACATCATGTTGATAGTTTGACCTGCATCGTGTGTGTTAGACCTGTCGGCCCTTTGGGTGCTCCCTCCTATTATTTATTTATTTTGTCCCTTTTTGCCTCCTAGTACTTTTCATTTTTATGTTCACTGGAAATTTTTGGTGTTGTCCTAGGGGTTAGGTGCTACCTTGTCCCTATAACAGTTTGAGGCCTAGGTGTTCCCATATAATGGTGAAAATTTAGTCACACAAAATGGTGGCTGGTAACTGCCACAACTGATTACCTCAGAGGTTGAGCCATAGGACTTCAATGGGAAGGTTCTAGAACCTTTCAGCTGGTTCCAGTAGCCTGGGCCCAGTCTATACAAGGGTCAGAACCAGGGCGGCCATTTTAGGAGTGACCAGAGAGCTGTCGTAGAACCTGGTGAGGAGTGAAGCAACAGTGTGGGGAGGAAGGCGCCTTGATAGGGGTTAGATCGTCCCTTGGGCCGGCTGCTCAACTTGATGACGTGCCCCCTACCTATTGACTGAGCCCTACTGCGGTTATAGCGCCACTAACTCTCTGGTTTTATCAGTACCTGAGAGGAACTTGTTTCTAAAGAACTGGTGGGGTATCGTGAGAAGTTCATACAAGAATTCCAAGAAGAAAGTAGTTAACTGAAGAAGAGCCTGAGTAGTTTTCTCTTCCCCTGTCTTCAGTGGTCCAATCAGAACTGCTTTGATACTGAGGGGAAGAGGGGAAAGGCTCCGGTAATATCTCCGCTACTGACCTCTAGCACTACCGGTGCTGAAAGAAAGTGAATCCGATCCTACCTGGACGCAGCGGTTGCCGAGGTTCCTCTCCCTAGATCACCGCCGCTTAGTTACTGGCCCCCACTGTGGAGATTCCGTGCGGGAGGGCCCTGGTTGTCATCAGCGGTGAAACAGATCAAAGGAGGCGGTGTTGCGGAAGCCAGCGGCGCTGACGCGGATGCGCTGAGGAGAAGGGGGCGGGTATCGGAAGAGGCCGGCCTGCGGAAGCACTTTCCTTTGACGACGACGAAACTGTAGGAAGCATCAAGGGGGCGTGAGGAAGTTCCGGCCTAGCCTGCTGTGAGGTGGTTGCAGCGCTGGTGCCGGGGAGCTTCAATGAATAATTGCGGCGCAATCAGTGGTGAAAGCTGACCGGGACGAGTTGTCCAGCACCCGGTAAGATAAAGAAGTGAAGTTCGGGGCCCACGAGCAAAGCGGGCCTCGCTGTCATCTCAGAAAAGGGTAATGGGAGGG
This sequence comes from Lissotriton vulgaris, assembly GCF_964263255.1. Taxonomy (NCBI): domain Eukaryota; kingdom Metazoa; phylum Chordata; class Amphibia; order Caudata; family Salamandridae; genus Lissotriton; species Lissotriton vulgaris. Next base: position 944,277,689 of record NC_141695.1, on the reverse strand, counting down.
GAGGTGTGAGAAGTTGGCCCGATATGCAGCGTTCGCTATTCTAGCGACCGCTATGTATCGTTCCAAACGACCCTTATGGTGATTGGTTGTAAGTCAACCTATAGACCAGCTATCCTAGTAGCGTGGATACGAGCAGTCTAAGGCTAAAGATTTGAGAGGGCGTGTTAAGCCAGCTGTTATACCACATATACCCCTTGAACACCAAGTGAAAGGACACCACACAAGTGTTATGAAAATAAACAGTTATTTATTAAGAATCACAACAGCCCTGTACTCTTTATGAGGACAGGGTACTGAGCACAAACCAAATCTCTTAGGAAAATACTTCAAGTGCACAATTAAAACAAGTGTCCGAGGACACGGAAAGTTTAGTGGTCTCGGGCGGACCCGATAAGGCAAGTCGGAAGCGAGGGACTCGGGACCCTAGAGTAAAGAGGCTATGCAGGCACCGAAATGCCGAGTTACCTAGCCACGAGGGCTGCGGCTGCACAAGTCTTACAGGCGTCGGGGTCTTCGCTGACGAGCCAGGAGCCGGAAGAAAAGGAGTTGCTGGCCGGCGACCAGTGATGAATAGTTCGTAGAGATCCAAGCCTGGATCAGAGATCGTTGACACCTGAAAGCAGAGGGGACCAAGTTCGTACTACTAGCCAGTAGTCAGAGGGTACCAGGAAGGCACCGGTTGGCCGTCACCTCGACTAGGTGAGTGGGCGATGCTAGGCTCTACAGTCTCACGGACCAGGAGGCGTTGTCGGCGACCAGGATGGAGGTGCGTGCTGTCCCACGAAGGATGATGCTGTCGGCGTCGCTGGGCCCAGGATTGGGGCAACAAGCCTTGGCAGATCTCAGGGCCACGTGGTGGGCCTAAGATGGCGTCTTGAGTGGACCAGGAGGGTCCGGGATGCTTCTCGCAAAGATGGAAGCAAGGGCCAGTCTGGAGCAACCAGACCAGCAGTGTTGGTTGTCGGATGTCGTCACAGGAGGGCACAAGCCAGCGGCTAGTGACCAGACAACGTGCTGAGCAGCGAGGAGAAGGGCCCCACGCAGATCGTGGAGATGCTGGGAGACTGCACTTCGGTGCTGGAGCGGCTCAGGGTCGGGGCTTCTCGGACCCCAGAGCACTCACCAGAGAATTGCTTCGATGGTCGTGCTGGTGAAGGACTGGGTTCTTTTGGACCCAGCGGTGCCAGGGCACAACACCTGAAACCTTCGTGGGTAACCTGTTCCGGCGTACAAGTCACAGAGACACGGGACACTTCCTTCGGCGTCAAAGAGTCAAGGTTTATTTACTGCAGGGAACACAGAAGTCACAGGAAGTACATCGAGTGTAGTTCGGGGAGACTGCTTCAAATTGGTTTTGTGGATCGCTCCTTTTATACAGTTTTTACCCATAGGCTAACATTAAACAAAAAGGTTTACAACTCAGTTCCCACATCTAGCTCCCAGAGGGGTCGCTTTGGTCCCTTTCAAACACATGAGGTCCGGATCATAAGTGCGGAAACATTTGGCGGTTCCCAACTGTAAAAACCCATCTTCCCACCATTAGCAAATTCCAATCAGCAATCAAGTAGATCGAAACAGGAACGAAGACAGGTGCAGAGGAAGACGGAGACAGTGGGGAGATCGGAAAGGGTGTAAAAGGGGAGGTATCGGGAAGCACGAGATACAGACATCAAAGGGACGTGCCTAATGAGATGCACGGCTGAGACAATAAGTCCGTGCGGCGAGATGAGCCTCGAGCGGCGCCACCTGCCTTACAGTAGCAACCCCCTCGTCATAAAGACACTTTCAAAGGACATGTGTCTTCCGCAAATATCTTGGGAGTCCCAGGGTCGCGAAGCGGACAGCGTCCGTTCGCTGACTACTTGAGGGCAAGAGACAAAATGGGTGCCGTATCTAAGATGGAACCCGTGGGTGCGGATGAAAAGCACACGTAACAAACGAACGGTTTAAGTTAGCACAGTGAAACTGCGCACACTTACTAAACTCGTCGTTTGCGGTTCATAGATACTAGACTCGACCATATTCGTGCGAGTCCAAAACACCACTTACAATTGTCACGGAACCTCAGACGCTCCTTTTGCCCTCATGTAGGCAAGCACTAGTCGGAATCATATTCGATATTCATCAGACCATCGAGATGTCGCTGTAGCATAGCTCTGTCCGACCGAGTCCCCTTGGTAACAGGTGGTTGTCTCATACACGTTGTAGCACAGAGGCCACATAAGGCAGGACCACACTGTACACAAAGGCAGCACGTGAACAGGAACACTACCACAACTCCGATGATCATCAGAATCTTCCAACCCCAAGTCGACATCAGGCCCCAAAACCAACCGAGTAGCGTCCAATCCCCTACATCCACGTGTATGGAGTCGGAGATCTTATGCAACTTCGAGATGGCTTGATAGACAGTAGGAGCATTATCAGGTATGAAAATGCAACAGCTCGAATGGATCACTTTACATACCCCACCGCGATCTGCCAAGACGACATCTAAAACCATACGGTTTTGTAACGTCATAAGTCTCTCCGCCTGAAGTTCTGTGGTGATATTACCAAGGGCACTAGCAGTAACATTAGCTGTCGATTCTACCACTCGAGTCAAATGTCTCAGGTTCCTACTATTAACCATAGGTCCCCAAAACGGAAGGAAACCCTTGAAAAAGTCTCCTGCCTCTTGACCAGCAGTGTCCTCTTCGCTAATCACGCCTCGTACAACTCTAGTCTTATGGTAATCGGCATCTACAGTGAACGTCGGAGGCAACAGATTTGCAACAAAACATGAGCCCATGAAGTCTACGGGCAACCATGTGTATGCACGATCATGACAGATGAAGTACGTACCCTTGGCAGCCAGAAACACAGGGGACGGGGACATTGGCAGAACGTAACTTTCAATGCAAGCACTGGCTCCAAGTGAGGCTTGCGAACCACGACCCACGAGACAAAGATTACCAGTGTGGGGTACGACCCATATTGGAGACGAGCTTTTAAGCTGCTTTTCATTAGTGAACATACTGTATTCCCCTCTACTCAGGACCCTATAGGCTTGTACCTCTTCTTTAGGGATGAGAAAAGCATCATGGATCTCATCTTCCATATCCTCTATTGCCATCGATAGCACCCACTGATACGAAGTAGGACCAGAGTTGGGGGAACGTTGTTCTGGAGTGGGGTGGAAACCCAGTGCGCTTCGAAGCATTGTTTGGAATGCTCGAGCTGACCCTTGGGAACTATACGGTAACACCAGATATGGAATTCCCTTACCCGTAGTATGTGGCATCAACCCACACACCCAACAATTAGTAGTGTTAACCACTAACTGATGCTGATGGAGGAGCTGGATAAAGGAATTGTTGCGGAATTCCACACGTCTAGCCTGTTCGTGTTCCGGTAAAATATGAAAAGAATGGGGAGAAACAGTAGTAGTAGTAAAAGTAAGGTTAGGGTAAGGAGTAGGAGTAGGGGTAGCAAGTAAGAAGTAAGACATAGTGTAATACACCCCACCCGCCAAAAATGCAGAAGCAGTTAAAAACAATACAAACAATTGGAATACAACACATTTAGTACGACTGAGTTTCTGCAGTTTGACTCTGTACGCCTGAGCTCCTTCCAAATGGTTCAGCTTCGAAAATGCCATTTCCCTACGACCGTCCGCAACGTTTCTTGACGCACTTCGTTCTGTGCAGCAATAGTCAATCCCCAGGAGTTCCTAGGAACCGACGGCCTTTGACCTAACGTCAAGACCTACTGTCCAGAAGGAAGTACGCGCGCGGCCCTACGGCCCTCAATACACAATATGTATTTATTTAGCACAATAATTCTCTGCTGTGGAAGGAAAAAGATACAAGGAAGAAGCTTGATATATGTACAAAACAAGTTTCAACGATACGAATGTTCAAAATTGATCAGGGGAAACGAGGATATTGCAGTTATCAATTACAGCAAAGCAAGAAAAATTTTATTTGTCCTTAATGTGAGAACGCAAAGAATATCGATGTTTCCCGGGACGTGTCTGCTCGTCGAACAAAGGATCCGTTGAAGAGACAGCGTCCTGCTGATCAGTTTGTTGATCTGGTCTCGAGTCTTTTGCTGACAATGTTTCAACAGTGGCTTTCTGCTGCGCTGAGGTTTCTCCAACAAGCTGTGCGTCGCTAAAAGGTACAAACGCCGGCAATGTCTCTGCTTCTATTGATGCAATGCCTTTCCTTACCCACGGGTCTGCCGGCAAAGGAATAGGGACTCGCTTACAATGGGTAGCATGTACCCAATTCTTCCGTCCCTCGAGACGAACGGCAGTCCTCGTGGCCAGGAGCACCTGGAAAGGTCCAACAAAGCGGGGGTCCAGATTCTTCTTGCGTGAGAAGTTACGGGTAACTACCCAATCACCGGGCTGGAGCTGGTGGCCTGGACCCTCCGTCTGCGTCGGCAAGGCGTCGTAAACCTGTTGATGAATTAACCTCAGTTTAGCAGTCAAGTCATGTAAGTAGTCAATCAACATCGGATACTCAAGATCAACGAATATTCCTGGCCTAGGGACCCCCCACACATTCGCAGGACGGCCGAACACTATTTCATAGGGACTAAGCCCTATTCGGGAGTGTACAGTCGCCCTAGTTGACAGTAATGCTAAAGGCAAAGCGTCAGGCCACGAAAGTCCAGTCGTAGCCTGAATCTTCGCTAGCTTTAGTTTAAGGGTACCATTGTAACCTTCAACCAATCCAGCTGACTGGGGATGATTGGCGCTATGGAATTTTTGATTAATTCCAAGGCCCTTACACACACTCTTCATCACACTTCCAACAAACTCACTTCCGTTATCTGACCACACGACTCTAGGCATTCCATACCGAGGAAAGTATTCCTTCAGTAGGATTTTCGCAGTAGACAAAGCAGTATTATCTTTGAGGGGATAGGCCTCGATCCATCGGGAGAATGCGCAAACCACAACCAAAACATATTTCAAGTTATTGCATCGCTCCATATGGATGAAGTCCAATTGAATCACCTCAAAGGGATACGAAGGAGGAGCAAAACTGCCAGGGGGAGTTGGGGTTCCTTTGCCAGGATTGTACATTATGCACACCATACAATTCTTCACCAGACGTTCAGCACATTTTGTAATTCCATCATTCTTCCACACAGGCGACAACAACTTGCAAATGCCTTTCGCGCTAATATGTGCTAACCCATGTGCCATTGTCACAACGGCCAGCACATACGCATCAGGCAACAACCATCTTTTCTGATCCGACAAATCAATCCAACAACCATTCGCATCCAACTTTCCCGTACTTTCTTTCCACTTCGTCTTTTCAGTCTCAGTGGCCTCATTCTGAATTGCTTTCACACTCTCAAAAGTATCTACACACATACTTGATTCTGTAGGCCACCTAACCGAACTCGTCACATACATTCGAGTACTAAGGTTCCGGGCAGTCTCCTTAGCAATCTCATCTGCAAATGCATTACCACGACCAACATCATCCGTCACTTTACGATGCGCACTACACTTAACGATCGCAACTTGAGCAGGCAACGTCAACGCATCCAAAAGATCATTCACAAGCTGGCCATGCTGTATTTTCGTACCGTGTGACGTCAAGAAACCACGCTCTCGCCACAGTCGTCCAAAGCTATGCGCTACACCGAAAGCATACTGGCTATCGGTGTACACATTCACACGTTTCCCTTTCGCTAATACACATGCTCTAGTAAGAGCAATCAGCTCTGCAGCTTGGGCAGAATTCTGATTCAATCTCGCAGTCTCAACAACAGTATTCAACGTCACAACAGCATAAGCAGTAGTCACATCACCATTCGGCAATTTAAAACATGACCCATCCACATACAGAGTGCCGTCAGGGTCTTCCAATGGAGTGTTTTTAAGGTCCACTCGACCTTTTGTTTCCTCCTCTGTACGCAAGTAGCAGTCATGTTCTGTTACTTGATCTGACTCTGCACTAATTGGTAACAAAGTTGCCGGATTTAGGACATTACAACGTTTTATCTGAATGTGGCTTGCCAAGAGCGTCAATTCGTACCCAGACAACCTCGCACTCGTCAAGTGCTGAGTTTTCGTTCGATTCAAAAGAGTGTCGACTGCATGCGGAACCATCACCGTAAGCATATTATCCATGACCAATCCTGCTGATTGTCGGATGGAGACCGCAGCTGCCGCAGTTGCTCTCAAACAACTCGGCAATGCTCTAGCTACTGGGTCTAAGGTCGAGGAAAAATATGCACATGGACGTTGCTTACCACCAAAAGGTTGCGTCAAGACACTCAACGCACAACCTTCCCTCTCGTGAACATATAACGTAAACGGCTTACTGTAGTCAGGGGTACCTAACACAGGGGCCGAACACAATGAATCACGCAGTTCAGAAAAACTTTTCTGACATTCTTCCGTCCATGGTAAAGGAGTTGAAACATCCTTGCACGTAAGAGCCACCAATGGTTTCGCTAGCAGTGAAAAATTAGGAATCCACTGCCTACAGTACGACGTGATACCTAAAAAGGCACGCACATCTCTTTGGGTTTGTGGCACAGCCATTCGCGCAATTGCTGCAATTCTTTCTGGGGTCAATCTCCTTCCCTCCTTTGACAATAAGTGACCTAGATAGGTTACTTCTTGACAACAATATTGGAGTTTAGAAGGTGACACCTTGTGATTTAACTCACAGAGATGTTGCAGCAACGACACCGTAGCAATTTTGCAAATGTCCTGAGTATCAGCAGCCACCAATAAGTCGTCGACGTATTGGATTAAGGCCGCACCAACCGGCAACCTAAACGCATCCAGTTGTCCCTTCAGGGCTTGACTGTAAATAGACGGACTTTCACAGTAGCCCTGAGGAGCGCGTTTGAACCGGAAGCTACGTCCACCAAGAGAGAAACCGAAAAGGTCCCTGCTCTCTTCGGCGATCGGGATGCTGAAAAAGGCGTTTTTCAAATCAATCACCGAAAACCATGATGCAGTAGCTGGAATCAGAGTCAGTAGCGCCGTGATGTCAGGCACAACAGGAAATTGAGGAACCACAATTTTATTCACCTCCCGTAAATCGATAACAAAACGATAAACAGGCGGTTTGGTAGGATCAGTACGTTTAAGAATGGGCAGTACAGGGCTATTGCACACGTTTCCCCGAGTCTCCTCAATAACATCTTTCTCGATCAAATCATAGATGATCGCTAACAAAGCCCGCTCACCATCAAGGGAGATACGATATTGGGGAATACGTGGCAGCCGCACATTAGCTTTCAACTGAACAACATAAGGGGAGATATCAAGTAGGCCCACATCATTTGGACCCGTTGCCCACAAAGACGCAGGAAGAGAATCCAATTCCGGTGGAAGCTTATCGAGAGACAAATACATAGGAGAGACAACCCTCTCACCTAACGTAAGCTTTACACCCGCAGGAGAACAATACAATGTTGCATACAAACGTTTAAGCAAATCCAGACCCAAAAGATTTTCGCCACAACCAGTGGTCAAAATCAACGGAGCTTCGAGCTCACGAGGCCCAATTTTAAGGGGTAGAGGGCGCGAAACTGGATTGCTAACGGGGGCGCCAGAGAATCCAACGGATACATTTGTTAAGCCAGACAAAGGTGCGCCAGGGAGTTTCGAATGCATAATGGAACTTTTCGCTGCACCAGTGTCCAACAGAAAAGGCTCAACGACGCCCGATGTAGCAACTGCGACATAAGGCCCTCTCTGATCAACCGGAACTGATACCACTCCCTCCTTTTGTCTTTGGCTGTCCTAGTAATTACTATCGTCAGTCCCCTGATCGACGTAATAATCGTCTACATTGTACTGCGCAGATCGTCCTTGCGATGATCCACGTTGGTCGAAACAGTTATTAGAATTTGATAAGTTGTCAGAACGGTCGTTCTGAGCACCACGACCTCTACCACGTGATGCATTCTGTGAACCACCACGGCCTCCTCTAGACGAATTTCCACTAATACGTTCGTTCAAAGCGGGACAATTGAATTTGATATGTCCCTCCTGTCTACAATAAGCACATTGATTGTACCCCAACGAAGATCTTTGAAAAGAGGAATCGTTACGCGACTGCGATCGATTCGATTGCGACTGTGATCTATTCTGCTGAGACGCATTCTGATTAGAACGCGGCGGATACGCTTGTTGTAACAACACTTTAGTTTTCAGCTCTTTCGTCTTTTTATCAGCTCGGTCATTTTCTTCTTTCTCTCTATTTTCATAATATTGTGCCGTAGCCAGAATCTGAGCTGAGGTAGAAACGGCCCATGCACTTTCTGAATTCTTCAATTTATTGCACAAGTCGGGCAATAAGTTCGATACAAATTTATCCACGAACAACCTCTGTCCACCCTCAGTACCCAGATCCTGCCCACTATGATCGACGAATGTTTCCTCAAACCTCGTAAAGAAGTCTGATACACTCTCATCCTTCTTGTGCTTACAGGCTGACAACTTGTCCCAATTTACCCTCATAGCTGGCATAAGCGTTTTCATTAATGTAATGATTCGCTGAGGAAGAAGTTCAATCAACTGATCGGGTTTAGTAGCAGCCACTTGTCCAGCGTCTGCCGCTGTAATGGCATTCCAATCACCACCTAATTCATTTGCGTGATCTTGGTGACGAATCTTAGCCCATACCGGTTGTGGTACGACGTTGCCAAACAACATGTCGATATCGGCAAGATTCATTACCGTAGCATCTACGAGCTGCGATAATTCCTTATAATACCCAGCAGGATTTTTGCGAGGATCGGGCAAAGATTGTTTCACCTGAAGCACTTCCGATCGTTTCCATGGGAGATGTATCCACACTCTCTGGAAATGTGCTGCCACTGGAGCATTAGCATTAGTATTATCAGCTGGTATCCAAACCGGCGGGACTTCACGCATAGGATATTGGCCAGACTCGGCTTGTTGGCGCTCAAGATCCTCAACAAACAGTGCGTGAGGAATAGGAGCGAGGCGAAAAGACAGCAACTGCTCAATAGCACGTCGGACATTAGTATCGACTATCAGTCCAGTTGCGAACTGAAGCCGAAGATTAGACAGGGCAGTCAGCACCTCGTCAGGCGCAACGGCCGCTATCTGATCATGTAAAAGTTTACACATTTCGTCAAACACATATCTCTGAGTTGGTATGTTGAATTGACTAAATGTTTCAAGAACAACTCGGGGTGGATTTCTCTGCGGATTGTCCATCCAACCCATCGCCATATTGTATAGCGCAGCGCGTTCCCTATTACCAGGAAGCTGACTACGCCTCTGCGGCGGACCATCAGAACCAGCGGACCCAAAGACAGGTCCGAGCGACTGGAAAAAATTTGTCGCAATGGGAGAATTACGGTTACGAGTAGAGGGACAAGAGTAAGACACAGGACTAACAAGAGGAGGGGTAAAAACGTTAGCAACAACAGGGGTTAACAATACAGGAGCAGTAGCGTGAGCAGGAGTATGTGGAAGCGGAGGAGCAGTAGGAATAGAAACAGGCACAGGAGCAGGAACAGTCGGAAGAGCGGGTGCAGGTTGAGGAACGGGTGGAGGAATAACAAGTGGAGGAACAGGTACGGCAGGGACCACAGGAGTTACGGTACCCTGTACGTACGGAGGTGGCGACTTCATAAGATAGGACATTAAAGGATCCTCAACTGCCTCTTCCTTGTTATCCGACTCCGTAGGCAAAGCAGGATAGCATTTATCTATGGTCATACGTTGTAGCCTCTCAAACACTTCCTTATCCTTATCCTCCTTATCACGCTGAAACTGCTCAGCTTTCTTCACTATGGTAGCAACATTATCTCGCTCACTACGTTTATTCTGTCTGATTTCTTTCTGTCGGGCTTCTTTGCGCCACAACCGAAAGGCATCAAACATGGCCGGCCTAGATTTACGTTCGAATAACTTTATTTCCAAATTATCTAAGATCGACGCTTCGAAGCTACCGTGAGGTGGCCAACGAAGATCGCCGTCTTTCTTTGTATATTTTATCCAGTAATCGTTAAAAGCAATCGGGCCTAGCCCATGTTTGCTATATAAGTCATAAGTAGGAGTTCCAACCGGAGGTATCGGACACGAGTCCTCCAGCAGGGAATCCGCACCACAAGGTCTACAACAACTGAACAAAGTACTGCGACCAGGCATCTTGCACACTAGCCGAGTTTCACAAACTTCAAGGGTTACGGGATTTACCAAGTCCCAGCAAAGAACAAAACCCTCGGTCTTTGGCGGCTGCAGTCGTCAAACAAATACAACAACAAAGTACGCTAGCAAAGTGTCACCGACAAAAACACTCACCCAGCGTGTACAACAAAAACCACTAGTGTTTACAACAAGGACACTTGCTAAAGTGTCTACAACAAAAACACTCGCTAAAGTGTTTACAACCAAGGACTCTGGGAGCGACCCACAAATACTTAACTCAAAGATCAATGGCGTCCTCAGGAAGGCCCGTCAACCGTCTCGCTATACCAAGGTCTACGCCAGGCGCCAAAACAGGTCTACAGTCAGGGCAGCAGTCCGTCGCAGCCGTCAGGAGGCGGGAATCTTCGCGGGAAAAGTCTTCGGGCCACTTATTTCGACAACAGGATCGATGAAGCGGGGTGCACCTTCCCTCGGAGATTTCACACGAAGTTCCTCACGATCGTCGGGCTTGGACCGGTACCACTGATGCAGCCCCACGTTGGGCGCCAACTGAAGGACTGGGTTCTTTTGGACCCAGCGGTGCCAGGGCACAACACCTGAAACCTTCGTGGGTAACCTGTTCCGGCGTACAAGTCACAGAGACACGGGACACTTCCTTCGGCGTCAAAGAGTCAAGGTTTATTTACTGCAGGGAACACAGAAGTCACAGGAAGTACATCGAGTGTAGTTCGGGGAGACTGCTTCAAATTGGTTTTGTGGATCGCTCCTTTTATACAGTTTTTACCCATAGGCTAACATTAAACAAAAAGGTTTACAACTCAGTTCCCACATCTAGCTCCCAGAGGGGTCGCTTTGGTCCCTTTCAAACACATGAGGTCCGGATCATAAGTGCGGAAACATTTGGCGGTTCCCAACTGTAAAAACCCATCTTCCCACCATTAGCAAATTCCAATCAGCAATCAAGTAGATCGAAACAGGAACGAAGACAGGTGCAGAGGAAGACGGAGACAGTGGGGAGATCGGAAAGGGTGTAAAAGGGGAGGTATCGGGAAGCACGAGATACAGACATCAAAGGGACGTGCCTAATGAGATGCACGGCTGAGACAATAAGTCCGTGCGGCGAGATGAGCCTCGAGCGGCGCCACCTGCCTTACAGTAGCAACCCCCTCGTCATAAAGACACTTTCAAAGGACATGTGTCTTCCGCAAATATCTTGGGAGTCCCAGGGTCGCGAAGCGGACAGCGTCCGTTCGCTGACTACTTGAGGGCAAGAGACAAAATGGGTGCCGTATCTAAGATGGAACCCGTGGGTGCGGATGAAAAGCACACGTAACAAACGAACGGTTTAAGTTAGCACAGTGAAACTGCGCACACTTACTAAACTCGTCGTTTGCGGTTCATAGATACTAGACTCGACCATATTCGTGCGAGTCCAAAACACCACTTACAATTGTCACGGAACCTCACTGGTTAAGAGCGTGCAGGTTTTGATGATGGCCGGTCCCTTGAGGTCTCGTCTCACCCACAGGTCACAGCTGAGCTGATGACGGGGGTAGAGGTCAGAGGTGCCAGGGAAGCCGGTTCTCGTTGAGCTGGGCCGTCGGATCCTTGAGGAAGGACTTGCAGCAAACCGCAGAGTTCTTAGATGGTGCCCGCTGATGCAGGGTGACTACTCCTTAGTCACAAGGGAGAAATCTTGAGAAGAGTCTCGAATGTCCTTTCGTAGAAAGTAGTTCTTGATTCAAAGATGATCTAATTTGGAAGGGTCCCCGCTCCGGCCTTTATCCTAAAGAAAGGGGTGGGTACATGACTAGGTCCTGCCCTAAGGGTGGGACCAGGAAGGGGGGTAGTTACACCCCTCTCCCCTGCCGGACTTTCCCCAGGCCAGGGCTGGCGCCCCTGGAACTGGTTCTGACCGGCAGATGCGTAGTGAGCACCGGGGTGCCACTCCGCAGTCACCTTCTCGCAAAAGCCCTACCTACCCAGAATACAAAAACCCTGTCTGGGACGGTGCGAACACCGCCCTCGACAGAAAACCCTTTGTCCAAGCGCTCCTCGCTGGAAGGGCTCCCAGCAGCAGGAGGTCAGACTCGTGTCTGTGGTGGCAGCATCCATTTTGTGGAGCTGAGGCTTTAGTTAACTTTAACCGGGGTTCACAGTTACGTACATGTCGTGTCCCTCTAGAAGGGCGGAATGCTAACCTCGTCGCCAGAATTGGTGAAGGGGCAGCATCCCGATTCGTATGACACCTTACTCGACATGTCTTGATAACGCGATACCGAAGTTACCGATATGGTACGCGTTATCATGGAACAGCCATTGGGTCTTGGTTCCGCAAGCTGCAACCGGGCTCGGCTCGGGCCAGAACACAGTTCACACGAGCCCACGCACTCTGCCTTCAGGATTGTTAAGGCCTGCCATAGGAGTGGCTGATAGGAACTCGGGTGTCCATTGCATGGTTAGATATAGAGCTACTATACCTAAAGCAAAGGGTGATTACACGACTTCGCCCCAGCTGTCATGCAGCCAGTTGTGTCAAATTTAGGAGGCCAGCCAGGGGTGGCATAATACATGCTGCAGCCCCTGGCGGCCCTGGGTACACCTATGCCCTGAGTTACAGGGTCTGATAAGGTGGCCCAGTACCAATTGGTAAATGCACCTAGGGTACATGGAATCCATTTTAAAGAGAGAGCAGTAGGCCTGGGGTCCTGATTGGCAGGATCCCAGGTCGACTATGTCCAAAACCAGCTAAAACACAGGGCAAAAAGTTGGGGGCAACCATAGTCAGGATGTACCTTCCTACACAACCCCCCCCCCCCAAACGAAAGGAGATAAGGCTATCCTTGTCCAGTTAAGCCTCTATTACCTAAGTGGCCATATAAGGAAGGACCAGCTCTGGCTTGGTTTCCCCCTGTGTCATGGTCCACTAGGCAACCCCTCACCCTAAGGGTATCTGAGGGTCTCCACCATAGGGAATCTCTGTCTCTGGAGTGTCTTGGGAAAGAAGAAGGCTGATGCTGGGATGGAGTACTGAAGTGAGGCTCCTCTACCTTTGGGCTCAACTTCCTCCAATCACCATTCATCCTGTGTGCCTTTCTTTCTTTAGCTGAGATGCACTGAGCTCTCAGGGTCAGCCTCTGGCTACCTAAACTGGAGGCTGAGTCCCTCTGTTTGGCTTACTGGAGGGACAGGTCAGGTCTGGGGTTTTTAGGCCCCATGTTTGGCTGTGCCCAACAGTGTCCAGCTGTGGGAGTTCCCTAACTACTTTTAAGGGGGATCCCTCAGGAGTCTGTTCTATTTTCACTTGGCTAGGTTTACCAGCTTCAGTGATCCTAATCTGTTGATTAAGGGGTTCTTTTGGACAGGGGGCCCTTTTGGGTCCACCACTGGCCTCCCTGATCTCTTCAGCCCTGGGCTGACTGAGGCAGGGTAGAGAGGTGCAGGTTACCTGCTCCAGACTGGGTCCCACCTGGGAAGGGTCCACTGCCATCAGGGGTTCTGCCAGGCTAGGCCCGGCTACCTCTGGGGCAGTTCCTTCAACAGGGGTAGAGTCAGTTCCCTGAGGAGGCTGGCTCTCACCTAGTGTCTGGGAGGGGGAGGACTCCTCTTCCTCCTCAATGCTCTCTGTTTGAGTGGAGTGATCCATTGTTTCAGGCTTCACAACCTCACTATCGGTTTGAGTAGAGGCTGAGACCATTTCAGCCTTGCCAACCTTTTCAGGAGGGCACTCAGTTTGTGTTTGGGCTGTGACTGTCACAGCCCTCCTATCCTGTTCTGTAAAGTCTGTCTGAGCCTGGGCAGTGGCTACCACTGCTCTTCCAACCTTTTCAGGGAGGAATGGTGCTTGGACTGGGGCTGTAGCTATTACTGCCCCACTAACCTGTCTGGATAGGCCTATCATTCTGGAATGAGTTTCTTGCTCCACCTCAGCCCATGCTGAGAGTTCCAGGTCATTCCCTAGTAAGCAATCTACAGGTAGGTTATCTGTCACTGCCACTCTCATGGGCCCTGTGACATTACCCCAGCTGAGCTTGACTACTGCCATGGGATGCCTTCTCTTCATTCCATGAATGTCCGTCACCTGATAAGTAAAACCAGGGGTCAGTTGAGCAGAGGGGAACAGATGGTCACTCACCATGGGAGGCTGGCCCCTGTGTCTCTGAATGCCTCAACTTTCTGACCATTCACTAAAACTTCTTGTCTATACTTGCCCAAAATGTGGGGTCCAGTAGTGAAGTTGGCAAACCCCATGCCAGTCTCACAGACAAGAGTGTGGTCAGGGAACCTGGCTAAGCCATAGTCCTCCTGATTGCCCAAAGTAATGCCCACCACATTCTTGGGGGCACTCCCACCACCTGGGGGATTACCACTAGTGGTAACAGGAGGTCTGGGAGTGTTACTTGGGGGTATGTTTTCCTTATTGCTATTTTTAGGGCACTTGGCATCACTTTTGTAATGGCCCACCTGTTTACAGGTATGGCAATAAGGTTTCTTCTGTTCTGAAGGAGTGTTCTGGGACCCACGAGCCTTGTTGGAGTTTTGGGGCCCTTGGGAAGTCTTCTCTGTGGATTTATCCCCACCCTTCTCTTGAGGCTTGGTTGATTCCTTTTTCTGGTCACCACCCTGGTTTTTAGGCCTAACCCTGGTTCTGACCCATTTGTCTGCCCTCTTACCCAATTCCTGTGGAGAGGTCAGATCAGAGTCTACCAGGTGTTGATGTAATAGCTGGTTCTGACAATTATTTAAGATTTGCTCCCTCATAATTAGATTATACAATCCTTTAAAATCAGTAACCTTACTACCCAGTAGCCAGCCTTCAAAAGCCTTAGTGGCACAATCAACAAAGTCAGTCCAATCTTGAGACTGAGTTTTCGGGGTATCCCTGAACAGCACCCTGTACTGCTCAGTGGTTAGGCCAAACCCTTCAACCAGTGTATTCTTCAAGACTTGGTAATTGTTAGCCTCCTCTACCCTTGTGGTGAGGAGCTTGTCTCTACCTTTACCTTCAAAGGAGAGCCACAAGCTAGCTGCCCACTGACTCTGGGGAACACCTTGCACCGTGCAGGCCCTCTCCAAAGCAGCAATCCATTTGTGGATGTCGTCCCCTTGTTTAAAGGGGGGCACTATCTTACCAAGGTGTTTCGTATCAAAACTCCTTTCCCTATTGCTAGGTACAATGCTGCCACCAGTGGGGACTACCCCACTTAACTGTTGCTCTCTAGCAAAGGCAAGCCTTTCTTTGGCCAGGGCAAGTTCTTCCCTTTCAATCCTCAGATTAGCTGCCCTTTCCTTAGCTTCGTACACTCTCCTCTGAGGGGACGTCATCCCTCTTTGAGAAGAGTTGTGAGAGCCATTGGTTTGAAGGGATCTGCCAGAGTCTCTTGACAGAGATCTGGCTCGTCCGTTCCCAATGTTAAGCTGACCTGATAGTGGCCCCAGGGGTCCCCCAGTACCACTGTCATGTTTGCTTAAGTTGGACCTGCTTAGTCTAACGACTTCTACCTGTCCCTTATCTGCCTCATCCCCAGAGGGATCCTCATTCTCATCATCCTCTACATCTTCAGTTTCCGTTGAGAGGTGGATGAGGTCAGGATCGTCTCTGGTTCCCTCGAGGGGAGGCATGTCTCCTTCTGGATTAGAAGGGCTAAGAAGCTTCTCAGCCTTTCTGGCATCATAAGTCTCTAGGAGACCAATCAGAAAGGAGGTGGTGGGGTTAGCCCCTTGCTTAATCTTCCTAGAGCTACATACTTGTCGTAACTCGCGGAAGCTAAGCACAGTATATCTTGAAGGAATGACCTGTGGAGGGTCAACTGACACAAGGGGAGACTCAGAGTTTCCTCCTTTGTCCGACATACTGTTTCTAGTGTGGTGTAAGTGATGCACCTACCTACACTATGTGTTTACCTACTGGTCCCTTGCTAAGAGTTGCAGCCAAGGTGTGCTAAGCCTTGAGGAGCTGCAACAGCTGGTTCAGTAGAACTCAGAGTATTCTAAGCTTAGTTATATGTACTAACAGTACTTATGTGATCTTTCAACAAGATATTCTTAGGATACGTGTGGTAAAACAACAGCAAGCTCAAATCCCACCGCTGCCACCAATGTGAGAAGTTGGCCCGATATGCAGCGTTCGCTATTCTAGCGACCGCTATGTATCGTTCCAAACGACCCTTATGGTGATTGGTTGTAAGTCAACCTATAGACCAGCTATCCTAGTAGCGTGGATACGAGCAGTCTAAGGCTAAAGACTCGAGAGGGCGTGTTAAGCCAGCTGTTATACCACATATACCCCTTGAACACCAAGTGAAAGGACACCACACAAGTGTTATGAAAATAAACAGTTATTTATTAAGAATCACAACAGCCCTGTACTCTTTATGAGGACAGGGTACTAAGCACAAACCAAATCTCTTAGGAAAATACTTCAAGTGCACAATTAAAACAAGTGTCCGAGGACACGGAAAGTTTAGTGGTCTCGGGCGGACCCGATAAGGCAAGTTGGAAGCGAGAGACTCGGGACCCTAGAGTAAAGAGGCTATGCAGGCACCGAAATGCCGAGTTACCTAGCCACGAGGGCTGCGGCTGCACAAGTCTTACAGGCGTCGGGGTCTTCGCTGACGAGCCAGGAGCCGGAAGAAAAGGAGTTGCTGGCCGGCGACCAGTGATGAATAGTTCGTAGAGACCCAAGCCTGGATCAGAGATCGTTGACACCTGAAGGCAGAGGGGACCAAGTTCGTACTACTAGCCAGTAGTCAGAGGGTACCAGGAAGGCACCGGTTGGCCGTCACCTCGACTAGGTGAGTGGGCGACGCTAGGCTCTGCAGTCTCACGGACCAGTAGGCGTTGTCGGCGACCAGGATGGAGGTGCGAGCTGCCCCACGAAGGATGATGCTGTCGGCGTCGCTGGGCCCAGGATTGGGGCAACAAGCCTTGGCAGATCTCAGGGCCACGTGGTGGGCCTAAGATGGCGTCTTGAGTGGACCAGGAGGGTCCGGGATGCTTCTCGCAAAGATGGAAGCAAGGGCCAGTCTGGAGCAACCAGACCAGCAGTGTTGGTTGTCGGATGTCGTCACAGGAGGGCACAAGCCAGCGGCTAGTGACCAGACAACGTGCTGAGCAGCGAGCAGAAGGGCCCCACGCAGATCGTGGAGATGCTGGGAGACTGCACTTCGGTGCTGGAGCGGCTCAGGGTCGGGGCTTCTCGGACCCCAGAGCACTCACCAGAGAATTGCTTCGATGGTCGTGCTGGTTAAGAGCGTGCAGGTTTTGATGATGGCCGGTCCCTCGAGGTCTCGTCGCACCCACAGGTCACAGCTGAGCTGATGACTGGGGTAGAGGTCAGAGGTGCCAGGGAAGCCGGTTCTCGTTGAGCTGGGCCGTCGGATCCTTGAGGAAGGACTTGCAGCAAACCGCAGAGTTCTTAGATGGTGCCCGCTGATGCAGGGTGACTACTCCTTAGTCACAAGGGAGAAATCTTGAGAAGAGTCTCGAATGTCCTTTCGTAGAAAGTAGTTCTTGATTCAAAGATGATCTAATTTGGAAGGGTCCCCGCTCCGGCCTTTATCCTAAAGAAAGGGGTGGGTACATGACTAGGTCCTGCCCTAAGGGTGGGACCAGGAAGGGGGGTAGTTACACCCCTCTCCCCTGCCGGACTTTCCCCAGGCCAGGGCTTGCGCCCCTGGAACTGGTTCTGACCGGCAGATGCGTAGTGAGCACCGGGGTGCCACTCCGCAGTCACCTTCTCGCAAAAGCCCTACCTACCCAGAATACACAAACCCTGTCTGGGACGGTGCGAACACCGCCCTCGACAGGAAACCCTTTGTCCAAGCGCTCCTCGCTGGAAGGGCTCCCAGCAGCAGGAGGTCAGACTCGTGTCTGTGGTGGCAGCATCCATTTTGTGGAGCTGAGGCTTTAGTTAACTTTAACCGGGGTTCACAGTTACGTACATGTCGTGTCCCTCTAGAAGGGCGGAATGCTAACCTCGTCGCCAGAATTGGTGAAGGGGCAGCATCCCGATTCGTATGACACCTTACTCGACATGTCTTGATAACGCGATACCGAAGTTACCGATATGGTACGCGTTATCATGGAACAGCCATTGGGTCTTGGTTCCGCAAGCTGCAACCGGGCTCGGCTCGGGCCAGAACACAGTTCACACGAGCCCACGCACTCTGCCTTCAGGATTGTTAAGGCCTGCCATAGGAGTGGCTGATAGGAACTCGGGTGTCCATTGTATGGTTAGATATAGAGCTACTATACCTAAAGCAAAGGGTGATTACACAACTTCGCCCCAGCTGTCATGCAGCCAGTTGTGTCAAATTTAGGAGGCCAGCCAGGGGTGGCATAATACATGCTGCAGCCCCTGGCGGCCCTGGGTACACCTATGCCCTGAGTTACAGGGTCTGATAAGGTGGCCCAGTACCAATTGGTAAATGCACCTAGGGTACATGGAATCCATTTTAAAGAGAGAGCAGTAGGCCTGGGGTCCTGATTGGCAGGATCCCAGGTCGACTATGTCCAAAACCAGCTAAAACACAGGGCAAAAAGTTGGGGGCAACCATAGTCAGGATGTACCTTCCTACAGGAGGATCCGAGCTAACCGGCTTCCCCACGAGAGCCATCCAACTGCGGGTGCCTGGTGAGACTAAATCTTGCGGCAAGGCTCTGGAGGAATTCCTACCTATTAACCTGCGCTGCTAATGGTAACTCAGGCAAGCGCAATTCAGTGGTGTTAATTCCATTCCTGCAGAACGAGATTGCCTGGGGAGAAGCGGGTATTGGAAGAAATTGATAGCACTGACTTGAGGAACCGAGTAAGGGAGCGGAGCTAGATGCAGGGCACCTTGGTTGGAAGAGGGGATTGATTCATTGGTGCAAAGTGTGTGAAAACTACAAATTTCACTTGGGCAACCTGCCAATTGGGTTGGGAGACCGCGAACTATTGGAATATATGAACTGACAAAACAACATGCCTATCTTGTTTTAGATGCCAATGTGAACTCAGATATTGTTTAGATAACTGTGTCTTGTTTTCTCACCTGCTGTAACCTAATGTCATTAATAACACTGATTTTTCTAGGGCCAGGTACAGATGTGGAGGAGTGTAGAGAATCTGATTATTGATTAATTGCTTCCATTGAAACTGTGGAATATTTAATGCAAACATAAGGGCCAAGAATTACCACTGAGCTTCCATCAAGGAAGGAAGGGGAAGGTGACCTTATTGTTAATTGGGACTGCGAAAGTGCTAACTCTCAGATGTAAAGTAGATCTATAAATGAAATCTTAACACTGCTAAGAAGCCAAGAGTAACTACAAGAGAATTTCATAAAACAGCCCGCATTTTTAGGTCTCGCCTGTCGATGCGCATGCGCATCGAGCAAGCGAGACTATGGGGGCTTATCCACTCTTTATCCAACTTGCAAGGAATCGTGGCGATTCCTTGCAGTGCCCGTGACTTTTAAGCTCAATGCGCATGCGCATTGAGCTTAAAAGCGCATGCACATGCCCCCAGCCGCCTGCCTTGCCTACTCTCCCGCCCCCTCACTTCTTGATTGCACGGCCGCTAGGCCGTGCCTCCCCTACTCTCCTCCTCCTACTCTCCTCCCCTCGCCGTCTGTTCCCGCACTCCTCCCACACCCCCGCTCCGCCTCCTCCCCTGCCTGCCATGTCGCGTCGATGTAGATCGCTCTGACATCTTCAATGGTCATTATGGCTTCGGGGCAGTTTATTATTGTAAGCGTTTTTTTTATTGTCTGAGGTTTTCTCTTTCATGTGCGTCGCGCTGGTTCTGCCTCCCCTACTCTCCTCCTCTCCTCCCCGTCTGTTCCCGCACTCCTCCCACACCCCCGCTCCGCCCCCTCCCCTGCCTGCCATGTCGCGTCGATGTAGATCGCTCTGACATCTTCAATGGTCATTATGGCTTCGGGGCAGTTTATTATTGTAAGCGTTTTTTTTATTGTCTGAGGTTTTCTCTTTCATGTGCGTCGCGCTGGTTCTGCTTTCATTTTTGTATGTATTTACCCTGCTCCTCCACCCCACCGCTCTCTCTCCCCCCTCCATTTCAATCAATCACGGGCTCCAGCAACTCAGCGGAGCCACGTGGACAGGAACAGAGGGCTGTGCAGGTAGTCTCTCATGCCCTCGCTATAAGGCTGAAGAGTTGCTGGCAGAGACCGGTGTCCCTGCCTCGCAATTTGCTGAAAATCACAGCTCGCAGCGTTTGTTTAAAAGCTGTGTTTTGACTATCCTACAAGGCTGTGAGCCTTTGAGGACAATCCTCTCATCACGAACTCTGATTTGTAAACAATACACAGCAGTTGACCCTGTTCCCTGCAGACTTGCCCATCTTCCCACAGCGGCGCACTCAGAGCGCCATGTTCAATGCAAACAGTGCGCTCTTAAGCGGAGCCATTTACAGGCCAGTCCGTACTTCGAGAACTTGGGAACTGCACTCAAAGCTCCTCGTTCTTTACACGGAGACACGGAAGGCGCTGCACTCCCTAAGCTGGAATATTTATATTTAGCCCATGTTTCCAGAGCTCGGCCATCGCACTGAGCAAGTCGGCAAACATTGTTCTGATTTCATACATGAGCCCCAAGTCAGTTCAGGGCAGCGTTTCCGTGAGGCTACCCACAGCGCTTGGTTTTAATCTGATGTTTTAAAATGTTTAAAAATTGCACGTTGAGAGCACGGAACACACCGCCATCTGTCTAGCATTGGTCTGGTTTCATGCACGAGCTCCGAGCCCGTTCAGGACTGCGTATGGGTGGTTGATTGCAGCGCGTGTGGTAATGGTCAAACGCAAGAAAATGGTCATTATGGCTTCGGGGCAGTTTATTATTGTAAGCGTTTTTTTTATTGTCTGAGGTTTTCTCTTTCATGTGTGTCGCGCTGGTTCTGCTTTAATTTTTGTATGTTTTTACCCTGCTCCTCCACCCCACCGCTCTCTCCCCCCCCTCTCATGCCCTCGCTATAAGGCTGAAGAGTTGCTGGCAGAGACTGGTGTCCCTGCCTCGCAATTTGCTGAAAATCATAGCTCGCAGCGATCTCTGTTCGATCTTTAGTCTGCTTTGCTTTCACTTTCTTTTAAGACAGTAAAGTTACCATTTCCGGAAAAGGAAGGACACCCATGCGCAGTACATGTGAACTCCACCACTCCCATTCCATCTGCTCCATCCATATTTTTTAGGTCTCAACCCCTCACTCACCCTCACTCTCACTCATCCTCACTCACCCTCAACCCCTCACCCTCACTCACCCTCAACCCCTCACCCTCACTCACCCTCAACCCCTCACCCTTAACCCCTCACCCTCACTCACCCTCACCCTCACTCACCCTCAACCCCTCACCCTCACTCACCCTCAACCCCTCACCCTCACTCACCCTCAACTCCTCACCCTCACCCTCACTCACCCTCACCCTCACTCACCCTCAACCCCTCACCCTCACTCACCCTCACTCACCCTCAACCCCTCACCCTCACTCACCCTCAACCCCTCACTCACCCTCAACCCCTCAACCTCAACCCCTCACTCTCACTCATCCTCACTCACCCTCAACCTCTCACCCTCACCCTCACTCACCCTCACCCACCCTCAACCCCTCACCCTCACCCTCACTCACCCTCAACCCCTCACCCTCACTCACCCTCACCCTCACTCACCCTCAACCCCTCACCCTCACTCACCCTCAACCCCTCACCCTCACTCACCCTCACTCACCCTCACCCTCACTCACCCTCACCCTCACTCACCCTCACTCAGCGCAACCACAGCATCTTCACTAAATATATTTAATACACTTTAAGCTATTGGCAATATAAAATAAAATCCATTTTATTTACGTATTAATTATTAATTGTTTTTTAAAGCCATTGATTTTTTTTATATCAATACATATAAGTCACATATAAGTCCCGTTAATACAAAACATGTTGCTTTACAAATGCTAGAGGTGTCACATTTACAAAAATTATAACTATTGGCTTTGTAAACAAGAAAGCTATTAATTTAGCTATTTAGAAAAAACAACACATAAATAAAAAACAACAAAAAAATAACACCTATAGCTCAAACGGCAAACATTGTTCTGATTTCATACATGAGCCCCAAGTCAGTTCAGGGCAGCGTTTCCGTGAGGCTACCCACAGCGCTTGGTTTTAATCTGATGTTTTAAAATGTTTAAAAATTGCACGTTGAGAGCACGGAACACACCGCCATCTGTCTAGCATTGGTCTGGCTTCATGCACGAGCTCCGAGCCCGTTCAGGACTGCGTATGGGTGGTTGATTGCAACGCGTGTGGTAATGGTCAAACGCAAGAAAATGGTCATTATGGCTTCGGGGCAGTTTATTATTGTAAGCGTTTTTTTTATTGTCTGAGGTTTTCTCTTTCATGTGTGTCGCGCTGGTTCTGCTTTAATTGCTACCAACCGCTATACTGACGCCTCATCCGGGAGAAGAACACCGTGTCCCTGCATACCCTGCCCGCCTCCCGCCGCTCGCTGACCAGGCTGAGCCGCCGAGTGGAGCGCGGGTCAGGGGACTACAAGCCCCATCAGCCCAAGCGGGCTGCAACGCCAAAAGCCGCGCCAGGAGGCGCTTAAAGCCGAGGTCAGTTCTGACAACAGCGGAATTGCTACCAGGAGAGACCAACCGCTATACTGACGCCTCATCCGGGAGAAGAACACCGTGTCCCTGCATACCCTGCCCGCCTCCCGCCGCTCGCTGACCAGGCTGAGCCGCCGAGTGGAGCGCGGGTCAGGGGACTACAAGCCCCATCAGCCCAAGCGGGCTGCAACGCCAAAAGCCGCGCCAGGAGGCGCTTAAAGCCGAGGTCAGTTCTGACAACAGCGGAATTGCTACCAGGAGAGACCAACCGCTATACTGACGCCTCATCCGGGAGAAGAACACCGTGTCCCTGCATACCCTGCCCGCCTCCCGCCGCTCGCTGACCAGGCTGAGCCGCCGAGTGGAGCGCGGGTCAGGGGACTACAAGCCCCATCAGCCCAAGCGGGCTGCAACGCCAAAAGCCGCGCCAGGAGGCGCTTAAAGCCGAGGTCAGTTCTGACAACAGCGGAATTGCTACCAGGAGAGACCAACCGCTATACTGACGCCTCATCCGGGAGAAGAACACCGTGTCCCTGCATACCCTGCCCGTCTCCCGCCGCTCGCTGACCAGGCTGAGCCGCCGAGTGGAGCGCGGGTCAGGGGACTACAAGCCCCATCAGCCCAAGCGGGCTGCAACGCCAAAAGCCGCGCCAGGAGGCGCTTAAAGCCAAGGTCAGCCCCGCCTCGCGGGACGCCGGGCGAAGCCCGGGCCAAGGGCGGGCCCGTTTCAGCCCGTTCCAGACTGAACCAGGCTGGGCTGGGCCCCCTCCCCTTGGTTTGGTTTGTAATCGCTTGATGACCCTCTCTTCAGTTAAAGGTACTCTTTAGTTCTGTGTTTTCGATTCTTTTGGAGTTCCGCCTCTGTGCCTGCATACCCTTACTATGTCAGTAACAAGGGGATCCAGGAGTAAGACCGCACTTAGAACTGCGCAGTTTATAGGTCCTATAGATAAATTTATCTCTACTACTACTGAGGCTATTAATTTAAACATTTCCCTTTTAGAGCGCAGGGTATCCCTGGACCTTGCGTTTGCTAAGAGATCCTCCTTGGGTCTCATTGCTACAGCTTTAACTCCAGTCTCAGCAGTTACATCTATTCCCAGCCTCTCTCAACCTGGAAATGTTATAGCTCAAGTTCATTCCATTCCCAACGCTGTAGACCTATCGGCCACAAACCTGTCATTGGAACTGGACTCTACCGAGAACCTTGAGATCACCCCGGATTTGGAGCGGATTGTAGTTGATGACCAAACTCAAGGTATCCGTTCCATGGGGGTAAGAGAAGGCGCCATTCCTAAGCAGTCGATACCCACAAATAAAGGGAACAAGGCTAATCAACATCCCAAAAATAAGAAAAAGAAAGGGACTACTACAGCACTAGTCACGAATATACCTACCTGTACTAACTCTGTTATATCTGCTTCGCCTAACCTACATTGTACTTCCAAGGGTATTGTTCAGGGGGGGGCACCTTGTCCGTCTGACTTCAATAATACCGAGTTGTTTGAAAGACTCAGGGATTTCTTTAAACAGCAACTCCAGCCCCTGGAACGGAGCATTATGGCCATTGAGAAACAGCTTGCCATACTTATTGCTAAATCTCCCAACCATCCAAGGGAAGGTATAGTTAAACCTGGGGGGGGTTTACCTGTGGTTTCACTTGCAGTGTCCTGTCCGGGGGTCCCTCCAGCTAAGACTAACATAGACAAACCACCTGTCAATACAGTTATGTCTAATACCAAATCTAAAACAAAGGATCCCGCCATTTCAACACCGTCTACTGCTAACACGTGTACTAATTGCTCCAAATCTAAGCTGAAAGATAAACCATTACCCCAGACACCGTCATCTACCCAGCAAATTCCTGCTGTCCAGACCTCACAAGTTACCTCCAATTATGCCAATCGTACCCTGACCAATGAGCCTCTGCAGCAATCTACTAGCAAAAATAAGGTCCCCAAAGCTAACTCCCACACAGACAAAAAGAGGCCCAGACCTAAACGCCCATTCCAATTGGCTCCAGAGGTATCTCCATTCACGGCAATTCTAACAGGAGTACCGGAACTTCCAGAGGGAACTGATGAACCTCACTGGTCCCTCCGGAACAAAATTCTGCAGTGGCTTAGTATTCACAGGCCCCTGAAGCCCCCATTCACCTGTAGAATATCTTCGGTACGTAGGGTATCTTGGGTGGGTAAGATCCCCAAGAGTATTCAAGGGGATTGTGTCATTGTTACATGTGAGGATGCCTCTACTGTAAACCACATCTGTTCTTGGCCCGATCTAGAGAAGAAAGGTGGAATTGATACCCATCGACTCTCCTTTTTCTATCCACCTACTTCTAATTACCATTACCCAATTCCACCACCAAATTGGGCTATGAACCAAGAACACCAATGGGACTATGGCGACCCTTGGCAAATACAACAGTTCAGAGGTAGGGATTGGGTACCCCGTCCCTGGTATCCCAATAACAACCGTTTTGCAGATGGCGGATGGCAGGGCATCCAAACCTCCAACAGATTTGACAGCCTGGAGATGGTCGATTGACTTTATGTCCCTTTACCATCGATCCCAACTGTCAACAGGCGGTCGGCATCTGGGGTGGTTGTGCGACCTAACCCTGCCAGCCCTAACCCTGCCAGCCCTAGTCCTAACTCTGCTCTTACAGTGGCACCTGTGTCTTCTAGTGGTCATATGGTTCTACATAAGTCTCCCGCACCCGAAATTTCTTTTACCCAACCCCCTTCATCTTGTCATCACCCTTTTAACACCCAATCCATTACCTGCAGGTCAGTAATCGGACCCTCAAAGATACCAGCTCAGGTAACTAAGCCGGGTGACCTTATATTGATATCCTGGAATATCGCTGGTATCGCAGGGAAGTTAAATACCCCTTTTTGGTCCAGATTCATAGGAGAAGGGTTCGATATAGTCCTCCTCCAAGAGTCTTGGAGTCTGGAGGATATTAATGTAGAAGGTTATTCTTCTTATTGCCTGAATGCCACCAAATCTAACTCTGGAAGGGCAAAGGGGGGTCTCTTGATTCTCCTTTCCAACAGATTGGAAACCTACAAAGTCAGAAGTAGCTCAAATGTGGGAGCTTACAGCCAGGTATTAAGGATTGCATGTGCTAAGGGTAAGGACCTAGTTCTTGTCAACTTTTATAATAATATTTTTGATGCCTCCAGAGGGAATATCCTGTACCCCCTGGAAAAAGAAATAGCTAAGGCTATAGGCATTTCAAAGAAACAGTTAGACATTCTATGGGCTGGGGACTTTAATCTGCAGCCATGTCAGCTATCTAAGGGCAATCCATGCCGCTTTGGGGTGGAGCCGGATAATTCTAACGGGGGTGCGGGAAGGAGTGAGGATTTTCCCCACTTCCCACATTGCCATTACGGCTCCACCTTAAACAAACTGCTATCTAAACTAGATTTATCCCTATTAAATTGTAATAAAAATAAGCAGAATGCCACATGTCCCACCTTCACAGGGAGGGAAGCTGGGACTTTCATTGATCACATTTTGTTCTCAAGTAATGGGGACTATTTAAGCTTGTATGTGAGAGAGGAAAGTCTTAGCGATCACAATAGTATTTGTGTCACCCTTCCTTCAAGGGGTGTCACACATAGAACTGGGGAAACCTGCACCACCGATATAGTGTCCCAACGTCCAAATGGTCCGAGAATCAAATGGACGGGCGTCAATTCTGCGGCCAAACAGAGGGAGGTAATAACCAGTTGTAAAACTGAGATTAGTTATTGCCTTAAAGATGTTTTTAATCACGATCTCCTGATATCCCATTTTATTAATATCAATACTATCATTGAGGGTATCTTCACTAAGAAACCCTCAGTTAATAAAACGATTAAATTGGGATGGTTTGACAAGCCCTGTACCGTAGCTCTACGGGAACTAAAACGTGCTTTAGGGCTCAAACCCCGTGATGGTATTAGCATCAAAGAAGCAAGGGTTAATTACAAATTGGCTATCTCGAACAGGAAAAAGGTACTACAGAGAGAAGCTTGGGATAAATTGAATGAAGCAGTTGAGACAAAAAATAGTAAACTTTACTGGGAAATAGTCAACAGTCCATTTTTAAACACAGAAGGTGTCCCAGAAATCACTTCTTATGTTGCCTGCGAGGACTGGGTCTCTCACTTCACTAACATTTTTAATCCAGATAGGGTATCATTAACCCTACCTTTTGCTGATTCGCCAATGTGGTTACCTATACCGTTAGAGATTACGCTGCAAGAGGGACTAGAAGGCCTTGCTAATAGCAAGGGGGGGAAAGCCCCGGGACCTGATGGGGTGCCCATAGATTTATTAAAAACAGAACCTAATCTGTGGGCCCCCATTTTGGTTAGGACCTTTAACTGTGCAGCGGAAGGCAATTTCCCCCCCTCTTGGGGTCAATCGGTTATCATCCCCTTATATAAAAAAGGCAGCAAATCCGAGGCCTCCAACTATCGGCCAATCTCTTTATTGGATGCCTCAGTAAAGGTTATGAGTAGAATTCTGCTCAAAAGACTTGAAACTTGGGCAGAAGATATGAACATTTTAACTAAAGTGCAATACGGCTTCAGGAAGGGGATGGGTACCCTGGAGCAATGCGTGAATTTGGATCTTTTAATTAATAAATACACAGTGGCTAAAAAGGGTAATTTATTTTTATGTTTTGCAGACCTGAGCAGCGCTTTTGATTTAGTTGATCACGGCATTCTTTGGCAGGTTTTATTGGAGTTAGGAGCACCGAAAGAAATAGTACATTTTCTGGCTAGGCTTTACCAGAAACTTTCCTGTAAAGTCCGATATGGTACCCATGGTGAATGTACACCATTCTTTAAGGTATCTAGGGGCATCCGCCAAGGATGCGTACTAGCTCCACTTTTATTTTCTCTTTTTATTAACTGTGTTGACCGTACCTTGGCTACCATACCTGCAGACGCCCCGCAGATTGGAGGCAATTCTGTCTCAATCTTACTTTATGCGGACGACGCGGTACTTTTATCACGCACTCAGATAGGCTTACAGCGTCTCATTGATGGTTTTATGTTGTTTATACAAAACAGGAGACTCTGTGTAAATAAATCTAAGACCTATGTTATGCTGTGTGGCGAGTCAGCCAATAAACAAAAGTCCAATTTCTATCTAGACAGCGATAAAATGTTACAAGTTAAAACATTTTGTTATTTAGGAATCACCTATGCTAACGATGGGTCCTGGAAATCAGAGCTTGAAAATGCCAGGTTGAAAATGACTCGCTGTACTAGCAGCGTTTTTCGATTTTCTTCTAAGCTCGGTTCGAGAAGCATCCGTGATATGATTAACATTTATAATATTCGCTGTGTTCCCTCGGCATTGTATGGGGCTGGGGTGTGGGGCCACACAGACGGCACCTCTCTCCAAAAAGAGGAGAACAAGTTCCTAAGAAAAGTGCTTTGTGTTCCCCACTCCGCTTCCATTCAATTAATCCATGACGAGGTTGGGGTTGAGTTTATCTCGGACTTAGCTGCCGTTCGCCCACTCTTATTGTGGCGTTCTATTTGGGCTAAGCCAGAAACTCGATTCACTCAAGAAATTATTCTTGACTGTATAGGCCTGGACTTTTCTTTACGTATTCTTTGGCTGAAATATATCAGTTTTTGGTTTAAGACTTTGTTTGATATTGATGTTCTTGCTGACCCCGAACTCGCGGTAGCAATACCCAAAAAAGAGATCAAAGAGATCAAACAAACTTTTTTGATGTACAAAAAGAAAGGGCGAGATGAGGTATATGGTAAGCTAACTACTGTGAAGTTCTATAGAGAACTTAACTTACCATCGGGGTTCCAAGTCTATCTCCTATATGTCTGCCGCCCATCTCATCAATATGTTTTAACCCGCGTCAGGTTGGGTATCGTACACCATTTAGTTGCGTTTCCAGTACAGAAACAGAAATCGGAAACTCCCTGCCCTTGCGACAATGTTTCACGCCAGAGTTGCTGCCATTTCTTACTTTTTTGTAAATTTTATCACTTTTTAAGATTAAGGTATTCAAAACCCATATTTATTAAATATAACATACGGACTTTTAAGAAAGCCCTTGCGTTACTTTCAGCTTTAGAAAATGCGGACATATGTTTTTTTGTTGCCACTTTTATTTTGAAATGTACAGCTGCCAGGAAAAGTATTGTATTGCCATGATTTCTATACTCCTGTCTGTACTTTCCCATAAATGTACAGTTGCCAGGGGGAGCACTTGTTTAGCAGTGTTCAAACTTATTTATAATCCTGTCTGTACATGCCTTTCTTCCTTTTGATTTTTCATATTTTTATCATACAGCTGCCAGGAAATGTTTAGTGCTGCTATATTTCTATACTTTCCTGTCTGTATCAAAATTTTAAATCAAAATTTTCTTGCCCCATGATTTAGGCAGGGGCTTGTTATTTAACGTACAGCTGCCAGGATAAGCATTTTGTGCCAATCTATTTATTCCTGTCTGTACGATTTTAACTTCTATACCTTTTTGTCATCTTCATGTTTTTTAATTGAGATCCAATGTTTAAACGCTTGTTAAATATGTGTCTTATCCCCATATGAATTATTTTGGATTCCCCTGTATAAATTTTGTAACAACTTTTTTAATGCAATGGATTGATTTCATGTTTTGCTTGTATGATTTGTTTGCAAATCGAATAAAAGCTTTGAAATTGAAATTGTATGTATTTACCCTGCTCCTCCACCCCACCGCTCTTTCCCCCCCACCATTTCAATCAATCACGGGCTCCAGCAACACAGCGGAGCCACGTGGACAGGAACAGAGGGCTATGCAGGTAGTCTCTCATGCCCTCGCTATAAGGCTGAAGAGTTGCTGGCAGAGACTGGTGTCCCTGCCTCGCAATTTGCTGAAAATCACAGCTCGCAGCGATCTCTGTTCGATCTTTAGTCTGCTTTGCTTTCACTTTCTTTTAAGACAGTAAAGTTACCATTTCCGGAAAAGGAAGGACACCCACGCGCAGTACATGTGAACTCCACCACTCCCATTCCATCTGCTCCATCCATATTTTTTAGGTCTCAACCCCTCACTCACCCTCACTCTCACTCATCCTCACTCACCCTCAACCCCTCACCCTCACTCACCCTCAACCCCTCACCCTCACTCACCCTCAACCCCTCACCCTCAACCCCTCACCCTCACTCACCCTCACCCTCACCCTCACTCACCCTCAACCCCTCACCCTCACTCACCCTCAACCCCTCACCCTCACTCACCCTCAACTCCTCACCCTCACTCACCCTCACCCTCACTCACCCTCAACCCCTCACCCTCACTCACCCTCACTCACCCTCACCCTCACTCACCCTCAACCCCTCACCCTCACTCACCCTCAACCCCTCACTCACCCTCAACCCCTCACCCTCAACCCCTCACTCTCACTCATCCTCACTCACCCTCAACCTCTCACCCTCACCCTCACTCACCCTCACCCACCCTCAACCCCTCACCCTCACCCTCACTCACCCTCAACCCCTCACCCTCACTCACCCTCACCCTCACTCACCCTCAACCCCTCACCCTCACTCACCCTCAACCCCTCACCCTCACTCACCCTCACTCACCCTCACCCTCACTCACCCTCACCCTCACTCACCCTCACTCAGCGCAACCACAGCATCTTCACTAAATATATTTAATACACTTTAAGCTATTGGCAATATAAAATAAAATCCATTTTATTTACGTATTAATTATTAATTGTTTTTTAAAGCCATTGATTTTTTTTATATCAATACATATAAGTCACATATAAGTCCCGTTAATACAAAACATGTTGCTTTACAAATGCTAGAGGTGTCACATTTACAAAAATTATAACTATTGGCTTTGTAAACAAGAAAGCTATTAATTTAGCTATTTAGAAAAAACAACACATAAATAAATAACAACAAAAAAATAACACCTATAGCTCAAACTTAACTACTGCGAGACCTATTGCATTTCCAATGCTTGTTCTAAACTGGTTTAGTGTCATTTATTTTTGGTGGTGGAGCGCTGAGTTACTGTGAGTGAGTGATGTAAGCACAACACAATTGCCTTTGGAGTGTTGCTATTTCCCCTCTGTGCCAGGCTACCCTATGTGGACTGGTAACCCCAGGTCCAACAGTGTGCATAAACCCAGTATATTTAAAAAAAATCAGAAATGTAGTATGAAGAGCAATATAAAAACATTTTATATGATACAGAAAGATACACTGAGTATATTACGATGTAATATACATTTTTATGACACTACTTACTAGC
Source organism: Lissotriton vulgaris (assembly GCF_964263255.1). Taxonomy (NCBI): domain Eukaryota; kingdom Metazoa; phylum Chordata; class Amphibia; order Caudata; family Salamandridae; genus Lissotriton; species Lissotriton vulgaris. Next base: position 944,246,634 of record NC_141695.1, on the reverse strand, counting down.
AACACAAATGTAATCTTGCTGGAGAACTATTTACAGAGTTGAATTTAGTTAAGCGCGGTCATCACAAATTGAAAACAATATGTGAAGTGAATTATATTTATAACGCAGCGCAAGTCTCTTCTCTCATCCAGTTTTCATCAGAAATTCCTTCTGTTCAGGACAGAGTGAAAAACTCCTTTCTTATAGCAACGAGGGTATTTGCTTCCTACTTGGACAACTTTCTTTTTTATGTCCCGAAAGAATAGGACTACGAGATTGAAACACTAAAATATGAAACATCCATTGGTAAAGCCCAAAATATGGCATAGGCTGTCAGTCTATGAGATATAAAAAAAAAGATATGGCATATGCTGCCAGTCTATGACATATTAACGCTTGTATTGCCATGGTTTTGTGAAAATGTATTGATGGGGAACTGCCAGACCCTCGTCAATGTAAAAAAAAATGGCTTATCACAACAATATTTTTGGTCTCAAAAAGCCCATGTTGCCCTCGGTGTTAGTCCCGGGTAATAAAAGAGAATTACTTTGATGTGAAAGGTCAGAGTGCTGTCACTCAGGATAAAGTTAACCAGTTACTGAAGTGTGTTGAACCCTTGCTCCTTGCTGTAACCTGTACCTGCGGACGACCAATGGGAGTGGGCGAAGAGGATGGCTGAAAGGCCTAAAAGTATGCATATAATATATTTTTTTGTAAAATTAAAAATGTCTGACTACCGCCCAATCTACAAATATACAAAACGGAATAACATGAGGGGGGTTGCTGAGAGTCTCCTAAAATGTCCAATAAACTCAGAGAAGGCACCTGCTTAAGGCACTATTGGCCTGTCCTCATCCAGACACACAGCAGATAGTCTGCATGCCGCCATTAATCACTTCCTTCCTCGGCCAGGACATCACAGGGCCCCGGGAGATACTGGGATCAGAGGCCGCGGCACCTCTGGGGAGGCGAGAAATCACCCGAGGGAAGAGTTTAGCAAAACATCGTAGTGGGGTTATTGCTCATAAAAAGGCACTGCATAAACATGATTATAGAAGCCGCAGACATCATAGTGAGGGCAGAGAGCGCAGGGTTGTGTAGACGATAGCACACAGACAATAAATCGCTGTGCCCAAAGTGAGGGAGCGTGATAGCCAAATCCACAAGCTCGGGCTTGTTCACGAATTGTTCTAGTTAACTTTAAGTCCCAATATAAATGCGAACAAAGCCACGCCCCCAGGAGGTGAGAAACTACCCAGTGCCTCCCAAATACACGCACACACACTTCTTTTAGAACATTATCGGCCCCGTGTACACGGGTGAATTAAAACTGCAGAAACCAGAAGTATTTCATTCAGGGGTGAAACAAACTTAGGCAAGGCGCAGTCCACTTTATTGCCGCTGCATGCTTTCTCCATGGGCCATGGGTAGACCTTAGCGTTCGGTCTCCAGCTTTTCACCCAGGGACTAACGTGAGATTGGAGTCCTAGTCCTACCACCCTGTGATGGCAGAGCTGAGATGTTAAATATTAAATGCTGAACAGAGGCAGTAAGCCCTGTTCATTGTTGACCAGCGATTTTAATGGAAATAAAGAAGTGGAAAAAGAATCCCTATTTGGAGTACCTGTTCATTCCCGGTCTCGCCTATGCAAGAGCTATTGCATTTGTCAATATGTTTTAGCCATGTTGTACACCAGCTTAGCTGCTCTTCAAGATGGCTAAAAGTTATGGGCTGTAAAGGAGAGTGGCATGGAGTGGAGTGCCATAAAATGGAGTAGAGTGGAGTGTTATGGAGTGGCACCGAGAATCCTGGAGTGGCGTAGAGAGTCCTGGAGTGAAGTGGAGGGCTGTAGAGTGGAGTGAAGTGGAGTGTTGTGGAGTGGCACAGATAATCCTTTAGTAGCGTAGAGAGGAGTGGAGTGGAGTGCTGTAGAGTGGAGAGAAGTGTAGTGTCATGGAGTGGCGTGGTATGGAGTGATGTAGAATGTTCTGGAGTGCCATGGAGTGAGTAGAATGTCATAGAGTGGGCATATAGTAGAGTGGAGTGGCATAGAGTGCCGTGGAGTGGTGTAGAACAGAGTGGAGTGGCATAGAGGGTGTCGAGTAGAGTGTTGTAGAGTGGCATAGAGAGGAGTAGATTGATGCATAGTGGATTGGCATACAGTGGAGTAGTGTAGGTGAGTGGAATGGCATAGAATGGAAAAGAGTGTTTAAGAGTCAAGTGTCGTAGAGTGGAGGGGGCAAAGAGTGAAGTGGCATAGTGTGGAGTAGTGGAGCACTGTGTCATAGAAGAGAGTGGAGTAAACTGGTGTGGAATAAAGTGGCATGGAATGGCATAGAGGGAGTTGTGTAGAGCGTTGTAGAGTGGAGTAGTGTCGTAGAGTGGCATAGAGCAGAATGTTGTAGGGTGGAGTATTATAAAGTGGAGTAGAGTTTAATGGAGTAGAGCACCACAGATTGGAGTGTTTCAGAGTGGAGTGGTGTAGCATGGAGTTGAGTGACCTAGAGAGAAGTGGTGTAAAGTACATTGGTGCAGAATAGTTTGGCGCAGACTAGATTGGCGTAGTCCATTGGTTTTGAGTAAAGGGCTGTAGACTGCATTGGCATAGAGTGCAGTGATGTAGAGTAGAGGGATGCAGAGTAGACTGCAGGTGTGTATAATTTTATGGCAGTGGTAGAGAATGTAGTGGAGTAGAGGGTAGATTTCTTTTAGGGTAGAGTGAAGTGGTGTAGAGTGGAGTGGTGCAGGGCAGTATGCAGAGGGGTGAAGTAGCAAAGAGTTTGGTGGAGTAATGTGGTGTAGAGTGCAGTGATGAAGAATACATTAGAGTAGTGTAGAGTAGAGTGGAGTGATGTAGAGTAGAGTGATGCAGAGTAGACTGCATAAGCACAGAGTTTTATGGCAGTGGTATAGAGTGCAGTGGAGTAGAGTAGATTTTTTAGAGTAGAGTGATGTGGGGTAGAGTGGAGTGGTGAAGAATACATTAGAGTGGTGTAGAGTGGAGTGATGTAGAGTGAAATGGCGTAGAGTGCATTGATTTTGAGTAAAGTGGTGTAGAGTGCATTAGCGTTAGCATTAGCGTAGAGCACATTGGCACAGCATAGAGTGCAGCGGCATAGATTGCAGTGGCGTAGAGTGGTGCAGAGTGGAGTACATTGGTGTAGAGTGCAGTGGCATAAAGTAGATTGTTTCAGAGTAGAGTGAAGTGGTGTAGAGTAGAGTGGTGCAGGGTAGAATTCAGTGCAATAGAGTGCACTGGCACTGAGTGCAGTAGAGTGGCCTAGAGTGGAGTGGGGTAGAGTGAAGTTATGTAGAGTGCAGTAGCTTAGGCTAGAGTGGTGTAGACTGCAGTGGCGAAGAGTGATGGGCTGCATTGTAGATTGGGGTAGAGTACACATAGAGTATTGTGGGGTAGAGTTTAGAGGTGTATCGAGCAGTGTCAGAGTGCAATGGTTCACAGTAGATTAAGGTGGCGTAGAGTGGATTGCCATAGAGTTTAATGAAGTAGAGTGTAGTGATTTAGAGTGCATTGGCAGTAGAGTGCATATGCGTAGATTGAGATAGAGTGGCATAGAGTTGAGGGGTGCAGAGTAGAGCGAGGTGGCATGGAGTTCAGTGCTGCTGAGTAGCGTGTCATAGAGTGCAGTAGTGTAGAGCAGAGGGGCATAGAGTACAGTGGTGTAGTGTTGCAGATTATAATATGGTGGTGGACAGTGCAATGGTGCAGAGTAGATTGGCATAGAGTGCAGTGGCGTGCAGCAACATAGAATACAGTGTCGTTGAGTGGTACAGGCAGCCGTGGCCCGTGCAGGAAAGAGCGGTGGGCCCGGTGGGGGGGATTTTGGCAGACGACGACAAGGGAAAATGAATTATTAATTCAATTTTCCCTCATCATTGTCCGTCTAAATTCCCGTGTGGATTCACATAGAGACCACTGGCATAATGTGGAGTGGCATAGAGTGGAGTGTTGCAGAGTGGAGTGTTGCAGAGTGGAGTGGTGCAGAGTGGAGTGGTGCATAGTAGAGTAGTGTGGAGAAGAGTGCATTGGCATAAAGGAGAGTGTTGTAGAGTAGAGAGGCATGGAGTGGTGCAGAGTAGAGTGCGGTGATGCAGTGTGGAGTGGTGTTGTGTGCAGTGATGCAGAGTAGAGTGCAATGTTGTGCAGTGGTGCAGAGTAGAGAGGACTAGGGTAAAGTGGAGTATGCATGATATGGTAGTGTACTGCCATTACAGTCAACATATCTTCAATGGCAATGACCATTACATTTGCACAGACATACAGTTTTACTGATGAAAGTATGCATCAAATATGCTTCATTTGTGGTGTCATAATTCTGATATATTCTTAAATATCTATACAGTTAATTTACAAACATTTCAATTTTGTTAGGCAACAGGCAGAATGTATTCCTAGGTCAGCTTTTCGAATGCCATCAAGATGTCATTCTCAAACCAGAAAGCTCCGCTCTCTGGTAGGCTTCAACGTAAAAATGTGCAGATACTAAGTAACCGACAGTATGTGCCCATCTAAAGCATTGGTGTTGACACCAAAGGAAATTGCGCCAGAGCCCGGTGCATAAGAGGAATCTTGAAAAATTGTCTCTTCAGGGCGTGGCTTCCTTTGAACAATATGGACAGGGTTTCAAATTCAGGACCTGGGTCAAAATGTGTTGTAGGGCTCTCTTCACTGTTGTTTTATGCTGAATCTGTGAAGTATTTTTCTGGATAACATACAGTAATTAGTGCATTTTAAAGCATACTTGGCCCATAACATTGGTATCAATTACTTGGGGATATATATTACTCAGGATGAATGGCAGTTTTACGTGCATAATATGGGGAGAACGGTGAAGGGTCTGTGTCCTTCTATTTAGTTCTGGAACATGTTGCATTTATCTCATAAGAGCAATATATCGCTCATTAAGATGGTGGAACTGCCACAGACTTGATATGTGATGCAGGGGACCTTTTATGAAATTTCCAGGGACGTGTTCCACGAGCTGGACTTTTGAACTGAAAGAGATGTAGGGTGGACTCTCCAAGTTGAAGAGGGATTGGGACCCTGGGGGTATGACATTCCTGACCTGGAACTAAATTATTTGGCAGCCCAACTACAGCATGCTGTGCATTAGCTAACTGAAGAGCCCAACTGGGAGACGGCCCTGCTGAATGGTACCCAAAGACAGCATAAACTTGGGGCACTCTTAATGCAAGGCAGGGGGCTGACTCATGATTTCCCATATTTGGTCCATCTTATGGCCAGACTTTGGAAATGAGTGGTGCAACGTTTGTTAAGGTGAGCACCCTACGTGCCCGATTTAGACATCTGATTTATTTGTTCCGTTGCACAGATTGCCTAACTTCCATCTGTAGAGAAGTGACAGAAGGGTGGGATGTTTAACGTTGTTTGACTTTTACCCTGAGGGTCAATTTTTCACCTTGTTGGATGCCATGGAGACGTTCGCCTTGGGATATGGTCAATTTGTTCAATATGAGAAAATTGCTGCTATGGCACACCTGCTGTGGCCGATGTGCCCGGATGTCCCTGACACTATGCACACACGTGCCAATATGTTGTTGATGGCTGGAGGTTGCAAAATTATAACTCATCTGTATTGAGCGTTGCATATGGATAGACTAGTTAAATCACTTCCCAAAGAGGAGACAAGACAGCACTATAGAGATTAACCACTCTGCCCTAAAGATTGTTCCAGGGTTAATGCAGAAGCCCAACAAGTCTCAGTATGCCCTAGGTTCAAACAAATACCATATAATATTCTACATATGACTTACTTATCCCCCAAACTCTGCACGCTATTAATGTATTGAGAGAACAGCGCTGTCCCTGTTGCTAGGAGTCAGAGGCTGACTTCCTACACATGGTTTGGTGGTGCCCAGTGGTGGCTGCCTACTGGCTTAAAATAAAAGAGGTTTTCCAAAATGTACAGCAAATGGTGCAGTGTAAACACATTTATTTTGTAATTATTCTGTTCGTAGTGTATTTTTCAGCATCCAATAAATTTATGCTAGAATACAAGCTTATTAAAAGCAACAAGTTGCTTGCTATCCCTTAGAAGGACACCTCATGCCCGGACATTGTAACTCACAAAATAGTGAACCTATATTCAGTGGTGTGAGAAAGTCATACTTTTTGACCTGATTACTCCCATTTTAAGGTCTCGCGCCTAGCGGTCCACTGCGCAGCAGTGCACGCGAAGCGCGAGACATTTAGTGAGAGAAAAACGGGGAATCTGAGCTGACCTAAGAATCGCACACCCTTGTGCGTGTGCGTTTCCTTTTCAGGTACCCCATTGGCCTTAGCGTGTGTCTTTTAATAAAAGACTGCATGCTATTGGCCAAAGGCGGGTGCATTGCTCCGCCCACGGCCTATTGGTGTCTATTACGTGCTTGGTGGCCGTAATAGACACCAATAGGCCATCACGTGGTTTCAATTATCGTGCCCAGACACGGCGCGATAATTGAAACCGAAACCAGGGCTAGTTTTTCTTTACTTTTGGTATATTCGCGGCACACATGCTTTACTTTTAATGTTATAAGTAAAGCGTGGGTGCCGCGATTATACCAAAGGTAAAGAAATAGAAAAAAACATCTATTTCTTACTTTTGGTATAATCGCGGCACCCGCGCTTTACTTAAAACATTAAAAGTAAAGCGCGGGTGCCGCGATTATACCAAAGGTAAAGAAATAGATTTTTTTTCTATTTCTTTACTTTTGGTATAATCGCGGAACCCACGCTTTACTTTTAATGTTATAAGTAAAGCGTGGGTGCCGGGATTATACCAAAGGTAAAGAAATAGAAAAAAACATCTATTTCTTACTTTTTGTATTATCGCGGCACCCGCACTTTACTTATAACAATAAAAGTAAAGAGCTGGTGCTGCGATTATACCAAAGGTAAAGAAATAGATTTTTTTTCCATTTCTTTACCTTTGGTATAATCGCGACACCTGAATAGGTCTCGTTGAGTTTGGGAAAGCGCACAGTGCCTAGCAAGCAAATAAGAAATAAAATGCTTTGACACAGAATTAGAACCATAGCAAAGAGCATAGACTAGCTGCTATGAACTTAGGCTGCTTTTGACTGGCCGAAGTAGATTGCATAACACCGTACAAAAATGACATCGCAATAGTGAGCAAGAAATGTACCTTACTATACTGCAAGAATCAAAACTATTACTAAATGAATGCTGGCACTAAAGGGAAATGTGAATAAAGGAATTGTGCCTGAATGAAGTAATTTGAAACAAAATATTTGCTGGGGGTGGTTTAAATATAAAGCCAAAAGCCATATTATTTAAAGTACATTTGACTAACTACCCAGCTGTTTTTTTACTGAACACCGTAACCTTAGCACACGTCTCCTTCTGACTGAAAACGTACGTTTTTATTGGTAACCACTTGATAGTAATACCAACATTAGAAGTGCTCAAGGACTGTGGTGAGTTCTCCTAGGGCCAAATGTGTGCTGGACTGAAGTTTTCTCCAGTGTTGTTTCAGGGTCCCAGCGGTGAGTGACATATATTCTATCATAATATGTTGTCTCTCTGCAGGCGTGGGGGGGAGGGGAGATTAGATCTGATCCCAGTATCTCCCGGGGCCCTGTGATGTCCTGGCCGAGGAAGGAAGTGATTAATGGCGGCATGCAGACTATCTGCTGTGTGTCTGGAGGAGGACAGGCCAATAGTGCCTTAAGCAGGTGCCTTCTCTGAGTTTATTGGACATTTTAGGAGACTCTCAGCAACCCCCCTCATGTTATTCCGTTTTGTATATTTGTAGATTGGGCGGTAGTCAGACATTTTTAATTTTACAAAAAAATATATTATATGCATACTTTTAGGCCTTTCAGCCATCCTCTTCGCCCACTCCCATTGGTCGTCCGCAGGTACAGGTTACAGCAAGGAGCAAGGGTTCAACACACTTCAGTAACTGGCTAACTTTATCCTGAGTGACAGCACTCTGACCTTTCACATCAAAGTAATTCTCTTTTATTACCCGGGACTAACACCGAGGGCAACATGGGCTTTTTGAGACCAAAAATATTGTTGTGATAAGCCATTTTTTTTTATATTGACGAGGGTCTGGCAGTTCCCCATCAGTTCTCAGAAGGAATGAGTTAGACCGTGACACCTGTTTTACATATCACGGACACAACGCCTTACCGATCGTGTCAACGCTGTATAAATAATCAATACAGAGATCTAAGAATTATTCCGATATTGGCTGAGTCGGCTGATCACCAATACTACATATATAGGACCAGGTACCCAAAAGAAGCCGAGGTCCAGAAAAGGCTGTCCCACAACCGTACAGTCCTGATGAAGACCCGCCCCTGATGCGCACAACCAGCACATCGCCCCCCAGGGTCGAAACGTCGACGCATTTTCTCTATCGTGAAATCAACTTTATAAAATCTACTAGGAACCAAGAATTGATTGATATGCCTAGTGGATTATTGTTCTTATAGTTGATGCTACTAATAATTTCGTGACTTGACAATTTTGTATGTTGTTTTAAATGTATATGAGTCCTACTCAAAATGTATGTGGTATATATGTTTTGTGTTTGTCTGGACAGCTATAATCAATGTTTTAATACAATTCAGAGAAGATAAAAGTATATGACTAAAACTTTACTCTAATCTTCATTGTGGTCAGTGTGGTCAGTGTGTTCTGTTTCATATTGGTATAGGTACCGCTATCGTTGTACCCTTATAGGGACGGATGTTGTGAGTAACAAACCAGGAAATACTATATTACTGTGTATTTCAGTCCGACAGAACCATTATTATTGTTCTATTACCCACCCAGGTTCTGAGGGTTACAGGGTCACCCCATTACATGTAATGGTTCCAAATCTATGAAGCCAAGGCCCTGGGGACAGCCCTCCAGCGGGAGCAGCTGTGGGGCATTTCTAACATGAACGAATGGCCTTCGATCGGAAAATTATTTTTTGCGAACCCTGTCCCTCCATCTATACTTGTACCCCCTCGTGTTCCGTATCTCTGGACTTGGGTGTCAAAGAGGTTGAGGATAAATAAAGCCAGGCTGTTCCTGCTATTGTACTGGAGGAGAATGTGGACCAGTCCTGAGCTTGCTCATTATGCTGCTGCACTGAAGAATGCTATCAAAGCAGACTGCACTAATAAGATCTTTTGGTTTTTGAATATCAAAAGGATGTTTGCCCTAGACATGCCGATTTCCTTCTAAAGTGTCTTTGAGGGGTCGTGGCCAAGATGGCGGTGTGAGCGGAAGTGCATCCCGGAGCTCCTGCCGCCGGCCGTCTTCATAGCACCTTTATATCGCTTCATCCCCCCGTCAGGGAGCGTTTACCGCCAAGAAGGGGTTGAGCTCGGCGGACCGAGCGGAGGGACGTTGGGGACACCCGGAGCTGAAAGAGGAGAGTCGCCGTGAGCGAGGCCGGGCTAGGCCCAGCAGAGCGGAGCCGCGGGGCGTGGCCTTGAGCCCCGGCAAAGGCTTCCGACTAAGAGGTGCCCTGGGCGGCGACTAACTACGCGAGACCCGGCAGACAGTCAGTGGGTCCGGCCCGCGCAGTAATAGCGCAAGGCCCCTGGGGCGGTACTGTCCAGGGGCTACTGCGGACCCACTTGCACACGGTCGCTGAGGCTACGGCTGAGGCTGGGACCACCGGCGGCGGCCGAGCGGGCGGGCGCCCGGATGCAGCAGGCCCACTCGCGAGGCATAGAGGTCGGAGCACGGAACCCGCAGCCCCTGAACTGAGGTGAGGTGCAGCGTGCGAGGAGCACTTGCGGGCTGAGGCCGAGATAGCCGGCGCATCCATTCGGCTTGGAGGGCCACAGAAGCACCGCAGTGGGTGCCGCAGAGGGATCAAGTAGGGAAACCCGGTTCGCGCTGACGGGGCCGGCGCGGCCTGTGGCGCCTTGAGCAGACGGCCACCATCTTGAGCAGCGCACTAGTCACCTTTGCGAACGCGGACTGCCCCTTGTATGGTGCCCTGGGGGTCCCTGCTTGGCCCCCACACTACGAGCAGAGCGCAGAGATAGTGCGCTCAGTGGGCAACTGGAGGCCCGTGCCAGGACGAGAGCAGTCGGATACCAGTGGCGAGTGACCCGGACCAGATACTGGGACTCCGAGGTGAGAGCTGAGACAAGGAGGCGTCTTCTCGCCACCGGAGTGGGGACCCGGGGGTTCCTTGGGGGTCCCCCTGAATAATTGACCGTCCCCTCGAGCACCTACACACTCACTGTTGGCTGTTGGAGCCCACATTGTCGAACAGCACTGGTGGTGTCCGGACCGGGGGGGGGGGCCCTGGGGGACATGTCCTCGGGGAGAATCCAGAAAGACAGGACTATCAAAGACTTATTCACCCCCAGCACGATGGGGAAGCGGACAGACGCCACCACGTCAGGCCAACGGGCTGGCACGGAAAGGAAGGCCGCGAACACCGACGCCATAGGAGACAGAGTGGCGGATCTGGAGACCAAAAGTGATGGGCGTGATGTGGAAATAGAGGCGCTGCGACAAGAAATCATTTGCATACACGACCAACAGGTGGACCTCCAATCTCATGCCGAGGATTTGGAGAACCGCTCCCGGCGGCACAACATCAGGATCCGGGGGGTGAAGCAGTCTCCCGATACGGACGATCTCTTCCACTTTACCCAGGGCCTCCTTTAACCATATCTTGGGCCGGCCAGCGGACTCCATACTTCGGCTGGACAGGGCCCATCGGACGGGACCACCTAGAGCTACCTCGGCCCAACCGGCCGATATCCTGGTCTGTGTACAGGACTTCCGTACGAAGAAAGAGATCCTTAGCAAAGCGCGCCAGATGGGAACAATCTCCTTTGGAACCCATTCATCGACTTTATATCGAGACCTCCCTGCCATCACCCTGGAGAAACAACGGTCCTTCAGACCGGTTACGGTGGAACTGCGACGGCGCAACATTTCATATAGCTGGGGTCATCCCTTTCGCCTGGTGTGCAAGTTGGACAACAAGGTTCACCAGTTGCGGTCTTTCAGGGATGCATGCAGGTTACTAGGTCTCGAGGAGCCGACGGAAGACGAAGACCCGCCCGGAGGGGGAGCATCTGGCACGGACGCCACTGGACAGTGGAAACAGCAACGGCGACGGCGCAAGCCAAGGCGCCCGGCCGCTACAGAAATTGAGGAGGGTCTGCGGGCGGCGGTGGAAACTGTAGCACTGGTGCTGGCGAAATCCGACAGTGGATAATCACCGATGTGGAGGTACTAAGGCTTTAATGAGAATGGGGGGGTTGGGACCAATCATACCAGCGGCGGGGGTGGAGGTAATGGACTCCGACACATTCCCCCGATAGTGTCCCTAACCCTACATCTACGACTGTGGATGACGGACAGGACTGTTCTTTGTATTCTTCAAGTTGGGGAAAAGGGGGGTGTCTGGACTGTTTGGTCAAAGGAGGGGGGGGGGAGACTGTATTGCTCTGTTGTCCAGTTTGGGGTGTTAAAAAGGGTTTCCAAAGACAACCAGTAACCAAAGACCCTTTTATGTTGCCCGGCGGTATCGCCTCTATGACCCACCAATGTTAATCAATGAAGAAGCAGGCGCTGGAGACTGGAAGGCAGGAAACAAGGATTTTATTCTCTCCGGAGGAGAACACATCAATTCAGACAGCAAGTATCGTCACGAGGTGCTCTAACCACATCTCTGAGGCCTGGCCTCTTATACTAGGGTTTATGACCTTTATTGCACATAACACATTCTCGCAACACTTTAGTACTTGAAAGAACATCCTCGGAATCTCCCCTTCAGACCCGTTCCCACATACATTTGCAGTTGGATTCCCCACCCCGGTCACAACAGGTGAAGTTTGTCGCACAGCAGGGCATTCCGCCGATTCACGGAATGCATGGGGTTGATCGGATCTCATAGGGTGGGGGCTTTGATCGGCTCGAGGGTCTTTTGATGGGGAGGGGAAGCTTCCTACTGTACGGGGTAATAAACAGTATCCGCAGGGCCAGGTGGCGGCCTGGGAACAAGGAAGACAAACGGGGACACAGGAAAAGGGGGTTTGCATCAAAAGGATCTGAGGCCATGAAAGGAATGAAGGAAGGTGTCGCGCTGGGAACAGGATGGGATTCTGTGGTGAAGCTGCGCTGGAGAGGGGTTTATGACCCAAGGCATGAGAGAGCGGGGGTTGTCAGCGTGCGGGGGGGATGCTGGCGAGGTTAAGAGAGAGAGAGACGCGCTGGCTATCAGCGAGGGGCAGGGAGGCCATGGTGCTCAAAATGGCTGCCGCTTACGCGCACGAATGGGCTCGAAAGGAGCAAGATGGCGCCGATAATGTTGACGTTTGCAGTTTAATCTTTAACAGTCCTCCCTTTTCAACATATCTTAGCCAACTTGCTTACTCAATGTCAATCTTCATCAAATTCCTAACCTCGGTATCATATATTGCTCTCATGTGTTCGTTTCCAGAGTCCACAGTCTTAGGGCAAATACAATTTACGCATAATGTACACAGAGGTGGTAGACATTGAATTCCTAAGCAAAAACCACATATCACAACCACAGGAATTAGGATAATGGTGAATAGTCTCCAGCCCCAGTTCTTAACGGTGCTCCAGAACCACCCACCAAGCGACCATTCTTCTTGTTCTTGGTGGACTTCTGAAGAGAGTCTATGAAGATGTTCGATGGCTTTGTACACTGAGGGTGAGTTGTCCGGTATGTACGTACAGCAGCTGGACCCAATAATGCGGCATGCTCCACCACGATCCGCAAGAACCACATCTAGGACAAGGCGGTTCTGGAGGGCCACCAAGCGGACCGCTTGGAGTTCAGCGGTGTTGTTAGCAAGGATACCAGCCGTGATGTTCATTGTTGTCTCAACTGCTTGAGTCAGATGTCGGATGGCACGGCTGTTTGCCATCGGGCCCCAGAGGGGGACAAGTCCTTTCATAGCATCGATGAACTGCGCCCCTGTTGAGTCGGCTTGTTCAATGTCCTTGGCTCGTTTTTGTCTGTGATGATTTGCTGGTGCCACATAAGTCGGAGGAAGGACGAAGGAAATGAAACAAGTGCCCCCCCCAGCCTTTGGGGAGCCAGGTGTAAGCCTTCGTGCCGCAGACGAAATACGTGTTTGGAGATGCCACAAAGGAAGGAGGGTCGGAAGAGTCCAGAGTTCTGGAAAACCGGCAAGCGCTGTGGCCTACCAGCTGAGTCCCAAGGCCTTCCATGCACATGTGGCCGGTGACGTTGATGACTGATAGGGCCACAGTCAGAGTGGCAGCCGTTCGGTTCCGCAGGTAGGAGAAGGTGGTTCTGGTTGGATTATTGAACACTTGCATTTCGACTTGTTCTTTAGCAGGAATGTCCAAGTGGATTGTGTTGTCGGCGGTCTGCGGGCAGAAGTGTGTCTTTGTTCTGTTCCGCCAGACCCCGTGGTAGAAATGCGTTACGGTTTTGCTGGAGGTGGCATTGTCCTTGAAGCTTTCTTGCAGAAGCATCAGCCAAGCAAGACAGGAGCCGTGAACTGAGAAAGGTGAAGGGATGAATGGTATCGAGTGTCCAGTGGCGTGGGGTAGCAACCCACAGATCCAACAGTTGGTGGCATTGGTGGCAAGGTTGTGCTGGTGAAGTAGTTGTACGAAGGAGTTATTCCAAAATTCCTTTCGCCTCTCTCTGAGTTGGGGAGAGAGCGAAATCAGATAATGTTCCTTCATGGTGGTAGGCTGGACAGTGGCCAGGAATGTTTCGCGAACAGGTGCACTTTCTTCCACAATCCAGAGTGTGGTCATGAGGAGAAAGCAGAAAAGGATTGTGATGAAGAGGGCAATTGTTTTTGGGCTGTGGAATCTGTCTGCCTTTGGGTTTCTGCGGTGGGTATTTCCTGTTGCCTTCATCATCTTCTTATTCGGTGCTTCCATCATCTTCTTATCTGGCGCTTCCATCATCTTCAAGGTGCTCGGTAGCGGGTAGAACCACAGACTTTGTTTCGCTTCTCTCCGGGTAACCCTTGGTAATGTTTAGGTCACCGTTCTGAGATTTAACTCAGTCCGTGGTCTACTTAGCCGAGGCTCCCTCCTTTCGACGCAGGAAATACCCTTCTTTCGATGGCACTGTGGGATCAGAAAATTTTGAGAGTTCAAGTGTTTCGGTATCAGGATAGCAGGATAGTGACGGTCGGTCCTTGTTCAGGAGCTCTTCTTAATTGTCGATGGTTTCGGTCGAGGTCAGGGTCGAGGAGATCTTCTTACAGTGGTGTGCATGCAGCCAGTTGCGTTTACCCTCCACCCGGAGTGCTGTTCGGGTGGTGATGAGGACTTGCCAGGGGCCCGTCCACCGGGGTTCCAGACTCTTGGCACGCTGGAAGTTCCGGATCAGGACAAATCCCCAGGTTGGATGGTGTGTCCGGGACCCCTGGAAGCGTCAGGGATGGCATGCAGCACCTGTTGATGGATAACAGACAGTGTTTTAGTCAACTGGCATAAGTAATCAGACATTAGGACGTCCGGGACGTCATGAATGGAAGTTGGTTTCGGTGCAGACCAAACATTCATAGGCCGGCCGAAAACAACCTCGTATGGCGTCAAGTGGTGTTTGGTGGGGGTGGAACGCATTGAGAGCAATGCCAGGGGGAGTGCGTCTGGCCATTTCAGTCCTGTGGTAGCTACTATTTTGGCCAATTTTAGTTTCAGTGTGGCGTTATGTCGTTCAACTAGTCCAGCAGATTGGGGGTGGAAGACTGCGTGGAACTTTTGTTTTACACCCAACCCCTTCAAAATGAGTTGGATAACTTCGGCTACGAAGTGGGGGCCATTGTCGCTCCATAAAATTCGACAAAGGCCGTAACGGGGGAAAAACTCCTTTAACAGTACTTTTGCCGTGGCCATAGCAGTGTTGTCACGGGTTGGGTATGCTTCCACCCATTTGCTAAATGCGCATACCACCACAAGTACATATTTCAGGCCTTGACATCTGTCTAGTTGGATGTAGTCCATCTGCAGGACTTCAAACGGGTGATTTGGGACCCCAAACCCTCCCCGGGGTACTACAGTTCCTTTCCCGGGATTGTGTTGCAGGCATATCAAACATTGTTGGACCAGGCGTTTGGCGGACTCTGTGATCTTATCATTGTGCCAAACTCTGGAGACAAGTTCAATCATGGGGGCTGATCCTATGTGGGCAGGGGAGTGTGCCATAGTCAGTATGGGAATCAGATACGAGTCAGGTAGCAACCATTTGTCTGAGTCTTTTGTCCGCCAGCAGCCTTCGTCATCTTTCAATCCCACCCGTGTCCATTCAGTCAGTTCGTGTTGTGTGCTAGCCATTTGAATGTCTCTAATAGTGTCCCTAGCGTCAGACCATTTTTCTGCTTGTGACCTGGTCGTGTACATGCGTGTTGTCGTCCTATTTTCAGCTGTCGTTCGGGCAGTGATGTCGGCTAGTGCATTCCCCTGTCCAATAATGTCCGTCACCTTTTTGTGTGCCTGACATTTGATGACTGCAAGCTTTTTGGGGAGAAGGACGGCTTCGATCAAGGCGGAGACTAGATCCCCGTGCAAAATGGGGGTGCCGTGTGAGGTCAAGAATCCCCTCTCCCTCCAAAGGAGCCCAAAATGGTGAACCACCCCAAAGGCATACTGGCTGTCGGTGTAAATGTTTGCTGTGGTTCCTGCTGCCAGAATACAGGCTCGTGTCAGGGCAATCAGTTCCGCTGCCTGGGCAGATCGTTGTGTTATGCGGGCTGTCTCGACTACAGTTCGAGCCGTGGTGACTGCATAGGCAGCAGAAGTGGTGCCATCGGGGAGTTTGATGCAAGAACCGTCCACCCACAGCTCTCCGTCGGGGTTGGGAAAGGCCGTGTCTCTGAGGTCAACCCTACTTCTGGTCTGTTCGTCTGTGAGGGTCACACAGTCGTGTACAGGGTGCGCATTGGGATCGTTTTCTGGTAAGGGCAGCAGGGTTGCTGGGTTCAGTGTGGTGCATTTCTTCAGAGTGATGTGGGGTGCGAGCAGTGTCAGTTCGTATCCCGTCAGTCGTGCACTCGTCAGGTGTTGCGTTTTGGTTTGGTTTAGGAGGGTGTCAACTGCATGGGGTACCAGTACTGTGAGGGAATTCGAGAGCACGATCCCCTCACTCTGTCGGATAGAGATCGCAGCAGCAGCTACGGCTCGAAGGCAAGCAGGCAGGGCTCTGGCTACAGGGTCAAGGGTGGCTGAGAAGTAAGCGCATGGTCGTTGCTTTGAGCCGATGGACTGGGTCAGGACAGATAAAGCACACCCCTCCCTTTCGTGAGTGTAAAGGGAGAAGGGCTTTGTGTAATCGGGGGTACCCAACACAGGGGCCGAGCAAAGGGCATCTCGTAGTTGCATGAAAGAAGCCTGACACTCAGGGGTCCAAGGGAGTGGGAAAGGGATGTCCTTAGCTAGTAGTGAAAGCAGTGGTTTTACTACGAGGCTAAAGTTGGGTAACCACTGTCGGCAGAAGGAGGTGAGGCCTAGTAGAGAGCGGACCTGTTTCTGGGTCTTAGGGACGGGGGTGTCGAGAATGGTTTGGATCCGGTCAGGAGTCAATTTCCTTCCGTCTTTGGACAAAAGGTGGCCTAGGTACGTGACCTGGGGTTGGCAGAATTGCAACTTCTTCTTAGAGACCTTGTGGCCATTTTCTGCAAGGAAATGCAGGAGTTGAATGGTGGCTGTGACAGCTAGTGGAGTGGTGTCGGCTGCCAAGAGGATGTCATCGACATATTGTACTAACACCACTCCATCGGGTAACTGGACTTGATCCAGTTGTCTCTTGAGGGCCTGGCTGTAGATGCTAGGGCTTTCTGTGTAGCCCTGGGGTGCTCGGCAGAACCTATATGAGCGGGCTTTTAGGGTGAAACCGAAGAGATATCGGCTGTCTGGGTGGATGGGGATGGAAAAGAATGCGTTTTTGAGGTCAATGACAGTGAAGGTGGTGGCAGTGGAGGGAATCAAAGTCAGGATGGTGGTAATGTCCGAGACCACAGGGTACTGGGGTACCACCACTTTGTTGATCTCTCGAAGGTCAATGATGAAGCGGTATGCCTTCTCGTCTCCTTCTCCCTGTTTCTTAATGATGGGCAAGATTGGGCTGTTGCAAACGTTGCTAACTACTTCCTCTACCACTCCTGCGTCTATCAGTGATTGGATGATTTTTACCAATGCCTTCTCGCCCTCGGGCGATATCCGATATTGTGGAAGTTTTGGGAGTGTTGCATCTGGTCGAACAGTAATGTGCACTGGGTCAATCATCATGCGCCCTACATCCGAATCCGTTTTGGCCCACAGATACGGAGGCAGAGTGTCAAGCAGGGAAGTGTCAGCATCGGTGATGGAAAACATGTGTCTGGGGGGGCAATGTCTAAGCAGAACAGGATTGTCATAAAGGAAAACTCGGACTCCATCTTGGGAACATCTAATCGTTGCTCGGAAGTGTTTCAATAAGTCGAGTCCCATAATTGCGTCAGGGCTATTGGAGGAAAGCAAAAACGTAGTGTCAGTGGTGTTGTTTTCTAAGTCAAAGAGGATCGGGGCGGACAAAGGGTTAGTGGAGGGCGTCCCATCGAAACCTGTCGATGTTATTAGTGAGCCAGACAAGGGTGCCCTTGGAATCAGTCGTTTAGATAATGCACTACGTGTTGCGCCAGTGTCTACCAGGAATGGTGACTTTGTACCCAAGACCTTAGCAGTGACATAAGGGCCTTGCTGGTCAACATGGAGCTCGACTGGATCTCTCCCTTGCCCTAGGCAGTCCTATGCAAAGTCATGAACATCATCGTAGTCAGATTGCTGGCATTGGTTCTGTCGGGGTCGATCAAATGTGTTTGGCCTACTTGATCTATCATTAGTTGCATTGTTTGGGGGCCCTCGCTGTGGTCCCCTATTTCTTGGTTCGCCTGCTGTATCTCTAGGATCTCTATTTCTGATGAGTTCCAAAAGAACTGGGCACTGAGATTTCCAATGGCCCGATCCTTTACAGAAGGCACACTGGTCCTCTCTAATGTCTGTACGTCCAATGTGGGGAGTCGAAGTACGGTCTTTGGGAGGTGCAGTTTTAGGGACGTTCATCTGATGGTTTCCCCGGTATTGGTCTCGTCCCAGAGTCACCCCTTGCAGTTGAGCCATCATCACCCTCTCCTTTAAATCTTTCTTCTTTCTCTCTGTTGTTCTATCGTTTTCATTTTTCTGATGTTCATAATATTGGGCCATCTGGAGGATAGCCGTAGGTTTGGAGGCTGCCCAACTACTTTCGCTGGCCTGCAGTTTCTGCGAAACCTCCGGTGATAAGCCCTTAACGTAATTCTGGACGAACAGATGGTGTCCGGTTGCAGTGGTCAGGTCCTGGCCACTGTAATCGGAGAACACCGTTTCAAACCGGGAGAAGTATTCCGATACATCCTCCTGAGGTTTCTGGCGACAAGCCGTTACTATCGACCAGTCCACTTTCTTTTCTGGGATCAGGGTTTTTAATTTCTGTACGATTTTATCCGGGAGGTCTAAAATGGCTTTCAAAGGCTTTTGTCCCGGTTCTCGTTGTCTGTCTATGCCATCGAGTTGTGACCAGTTATGTCCAAACAGCTCAGAGTGGTCGACTTTCCGGATTTGCTTCCACACATCAGCTGGTAGACATAACCCGAAAAACAAGTCGATGTCAGCTAGAGTCATAATCGTTGATCCTAGGGCCGTACCCAACTCAGTATAGAAGGCAGTGGGGTTTTTACGTAGGTCAGGCAGAGATTTCCGGAAGGTCAGAATCTCTTGCCGGTCCCATGGTTGGTAGACCCAATTGTACACTACCCTTCCCTTTGCATCTTTGTTGTTTGCATCATCGTGAGTCCCTTCACCTCGTGGAGGAACCCAGTAAGGGGCAGCCTCTCGTATCGGCATCATGGTGTTAGATCGCTCAGTTTGTGGGTCGGTTGCTATGGATGTTGTGGATTCGATTTTCGGCTTTTGTTCAGTGAGGTGACGGAAAACCTCAAGCGTACGCGTAAGGAGGTCCGTCACATCACTCTCACTCTCATCCCCGATATCGACCTTCCGGAACAGAGTCGTTAGGCTCTGGGGACCCTTTTCTTGATATCGGTCCTCGTATGCGTTTAAGACGTGGTAACACAGTTGTACAGTAAAGTGTCGTCTGTGACTCCCTGTATAAGAATTAAACACATCCGTGACGGACTCTTCATCTTCCCTCTTCTCTACCAGTATCTTTGCTATCTTGTCGACCCCTGCTCGTTCATGTTTGCTTAGTCTATATGTTCTAGCAGGACCAATCCTCCGGGCTTCTGGGTCGCCCAGCGTTGTTGTTTGCGTAGCATCTAATACAAGGAGTTCAGCCGGCACAGAGACCATGGGGGCTGAAGCCGTGGTGCTATTCTCGCTTGTACCTGGGGGTAGTGGGTGCTGGGCTAAGGGTTGGGAAGGGGCATATGGAGGGGGCATGTGGATGATCGGAGGACCTAGCAGCAGATCATCATTGGTTCGCTGTTTCGAGTGTAATTCAGGGTAGAGCGTGGAGGGTGTTCTAACCAGACATTGGCTTGATGTTTCTATTTCTAGCTTCTGTTTGGTATCCTCTCTTTCTTTTATCTCTTTCTCTAGTTTCTGGGCCGCTAGGTGGGCTGCTTTCCGCAGCTCTTTTCCCAACCTACTCTCAGTTCTCTTTTTGCGTTGTTCGGCTTCTTTTCGCCACATGCCGAAGCTGTCAAGCATAGTGGGCGTCGTCTTGTTTTTACCAAGGGCTGTTTCTAGTGCGTTTATTCTATCGTCTTCAAAGGATCCTATTAGTGGCCACTGACTTTCTCGATCCTTTTTCGTATATTTATGCCACAGCTCTCTATAGGCTATAGCGATCAATCCATGCTTCATGAACATGTCCTTATTAGGGGTGCCTTCCAGTGGAGCCGGATGGTTCATCTCTAATAAGCGGTCCGGGCTAAACAGGCTACTGACCAGTGGGGAGAAGACACGCATGACGGATCACAATGGGATAATAATCAGCACTACCTATCTTATCGCTGCGTGCAAAGACTAGACAGAATATTTCTATTCTACGTTGTTTGCACGTAGTGAATACCTCATGAACCAATTTTGAGCAATCAATGTTTAGGTCAAAAATAAAAAATCAATATGGTCAATGGGGAGAATAAGTAGGCTCGCAAAGGTTCGCGTCACCTACCCTTTCACTATCTACAAAGAGGAGACCTATTTTTCCCTGTTTGCAGACAGAGAATCTCCAGAAAACAATCTATAACAGTTAATCAATGGTGGGGGGGGGGGCAATTGTTCATTGGGGGAGAAAGATAGGTCCGACGGGTGCGTACCTATCCTTCGCTGTTTATAAAGGGAGAGCCTGTTGTTTCTCCGTTTGCAGACAGTGAATCTCCAAATAAATTAACAAAAAGTAATACTATTATTTTCCTACCAATTATCAATCTCTTTCAATTATCAATCACTTTCAATTATCAATCACTTTCAATTATCAATCACTTTCGCAATTCGTCGTGTTTACACGACCTTACCCGGACCGCATGGACAGTTTCCTGTCTTCCGAATCCAGCGCCCGATCGTCCTCTTCTCTTCGTACTCCTCGTGGCACTCCTGATGGTTCCCAGTCAGGACCGCAGATCACTCGAGAGAGGTCTGTTCGGAACCAGTGAAGTTCGGATGATCGGCTGTCAGACGAGGGTCTATCGGACAGGGTACCTTCCGATCGTTGCAGTCGTTCACTCTGTCGTCAGGACCTCTCCCACTGGATCCACGAGTCGCTGATGGGCCCCACGTTGGGCGCCAATTGTTAAAAAGGGTTTCCAAAGACAACCAGTAACCAAAGACCCTTTTATGTTGCCCGGCGGTATCGCCTCTATGACCCACCAATGTTAATCAATGAAGAAGCAGGCGCTGGAGACTGGAAGGCAGGAAACAAGGATTTTATTCTCTCCGGAGGAGAACACATCAATTCAGACAGCAAGTATCGTCACGAGGTGCTCTAACCACATCTCTGAGGCCTGGCCTCTTATACTAGGGTTTATGACCTTTATTGCACATAACACATTCTCGCAACACTTTAGTACTTGAAAGAACATCCTCGGAATCTCCCCTTCAGACCCGTTCCCACATACATTTGCAGTTGGATTCCCCACCCCGGTCACAACAGGTGAAGTTTGTCGCACAGCAGGGCATTCCGCCGATTCACGGAATGCATGGGGTTGATCGGATCTCATAGGGTGGGGGCTTTGATCGGCTCGAGGGTCTTTTGATGGGGAGGGGAAGCTTCCTACTGTACGGGGTAATAAACAGTATCCGCAGGGCCAGGTGGCGGCCTGGGAACAAGGAAGACAAACGGGGACACAGGAAAAGGGGGTTTGCATCAAAAGGATCTGAGGCCATGAAAGGAATGAAGGAAGGTGTCGCGCTGGGAACAGGATGGGATTCTGTGGTGAAGCTGCGCTGGAGAGGGGTTTATGACCCAAGGCATGGGAGAGCGGGGGTTGTCAGCGTGCGGGGGGGATGCTGGCGAGGTTAAGAGAGAGAGAGACGCGCTGGCTATCAGCGAGGGGCAGGGAGGCCATGGTGCTCAAAATGGCTGCCGCTTACGCGCACGAATGGGCTTGAAAGGAGCAAGATGGCGCCGATAATGTTGACGTTTGCAGTTTAATCTTTAACAGTGGGGGGGTTTCTGGGTTGGGCTGTAGGGGATGGAGCAGGGTGGCTGAGGGGAGTTGGGGTGGGATTGTGGTCCATGGTCGGAATGTGGTGTGGTGTGTCAGTTTTCCAAAAGATGGGCTGGTGGAGGATGGGAGAGGCTTTAGGATCCCCCGGGTGGGACAGTCTGGGCGCGATTTCATGGCTACTTGCCAGTCTTACCCCCATAGATGATTTTAATTGACGTGGTTGTTCTCACTTTGAATGTGAGAGGGCTGAACAATCCAATAAAGCGCAAAGCAGTCCTACTACTCCTAGAGCAATCCCGGGCGGATATCTGCCTCCTACAGGAGACACACCTTTTAGCTAGGGACTGCCATAGTCTCCAATCTAGCAAATTCCCTCTTCAGTTTTTTTCTTCAGGCCCGGATAAAAAGGCGGGAGTGGCAATTCTAGTAGCACGCAAATTCAGGGGCAAAGTCCTGGGTAAAATTGCTAAAATCAAGGGCAGATTACTGGTCTACAGGTTCGCAATAGGGGATCTGATCTATACAATTGGCTCGATCTATGGGCCTAATGTGGGCCAAGAAAAGTTTCTGCACACTGCGCTCACAGACGCTACTGACACAATTGACCGCCACTTTCTGTTGGGAGGGGATCTGAACCTAATCCTTGACAACTCGCTAGATCGGTCCTGTCAGCGCACTAGCCAAGTGGGAGCCTTGTCGGCAGCGGGCCTGGCCCGATTGAGGGACCTGGGGTTAGTAGATACATGGCGCGAGCTTCAACCAGGTGAGAAAGACTACACACACTTTTCAGTGGACATAAAACATATGCGCGGCTTGATTACCTGCTTGTCTCTACTGCTGCACAGTCACTTATCTCCAGTGCCGAGATTGGTACAGCGTCCCTTTCAGATCAAGCCCTGGTCACGGTCACTCTCCCTGGGCCGGCGGTGCCACGCGCTGGTAGGGTGTGGCGGCTCCGGGAATCATTGCTATACAGGAAGGAGGCAATCTCCAGAATTCAAGGAGCAATAAAGGACTACTTGTCCCACAACAGTAATGGGGACACCGCGCTGGCTACTCAGTGGGCGGCGCTCAAAGCCGTCTTAAGGGGTGAATTTATCTCAATCTCGGCTGCGGAGAACGTAGAGCGTCAAGTCAAGAGAAATGAGCTCACCCAGAAGACCAGGGAATTAGAGAAAATTCACAGGAGGACGGGTGCCCCGAGAATATGGCGCCAACTGAAAACCGCCCGTCAGCAGCTAGCGGCGTTGGATCTGGACAGGGCGAAGTATGCAGCTCTAAGACTGAAACACGCGTATTACACGGGGGACAGATGTGGGCGTCTGCTGGTGCATAAGTTACGTACAATCACTCAGAAACGGGAGGTTAAGGAACTGAAGGGGAACGATGGTACACGTGTTACTGGAGATTGGGCAATAGCAGGGGCCTTCAGCGACTTCTATGCCGCTCTATATGAAGCTGTCCCACCCGACCCGGAGGCAGAAACTGCCTTCCTGGCGGCAATCCCGTTACCAACTCTAACTCAAGAGCAGACTGATGGCCTGGAGAAAGACATCCGCCCAGAAGAGGTTATTTCGGCGATTTCCCGACTCAAACCCGGCAAAGCCCCTGGTCCGGATGGATTTACAGCGTGCTTCTATAAAACCTTCTGTGCCCAGTTGGCTCCGCTGCTTGCCAGACTCTTTACCTCGTTCGCGGAAGAGGGTGCGATTACCGGGGACCTACTCGAGGCCTCCATCGCGGTTATATCCAAACCGGGCAAAGATCACACAGACTGTGGGGCGCATAGGCCCATCTCCCTCTTAAATGTTGATCTCAAACTCTATACAGGGATCCTTGCCTCTAGACTGGGCCCATGCATGGGTGGACTAATTGATCCGGATCAGTCTGGCTTCATTCCGGAGAGACAGACCTCCGATAACACCAAAAGGGCCCTTCATCTTATTGGGAAAGCCTCCCGCACACAGGGCGAATATATGATGCTGGCCATCGACGCCGAGAAGGCATTTGATAGGGTGCACTGGCCCTATATGGAGAAGGTGTTAGTGAAGGCGGGCATGGAACCTAAGTTTCGAACCAGAGTAATCAATTGCTATAAGCTCCCTTCTGCTACGGTCCGGGTTAATGGTTATTCCTCTCCACGGTTCAAGATCGAAAGAGGCACCAGGCAGGGATGCCCATTATCTCCTCTATTATTTGCCCTTTATATGGAGCCGCTGGCACAGTTAATCTGAACGGACCCAGAGGTAAAGCGGATTAAGTTTGGGGGAGATGTCCACACCATAAGCCTGTACGCAGATGATGTCTTGTTGTCCCTTGCCGAACCCCGGAGCTCTCTTCCTGCCTGTATGGACGACCTTACCAGGTTTGACAGTGTATCGGGCTTTAAAGTTAACATGACAAAGTCAGTGGCCCTGGATTTGTCTCTACAACCGAGCACGCGCTCCGAGTTACAAGACAGATTTCCTCTGCAGTGGGCGGCGGACGCTGTTCCGTATCTTGGTATACAATTGGCCCCCTCGCTACAGACCACAGTGGAAGTAAATTACTTCCACCTGAGACAGAAGGTCAGACAGGAGCTGGGACAGTGGAAATACTACCCGCTGTCGTGGCTTGGCAGGGTGGCAGCGATCAAGATGACGATTCTCCCTCAGATACTTTACAACTTTCGCACCATACCCCTTACTCCACCTAGAGGCTGGATTAAAATGATGCAGTCGGAGCTCTCGCAATTTACATGGAACGGGAGGAAGCCTCGCCTGAAATCACAGATAGCGATGCTTGCCCCGGAACACGGAGTAATTGGGATATATAAACCTAGCCACGTACTTCCAAGCGGCACAACTACGCTTTATGGCAGAATGGGTCCGATGGGAGTAAGGGAAGCACTGGCTGTTCCAAGACCAGGCAGTCACTGGGAGAACATTGCAGGAGATACCTTTTATGCACAGGGCTCATGGGCCTCACAACCTTTATGCGTCCCTTATTACGCGAGTCCCGCTGGAGATCTGGGACCGGGTGGGGGTTCTGCTTGGCCTTACCACCATGCCGTCGCCGCTCACCCCCATCCTTGAAAACCCCGACTTTCAACCGGGGATGGATGGGAAGGCTTTCGAACGTTGGAAGCCAGCTGGTTGTCGCTCCCTTTGCCATGTGTACGGTCCGGAAGGAGTGGTCCCTTTCCCACAGTTTCGCCAGGAGTTCGGCCTCCCAGAAACCGAGAGACTCTGATACTTCCAAGTCAGACACTGGGCCCTTAGCACTACGGTGAGATCTGTGGCGGACAGGCGACTGACGGATTTCGAACGCTGGCTGATCACGCGCACAACTGACAAGCAGCTAATCTCGGATCTCTATAAAATGCTCATGCACAAACACAGGTATACCTACAGCGCGAGCAGGGTTCGCTGGGAGAGGGAGATGGGGAGACCCTTCACACATAAGGAATGGGAGGGGATATACTATAGAGCGCGACACTCAGCTTACCATATGGGGTTCACGGACACTCTTACAAAGGTGGCGACCTATTGGTACTACACCCCGGAGCGGCTGTATGAAATGGATAGTAACAAGGACCCCTTATGCTGGTGGGGATGTGGACAACTGGGCACTCTCACGCACATCCTCTGGGACTGCAGACTTTTGCAGGAATATTGGCGCCAGGTTTTAGATGAAGTAGATGCCCATTTTGACACCGAAATCCCACGCATCCCTTCACACGTCATTTTGGGGCTCCCCAACGCATTGGCCTATCCATTAAGATCGCGGAGGGGACGCTTGATGGCCATCGCACTGGGCTCGGCGCTACAAAACATTCTGTCACACTGGCACTCTGAGCAAATTCCTACGTATCAGGGTTGGCTCCACCGCCTGTGGATGGTCCTGGGTATGGAAAGGCTTTCCCTGTACACAGCAGGAGAGGGGGCCAAGTATGCTGAGCTGTGGCGGCCATTTCTAGCCCTCCTGTCCTCGGAATTTGTGGAAGTGACCTGCCCAAGGTATCTTAGATTGCTGAGGCTAACAGAGACTGACCAGGAGGAGAAGGGCACCAGACCTGCCCGTTAGGCTGGTGGGAGCGGCTGTGACACAAGGTTGAATGAGACCATGGACCACAACGGGAGGGACTGGGGAGGAAGGGAGGGGTCGGGACGGAGGGGGTTGGGGCTAAGAGGGGAGGGGGGTGCTGGGCATTGGGAGGGTCAGGTTTGTTAGGGGTAAAGGGGGGGGGTTTGTTGTTCAAGGAGTGTGTCAGCCGACAGAGAATCACTGCAACTCGGCAGTATGAAAGGTATGGAAGACTAGGGCGGTTCCCCCGCTGCCAAGACCCAGTAAGTGGGTTTAACCGGTTCTTCAGTTGTGTGTACTAGATTTATGTGACATAGATTTGCGTGTTGTTGCTTTGTGTGACACCTTCAGCAAGTTCTGATGCTTTACCCAACTTCGCTTTGTATTTCGAATCGTATAGGTCTATACTTAAAATAGGAAAAGGGAAACTACAGGCTATGACAATCAAAATGCTACTAAACATCTGCCACTTACTTCCCTTATCAATACTTTTAATACTTTTTTTTAATGCCCAGCATATTTTGAAAAATAGGGTAATACTGTTAAGGATGTGTTTAAAGTTCCAAGTTTGCAATTGAAATTCCTAATAATATTTCTTGAGTTAGGACTGCATTGACACTTGAAGAGTAACAGGTCTGCGCCATAGGAGAAAATTATTTTACCATGTTATCCTCTGAGATTTATTCCAGATAAACGTAATGCTTTGAAAAAACAGCACATAAGGTGGAGCAGCGCAACCTATGCAGGACCTATTGGCTTTGTCATTGTGTTTTAGTTATATTGTGCACTAGTGTGGCTGCTGTTCGGCATGGCTAAAAGTTGGTGGTGTGGAATGGCACAGAGTGAGAGTGTCTTAGAGTGGAGTGGAAGTAGAATGGTGTAGTGTGTTGTGGAGTGTCTATAATGGGGTGTCATAGAGTGGGGTAGAATGGAGCAGCATGGAGTAGTGTATAGTGGAGTGGACTGGATTTGAGTAAAGCAGATTCGGGTAGAGTGGAGCATAGTGGATTCGAGTGGAGCAAACTGGATTTGAGTGGAGTGGATTTGGAGTGGACTGGAGTGGAGTGGACTAGCGTAGAGTGGGGTGGACTGGAGTGGTCTACAGTGGAATGGGCTAGCGTGGAGTGGAATGGAGTGGATTAGAGTGCATTGGAGTGAATGATAGTGGCATGGATTGGAATGGCTGGATTAGAGTAGAGTAAAGTGGAGCAGAGTGGATTGAGGTGGAATCAAAAAAAAAAAATCAGATGACCGCCCCCGAGAAGACCATAGAGAAATCTGTAGACACACATACTATGACATAAAGATGTATTTCAGTGGAGAAATAACAATGGATGCGCAATGAGGGATCCACATCACTGACCCCTAGACAGGATATGATACGATTATTTAGCCATACAGAACAAGAGGTCTACCAGCCACAAATGAAATATATTTGAACCCTTCTAAAAAGTATCTAGTAGCCGGCTTGTAGTTAAAATGTAGGTTAGAGTGTTAATATATTGTTCTTAACAAAGAGCTTATATCGATAATTTACTGGATATTGGAAGAAAATGTCGAAATGTTACACATCATGTTGATAGTTTGACCTGCATCGTGTGTGTTAGACCTGTCGGCCCTTTGGGTACTCCCTCCTATTATTTATTTATTTTGTCCCTTTTTGCCTCCTAGTACTTTTCATTTTTATGTTCACTGGAAATTTTTGGTGTTGTCCTAGGGGTTAGGTGCTACCTTGTCCCTATAACAGTTTGAGGCCTAGGTGTTCCCATATAATGGTGAAAATTTAGCCACACAAAATGGTGGCTGGTAACTGCCACAACTGATTACCTCAGAGGTTGAGCCATAGGACTTCAATGGGAAGGTTCTAGAACCTTTCAGCTGGTTCCAGTAGCCTGGGCCCAGTCTATACAAGGGTCAGAACCAGGGCGGCCATTTTAGGAGTGACCAGAGAGCTGTAGTAGAACCTGGTGAGGAGTGAAGCAACAGTGTGGGGAGGAAGGCGCCTTGATAGGGGTTAGATCGTCCCTTGGGCCGGCTGCTCAACTTGATGACGTGCCCCCTACCTATTGACTGAGCCCTACTGCGGTTATAGCGCCACTAACTCTCTGGTTTTATCAGTACCTGAGAGGAACTTGTTTCTAAAGAACTGGTGGGGTATCGTGAGAAGTTCATACAAGAATTCCAAGAAGAAAGTAGTTAACTGAAGAAGAGCCTGAGTAGTTTTCTCTTCCCCTGTCTTCAGTGGTCCAATCAGAACTGCTTTGATACTGAGGGGAAGAGGGGAAAGGCTCCGGTAATATCTCCGCTACTGACCTCTAGCACTACCGGTGCTGAAAGAAAGTGAATCCGATCCTACCTGGACGCAGCGGTTGCCGAGGTTCCTCTCCCTAGATCACCGCCGCTTAGTTACTGACCCCCACTGTGGAGATTCCGTGCGGGAGGGCCCTGGTTGTCATCAGCGGTGAAACAGATCAAAGGAGGCGGTGTTGCGGAAGCCAGCGGCGCTGACGCGGATGCGCTGAGGAGAAGGGGGCGGGTATCGGAAGAGGCCGACCTGCGGAAGCACTTTCCCTTGACGACGACGAAACTGTAGGAAGCATCAAGGGGGCGTGAGGAAGTTCCGGCCTAGCCTGCTGTGAGGTGGTTGCAGCGCTGGTGCCGGGGAGCTTCAATGAATAATTGCGGCGCAATCAGTGGTGAAAGCTGACCGGGACGAGTTGTCCAGCACCCGGTAAGATAAAGAAGTGAAGTTCGGGGCCCACGAGCAAAGCGGGCCTCGCTGTCATCTCAGAAAAGGGTAATGGGAGGGGAGGATCCTAGCTAACCGGCTTCCCCACGAGAGCCATCCAACTGCGGGTGCCTGGTGAGACTAAATCTTGCGGCAAGGCTCTGGAGGAATTCCTACCTATTAACCTGCGCTGCTAATGGTAACTCAGGCAAGCGCAATTCAGTGGTGTTAATTCCATTCCTGCAGAACGAGATTGCCTGGGGAGAAGCGGGTATTGGAAGAAATTGATAGCACTGACTTGAGGAACCGAGTAAGGGAGCGGAGCTAGACGCAGGGCACCTTGGTTGGAAGAGGGGATTGATTCATTGGTGCAAAGTGTGTGAAAACTACAAATTTCACTTGGGCAACCTGCCAATTGGGTGGGGAGACCGCGAACTATTGGAATATATGAACTGACAAAACAACATGCCTATCTTGTTTTAGATGCCAATGTGAACTCAGATATTGTTTAGATAACTGTGTCTTGTTTTCTCACCTGCTGTAACCTAATGTCATTAATAACACTGATTTTTCTAGGGCCAGGTACAGATGTGGAGGAGTGTAGAGAATCTGATTATTGATTAATTGCTTCCATTGAAACTGTGGAATATTTAATGCAAACATAAGGGCCAAGAATTACCACTGAGCTTCCATCAAGGAAGGAAGGGGAAGGTGACCTTATTGTTAATTGGGACTGCGAAAGTGCTAACTCTCAGATGTAAAGTAGATCTATAAATGAAATCTTAACACTGCTAAGAAGCCAAGAGTAACTACAAGAGAATTTCATAAAACAGCCCGCATTTTTAGGTCTCGCCTGTCGATGCGCATGCGCATCGAGCAAGCGAGACTATGGGGGCTTATCCACTCTTTATCCAACTTGCAAGGAATCGTGGCGATTCCTTGCAGTGCCCGTGACTTTTAAGCTCAATGCGCATGCGCATTGAGCTTAAAAGTGCGTGCACATGCCCCCAGCCGCCTGCCTTGCCTACTCTCCCGCCCCCTCACTTCTCCTCCTCCTACTCTCCTCCCCTCGCCGTCTGTTCCCGCACTCCTCCCACACCCCCGCTCCGCCCCCTCCCCTGCCTGCCATGTCGCGTCGATGTAGATCGCTCTGACATCTTCAATGGTCATTATGGCTTCGGGGCAGTTTATTATTGTAAGCGTTTTTTTTTTGTCTGAGGTTTTCTCTTTCATGTGCGTCGCGCTGGTTCTGCCTCCCCTACTCTCCTCCTCTCCTCCCCGTCTGTTCCCGCACTCCTCCCACACCCCCGCTCCGCCCCCTCCCCTGCCTGCCATGTCGCGTCGATGTAGATCGCTCTGACATCTTCAATGGTCATTATGGCTTCGGGGCAGTTTATTATTGTAAGCGTTTTTTTTATTGTCTGAGGTTTTCTCTTTCATGTGCGTCGCGCTGGTTCTGCTTTAATTTTTGTATGTATTTACCCTGCTCCTCCACCCCACCGCTCTCTCTCCCCCCTCCATTTCAATCAATCACGGGCTCCAGCAACTCAGCGGAGCCACGTGGACAGGAACAGAGGGCTGTGCAGGTAGTCTCTCATGCCCTCGCTATAAGGCTGAAGAGTTGCTGGCAGAGACCGGTGTCCCTGCCTCGCAATTTGCTGAAAATCACAGCTCGCAGCGTTTGTTTAAAAGCTGTGTTTTGACTATCCTACAAGGCTGTGAGCCTTTGAGGACAATCCTCTCATCACAAACTCTGATTTGTAAACAATACACAGCAGTTGACCCTGTTCCCTGCAGACTTGCCCATCTTCCCACAGCGGCGCACTCAGAGCGCCATGTTCAATGCAAACAGTGCGCTCTTAAGCGGAGCCATTTACAGGCCAGTCCGTACTTCGAGAACTTGGGAACTGCACTCAAAGCTCCTCGTTCTTTACACGGAGACACGGAAGGCGCTGCACTCCCTAAGCTGGAATATTTATATTTAGCCCATGTTTCCAGAGCTCGGCCATCGCACTGAGCAAGTCGGCAAACATTGTTCTGATTTCATACATGAGCCCCAAGTCAGTTCAGGGCAGCGTTTCCGTGAGGCTACCCACAGCGCTTGGTTTTAATCTGATGTTTTAAAATGTTTAAAAATTGCACGTTGAGAGCACGGAACACACCGCCATCTGTCTAGCATTGGTCTGGTTTCATGCACGAGCTCCGAGCCCGTTCAGGACTGCATATGGGTGGTTGATTGCAGCGCGTGTGGTAATGGTCAAACGCAAGAAAATGGTCATTATGGCTTCGGGGCAGTTTATTATTGTAAGCGTTTTTTTTATTGTCTGAGGTTTTCTCTTTCATGTGTGTCGCGCTGGTTCTGCTTTAATTTTTGTATGTATTTACCCTGCTCCTCCACCCCACCGCTCTCTCCCCCCCCTCCATTTCAATCAATCACGGGCTCCAGCAACACAGCGGAGCCACGTGGACAGGAACAGAGGGCTGTGCAGGTAGTCTCTCATGCCCTCGCTATAAGGCTGAAGAGTTGCTGGCAGAGACTGGTGTCCCTGCCTCGCAATTTGCTGAAAATCACAGCTCGCAGCGATCTCTGTTCGATCTTTAGTCTGCTTTGCTTTCACTTTCTTTTAAGACAGTAAAGTTACCATTTCCGGAAAAGGAAGGACACCCACGCGCAGTACATGTGAACTCCACCACTCCCATTCCATCTGCTCCATCCATATTTTTTAGGTCTCAACCCCTCACTCACCCTCACTCTCACTCATCCTCACTCACCCTCAACCCCTCACCCTCACTCACCCTCAACCCCTCACCCTCACTCACCCTCAACCCCTCACCCTCACTCACCCTCAACCCCTCACCCTCAACCCCTCACTCACCCTCACCCTCACCCTCACTCACCCTCAACCCCTCACCCTCACTCACCCTCAACCCCTCACCCTCACTCACCCTCAACTCCTCACCCTCACCCTCACTCACCCTCACCCTCACTCACCCTCAACCCCTCACCCTCACTCACCCTCACCCTCACTCACCCTCAACCCCTCACCCTCACTCACCCTCAACCCCTCACTCACCCTCAACCCCTCACCCTCAACCCCTCACTCTCACTCATCCTCACTCACCCTCAACCTCTCACCCTCACCCTCACTCACCCTCACCCACCCTCAACCCCTCACCCTCACCCTCACTCACCCTCAACCCCTCACCCTCACTCACCCTCACCCTCACTCACCCTCAACCCCTCACCCTCACTCACCCTCAACCCCTCACCCTCACTCACCCTCACTCACCCTCACCCTCACTCACCCTCACCCTCACTCACCCTCACTCAGCGCAACCACAGCATCTTCACTAAATATATTTAATACACTTTAAGCTATTGGCAATATAAAATAAAATCCATTTTATTTACGTATTAATTATTAATTGTTTTTTAAAGCCATTGATTTTTTTTATATCAATACATATAAGTCACATATAAGTCCCGTTAATACAAAACATGTTGCTTTACAAATGCTAGAGGTGTCACATTTACAAAAATTATAACTATTGGCTTTGTAAACAAGAAAGCTATTAATTTAGCTATTTAGAAAAAACAACACATAAATAAAAAACAACAAAAAAATAACACCTATAGCTCAAACTTTACTACTGCGAGACCTATTGCATTTCCAATGCTTGTTCTAAACTGGTTTAGTGTCATTTATTTTTGGTGGTGGAGCGCTGAGTTACTGTGAGTGAGTGATGTAAGCACAACACAATTGCCTTTGGAGTGTTGCTATTTCCCCTCTGTGCCAGGCTACCCTATGTGGACTGGTAACCCCAGGTCCAACAGTGTGCATAAACCCAGTATATTTAAAAAAAATCAGAAATGTGGTATGAAGAGCAATATAAAAACATTTTATATGATACAGAAAGATACACTGAGTATATTACGATGTAATATACATTTTTATGACACTACTTACTAGCAACACAAATGTAATCTTGCTGGAGAACTATTTACAGAGTTGAATTTAGTTAAGCGCGGTCATCACAAATTGAAAACAATATGTGAAGTGAATTATATTTATAACGCAGCGCAAGTCTCTTCTCTCATCCAGTTTTCATCAGAAATTCCTTCTGTTCAGGACAGAGTGAAAAACTCCTTTCTTATAGCAACGAGGGTATTTGCTTCCTACTTGGACAACTTTCTTTTTTATGTCCCGAAAGAATAGGACTACGAGATTGAAACACTAAAATATGAAACATCCATTGGTAAAGCCCAAAATATGGCATAGGCTGTCAGTCTATGAGATATAAAAAAAAAGATATGGCATATGCTGCCAGTCTATGACATATTAACGCTTGTATTGCCATGGTTTTGTGAAAATGTATTGATGGGGAACTGCCAGACCCTCGTCAATGTAAAAAAAAATGGCTTATCACAACAATATTTTTGGTCTCAAAAAGCCCATGTTGCCCTCGGTGTTAGTCCCGGGTAATAAAAGAGAATTACTTTGATGTGAAAGGTCAGAGTGCTGTCACTCAGGATAAAGTTAACCAGTTACTGAAGTGTGTTGAACCCTTGCTCCTTGCTGTAACCTGTACCTGCGGACGACCAATGGGAGTGGGCGAAGAGGATGGCTGAAAGGCCTAAAAGTATGCATATAATATATTTTTTTGTAAAATTAAAAATGTCTGACTACCGCCCAATCTACAAATATACAAAACGGAATAACATGAGGGGGGTTGCTGAGAGTCTCCTAAAATGTCCAATAAACTCAGAGAAGGCACCTGCTTAAGGCACTATTGGCCTGTCCTCATCCAGACACACAGCAGATAGTCTGCATGCCGCCATTAATCACTTCCTTCCTCGGCCAGGACATCACAGGGCCCCGGGAGATACTGGGATCAGAGGCCGCGGCACCTCTGGGGAGGCGAGAAATCACCCGAGGGAAGAGTTTAGCAAAACATCGTAGTGGGGTTATTGCTCATAAAAAGGCACTGCATAAACATGATTATAGAAGCCGCAGACATCATAGTGAGGGCAGAGAGCGCAGGGTTGTGTAGACGAT
Organism: Lissotriton vulgaris; assembly: GCF_964263255.1. Lineage (NCBI taxonomy): Eukaryota > Metazoa > Chordata > Amphibia > Caudata > Salamandridae > Lissotriton > Lissotriton vulgaris. The sequence continues at coordinate 944,213,120 of NC_141695.1, read as the reverse complement.
AGCACACAGACAATAAATCGCTGTGCCCAAAGTGAGGGAGCGTGATAGCCAAATCCACAAGCTCGGGCTTGTTCACGAATTGTTCAAGTTAACTTTAAGTCCCAATATAAATGCGAACAAAGCCACGCCCCCAGGAGGTGAGAAACTACCCAGTGCCTCCCAAATACACGCACACACACTTCTTTTAGAACATTATCGGCCCCGTGTACACGGGTGAATTAAAACTGCAGAAACCAGAAGTATTTCATTCAGGGGTGAAACAAACTTAGGCAAGGCGCAGTCCACTTTATTGCCGCTGCATGCTTTCTCCATGGGCCATGGGTAGACCTTAGCGTTCGGTCTCCATCTTTTCACCCAGGGACTAACGTGAGATTGGAGTCCTAGTCCTACCACCCTGTGATGGCAGAGCTGAGATGTTAAATATTAAATGCTGAACAGAGGCAGTAAGCCCTGTTCATTGTTGACCAGCGATTTTAATGGAAATAAAGAAGTGGAAAAAGAATCCCTATTTGGAGTACCTGTTCATTCCCGGTCTCGCCTATGCAAGAGCTATTGCATTTGTCAATATGTTTTAGCCATGTTGTACACCAGCTTAGCTGCTCTTCAAGATGGCTAAAAGTTATGGGCTGTAAAGGAGAGTGGCATGGAGTGGAGTGCCATAAAATGGAGTAGAGTGGAGTGTTATGGAGTGGCACCGAGAATCCTGGAGTGGCGTAGAGAGTCCTGGAGTGAAGTGGAGGGCTGTAGAGTGGAGTGAAGTGGAGTGTTGTGGAGTGGCACAGATTTTCCTTTAGTAGCGTAGAGAGGAGTGGAGTGGGGTGCTGTAGAGTGGAGAGAAGTGTAGTGTCATGGAGTGGCGTGGTATGGAGTGATGTAGAATGTTCTGGAGTGCCATGGAGTGAGTAGAATGTCATAGAGTGGGCATATAGTAGAGTGGAGTGGCATAGAGTGCCGTGGAGTGGTGTAGAACAGAGTGGAGTGGCATAGAGGGTGTCGAGTAGAGTGTTGTAGAGTGGCATAGAGAGGAGTAGATTGATGCATAGTGGATTGGCATACAGTGGAGTAGTGTAGGTGAGTGGAATGGCATAGAATGGAAAAGAGTGTTTAAGAGTCAAGTGTCGTAGAGTGGAGGGGGCAAAGAGTGAAGTGGCATAGTGTGGAGTAGTGGAGCACTGTGTCATAGAAGAGAGTGGAGTAAACTGGTGTGGAATAAAGTGGCATGGAATGGCATAGAGGGAGTTGTGTAGAGCGTTGTAGAGTGGAGTAGTGTCGTAGAGTGGCATAGAGCAGAATGTTGTAGGGTGGAGTATTATAAAGTGGAGTAGAGTTTAATGGAGTAGAGCACCACAGATTGAAGTGTTTCAGAGTGGAGTGGTGTAGCATGGAGTTGAGTGACCTAGAGAGAAGTGGTGTAAAGTACATTGGTGCAGAATAGTTTGGCGCAGACTAGATTGGCGTAGTCCATTGGTTTTGAGTAAAGGGCTGTAGACTGCATTGGCATAGAGTGCAGTGATGTAGAGTAGAGGGATGCAGAGTAGACTGCAGGTGTGTATAATTTTATGGCAGTGGTAGAGAATGTAGTGGAGTAGAGGGTAGATTTCTTTTAGGGTAGAGTGAAGTGGTGTAGAGTGGAGTGGTGCAGGGCAGTATGCAGAGGGGTGAAGTAGCAAAGAGTTTGGTGGAGTAATGTGGTGTAGAGTGCAGTGATGAAGAATACATTAGAGTAGTGTAGAGTAGAGTGGAGTCATGTAGAGTAGAGTGATGCAGAGTAGACTGCATAAGCACAGAGTTTTATGGCAGTGGTATAGAGTGCAGTGGAGTAGAGTAGATTTTTTAGAGTAGAGTGATGTGGGGTAGAGTGGAGTGGTGAAGAATACATTAGAGTGGTGTAGAGTGGAGTGATGTAGAGTGAAATGGCGTAGAGTGCATTGATTTTGAGTAAAGTGGTGTAGAGTGCATTAGCGTTAGCATTAGCGTAGAGCACATTGGCACAGCATAGAGTGCAGCGGCATAGATTGCAGTGGCGTAGAGTGGTGCAGAGTGGAGTACATTGGTGTAGAGTGCAGTGGCATAAAGTAGATTGTTTCAGAGTAGAGTGAAGTGGTGTAGAGTAGAGTGGTGCAGGGTAGAATTCAGTGTAATAGAGTGCACTGGCACTGAGTGCAGTAGAGTGGCCTAGAGTGGAGTGGGGTAGAGTGAAGTTATGTAGAGTGCAGTAGCTTAGGCTAGAGTGCTGTAGACTGCAGTGGCGAAGAGTGATGGGCTGCATTGTAGATTGGGGTAGAGTACACATAGAGTATTGTGGGGTAGAGTTTAGAGGTGTATCGAGCAGTGTCAGAGTGCAATGGTTCACAGTAGATTAAGGTGGCGTAGAGTGGATTGCCATAGAGTTTAATGAAGTAGAGTGTAGTGATTTAGAGTGCATTGGCAGTAGAGTGCATATGCGTAGATTGAGATAGAGTGGCATAGAGTTGCGGGGTGCAGAGTAGAGCGAGGTGGCATGGAGTTCAGTGCTTCTGAGTAGCGTGTCATAGAGTGCAGTAGTGTAGAGCAGAGGGGCATAGAGTACAGTGGTGTAGTGTTGCAGATTATAATATGGTGGTGGACAGTGCAATGGTGCAGAGTAGATTGGCATAGAGTGCAGTGGCGTGCAGCAACATAGAATACAGTGTCGTTGAGTGGTACAGGCAGCCGTGGCCCGTGCAGGAAAGAGCGGTGGGCCCGGTGGGGGGGATTTTGGCAGACGACGACAAGGGAAAATGAATTATTAATTCAATTTTCCCTCATCATTGTCCGTCTAAATTCCCGTGTGGATTCACATAGAGACCACTGGCATAGTGTGGAGTGGCATAGAGTGGAGTGGTGCAGAGTGAAGTGCTGCAGAGTGGAGTGGTGCAGAGTAGAGTGGTGCATAGTAGAGTAGTGTGGAGAAGAGTGCATTGGCATAAAGGAGAGTGTTGTAGAGTAGAGAGGCATGGAGTGGTGCAGAGTAGAGTGCGGTGATGCAGTGTGGAGTGGTGTTGTGTGCAGTGATGCAGAGTAGAGTGCAATGTTGTGCAGTGGTGCAGAGTAGAGAGGACTAGGGTAAAGTGGAGTATGCATGGTGTGGTAGTGTACTGCCATTACAGTCAACATATCTTCAATGGAAATGACCATTACATTTGCACAGACATACAGTTTTACTGATGAAAGTATGCATCAAATATGCTTCATTTGTGGTGTCATAATTCTGATATATTCTTAAATATCTATACAGTTAATTTACAAACATTTCAATTTTGTTAGGCAACAGGCAGAATGTATTCCTAGGTCAGCTTTTCGAATGCCATCAAGATGTCGTTCTCAAACCAGAAAGCTCCGCTCTCTGGTAGGCTTCAACGTAAAAATGTGCAGATACTAAGTAACCGACAGTATGTGCCCATCTAAAGCATTGGTGTTGACACCAAAGGAAATTGCGCCAGAGCCCGGTGCATAAGAGGAATCTTGAAAAATTGTCTCTTCAGGGCGTGGCTTCCTTTGAACAATATGGACAGGGTTTCAAATTCAGGACCTGGGTCAAAATGTGTTGTAGGGCTCTCTTCACTGTTGTTTTATGCTGAATCTGTGAAGTATTTTTCTGGATAACATACAGTAATTAGTGCATTTTAAAGCATACTTGGCCCATAACATTGGTATCAATTACTTGGGGATATATATTACTCAGGATGAATGGCAGTTTTACGCGCATAATATGGGGAGAACGGTGAAGGGTCTGTGTCCTTCTATTTAGTTCCTGAACATGTTGCATTTATCTCATAAGAGCAATATATCGCTCATTAAGATGGTGGAACTACCACAGACTTTATATGTGATGCAGGGGACCTTTTATGAAATTTCCAGGGGCGTGTTCCACGAGCTGGACTTTTGAACTGAAAGAGATGTAGGGTGGACTCTCCAAGTTGAAGAGGGATTGGGACCCTGGGGGTATGACATTCCTGACCTGGAACTAAATTATTTGGCAGCCCAACTACAGCATGCTGTGCATTAGCTAACTGAAGAGCCCAACTGGGAGACGGCCCTGCTGAATGGTACCCAAAGACAGCATAAACTTGGGGCACTCTTAATGCAAGGCAGGGGGCCGACTCATGATTTCCCATATTTGGTCCATCTTATGGCCAGACTTTGGAAATGAGTGGTGCAACGTTTGTTAAGGTGAGCACCCTACGTGCCCGATTTAGACATCTGATTTATTTGTTCCGTTGCACAGATTGCCTAACTTCCATCTGTAGAGAAGTGACAGAAGGGTGGGATGTTTAACGTTGTTTGACTTTTACCCTGAGGGTCAATTTTTCACCTTGCTGGACGCCATGGAGACGTTCGCCTTGGGATATGGTCAATTTGTTCAATATGAGAAAATTGCTGCTATGGCACACCTGCTGTGGCCGATGTGCCCGGATGTCCCTGACACTATGCACACACGTGCCAATATGTTGTTGATGGCTGGAGGTTGCAAAATTATAACTCATCTGTATTGAGCGTTGCATATGGATAGACTAGTTAAATCACTTCCCAAAGAGGAGACAAGACAGCACTATAGAGATGAACCACTCTGCCCTAAAGATTGTTCCAGGGTTAATGCAGAAGCCCAACAAGTCTCAGTATGCCCTAGGTTCAAACAAATACAATATAATATTCTACATATGACTTACTTATCCCCCAAACTCTGCACGCTATTAATGTATTGAGAGAACAGCGCTGTCCCTGTTGCTAGGAGTCAGAGGCTGACTTCCTACACATGGTTTGGTGGTGCCCAGTGGTGGCTGCCTACTGGCTTAAAATAAAAGAGGTTTTCCAAAATGTATAGCAAATGGTGCAGTGTAAACACATTTATTTTGTAATTATTCTGTTCGTAGTGTATTTTTCAGCATCCAATAAATTTATGCTAGAATACAAGCTTATTAAAAGCAACAAGTTGCTTGCTATCCCTTAGAAGGACACCTCATGCCCGGACATTGTAACTCACAAAATAGTGAACCTATATTCAGTGGTGTGAGAAAGTCATACTTTTTGACCTGATTACTCCCATTTTAAGGTCTCGCGCCTAGCGGTCCACTGCACAGCAGTGCACGCGAAGCGCGAGACATTTAGTGAGGGAAAAACGGGGAATCTGAGCTGACCTAAGAATCGCACACCCTTGTGCGTGTGCGTTTCCTTTTCAGCTACCCCATTGGCCTTAGCGTGTGTCTTTTAATGAAAGACTGCATGCTATTGGCCAAAGGCGGGTGCATTGCTCCGCCCACGGCCTATTGGTGTCTATTACGTGCTTGGTGGCCGTAATAGACACCAATAGGCCATCACGTGGTTTCAATTATCGTGCCCAGACACGGCGCGATAATTGAAACCGAAACCAGGGCTAGTTTTTCTTTACTTTTGGTATATTCCGGCACACATGCTTTACTTTTAATGTTATAAGTAAAGCGTGGGTGCCGCGATTATACCAAAGGTAAAGAAATAGAAAAAAACATCTATTTCTTACTTTTGGTATAATCGCGGCACCCGCGCTTTACTTAAAACATTAAAAGTAAAGCGCGGGTGCCGCGATTATACCAAAGGTAAAGAAATAGATTTTTTTTCTATTTCTTTACTTTTGGTATAATCGCGGAACCCACGCTTTACTTTTAATGTTATAAGTAAAGCGTGGGTGCCGGGATTATACCAAAGGTAAAGAAATAGAAAAAAACATCTATTTCTTACTTTTTGTATTATCGCGGCACCCGCGCTTTACTTATAACAATAAAAGTAAAGAGCTGGTGCTGCGATTATACCAAAGGTAAAGAAATAGATTTTTTTTCCATTTCTTTACCTTTGGTATAATCGCGACACCTGAATAGGTCTCGTTGAGTTTGGGAAAGCGCACAGTGCCTAGCAAGCAAATAAGAAATAAAATGCTTTGACACAGAATTAGAACCATAGCAAAGAGCATAGACTAGCTGCTATGAACTTAGGCTGCTTTTGACTGGCCGAAGTAGATTGCATAACACCGTACAAAAATGACATCGCAATAGTGAGCAAGAAATGTACCTTACTATACTGCAAGAATCAAAACTATTACTAAATGAATGCTGGCACTAAAGGGAAATGTGAATAAAGGAATTGTGCCTGAATGAAGTAATTTGAAACAAAATATTTGCTGGGGGTGGTTTAAATATAAAGCCAAAAGCCATATTATTTAAAGTACATTTGACTAACTACCCAGCTGTTTTTTTACTGAACACCGTAACCTTAGCACACGTCTCCTTCTGACTGAAAACATACGTTTTTATTGGTAACCACTTGATAGTAATACCAACATTAGAAGTGCTCAAGGACTGTGGTGAGTTCTCCTAGGGCCAAATGTGTGCTGGACTGAAGTTTTCTCCAGTGTTGTTTCAGGGTCCCAGCGGTGAGTGACATATATTCTATCATAATATGTTGTCTCTCTGCAGGCGTGGGGGGGAGGGGAGATTAGATCTGCCCTCTCCCCAACAGCTTCACTCCTCTGTGCACGTCTGTTATGCACCGACCTCCACTAGTCCCCTGGCGGGCAGACCTCTGTGGACTATGCTAGAGGTCTAGCACTTCTCTCGGCCCAAATAGTGGGAGAAGACTGCAGCCTTTACTAAGTCTGTAGCACCTGCTTTCCAAATCTATGAAGCCAAGGCCCTGGGGACAGCCCTCCAGCGGGAGCAGCTGTGGGGCATTTCTAACATGAACGAATGGCCTTCGATCGGAAAATTATTTTTTGCGAACCCTGTCCCTCCATCACCTCGTGTTCCGTATCTCTGGACTTGGGTGTCAAAGAGGTTGAGGATAAATAAAGCCAGGCTGTTCCTGCTATTGTACTGGAGGAGAATGTGGACCAGTCCTGAGCTTGCTCATTATGCTGCTGCACTGAAGAATGCTATCAAAGCAGACTGCACTAATAAGATCTTTTGGTTTTTGAATATCAAAAGGATGTTTGCCCTAGACATGCCGATTTCCTTCTAAAGTGTCTTTGAGGGGTCGTGGCCAAGATGGCGGTGTGAGCGGACGTGCATCCCGGAGCTCCTGCCGCCGGCTGTCTTCATAGCACCTTTATATCGCTTCATCCCCCCGTCAGGGAGCGTTTACCGCCAAGAAGGGGTTGAGCTCGGCGGACCGAGCGGAGGGACGTTGGGGACACCCGGAGCTGAAAGAGGAGAGTCGCCGTGAGCGAGGCCGGGCTAGGCCCAGCAGAGCGGAGCTGCGGGGCGTGGCCTTGAGCCCCGGCAAAGGCTTCCGACTAAGAGGTGCCCTGGGCGGCGACTAACTACGCGAGACCCGGCAGACAGTCAGTGGGTCCGGCCCGCGCAGTAATAGCGCAAGGCCCCTGGGGCGGTACTGTCCAGGGGCTACTGCGGACCCACTTGCACACGGTCGCTGAGGCTACGGCTGAGGCTGGGACCACCGGCGGCGGCCGAGCGGGCGGGCGCCCGGATGCAGCAGGCCCACTCGCGAGGCATAGAGGTCGGAGCACGGAACTCGCAGCCCCTGAACTGAGGTGAGGTGCAGCGTGCGAGGAGCACTTGCGGGCTGAGGCCGAGATAGCCGGCGCATCCATTTGGCTTGGAGGGACACAGAAGCACCGCAGTGGGTGCCGCAGAGGGATCAAGTAGGGAAACCCGGTTCGCGCTGACGGGGCCGGCGCGGCCTGTGGCGCCTTGAGCAGACGGCCACCATCTTGAGCAGCGCACTAGTCACCTTTGCGAACGCGGACTGCCCCTTGTATGGTGCCCTGGGGGTCCCTGCTTGGCCCCCACACTACGAGCAGAGCGCAGAGATAGTGCGCTCAGTGGGCAACTGGAGGCCCGTGCCAGGACGAGAGCAGTCGGATACCAGTGGCGAGTGACCCGGACCAGATACTGGGACTCCGAGGTGAGAGCTGAGACAAGGAGGCGTCTTCTCGCCACCGGAGTGGGGACCCGGGGGTTCCTTGGGGGTCCCCCTGAATAATTGACCGTCCCCTCGAGCACCTACACACTCACTGTTGGCTGTTGGAGCCCACATTGTCGAACAGCACTGGTGGTGTCCGGACCGGGGGGGGGGGCCCTGGGGGACATGTCCTCGGGGAGAATCCAGAAAGACAGGACTATCAAAGACTTATTCACCCCAGCACGATGGGGAAGCGGACAGACGCCACCACGTCAGGCCAACGGGCTGGCACGGAAAGGAAGGCCGCGAACACCGACGCCATAGGAGACAGAGTGGCGGATCTGGAGACCAAAAGTGATGGGCGTGATGTGGAAATAGAGGCGCTGCGACAAGAAATCATTTGCATACACGACCAACAGGTGGACCTCCAATCTCATGCCGAGGATTTGGAGAACCGCTCCCGGCGGCACAACATCAGGATCCGGGGGGTGAAGCAGTCTCCCGATACGGACGATCTCTTCCACTTTACCCAGGGCCTCCTTTAACCATATCTTGGGCCGGCCAGCGGACTCCATACTTCGGCTGGACAGGGCCCATCGGACGGGACCACCTAGAGCTACCTCGGCCCAACCGGCCGATATCCTGGTCTGTGTACAGGACTTCCGTACGAAGAAAGAGATCCTTAGCAAAGCGCGCCAGATGGGAACAATCTCCTTTGGAACCCATTCATCGACTTTATATCGAGACCTCCCTGCCATCACCCTGGAGAAACAACGGTCCTTCAGACCGGTTACGGTGGAACTGCGACGGCGCAACATTTCATATAGCTGGGGTCATCCCTTTCGCCTGGTGTGCAAGTTGGACAACAAGGTTCACCAGTTGCGGTCTTTCAGGGATGCATGCAGGTTACTAGGTCTCGAGGAGCCGACGGAAGACGAAGACCCGCCCGGAGGGGGAGCATCTGGCACTGACGCCACTGGACAGTGGAAACAGCAACGGCGACGGCGCAAGCCAAGGCGCCCGGCCGCTACAGAAATTGAGGAGGGTCTGCGGGCGGCGGTGGAAACTGTAGCACTGGTGCTGGCGAAATCCGACAGTGGATAATCACCGATGTGGAGGTACTAAGGCTTTGATGAGAATGGGGGGGTTGGGACCAATCATACCAGCGGCGGGGGCGGAGATAATGGACTCCGACACATTCCCCCGATAGTGTCCCTAACCCTACATCTACGACTGTGGATGATGGACAGGACTGTTCTTTGTATTCTTCAAGTTGGGGAAAAGGGGGGTGTCTGGACTGTTTGGTCAAAGGAGGGGGGGGGGACTGTATTGCTCTGTTGTCCAGTTTGGGGGGGGGGGTTCTGGGTTGGGCTGTAGGGGATGGAGCAGGGTGGCTGAGGGGAGTTGGGGTGGGATTGTGGTCCATGGTCGGAATGTGGTGTGGTGTGTCAGTTTTCCAAAAGATGGGCTGGTGGAGGATGGGAGAGGCTTTAGGATCCCCCGGGTGGGACAGTCTGGGCGCGATTTCATGGCTACTTGCCAGTCTTACCCCCATAGATTATTTTAATTGACGTGGTTGTTCTCACTTTGAATGTGAGAGGGCTGAACAATCCAATAAAGCGCAAAGCAGTCCTACTACTCCTAGAGCATTCCCGGGCGGATATCTGCCTCCTACAGGAGACACACCTTTTAGCTAGGGACTGCCATAGTCTCCAATCTAGCAAATTCCCTCTTCAGTTTTTTTCTTCAGGCCCGGATAAAAAGGCGGGAGTAGCAATTCTAGTAGCACGCAAATTCAGGGGCAAAGTCCTGGGTAAAATTGCTAAAATCAAGGGCAGATTACTGGTCTACAGGTTCGCAATAGGGGATCTGATCTATACAATTGGCTCGATCTATGGGCCTAATGTGGGCCAAGAAAAGTTTCTGCACACTGCGCTCACAGACGCTACTGACACAATTGACCGCCACTTTCTGTTGGGAGGGGATCTGAACCTAATCCTTGACAACTCGCTAGATCGGTCCTGTCAGCGCACTAGCCAAGTGGGAGCCTTGTCGGCAGCGGGCCTGGCCCGATTGAGGGACCTGGGGTTAGTAGATACATGGCGCGAGCTTCAACCAGGTGAGAAAGACTACACACACTTTTCAGTGGACATAAAACATATGCGCGGCTTGATTACCTGCTTGTCTCTACTGCTGCACAGTCACTTATCTCCAGTGCCGAGATTGGTACAGCGTCCCTTTCAGATCAAGCCCCGGTCACGGTCACTCTCCCTGGGCCGGCGGTGCCTGGCGCTGGTAGGGTGTGGCGGCTCCGGGAATCATTGCTATACAGGAAGGAGGCAATCTCCAGAATTCAAGGAGCAATAAAGGACTACTTGTCCCACAACAGTAATGGGGACACCGCGCTGGCTACTCAGTGGGCGGCGCTCAAAGCCGTCTTAAGGGGTGAATTTATCTCAATCTCGGCTGCGGAGAACGTAGAGCGTCAAGTCAAGAGAAATGAGCTCACCCAGAAGACCAGGGAATTAGAGCAAATTCACAGGAGGACGGGTGCCCCGAGAATATGGCGCAAACTGAAAACCGCCCGTCAGCAGCTAGCGGCGTTGGATCTGGACAGGGCGAAGTATGCAGCTCCAAGACTGAAACACACGTATTACACGGGGGGACAGATGTGGGCGTCTGCTGGTGCATAAGTTACGTACAATCACTCAGAAACGGGAGGTTAAGGAACTGAAGGGGAACGATGGTACACGTGTTACTGGAGATTGGGCAATAGCAGGGGCCTTCAGCGACTTCTATGCCGCTCTATATGAAGCTGTCCCACCCGACCCGGAGGCAGAAACTGCCTTCCTGGCGGCGATCCCGTTACCAACTCTAACTCAAGAGCAGACTGATGGCCTGGAGAAAGACATCCGCCCAGAAGAGGTTATTTCGGCGATTTCCCGACTCAAACCCGGCAAAGCCCCTGGTCCGGATGGATTTACAGCGTGCTTCTATAAAACCTTCTGTGCCCAGTTGGCTCCGCTGCTTGCCAGACTCTTTACCTCGTTCGCGGAAGAGGGTGCGATTACCGGGGACCTACTCGAGGCCTCCATCGCGGTTATACCCAAACCGGGCAAAGATCACACAGACTGTGGGGCGCATAGGCCCATCTCCCTCTTAAATGTTGATCTCAAACTCTATACAGGGATCCTTGCCTCTAGACTGGGCCCATGCATGGGTGGACTAATTGATCCGGATCAGTCTGGCTTCATTCCGGAGAGACAGACCTCCGATAACACCAAAAGGGCCCTTCATCTTATTGGGAAAGCCTCCCGCACACAGGGCGAATATATGATGCTGGCCATCGACGCCGAGAAGGCATTTGATAGGGTGCACTGGCCCTATCTGGAGAAGGTGTTAGTGAAGGCAGGCATGGAACCTAAGTTTCGAACCAGAGTAATCAATTGCTATAAGCTCCCTTCTGCTACGGTCCGGGTTAATGGTTATTCCTCTCCACGGTTCAAGATCGAAAGAGGCACCAGGCAGGGATGCCCATTATCTCCTCTATTATTTGCCCTTTATATGGAGCCGCTGGCACAGTTAATCTGAACGGACCCAGAGGTAAAGCGGATTAAGTTTGGGGGAGATGTCCACACCATAAGCCTGTACGCAGATGATGTCTTGTTGTCCCTTGCCGAACCCCGGAGCTCTCTTCCTGCCTGTATGGACGACCTTACCAGGTTTGACAGCAGGGCCGGCCTTAGGCATGTGCAAAGTGTGCACGTGCACAGGGCCGCCAAATCCCAGGGGCCGCCACGACGAGGATCGAGATCGGATACACATAATGCATATTCGTGCTGGCGGCCCCTGGCAGATTTGGCGGCCTCCGACCCTGGCTTTTCCACTTTCACTTTTACTTCTCCAAAGCCCCAGTGAGTCACCCCCCCCCCTCCTCCCTTTCACTTCCCTGGCCTCAGTCTGGCTCCGCACCGACCTCTGTTCTCGGTCCTGATTGGGCAGCAGGGGCGCCGGGGTGTTTGTCAACCTGCTTCCCGCGTGCGTTGTGCCTTGTGATGGCGTATGTTGACTGTCTGCAGCCATTTCTGTGGTGGTGGTGGCAGTCCGTCGGCTAATAATGTGAGTAATTTATTGAGTTTTCTAAATTTAAGGGTGGAGGCAGCAAATAACCGACCCTGCAGTGCTTTAAGTGTCCTGTCTCCGAGTCCATCCTAAATACAGATTGCAGCCTATAAGTGGATCCTCTTGTCAGGTAACCAGATTCTGGCCCTTATTGAAGTGTCACTCTCAGGTTTGCAGTAAGTGGGTATATGCGCTTTCTACATAATGCATTGCTGAAGATGTTGTATCACCCCTCTGTAATGCGCTTTATGCAGCACACATTTTTCACTGTTGAAAAGTGAAATAGGGAGTGCCTTATTAGGATGATATAAATCAGGTAATGCAGGCCTTTGCAATCTAGGACGTCCCGCTGTTTTTGGTGTACCGAGGTGCTGACGTCCGGGTGCTGCTGGAGAGAAGATGCTGAGGCAGGTCTTGTAGGCCATCCCTATATAGCGCTCCCTCAGGAGTTTCCCACCCGCCCTCACAACTTTTACCCGCCCGTGCGCGCGTCAAAATGAAACGCCGACGAAGCCGCTCAGGTTTCAGAGAAAATTAGTTCTCTCCGGCAGTCCAAGCCCAGGCACACTCATCCCGACACCCACCGAGTGTGAAGTCCGCGAAACTCCCTCACAAACTGCCCAGAAACATTTGCGGCTCCCTGCACTCTCACTGAAAGAGCCTGAGGCCAGCATGACATGCAGAAGAACTTCGGCTGCTAGCCTGCTCGCAGGGAAACGAGCATGGCACACGGAGCCTCATTCCGCTGCTCTCATCCCAGATGCGTGACACTTGAAGCCCCCCGTCCCGTGCCTCTGTGAGACCCCTCTCGAAACAGGGAGCATAGAGTGACGTTGCAGAGAGATTATTGCCATTGGTGCTGAGAGCACACCTGACGTAATTGTTATTGTTAGTCTCTGTGGTAGTTCTGGGTGACGTGTTGAACGGACAATATACTATTAGAACGCAAGTCGTGCTGAGATCTGTAATCCTGGGGCTGAAACACACGGTTTATCTGGCCTTGATATATTTGTTTGGCTGGCAGAGGAAATCAGCTCAAAAGCAGAGCTAATTAAAAGACGAGCTCGGAGCTGCTATCGGCGATGCGCTCCCCGCCTTTAATAATGCTACTTTAAATGAGGCGGCCGGCGGCCTGACACCCACTCAGCACGGCGAGAGCTGCTAGTTTTCCCAAGTACTTTCATATTTCCCCGTGCAGACAGTGTAATGCACTGTGACACCACTGGTGCAGAGTGTACCTAACGAGGGCACCCTTTAGCAAGGGTTGATGAAAGAACCGGAAATTACAGCTTCATATTATGTAGACATACTAGGAACATGAAGACAATTGCAGAAGAATTTGTGGGGTCAGAGACGTAACAGGATGTTCAGGCCTTGAAGGGATTTTTACAGTTAAGGAATAAAAGAATGATTCTTTAAATCTTTTTTTTCTTTGGGCAAGAAAGCCCATGACTTGTGGTTATGATAGTTCAAATGGGATATTCTATACTGCTAATCATCATTTTATCCATTTCAGATTCATTTAATCACTTTCAGTTCGGATCAATGTTAATTGATAAACTCATAATGCATTGTTATATGAATGTGTTATCATAAATTACAGAACCTGAAAGAAGATAACAAAGACTTTCATGAAACAGACATGTGGATTTATTTTCTAAAATGTACGATTGAAATAATTATGGAATAAAAGTGTAATAGAACATACACAATATAACTGGTCTTATTGTAGTTACTGGTCATCTAACAACTTTTCTGGACGTATTATTAGAACACCTTCCTGAGTTCCGCCCCGTCCGGACCCCCTCTTCCCGGGCCCCCACCTACGCTCCCTGCACAGGGCCACCATGAGCCTAGAGCCGGCCCTGCACGCAGGCACTCAACTGCTCTTCGAATTCTCAGAATCGACTGCTGGCCTTTATGTGCCTGTGCAGTCACCAGATATCTGGGTGCAATGTGGCAGCTCAGAAGGAAGGCTCCCTCCCTCTTGTAGTGATAGGGTAGCCCATTATTTTTATGTTAACTTATGGTCTTGTTTTGTATTATGGTGTTTTTTTATCTTTAAGGGGTTATTTGCCCAGCCACTATCCCGGTGTATGTTACGCACTTTCAGGTTGTACTGTTTTCTAATTGCTGTTGTGCTTGCAATTGTTTGGTTCATACCCATACAGGTCTTTCTATGTTTTTTACTTACTGCTGGTATTTTTTTCTTTTAGGAATGAATTGTCCTCCCAATGTCAATATGCTCGTTTTTTATTTGTTTATTAAAATTATGTACACTTGTATGGCCGTAGTGGCCAAAATAAAGTTATCTTTGACTGCGGCCTCTGCCCAGCAACATGCTCTCCCTAGAGCAGCAAGTGAGGTCCCGGTAGAGGTCGAGACTACCCCCAGGGCAATAACCTATCACATGCCCAGCTGCTCACCCCTGCTCGGTCTTCAGCAACCCCCAGCTGTCCTCCCGTGCTTTAATGAACAGGCCCACGTTTAGCATGGCCCAAGATTATATATTGTTAATAGATTTAGAAAGAATACTGAAGCTATGATTTAAAGGCATGTACTTTCCGTATAAGATAATTAGAAACAACGGACATAAAACACAACCCTCCGCCACCATATAGTGGATCTCACCACAGCATTGCACCCTTAATCTCCTAGTCAGCCCATAACATTAACAAGCATTTTCAATGCAATAGGGCTTGCAATATTAAAGTTTGAGCTATTGGCATTGCTAAATAATGCAACAGCAATAGCTCAAACTTTAATAATGCGAGACCTAATGCATTGCAAATGCTTGTTTGAATGATACTGCTGGTAATTGACTTTGATTGGGCTCTGCTAACCAGGCAGAGGACCAGTGCTCTAATTAAAAAGGTATATGGTAACTAGGTGTAATTACAATTAAACTACCTTATTTTTACATATAAGTCACCCCTAAAGTCTACCCAGAGTAGGGTGCCATGTCAAAATAAGCAGAGACATTTTAAACAATGTTTTATATGCTCTGGTGAGGGAAAAACTACCAATTTCTTTTTCCACCATTGTAGTATTTTAGCTCTACAGGCTAATATGAGAATGCTGTAATAGTGTTACTATTGACAGGAGTGAGCTAAAATAATATTGCAAGGGCTTAAAAGGTTGGTAATGATAAATCCAACAACTTGCCACTGTTGAATTTATTATAAATAATACAGAAAATAAGTTATAGAACTTTCCTTTCTGTGAGTCAAAATCCAGCCCTTTAGCAGCCTCTACTTATTGGACAGCCCTTAACACGTTTAGCCAAACTGCTTGGATAAGGTGATAAGTGGCCTGCATAGAGACAGACATGTCTAGTGGATGGAGCCTTGTAGCTGCAGAGTAACAGGCCAAAAGGGGAGCTGGGTACACAAACTGGGCTTCAAATAGAACAGGGTAGTAAGGAATGCCTCACAGGCCTACCCGGTCTTCCAGTAACCCCCAGCCAATTGAGAGACCCAGGGAAAAACTTGCAAGAGGTCTGGAAAGGAAGTGTTAAGGGAAATGAACCACATCAGTGAGTTGGCTTAGCCAACTCTTACTACCAAGGAGAGCATTTCTCCTTCTTGAATTTTAAAGTACTGTGCTTTGTGGGACAAGAATATGCCACACTTTAAGGGAAGCTGTCATGCTTTTAGGTAGCACCCTGTACCCCACTGGTCAGGGATGCCCCCTGCTTGTCGCCCCAGAACATTAGATAAATATGTAAGAGCTGCATAGCAACTCAGATCTGCTGCTTGAAACTACAAGGAGAAGAAGGACTGCCCTGTTGCAACCCTGGTCTGCAGCCCCAAAGGTTTGCACTTTTGAAGAATGCTCCTGCTGCACACTTGGAATTACAGCTCTGAGTACTTTGCCTGGTTTAAACAAGCACTGGCGTTGCCAATAGGTCTCGCAGTAGGAAAGTTGGAGCTATTGGTTTTGTAAATGACAAAGCCCTTTATGTATTTAAAATGATAACCAAAGTGAAATGCATTGTTATTTGCAATTGTAATGGCTCCAACTGTCGTACTGCGAGACCTATTGGCAACGTGAGTGGTTTTTCGTGTGTGAGTGGCGTTGTGTGTGTGAGTGGCGTTGCGTGTGTGAGTGGCGTTGCGTGTGTGAGTGGCGTTGCCTGTGTGAGAGGCGTTGCCTGTGTGAGAGGCGTTGCCTGTGTGAGAGGCGTTGCCTGTGTGAGAGGCGTTGGCTGTGTGAGTGGCGTTGGCTGTGTGAGTGGCGTTGGCTGTGTGAGTGGCGTTGGCTGTGTGAGTGGCGTTGGCTGTGTGAGTGGCGTTGGCTGTGTGAGTGGCGTTGCGTAGTTGAGTGACGTTGCGTAGTTGAGTGGCGTTGCGTAGTTGAGTGGTGTTGCGTAGTTGAGTGGCGTTGCGTAGTTGAGTGGCATTGCGTAGTTGAGTGGCGTTGCGTAGTTGAGTGGCGTTGCATGTGTGAGTGGCGTTGCATGTGTGAGTGGCGTTGGATGTGTGAGTGACGTTGCATGTGTGAGTGGCGTTGCGTAGTTGAGTGGCGTTGTGTAGTTGAGTGGCGTTGCGTGGTTGAGTGGCGTTGCATGTGTGAGTGGCGTTGCGTGGTTGAGTGGCGTTGCATGTGTGAGTGGCGTTGCATGTGTGAGTGGCGTTGCGTAGTTGAGTGGCGTTGCGTAGTTGAGTGGCGTTGCGTAGTTGAGTGGCGTTGCGTAGTTGAGTGGCGTTGCATGTGTGAGTGGCGTTGCATGTGTGAGTGGCATTGCATGTGTGAGTGGCGTTGCATGTGTGAGTGGCGTTGCATGTGTGAGTGGCGTTGCATGTGTGAGTGGCGTTGCATGTGTGCATAGTTGAGTGGCGTTGCGTAGTTGAGTGGCGTTGCGTGGTTGAGTGGCGTTGCGTGGTTGAGTGGCGTTGCATGTGTGAGTGGCGTTGCATGTGTGAGTGGCGTTGCATGTGTGAGTGGCGTTGCATGTGTGCGTAGTTGAGTGGCGTTGCGTAGTTGAGTGGCGTTGCGTGGTTGAGTGGCGTTGCATGTGTGAGTGGCGTTGCGTGGTTGAGTGGCGTTGCGTGGTTGAGTGGCGTTGCATGTGTGAGTGGTGTTGCATGTGTGAGTGGCGTTGCGTAGAGTGGCGTTGCGTAGTTGAGTGGCGTTGCGTAGTTGAGTGGCGTTGCGTAGTTGAGTGGCGTTGCATAGTTGAGTGGCGTTGCGTAGTTGAGTGGCGTTGCGTAGTTGAGTGGCGTTGCGTAGTTGAGTGGCGTTGCGTAGTTGAGTGGCGTTGCATGTGTGAGTGGCGTTGCATGTGTGAGTGGCGTTGCATGTGTGAGTGGCGTTGCATGTGTGAGTGGCGTTACATGTGTGAGTGGCGTTGCATGTGTGAGTGGCGTTGCATGTGTGCGTAGTTGAGTGGCGTTACGTAGTTGAGTGGCGTTGCGTAGTTGAGTGGCGTTGCGTAGTTGAGTGGCGTTGCGTAGTTGAGTGGCGTTGCGTAGTTGAGTGGCGTAGCGTAGTTGAGTAGCGTTGCGTAGTTGAGTGGCGTTGCATGTGTGAGTGGCGTTGCATGTGTGAGTGGCGTTGCATGTGTGAGTGGCGTTGCATGTGTGAGTGGCGTTGCATGTGTGAGTGGCGTTGCATGTGTGCGTAGTTGAGTGGCGTTGCGTAGTTGAGTGGCGTTGCGAAGTTGAGTGGCGTTGCGTGGTTGAGTGGCGTTGCATGTGTGAGTGGCGTTGCATGTGTGAGTGGCGTTGCGTAGTTGAGTGGCGTTGCGTAGTTGAGTGGCGTTGCGTAGTTGAGTGGCGTTGCGTAGTTGAGTGGCGTTGCATGTGTGAGTGGCGTTGCATGTGTGAGTGGCGTTGCATGTGTGTGTAGTTGAGTGGCGTTGCGTAGTTGAGTGGCGTTGCGTAGTTGAGTGGCGTTGCGTGGTTGAGTGGCGTTGCATGTGTGAGTGGCGTTGCATGTGTGAGTGGCGTTGCATGTGTGAGTGGCGTTGCATGTGTGAGTGGCGTTGCATGTGTGCGTAGTTTTAGTGGCGTTGCGTAGTTGAGTGGCGTTGCGTAGTTGAGTGGCGTTGCATGTGTGAGTGGCGTTGCATGTGTGAGTGGCGTTGCATGTGTGAGTGGCGTTGCATGTGTGAGTGGCATTGCATGTGAGTGGCGTTGCGTAGTTGAGTGGCGTTGCGTAGTTGAGTGGCGTTGTGTAGTTGAGTGGCGTTGCGTAGTTGAGTGGCGTTGCGTAGTTGAGTGGCGTTGCGTAGTTGAGTGGCGTTGCGTAGTTGAGTGGCGTTGCGTAGTTGAGTGGCATTGCATAGTTGAGTGGCGTTGCATGTGTGAGTGGCGTTGCATGTGTGAGTGGTGTTGCATGTGTGAGTGGAGTTACATGTGTGAGTGGCGTTGCATGTGTGCGTAGTTGAGTGGCGTTGCGTAGTTGAGTGGCGTTGCGTAGTTGAGTGGCATTGCGTAGTTGAGTGGCGTTGTGTAGTTGAGTGGCGTTGCGTATGTGAGTGGCGTTGCATGTGTGAGTGGCGTTGCATGTGTGAGTGGCGTTGCATGTGTGAGTGGCGTTGCATGTGTGAGTGGCGTTGCATGTGTGAGTGGCGTTGCATGTGTGAGTGGCGTTGCATGTGTGAGTGGCGTTGCGTAGTTGAGTGGCGTTGCGTGGTTGAGTGGCGTTGCATGTGTGAGTGGCGTTGGCGCGTGTGAGTGGCGTTGCATGTGTGAGTGGCGTTGCATGTGTGAATGGCGTTGCATGTGTGAGTGGCGTTGCATGTGTGAGTGGCGTTGCATGTGTGAGTGGCGTTGCATGTGTGAGTGGCGTTGCATGTGTGAGTGGCGTTGCATGTGTGAGTGGCGTTGCGTAGTTGAGTGGCGTTGCGTGGTTGAGTGGCGTTGCATGTGTGAGTGGCGTTGCGTAGAGTGGCGTTGCGTAGAGTGGCGTTGCGTAGAGTGGCGTTGCGTTGCGTAGTTGAGTGGCGTTGCGTAGTTGAGTGGCGTTGCGTAGTTGAGTGGCGTTGCGTAGTTGAGTGGCGTTGCGTAGTTGAGTGGCATTGCGTAGGTGAGTGGCGTTGCGTAGGTGAGTGGCGTTGCGTAGGTGAGTGGCGTTGCGTAGGTGAGTGACGTTGCGTAGGTGAGTGGCGTTGCGTAGGTGAGTGACGTTGCGTAGGTGAGTGACGTTGCGTAGGTGAGTGGCATTGCGTAGTTGAGTGGCGTTGCGTAGTTGAGTGGCGTTGCGTAGTTGCGTGGCGTTCCGTAGTTGCGTGGCGTTGCGTAGTTGAGTGGCATTGCGTAGTTAAGTGGCGTTGCGTAGTTGAGTGGCGTTGCGTAGTTGCGTGTAGTTGCGTGGCGTTGCGTAGTTGCGTGGCGTTGCGTAGTTGCGTGGCGTTGCATAGTTGCGTGGCGTTGCGTAGTTGCGTGGCGTTGCGTAGTTGCGTGGCGTTGCGTAGTTGCGTGGCGTTGCGTAGTTGAGTGGCATTGCGTAGTTGAGTGGCGTTGCGTAGTTGCGTGGCGTTGCGTAGTTGCGTTGCGTGGTTGAGTGGCGTTGCATGTGTGAGTGGCGTTGCATGTGTGCGTAGTTGAGTGGCGTTGCGTGGTTGAGTGGCGTTGCATGTGTGAGTGGCGTTGCATGTGTGAGTGGCGTTGCATGTGTGAGTGGCCTTGCATGTGTGAGTGGCGTTGCATGTGTGAGCGCTGCGTAGTTGAGTGGCGTTGCGTAGTTGAGTGGCGTTGCGTAGTTGAGTGGCGTTGCGTAGTTGAGTGGCGTTGCGCAGTTGAGTGGCGTTGCGTAGTTGAGTGGCGTTGCGTAGATGAGTGGCATTGCGTAGTTGAGTGGCGTTGCGTAGTTGAGTGGCGTTGCGTAGTTGAGTGGCGTTGCGTAGGTGAGTGGCGTTGCGTAGGTGAGTGGCGTTGCGTAGGTGAGTGGCGTTGCGTAGTTGCGTGGCGTTGCGTAGTTGCGTTGCGTAGTTGAGTGGCGTTGCATGGTTGAGTGGCGTTGCGTGGTTGAGTGGCGTTGCATGTGTGAGTGGCGTTGCATGTGTGAGTGGCGTTGCATGTGTGTGTGAGTGGCGTTGCATGTGTGAGTGGTGTTGCATCCGTGGCGTTGCGTAGTTGCGTGGCGTTGCATAGTTGCGTGGCGTTGCGTAGTTGCGTGGCGTTGCGTAGTTGCGTGGCGTAGTTGAGTGGCGTTGCGTGGTTGAGTGGCGTTGCGTGGTTGAGTGGCGTTGCGTGGTTGAGTGGCGTTGCATGTGTGTGTGAGTGGCGTTGCATGTGTGAGTGGCGTTGCATGTGTGAGTGGCGTTGCATGTTTGAGTGGCGTTGCATGGTTGAGTGGCGTTGCATGGTTGAGTGGCGTTGCGTGGCGTTGCATGTGTCAGAGGCTAAATGTAGCACAGGGAGACCTCCAGCGGTAAGACAATCAAAAACAACTTAGAAAACATTTCACAGTATGAAGAGATCAAACTCATGAACGAGCGTGAGACACCTCAGCTAAAAATCATGATAAATAACAACACACATTAGAAGTGAAACTGCAAGTACAGAAGGACCAGCTTTGCTTGTTTAAAACTCCCACTTCAGGCAGATGAGTGTAATGTGTAAAGCGTCTTGTGCACATGAGCAGATTGGAGTCTGGAAGCAAATACAAACAAGAGGAATGACTGAGGCGCATTGGTGTGAAGCACATCAAAGGGCTTCTCCTCCCCTAATTAGGTGAGGAGAAGCCGTTCCGGAAACTGAAAGTAAGGCCGGCCTGTGGCCGGCCATGAATAATTAGGGGAGGAGAAGCCCTTTGATGTGCTGGGCTGGCTGGCCCTGAATGCGCGTGCATGTTATCACGTGGTTCACGTGCACAGCATGAAAACCGCGGGGCTGAAAGCCCTTTGGTTTGAAGAGAAAATAGCCGACTTGAATTCTCCCCATTTCCCATTCCTGCGGAATGGTAAAGGCGAGACCTAAAAAGAATTAAGGAGTGTGCTCAATGAAAGCAACAGGTTAACAGAACTCACCTGCAGCATCTCCCCAACAAAGTCCCCAGTCTGGAGTGAGTCCAGTGGACATTTAAGGATTTGTCCAGGAGCATTGTGGGAATTGCCATCCCAAACTTCAAAGGGCCATCTCTGAGCTTCTAGACCATTGGAATTGTGTTTTGGGCACTGATAACTCTCAATAATATCTTCAGGGAGAAGAGAGCCCTCGCTCGACGACGAGAGAATATCGTCCAGGAAAGTTTCTAAGTGTGAAGGTAAAATTTTGACCGAGGCCTCACACTTAAAGTATTCAACCAGGGTTCCATCACGGTCGGCCTCAAACTTTGACTTTGTCCTGGTAAAATGCCACCAGATGTCTCAAGTTAGCGCTATATGTTTTTAAGCACTAGAAAGTGTTTAGCCTTTAAAAATTCATATCTCTGGTTTCACACATTGGACTTTTGTCATTTTGGTGTCATGGTAATCCTGAGTACCATCTACCATCAAGTATTCATTGTTTTGGTACACTTGGCTATTGCCATAGCCTGAAATGAATCTATTATTTGGAAATAATTTGGTATTAACAGCACACTGAGTGGAGAAACTGAATATAAAATGTGATTATCAAAGGAGCCTCCAATCAGACAAATTAGACTTCACTAGCATATCAACGGGTAAACCTTGTTAGGGGTAAACAACCATTACCATGAATCTTTTATCCCGCATACCATCACCCCGCATACCTTGACAACGCATATACCATGACTCCGCAATGCCATTACAACACATGGCATTACATTTTATATGCTTTTATCATGCATGCTTTTACCACACATGCTTTTACAACGAAATTCGTTGTAAACGCATGAATGGTAAAATCATATGTTTTTTAAATGCAAGTATAAGTTAAGTATAGGGTTTGGGGTGGGGTGTAGGGGTATATGTTATGGGGGTTCAGGGGTAATTTTAGGGTTATGTGTATGTTTGGGTTTTGGGGTGTTGGGTATTTTTATGGTGGGTCTAGGTTTTGGGGTGCTGGGGTAATTTCAGGGGCCAGTGTGGGTTAGGGGTTGAGGGTGTAGGGGTAATTTTAGGGTTCAGGGTGCGTTTCGGTTTTGGGGTGCAGGGGTATTTTAAGGGTTCAGGGTGCGTTTAGGTTTAGGGGTGCTTGGGTAATTTTAGGGATCAAGGTGGGTTAGGGTTTTGGGGTGAAGGGATATTTTTGGGGTTCAGGGTGCGTTTAGGGTTTGGGGTGCTGGGGTAATTTTAGGGATCAGGGTGGGATAGGGTTTTGGGTTGCAGGGAGTAATTTTAGGGTTCAGGGTGTGTTTTGGTTTTGGGGTACTGGGGTAGTTTTAGGGGTCAGGGTGGGTTAGGTTTTGGGGTGTAAGTGGTATTTTTGGGGTTCAGGGTGCGTTTAAGGTTTTGGGGTGCAAGGGCATTTTTGGGGTTCAGGGTAAGTTTAAAGTTTTGGGGTGCAGGGATATTTTTGGGGTTCAGGGTGCATTAAGGTTTTAGGGTGCTGGGCTAATTTTAGGGGTCAGGGTGGGTTTTGGGGTGTAGGGGTAATATTAGGGTTCAGGGTGCGTTTAAGGATTTGGGGTGCAGGGGTATTTTTGGGGTTCAGGGTGTGTTTAGGTTTTGGGGTGCAGGGGTAATTTTGGGGTTCAAGGTGTGTTTAAGGTTTTGGGGCAGGGGTATTTTTGGGGTTCAGGATGCATTTAGGTTTTGGGGTGCAGGGGTAATTTTGGGGATCATGGTGGGTTAGGGTTTTGGAGTGCAGGGTATTATTGGGGTTCAGGGTGCGTTTAGATTTTGGGGTGCCGGGGTAATTTTGGGGTTCAGGGTGCGATTAAGTTTTGGGGTACAGGGATAATTTGGGGGTCAGGGTGCTTTAGGGTTTTGAGGTGTAGGGGGAATTTTAAGGGTTCAGGGTACATTCAGGGTTATGGGGTGCAGGAGTATTTTTGGGGTTCAGGGTGCATTTAGGTTTTGGGGTACAGGGGTATTTTTGGGGTTCAGGGTCCGTTTAGATTTTGTGGTGCAGGGGTAATTTTAGGGGTAAGGGTGGCTTAGGGTTTTGAGGTGTAGGGTGAATTTTTAGGGTTCAGGCTGCATTTAAGGTTTTGGGGTTCAGGGTGCGTTAGGGTTTTGGGTTTGTGGGGTATTTTTGGTGTTCAGGGTGGATTTAGTTTATATATATATATTACCTACTGGTGGTCGCCAGTAGGTAGTTATAGTTAGGATTTTTTTCAATGCAAAATCTCAAAATTCTATTGTGAATAACTTTGGCGCTGGTTGACGAATCTGCCTGAAAATTTCCTCAAATTTGCCTCGCGAAGCTCCCGTCCTTCCTTGAAAGTTTGGGGGAGATTTGTCAAGTGGGGGCCGAGATATAAGGGAGGTCCCTAAACTTGTTTTCCCCATGTTAATTTCCATAGGGCGGGCGACCTCACTTTTAGCCCGAACGGCTGAATGGATTTCCACCAAACTTGGCAAAATTGTAGGGACTGGTAGCTCGATGTGCCTTTGCTATGTCTCAAGAAATGTGCTCCAGTGGTTTTTGAGTAATTTAGGTTCAAAAAAATATATATATATCTATGGCCACGCCCCGGTACGCACACTGGGGCGCGCTCCGAGCGCGCCACGCGAGGTGCGCACGGAAAGCTGATTGGCTCTCGGGTGTCTGTAAACATTCAAAACAGTCCGGAGCGGCCGCCATCTTGTGTCTCGGTAGGATCAAGACACAAGAGGTGGCAAAAACAAAGGGAGAAATGACCATAAGGGGGCAGAGTAGACCCCCCCCTGACCCTCTAGGTTTGATGTGGGGGCTATAAAAGGGCCCCACGGGGCAAAAATATATATTTTTTTTTTGTTTGCGCAGGGGGAGTGCCCGGTACCCGCACCGCGGAGCGTACCGGGGAGCGTTCCATGGGGAAAAAAGAATGATAGAGTTTTAAAAAAAATTTGCCTTTTTTTATAATTTGGAGGTAGTTCTAAAAAGAACTGTTTTTTTTCTTCTTTTTGTTGTTTTATATTTTTTTTTATGTTTTTTGAACATTTTGTACTTTTTTTGGCTTTTATGAACTATTTTGTATTTTTTTTGTTATTTTTATGGGAAGAAACAAAAAACAGGGAATTGAAAATGGCTCAACTGGAGTAAAAAAAAAATAGGAAAAAATTAGGGTTTTTTGGGGCAATTGTGGTTGTCATCAGCAAGGAGGATGAGCTTTAGGCTCTGCTCACCATAGGAGATGGTCTTACCACAAAAAATACATGTGACCCTAAATTCTCCAAACCGTGGTTGTATGCAAGGGATTGTCTCCCTTGTCTCTGGTCCCGATGGAGTGGGTTGTTTTCGTTTGGAGGTGCTGGGTGTAGATTGGGGAGGGTTGCTGGCCAGTTCTCTCATCTCTGCGGCAGCATAGTTGTTCGGATGCTTGCGCTGCATGTGCCTAATCATGGTATTATTCCCAAATGAATATTTTTTATTTGGGTTACCCCTTGAAAGTTCCATGTCACAGATAAGGCAAGTCACCTTTGCTGCATTCACTTTCTTTTTTCCCTCAGGGATGGAAAAAAACTCCCATACAATGTGTGGCTTGGGTTGGTATGGGGTATTGTGTTCTTCCAGCCACCACCTCCTCCTCCCCTACTCCTCTTCCTCCTCCTCCTCTTCTTCTTGACCACCAATGTGATGTTGTGGTGGTCCTCTTGGTGGTGGTGGTGGTGATGCAGATGCTCCAGCTGATGCTGCTACTGTAGCCATTTCAAAGTACAAAATATACCTCAAAGATTTCAAAACAGGTCTTCCTCAGTCAAAGGACAAAGTCAGAATAAGGAAAAAAGGTGGGGGCTTTCATCATTTGGAAAAAAAAATGTCCTGAACCAATGAGAAGTGTTAATTTCAGGTCACAAGACCAGGGGTTTCATCATTATGAAACCAAAGCTGTTCTGCACCAATTAAAAGTTTTATTTTCAGGTCACATGACCCGACGCGCTTACGCGACGCGCATCACGTAAGCGCGTCGGATGCTTACGTTGTGCGATCGTATGCGCTCGAGTGCTTCTGGGTGCGTTTACACCATGCGTATCACATGGACGCGGCTAGGCGGTACGTCACAATGATGTTTTCGGCCGCGGCATTGGCGCTAATGGGACGCTCCCTGGTGCGCGACCCGGGGCGCTTCAAAAGACTACGCTTTCCGGGGCGCTCACCAGGGCACGCCCCGGGAGCGCTCCAGGGCAAAAAAAAATACAAAAAAATTATATATATATATATATATACATTAAAAAATTTTTTAAATACAAATATAATATAGGATTCATTAATTTTCAAAAATATTACATTTCATAGCTATAGACATTTGCTATTAACAAAACTTTGAAATTCACTGAAAAAAACATAGGTTTGGGGCCTTATATATAGTTAGGAATTAGCATTTAAAAAACCTATGAAATTCACTGAAAAAAACATAGGTTTCACACCAGTTATAGTTAGGAATTAGCATTTAAAAAACTAAATAAATTCACTGAAAAAACCATAGGTTTCACACCCGTTATAGTTAGGAATTAGAATTTAAAAACCTATTAAATTCACTGAAAAAACCATAGGTTTCACACCAGTTATAGTTAGCTGGAAATTTTACTGACATAAAACCATTGAAATTCCCACGTTATAGTTAGTTGGACTCACTATAACTTGCGCGCCTGCAATGCACTGCTGATGACGTCACATATTACATCACTCATGACATGGTCAGTGACATCACTCATGGCATCACTGATGACACCATCTTTGTGACAGAGTGACAGACCTCCTTTCAGTGTAATGTAACCCTTGAAACACATATTCAAAAATAGAAACTAAAATTTTCAAAAAAATAGAGATACCCATACCAGTTTCAACAACCAATTCAGTAATACTACCATCTATATACACATCCACTCATTCACCAACAGTTCTATATAGTCCCTCATACATATATTCACTCATCATATGTAGTGAAACACCTATACATCCTGTTACACACCAACAGTCATCCAAAAGTTACTCACATTCATAATCACACATGCAAATAAACTATTGATCATCCATTTATTTGCATATACAGCTATACACACCTTACCTCTAAGGAAACTTACACATACTTACTCTCTTAAACAATCACTTATAGAAACACATACTTATTTAAACAAGAACTCTTTCAATCTCTCACTCTCACATATACTCACTTAAATACATCAATACTCACATATACTAGATTAAAACATATGTAGTTACTGATAAAGACACTAGTGAGACAGTCATTCACTCACTAACACACACATATACACACTAAGCTAGTTAACCAATCAATTTTTTTTAAACATCCATTAAGACACTTATTTAAACATTTATTCTTCCATCGACCTTTACATATACATAAATAAAACATATTTATGTTTCAGAAAGACACACATTCACTGGATGGTGTCATCAGTGATGTCATGAGTGATGTCACTGACCATGTCATGAGTGATGTAATATGTGGCGTCATCAGCAGTGCATTGCAGGCGCGCAAGTTATAGTGAGTCCAACTAACTATAACTTGGGAATTTCAATGGTTTTATGTCAGTAAAATTTCCAGCTAACTATAACTGGTGTGAAACCTATGGTTTTTCAGTGAATTTAATAGGTTTTTTAAATGCTAATTACTAACTATAACGGGTGTGAAACCTATGGTTTTTTTAGTGAATTTATTTGGTTTTTTAAATGCTAATTCCTAACTATAACTGGTGTGAAACCTATGGTTTTTTCAGTGAATTTATTTGGTTTTTTAATGCTAATTCCTAACTATAACTGGTGTGAAACCTATGGTTTTTTCAGTGAATATATATATATATATATATATATATATATATATATATACATATATATATATAAAATTAAATTTATTTTAAAAAACATAGGGGCCATATTATCAAGAAAGTGCGATACATTATCGCTGCTTTTATTGCCGGGAAACTGCCGCTAAAGTGGCGATAATTGGCTTGATAATATGCCCTTGTGAATTCCCATAGAAGCCCAGGTTAACACCAGATCAACTATGAATTGTCATTGTGGTGAAAGAGTATTTGATGTCACTTCCACTTTGGTGTTTTAGTCAATTGAAATCCATGCCAGCATACACCCAATACCCAAGCATGTATTATCAGGAGAGGTTTGAATAATATTTTCTAGAAACATGCAGCAACAGTGCAGGGAGATAAAATTCTACAACTTAAAATCTTACTACTGTGGAATTTAACAAAATGTTTTACAGATATCATGGAATTTATTTGGAATCCTTGAGTGGGACAAAATGATCATGAAATGTGACGTCTTGGGGGTAATGTTCATTAGAATCACAAAGATGTATTTATAGAACAATGTAGGCCAGCTTCTAACACCAGTGATGTGTGGAAAGTCAGAACATTTAAGAAAACAATTTTTGATAAGCATGAGTAAGTAATAAGCACTGCTCCTCCAACTAACCTAATCTATTCACTCCCACTTCTTAAAGAATTGTAAAACGACTTAATACTTAACCATGATACCCTTGCTTCCCTTCCGGGATTCCCAGTTATTCTTCCAAAGGAGGAGGAGGCACATAAGAGGTCATCCTGTAAATATTGCATAGCGACTCAGTAGTTTCCTGACACAATCGGAAACGTTCTGACCTACCGTAGCATTACTTTAATAGTATACCATGATTTTTTTTTGTCCTCATCACGCAGAGTGTTTATAGCAAAAGTAACCACTTAAAGAGAGCTTTTCTTGTTGGTCTGTACCTTCCATGGCCCTTCCCCAGCACTTGGAGTACTCTGTATCCTACATGGGGGTATCCTAACGGCCTATTAAGCATCTCTTGTGCGGCTTGCCCACTCTTTTTGGAATCTCTATAACCAACACCCAAAACTATTACTGCGCTTAATCATTGGACTTCAACAGGTCGCCAAATTATGGTTTGTTACAGTTTCTCTGCCCAGTACTGTTCCCAGTTATTCCAAAATTCCAATCTTTTACTATGTGATCCAGCTCTATCCATTAAATTGAGTCTAAGGACTGAGTTCAGCCATTCTTCTACCATAGGGGGAAGGGAATTAACCCACTTTATATAAATCTCACGTCTAGCAGCTAGTACCAACAAAAATAATAGATTCCTTTGTTTTTTTATAAGACTAGGTCTCCCACTATCGTCTAGTTTTACCCCAAACAATATCAATTGGGCGCTTACCTGTATTTCTTGATGGAGGACATCTGAAAGGATCTTACCTACATTGTCCCAGTAGGTTTGGAGGTGCGGGCGCTGCCAAAACATGTGGATGTTATCAGCTCACTCTTCTCCGCATTTAGAGCAACTCCTTATTCTTCCTTTATTCATTTTCGACAACCTCTTGGGTGTCCAATATGCTCTACGCAGAGTAAATAAAAAGTTATTTTTCAAAGGTGCAGATTTGATAACATCCCCACATGCAGCCGCAGATACTTGCCATATTGTTGATACATCCAGCGACGGCAGCGCCTTCCCCCAGATCTCGTTAGGTAATGTGAATTCCTCTTGTCCTTCATCGATAAGCACCCAATACCAATAAGCTACTTCTTTCTTCTCAAATTTCCTTAGGAGCTTCGCCTCTAGTTCTGTATTTCCCGTCCCATCTTTTCCTAGGGATTTGGCCCAGCTTATTAATTGATAGTGCTTGAACTGAGACAAAACCCCATTCGTTAGTGCTACCAGTTGATCCCAGTCAACAATATTGAGTCCAATTAATATTTGTCCCCATTCCACTACTCCGCTTTCTCTCAGCGGTACCGATAGAGCATCCTTTAAACATTTAGGCGTACCAGGCGAATCCTAAATGGGGGCACGATGACAATAGTAGGGAATCTTCCACAGACGCCTTATCTGGGCCCACAATCTAATGGCCGCTCCCAAGATTTTTATTTTTATTTTCTAGAAGAATTTTGTATGGCCAAATTTATATAAAAAGTGATCTCCTTCTAGGCCTATCATTGCTTGCATAAAGATTGGGAAAGAGCTGTATTTTTTAAAAAGTACTCTAATATTCTTAAAATGGAATGCCCTGTAATACTGGAATAAGTCCGGGCTGGCTATCCCTCCATGTTCTTGTTTCCTTCTTAGCTTCTTCCATGAGATTCTGGATCCCTTTGAAGCCCAAATAAAGCTGTTGATTTCACCCTGCATTTTAGTAATCAAATCTTTTTTAAACTCTAATGGTATTGAGTTAAACAAATATGTGAATTTGGGCAAGGTCATCATCTTTACCAGATTAGAGCCGCCTATAAATGATAAAGGAAGACATTGCCATGCATTAAGCAATTCTTTGGCCTCTGATTGGATTTTATTAAAATTTATTTGAGCAATCTTCTTGATCTCACCCACAATTAGAATCCCTAAGTATCGTATTTGGTGTTTTACCAAGGGGTCTTTACTCTGTATGTTCCAGCACATTATCTCGGTCTTTTACTGTTTGATTTGGTAGCCTGAGAGATGTCCAAACTGCTGCAGTGTTGCTGGTATTTCAGGGAGGGAACCTATCAAATTGTTTTTAAAAATCATTAAGTCATCTGCATAGAGTGCACCTTTTCCCCCCAATTCCTACAGCTGAAGGGAAGTATAGATGGATTAGATCTTAAAGCACAGGCCAGGGGTTCTAAATAAAAGGTAAACAATATAGGAGATAACGGGCACCCCTGTCTGGTACCTCTTTCTATGTGTATTTTCTCCATCGGAGACCCATTAATGAACACACATGAGGTTGGGGAGTTATATATAGCTCTTACTGCTCTTGTAAAGTTGCTACCTAGTTTAAAAGACTCCAGTGTGTTATGTAAAAAGCACCAGTTAACCCTATCAAAAGGCTTGGCAGCATCAAAGGTAATAACTGATATGGGAAGGTTTTCCTCATCCGCCAGATCTATTGCTCCTATTAATTCATGAGTGAGTTCCTCAATCTGTCTACCCTTTATAAATCCATTCTGGTCTATGTGAATTAGTTGTCCTGCCCACTTTCCCAATCTCTTTGCTAGTAACTGCGTGAAGATCTTGTAATCGCAATTTAACATAGAGATAGGCCTGTAGGATTCACAGTGTTTAGGGTCTTTCCCTGGTTTTAATATAATACAAATAGTAACCTCACTCCATGATTTAGGGGGTGCTTGTCTTCTTATAAATATATCATTAAACATATTAGTAAGTTCTGGTACAAGTTCTCCTCTCAGGACCTTATAAATCTCATTAGGCAAGGCATCGGGCCCGGCAGCCTTGGCGCTTTTTAGAGATTTAACTATCTCATTGACTTCAAATTCAGTAAATTCTGCAATTATTATTTCCTTTGCTCTTCTAACAGAATTTGTTTAACCCATTGATTGAGATATTCTTGGGTTAGGGCCTCGCTGTTGTTCGTATCATCTTTATATAGATCTGAGAAGAAATCATAAAAGGCCTTTTTAATGTCTGCTTCTTCTATAAGAGATTGACTATTATTCACCTTTTGGATGCATGAGATCTTATTCCTATTTGTTGGTTTTTGTTTTCCAAGCTAAGAGCTTGCCACACCCCTCACCATATTGATAATAAGCACGTTTACTGGCCTCACATTTCTTCTTAATTAAGGTATCTAATATGTTTACTAAATTATTCTTTACCTTAATTAGTTCACTCCTAAATGTTTCCGCCTTTACAGCTGATGTTTCCTCACTGACATTCTTTTCCAATCTGTGAATTTCACCCTCTAAACTCTCTATTTCCTCCTTATTCAGTTTGTTTCTATACTCTGCTAAGCTGATCAGCTTTCCCCTAAGTACCGCCTTATAGGCCTCCCATCTGATCTGACTGGAGGTCTGTTCCAAATTTAAGTGGAAGTAAGATGTAGTTTCCTCTCTAAGGTCCTCTATTATTTTATCATCTAAAAGTAATGTCTTATCTAGAGTCCACCTTGACTGAATATGGTGATTATGGGTTTCAATCTCCATTAATACTGCAGTAGGGAATCTTCCACAGACGCCTTATCTGGGCCCACAATCTAATGGCCGCTCCCAAGATTTTTATTTTTATTTTCAAGAAGAATTTCGTATGGCCAAATTTACATAAAAAGTGATCTCCTTCCAGGCCTATCATTGCTTGCATAAAGATTGGGAAAGAGCTGTATTTTTTAAAAAGTACTCAAACATTCTTAAAATGGAATGCCCTGCAGTACTGGAATAAGTCCGGGCTGGCTATCCCTCCATGTTCCTGTTTCCTTCTTAGCTTCTTCCATGAGATTCTGGATCCCTTTGAAGCCCAAATAAAGCTGTTGATTTCACCCTGCATTTTAGTAATCAAATCTTTTTTAAACTCTAATGGTATTGAGTTAAACAAATATGTGAATTTGGGCAAGGTCATCATCTTTACCAGATTAGAGCTGCCTATAAATGATAAAGGAAGACATTGCCATGCATTAAGCAATTTTTTGGCCTCTGATTGGATTTTAGTAAAATGTATTTGAGCAATCTTCTTGATCTCACCCACAATTAGAATCCCTAAGTATCGTATTTGGTGTTTTACCAAGGGGTCTTTACTCTGTATGTTCCAGCACATTATCTCGGTCTTTTACTGATTGATTTGGTAGCCTGAGATATTTCCAAACTGCTGCAGTGTTGCTGTTATTTCAGGGAGAGAACCTATCAAATTGTTTGTAAATATCATTAAGTCATCTGCATAGAGTGCAACTTTTTTCCCCAATTCCTACAGCTGAAGGGAAGTATAGATGGATTAGATCTTAAAGCACAGGCTAGGGGTTCTAAATAAAAGTTAAACAATATAAGAGATAACGGGCACCCCTGTCTGGTACCTCTTTCTATGTGTATTTTCTCAGTCGGAGACCCATTAATCAACACACATGAGGTTGGGGAGTTATATATAGCTCTTACTGCTCTTGTAAAGTTGCTACCTAGTTTAAAAGACTCCAGTGTGTTATGTAAAAAGCACCAGTTTACCCTATCAAAAGCCTTGGCGGCATCAAAGGTAATAACTGATATGAGGTTTTCCTCATCCGCCAGATCTATTGCTCCTATTAATTCATGAGTGAGTTCCTCAATCTGTCTACCCTTTATAAATCCATTCTGGTTTATGTGAATTAGTTGTCCTGCCCACTTTCCCAATCTCTTTGCTAGTAACTGCGTGAAGATGTTGTAATCGCAATTTAACATAGAGATAGGCCTGTAGGATTCACAGTGTTTAGGGTCTTTCCCTGGTTTTAATATAATACAAATAGTAGTCTGACTCAATGATTTAGGGGGTGATTGTCTTCTTATAAATATATCATTAAACATATTAGTAAGTTCTGGTACAAGTTCTCCTCTCAGGACCTTATAAATCTCGTTAGGCAAGGCATCGGGCCCGGCAGCCTTGGCGCTTTTTAGAGCTTTAACTACCTCATTGACTTAAATTCAGTAAATTCTGCAATTATTTGTTTCCTTTGCTCTTCTAACAGAGTATGCTTAACCCATTGATTGAGATATTCTTGGGTTAGGGCCTCGCTATTGTTCGTATCATCTTTATATAGATCTGAGAAGAAATCATAAAAAGCCTTTTTAATGTCTGCTTCTTCTGTAAGAGATTGACTATTATTCACCTTTTGGATGCATGAGATCTTATTCCTATTTGTCAGTTTTTGTTTTCCAAGCTAACAGCTTGCCACACCCCTCACCATATTGATAATAAGCACATGTACTGGCCTCCCATTTCTTCTTAATTAAGGTATCCAATATGTTTTCTAAAATATTCTTTGCCTTAATTAGTTCACTCCTAAATGTTTCCGCCTTTACAGTTGATGTTTCCTCACTGACATTCTTTTCCAATCTGTGAATTTCACCCTCTAAACTCTCTATTTCCTCCTTATTCAGTTTGCTTCTATACTCTGCTAAGCTGATCAGCTTTCCCCTAAGTACCGCCTTATAGGCCTCCCATCTGATCTGACTGGAGGTCTGTTCCAAATTTAAGTGGAAGTAAGATGTAGTTTCCTCACTAAGGTCCTCTATTATTTTATCATCTAAAAGTAATGTCTTATCTAGAGTCCACCTTGACTGAATATGGTGATTATGGGTTTCGATCTCCATTGATACTGCAGAATGATCCGATAAATGTTCAGGTAGATGTCTGACCTCCTTTGCTACCCCTAATAGTGACTTGTCAATTAAAAAGTAGTAAATTCTAGAGGGTTATACCATGATTTACCAAGCACTGTCACTATATGATTCTTCTCCCTGTCCCCCCAAAAACCTACTTCCCTCCCTTCATCCCTCCTGCCACCCATTGCATCTACTTTATTTCACCCCCTATATATTGTAAGATGTCTAAGGTTGGTCACCTACAAATCACTGTTGCCTATCCAGTGAGATATCAATGTCTTGGGCAATACCTGCTTTGCCCATCCTTTATGATTGTCTCTGCCTTCAAATGTTTTCTCTCTCCCACTTTGTGCTTTTAGATGATCTTATGACAGCTTAAAAACTATAAAAATAAGTAATTTAACATCTTAAGACAGATACACCAACTGAAGTCCCTTCTTTCAAGAATTATAAGTTAACATTTTCTTTACTTTGAACCACTAATATGTTTCTCTTTCTCTTTGTATTGTATTGTATTATATTGTATTGTATTGTATTGTAATTGCATTTACATTGCGCTTACTACCCCTGACGAGGCGTCAAAGCACTTTTTCGGCGGGTAGCACGCTACTCCGGGATCCACAGAGGATTAGTGTTGAATTAGTACAGTGAAACATGCAAGTACATTTTAAGTGGTGGATAGGTTAGTCGGTTATTTGGCTATGTAATGATAGCAGAAGGATAGAGGAGGACAAAGGTTTGTATTTATTCATCGCTTGTTGACCCACGCTATTCAGGAAGCCTATAAAGGATTAGTGGTGAATTAATATGGTGAAATATGAGGTAATTTCAGTGGTGGATATTATTCTGTTACTTGGAGTGAGAAGGATAGCGGAGGGATAAAAGGGGAAGAAAGATTAGCATTCATACAGCACTTGTTACCCCTGATGGGTGTTGAAGCGCTTTTCTGACGAGTAACACGCCACTCCGGAACCCATAAAGGATTAGTGTTGAAAATTAGTATAGTATAAATATGAAGTAATTTGAGTAGTAGATATTTTATTCAGTTATTTGGGCAGTATATTAGTATAGTTGAATATGGAATTTGAGAAGTGAACATGTTAGTCTGTTAATTTTGATTGAAAAGGATAATGGAGGGATAAAAGAGTGAAGGATTTTGTTTTAGATCTTAGCAGTAGGAAGAGGCTTTTGTATGAGTAAAAAGGAGTTTTAGAGGGGAGGAGTCAGAGGGAAGAGTTTAGAAAGGTTTGTTTTAGGGGATCGGTGTAGTAAAAAGAGGTGTCAGATGATGCAAGGAGGGGTAGAGCAGGAGAGAGTCTAGATAGGGTTATTTTGGCGATCATAGTAGTGGCATGGGGTTTGGGATAAATGAGAGAGTGGATGTAGAGGATATATTGATAGATGTATAGGATGAAAGATAGGGTAGTGCATTGGAAGGAGTAGTAGAAAGAATTTTGAGATGAGTCAGAAGGTTGGGCTAGCAGATATATTGAGCGAAGTATAGGCTGAGAAATAGGCTAGTGCATTGGAAATGCTAAATTAGAAGAAAGTGATAAATATATAGATCCATAAGTACATTGAAAGAATATAGATACATAAAGGAAGGAAGTATATTTAGATTAAATATATTCATAGAGTCACAGGATGAGAAATAGGGTAGTGCATTGAATATGCTTTTTCAGGAGAAAAGTAACAGACACACATATCCAAGTACATGGAAGGTACATAGATGCACAATGGAAGTATGTACATGTAGACCAAAGATGATTTTTATTTATTGATTAATATTATTATTATTTTTTATTTTTTTTATTTTCTCTTAACAACATAATTATTTTACATGTTTTATAAAGTAATACACAAAAATAGGTACATATCTATAGTGAAAACAAATGCTTATATACAGAGGGATATGCTGTAAATTTCTGTTTCCGTATGGTGCTTATGTGGAGAAGAGACAAATCTTGAGTAGTTTTCTGAAGATAAGGTGGTTGTCGGTGGATCTTATGTTGGGGGGTAAAGAGTTCCATAGGTGGCTGCTTGAACAGAAAAGGATGTGCCACCCATGTTTTTTTTCTTGTATGGTGGGATTTTGAGGCGAGATGCTCCTTTAGAGCAGAGGTTCCTTTGTTGAATGTGTTTGGTGATTTTATTCCTGATGAAGAGTGGTCCTATTCCATGTATTGCTTTGTGGGTAATACAAAGCAGCTTGAACGTGGATCTTCTGGCAACCGGTAACCAATGCAGGGCTTTCAAGGCAGGGGAGATGTGGTCTCGCGGTTTGATATGCAAGAGTAGTCTGGCAGCCGAGTTCTGAATCCGTTGTAGTCTTTTCATGGTTGTTAAAGGTGATCCGTGGTAGAGGGTATTGGCGTAATCGAGTTTGGATAGAACAAGGGAAATGGTAGCTTGGACCTTATGTGGAAATCCCAAATGAGGGAAAATTTGTTGCAGCGTTTTTATAGTAGCAAAGCTTGATCTTGCTAGATTATCCACTTGGGCAGTCATCAACAGCTTGGTAGTCCATGGTCTTTCCGAGGTTTCTTACATCCTTCGATACTTTAGGCAGTGATCCCAGTTCATCAGGCAATGCGGAAAGCGGGTTGTCATTTTTCCAATCACCACACATGAGTATTTCAGTTTTTGAAGAATTCAATTTGAGATGTCTCCAAATCATCCACTGATCCACGGCTCTGAGACAGCAGAAAATTGGTGATTTTTCAATGTCTTTGGGGCATTCCAGTTGAAGGAGTATTTGAGTGTCATCTGCATAGTTGTAGCACGTGAGGTGAAATTTTTTGATCAGTACTGGTAAAGACTTCATGTAGATGTTGAAAAGCATGGGCGAGATGATAGAACATTGAGGGACCCCTGCTTTTGTGGAGTACGGTTTGGACGAGAAAGGTGGGGAATGGATGACAGTAGTTCTGTTTCAAAGGTAGGACGCCATCCAGTCTAGAGCAGTTCCCTCTATGCCGGCTTCATAAAGTCTTTATTTCAGAGTTTCATGTTCAACCGTGTCAAAGGCAGCTGAGAGGTCCAAGAGGAGTAGCGCAGCAACCCCGTTGCGGTCAACTGTATTCTTTAGGTCATCCCAGATGGCAAGGAGGGCAGATTCAGTGCCTCTTCCCGGACGGAATCCTGTTTTGAAATCTGAAATGTATGTCAGTCTCTTCAATGAATTGTGACATCTGGGCGAACGCTCCTCTTTCTATCAGTTTGCCCAGGAAAGGTCCATTTGTAATGGGTCTGTAGTTGTCAGGGTTCAGTAGGTCCAAGTTTGTTTTCTACAGTAAAGGGCGTATATATGACTTTTTTAGTTCTTCTGGAAATATTCCAGTAGTTAAGGAATCATTGATGATTCTTCTTACAGGAATGGCAGCAGAGGTTGTTAAAAGAATTGTCTTGAAAGTTTGTGGTGGACAGGGGTCAGAAGGGCTGTCGGCAGGCTTGCTTGCTTTGACCAGGTCCATAAGTTAATTGTGTGAAATGTGTTAGAAGGAACGGAGAGGCTTGATAAGAGCATTCTTGGATATTTGTTTTGTACAAGGGTTAGTGTTGGTGCTTTGGTTCTGTTTTAAGTACGAGTCCAACGTGTCTGCTATGTCCGTGTAATGATTTACCAGTTTGTCTGTGAAATCTTGAGTAACAGGATGAGGATTATTTCCAAGCTTCTTTCAGTCTCTCTGTTTCTCTCTCTCAATCTCTCTTTGAGTGCCTCCTTTTCTGGATCTCTAAAGGGGTACTTGGCATGTGCAGAGTACCGGCATAAAAAGAGTGATTCAGAAGAATTTTGAACATCAATATGCAATCTCTGTTACCCTTCTCTCTATCATCCTCCACCAAACAGTCCACAATTCTCTGCCACGAAGTGCATCATCCTCTTGTTCCATAGCAGCAAGCCATTCTGCATCCTTCTGAGTCCCTTCTCTGCACCTCATCTTTCAACCACTTATCACTTTTTCTCCCATTATCCATCTTTTTTAGCGACTGGCCTACTCATACTTCCTCCATCCACATCCTTTACCCTTACACGTTTTCCATTTTCCATTACAGTCCCTTCTACTAGTCACTCTTCTGACCTTGCTCCAGCCTTATTCTCAACTGGAAAATCTTTGTTCTCTCTTCATCATCTCCCATCAGGTTTCTCCCCCAGTCCTCCACCCACACTGCATTGCAAAGCCTGCTATGAAAAGTCCAGGTAAAGGGGATCTCTCAGGTGAGCTGGAAGTGGTATTTACATAAAAAGCAGATCGCACCAAGTTAGAAACTTAACTACCCAACTGGAAGGAATGTTTGATGCTAGATGGTCACTATGCTTCCTGCCACTAGTCCTTTCAGAGCTGCATAGCTTTGTGGCTGGTGAGACTCAAGCGCCACGGAGGTTGCCAAAGGCCTGGCTGCTTCTTTAGTAATGCTGTTCCAATAGCACGAATATTGGAAGGTTTGTAAAGTGGGAAAGGGCACACATTTTAATGTAGTGTTTTTCAAACTGTTTTATGCAGAGCCAAACTTAAGTTACAAATATTTTAATACTCCCCACCCTCCCAGGACATAACAGTGAACATTGATTACTGTCAATGTTTCACAATATAATTGTAGGGTACTTGATCTGAATAAATTCTGAGATAGGAGAACACATATTATCCTACTCCACCACTTTCCACATTTAAAAAGCTGCGATTGCACCAAATTTCCATAAGCACCATCCAGACCAAGGTGCGAACTTCATCGAAATTCATGGAACCTTTTTTTTCATTTCACAAATGATAAGGTTGCTTGCTACAGCAGATTTTGCAGAAAGCAAACAAGTGACCAGTAGAATACTTGAATGATACGGGTCACTTGTAATTACTTTGGACCATGTTCCAACCCAATGCTTTTTTTTGCCCACAGTGCCATCTCAGATAAGCATGGGCGAATTTTGCGAATTCGCAATTCGCGAATTTGCGAATTCGTGATCCGCAAAATCCGCGAATTTGCGGATTCGTGGATTTTGCGTATTGTGTGGGTAAAGGCCGGGCGGGAAAACGGTGCACATCGCTAGTGTGAGGTACAGGGCCGAACGGGCGAGGCTTATATGCGAGTTCACACATGCCTCTTGTGTGTATAAAAGGACAGGCATGGATCAGAGAAGCTTGTGGTCACAGAAACTGCACAGGGATTGAGCTCGTGAAAGTCAATAATGCAAAGGCCTCCATCAAGCATCATAGCTATTTATCGACGATAGATATGGGGAGAATGCACACCTGCCCAGCCTCGACAAAACTCACATTTTTGGGGGGGGCTGATTAACTTTGCCATCACACCGAAGAGAACTGGGGTCCCTCGAGTGGGCTGTCCTTCATAATGGGTAAGGGGATGGAAAACGGTGCACATCGCTAGTGTGAGGGGCAGGGCCAAACGGGCGAGCCGTATATGCGAGTTCACATGCCTCTTGTGTGCATAAAAGGATAGGCACGGATCAGAGAAGCTCGTGGTCACAGGAGCTGCACAGGGATTGAGCTCGTGAAAGTCAATAATGCAAAGGCCTCCATCAAGTATCATAGCTAATTTTCGACAATAGATATGGGGAGAACGCACACCTGCCCAACCTCGACAAAACTCACATTTTTGGGCTGTAACTATTTTAGGATGGCGCCGGTAAGCTGCCAGCGCCATCCTAGAATAGTTACTAAATTAGCTTCATCAGAAAGCACTAATAGATCAAATAAAGCAGGTGCTCAAGCACCTGCTTTATTTGATCTATTAGTGCTTCCTGTTGAAGCTAACTTAGTAACTATTTTAGGATGGCGCTGGCAGCTTGCCGGCGCCATCCTAAAATAGTTACAAGTTCAACAGGCTTGAACTTTTGCCCCCCAAATCCGCCGCTCGCGGATTGCGGATTTACCGAAAATCTGCGAAATCCGCGAGCGGAACGGATTTTGCGCTCACCCTTAATCTCAGACAAAAACAAGAATTAAGCATATCAGCGTTGGTACTGCTGAAATAGGAATAGTCTAGCCAAAAACTACCAGGCCTGGAACCTTATGAATGGGAACACAAGTAACCTTAAACTACTTTCGGCCTATTTGGGACTCAGCAGTGGGATACAGCTTGAGTCCTATAGCACATTGAGCATTAGACCCAGGTCTGGGCACACCTATTGCTCTTTGAGTCTTAGACCGAAGAAAGCAACAAAGTGATGGATGGAATGATTGAACTTTTATAATTACTTAGAGTGCCTCTAGTGAGGGCTAGATCCGAAAAGGAGTCATCAAGGATAAAGTGTAAGTAGCGTTGGTAGTGGAAGCGAGTGATCACAGTGGCCAGTCCAGGTCTTGCGAGTGACCAGTGAGCAGAGAGCAGAGGAAAAGCAAGTACAAAGCGGCAGCAGCGGCAGTGGCAGCGGAACCGCAGGGAGCCGCGGGTGCCGCGAATTGCCGTGAATTGCGGGTTACACCGTGAGCTGCACCGTGAGCTGCAGCTGCTAGCGGTACCAGGGGCTGGGAGTCTAGAGATCGGAGTTTGCTATCCGGAGCAGAGCAGCGCACTGACAACGCAGCTCTGGGCTCCAGGCGGTTCATGCGGCTCAGGCCGACCGCCATTGCGATTGCTGTTTGCTGACTTGCGGCAGAGGGTCACCACAGGCTTGCTAACCGGGCATCTGGGCCACAGCTTGTGGATTACAGCCAATTTACAGCTAGTTTATAGCCTGCCAGCAGCCAGCGGCCCCAGTCCTAGTCCTACCTCTGGCCTCTGCATCGGACAAGTGCATCAGACAAGAGCCACGGATAGAGCCTCACCCCCGCAGGAGCACAGCAGGGTGGTAGGTGCAGAGACAGGCGCTCAGGACAACAGAACAACAGGACAACAATAATAGCCTGCTTTGCAGAGACACGGAGGCATGGAGACACGGACACGTGCACAGCACCACGCCGCCTTAGCTCCCCCCTAATCCTGCTATTACAGGTGAGCAAAGAGGCGAGAGTAGGGAGCATTGGGAGACAGCAGTCAGGGGCTTTGGGAGAAAGCAGTCAGGGATTACTTCTCCTTTGTGGCTGTTTTGCTGGATTTGGATTTCTGACGCTGGTGGACCCGGTTAGCGTCTCCTGAACTTTGAACGCTTTTGCCGCTTTCAGCACTTCAGACCGCTACCCTTCAGACCGCTACCTCTTGCCGGACCCGCTTCGCGGGTCCCGCTGCGCGGTGCTGTGCTGTATGTGGATATTGGTGAGCAGAACTGGCTAAAACGCTCTGAGGGCATCTCAAAAACAGGGCTGCGAGCGCGCCTGCAGCAGGACTCCAGTTCCCAAGAGTCCCTGCTGCTCACCTCACCGCAACCACCTGGTGACGCTTCCCTGTTGGCCACGCCCCCCTCCTACCGTTAAAAGCCCTTGGACACTGACCTTCGCTGGATTACTTCTCCTTTGTGGCTGTTTTGCTGGATTTGGATTTCTGACGCTGGTGGACCCGTTTAGCGTCTCCTGAACTTTGAACGCTTTCGGCGCTTTCAGCACTTCAGACCGCTGCGCGGTGCTGTGCTGTATGTGGATATTGGTGAGCAGAACTGGCTAAAACGCTGTGAGGGCATCTCAAAAACAGGGCTGCGAGCGTGCCTGCAGCAGGACTCCAGTTCCCAAGAGTCCCTACTGCTCACCTCACCGCAACCACCTGGTGACGCTCTCCCTGTTGGCCACGCCCACATTAACCTCCCTGCTATAAAATACCGAACGTCACCTCCGCTGCGCGGGAGCGCGCCGGGAGAAGCCCGGGACAAGGGCGGGACCGACTGCGACCGACAGAGACCGATTGAGGCTGGGCTGGGCCACCCCCCCTTAGTTTGCTTGTTTCCGGACTAATAGAGTGTTTAATGTTTACTGCGAATTAGCGGAATATATTGTGTTTCCTTCTTATTTTATTTAAGGTGGTACCGTATATTGTTCCCCTAGATAACATGACTACTAAGAAATTGAGATCAGGAAGAGTTCTAGTTGGTAGAGCCTGTTCTAAAACTAAATCTAACCCCTTGCGAAACAAAGATGGGTCAGCTTTACAATTAAAAAGTAAATGTCAACTATACTCTTTATGGGATAAGGGTAAGGATAAAGTAGACCGGGAGGGGGCCCTCACTGAAATTATTAACACCAACAGTAAAGAACAGGTGAGAGATCCCTCTGTTACTAAAAATGATAGTACCTTATCAGGTATCATTGTCCTGCCCCCTTTAGATGATATATTTAATAAGAACCAAGAGGGAGACCCTGCCCATCTTTTCAAAACCCAAGATAAAGCTGTAAACGTTGCAGATTTAGGTACACCTCTGTTTTCCCTGTTGTGGCTGTAGTACATAACCTTCCCTCTCCTTCTAAGGCA
Source organism: Lissotriton vulgaris (assembly GCF_964263255.1). Lineage (NCBI taxonomy): Eukaryota > Metazoa > Chordata > Amphibia > Caudata > Salamandridae > Lissotriton > Lissotriton vulgaris. The sequence goes on along the minus strand of NC_141695.1, from coordinate 944,171,643 downwards.
GATCAAAAAATCCATCCTGGTACTTCTTCCTCCCTGCATATTCTCCCAGAGGATTTCACCCTTCCCGATATAAACTTTGAGTCCCAGAAAGGATTAATTAAAGCACAGAACTCCATTATCTCACAGGATATTGTAACTACTCCTAGGTTACATCTTTATATATATTACTCTGAGTTTTCCGCCCCTGAAATGAATTTATTTCCCAGTCCCACTCATATTCAAAATAAAGACCCCCTAAACTCTTATATACGAGAAGATAATGTAATATCTAATTCCTTATCCTCTTTAGAGCGGCTCATCTCATCTATTTTACAGCTTTTAGAAAGATTAGCTAATGGGTCAGATAACGTATTTGATACAGTAACCCTGATTTTAAAGGCACTGCTGAGTAATAACACAGGATTGGAAGGTGTCATCCATCAAAAAATAATTACCCCATCCAAAAACTCAAGTAAGGAAGGAAATAAGGAAGTAAAAGTAAAAACAGCCCTTGAGGTATCTTTACCGTCAGATCCCCTGGTTAAAGCTAACACTCATACTGCAGTTACTTCTGAATCTTCCGTATATAGGAATGAGAATCCAATTAACGGTAATTGCGTAGCTCTCATTAGCCAGGAGATCGAGGCCTTATCACATACGGAGGATAATTTGACTAACACTTTACCCCCTATCTTCCCCATTTTCATTCCCCAAACAAATAAAGAAACACCAATCCTCCCTGTTTTCTAAAATTTCTCAGTTAAAGGAGAAAAAAACGGAAATAGCAGTATCTAAAAAACAACGATGCAAAAAAAGAAAACCAAACCGTAGATTTTATAAAAAAAGGCAAAGGAAAATAACTTTTGAATGTGAACAAGAGCCTTCGTTGGATAATTCCAATCCTGTGGATTTGGACTCTAACTCGTTACATGAGCCAGCGGGAACTTTAAAGTTGATCCCCACAGAGATACAACAAGAACTCTTACCTCACATAAACCAACAGCATCTCGATGAGCAGATCAAATTGGTGAAGGATCAAAATTCAATTCTAATTATAAATCCTAAACCAAAATCAATTCTTAACCCTCTGGCTATTCCTTTTTCAGATGTAGTTGCAACTGAATATGTATCTAAGACAGTGCCTAAGATTAGAGAAAATGTGGATACCTTCTTCCTTGATTTTATACCTATTTTTGACCCAGATCTTATCTTAAATAGATCTGCTTTAGTTAACTGCTTTCATGAAATAGAGAGCTTAAAATTGATTCAATCTGCAGATCTAGATATAATAACATTAATAAACTCAGAGAACGGAAAGATAGCACGGGTAAAATTTTATTCCAAACTGGTAACAAATCACGTCCTACAATGGGCAGAAGAATTTCAAATAAGAGGAATCGATGTCGATCCTTTTATTCCAGTTAAAATAGAAAGCCAAAGACCCCGAAAAATGTTAACCTATCAGGGTATAAAATCCGGTCCTTCAGATGGTTTCTCTGCAGTGACCGAAGAGTTAAAAATACGGATATCAAAAAATGAGCGACAGGTGATAGTAAATAATCCGCTACCTATAAAACAAACTAGGGTAAAGGATGCCGATCTGGAGTGGAGTTGGTTGCCCGCTGTTCTATCAGATAAATCTGGTTTTGCACCTAGAATGAACTCAGAGTTTTAACGATAATTTAAAAATAATATCGTGGAACACTGCCGGATTAATCCAGAGCACTGAAAAGTTGCTATTCTTGCATTCTTTAGAAGCAGACATCGTCTGTTTGCAGGAAACATGGCTGGTAGGGAATTTCCCGGCTGTAAAAGATTATTATGTATTGGAGAGTAATGCTACTCCCTCTACGAGAGGCCGTGCGAAGGGAGGGCTAGCCTGTCTTTTGTCAAATAAAGTCAATTGGAATTATACCCATTATTTAGATTCGAACAAATTACTTCAGGCAATAACCTTAATAAATTTTGCTAAGGATGCCCCTCAGAAATCACTCGTAATAATAAATGCCTATTTGCCTCCAGATATAAATTATAATTCTGGTATTAAGACGATTTGTTCTTTTGTATTAAATCTTCAGGAATCTACTTTCCCCCCTCATATTTTATTATTAGGTGACCTAAATGGTAAAATATCTAATAGTGCCTTGGAGTTATTCAGGAATAAGGTAAAGGAGGAAACGTTCCTGATACCTAAAGCTATATTCCCAGAGAACATTAAAACAAATAAAAGAGGGAAACTAATCTTGGAGAGTTTAGCCGAAGCAGATTGTATTATAATCAATGGAAGGCTCCCCTCGGATAGTCCCGCTCATTTTACACATAAGTTAGGGAACGGTGGTTCGATCCTGGATTATATGATAGTTGATAGTACCTTCTTTGGTTCTCTGAAGGATTTATCAGTATTTGTTACTGATCTTAGTGATCATAATGTTTTGTTTGTAAAATTAAATGTAACATCATCTCAAAGGTACCTATGGAATATTGGGGATGATTTATTGAACTTTAATAATAAAAAAGGGAAATGTTATTGGAATTCAGGGTCCATTAGAAGTTTGACCAATATATTAGAATACACAGCAGAGAACTTAATTCTATGGGAAGGTAAAGAGCTACTTTGTTTTGCGTCCCTTCTACATACTTTAAAATCTAAAGTTCAAAAGCCTCCATCAGGAAAGATAATTCCTAAAATCCGCTCTGATCGTCGTCATCTAAATACAGAAATAAATAAATTGGTTAGGGCCCAGTACCTCTCCTTTATTCCCGAACGTAGACAAAGAATATCCCTTTTGAGAAGAAGGAGAAAAAGGATAAAGGCTAGATTAAAACGGGAGAAAGAAGATGCCCTCTGGATTAAACTTCGCGAGGCAACTAAGAGTGGGCAGGCAAAGACCTTTTGGTCATTAATTGGAGAAGGATGTGGGGTAAGATCCAGACCCTCAACGATATCTATTAATGAGCAGACATGGGTTGACTTTATTCAGCAACTATATAGCAGTAATGGTGAGAAGTTTGATTCCGGTAAGCTGCAGGAGGACTCGTTCCCATACGATCCTCCCTCTGAATTGGAAATAGTTGCTGCAATTTAAGCTCTGCGCTCTTCTGGTGCATTAGGCCCAGATGAAATTCCGATTTCAGTGCTAAAATCATATAGTACGTTATGGGGGAAACTTTTATACCCAGTCTTTAAAATTTGCTTTACCAATGGCACCGTCCCGCATTCCTGGAAAGGGAGTTTATTAATTCCTCTCTACAAAAAGGGGGCTAGAGATTTACCCCAAAATTACAGACAAATAGCCCTCTTAGATGCCATAGGTAAGGTTTTTGCTAAATGTTTATTGAATTCTTTAAATGACTGGGTATCAGGGTCTGCAATACTTCCGTTAGAACAGACTGGCTTCAGGAAACAACATGGTACCCTAGTCAACTTTACTGCTCTTCAAATCCTGTTAGAAAAATATGTTACCGTTCGTAGAGGAGGTGTATATGGGGCTTTTATTGACTTCTCTACGGCCTTTGATAAGGTGGACAGATCTCTGCTGTGGAGTAAGTTAATTAAATTAGAGATGCCCCCTAGTTTATTAAAATTAGTCATTGCACTGCACACAGACACCTGGTGTAGAGTTTTAATGGGTGGTGAGAGAGGACTATCCAGGGTTATACCCACAAATAATGGACTTAAACAGGGCTGCCTATTGGCTCCCCTGTTGTTCTCTCTATATATTGCTGACCTCCCTAAGGCTCTATTATCATCTAGTAATGGTATTGCACCACTTTTGGGGAGATCTCCAATAGCGTGCTTAATGTACGCAGATGATATTTTAATTTTGGACCTCACCCCAAAAGGTCTGAATGGCCGTTTACAAGCTCTGTTCTCCTACGCTGAGGCTCATTTCTTAAAAATAAATATTTTAAAAAGCAAAATAATGTGCTTCCAGGGAAGGAGAAAATCCAAATATGAAAATTATGATTGGTCCATTGGGGGTGAAAGACTAGAAGTAGTCAAATCCTATCCCTTTCTTGGAAAGATTGTCACGAGCAATTTAAGTGAAAAAACCCACACTGAGAACAATAGCAGGAAAGCCCTTGCTCAAGGGAAGAGTCTTATCTCTCTTTACAAAGCGACAGGTAGAAGGCATTTCTCCATATTGCTCGAGGTTTTCTGAGCAAAAATCCCCGCATCCCTAATCTACGGACTAGAAATAGTAGATATGGCATGTTGGAATATTTTGGATTCTACCGAAGGAAAAATATTACGTAACCTAGCTTCTGTAAATACTGCAAATTCTACGTCTTCGTTAAGACGAGAATTCGGTCTGCGTAGCTCTTGGGCTCAGGCAGCTGCGAGTGTGGTGCGTTGGGTTTTCAATATTGCTGGAGGAATGCCTGGCACACTGAGATACCTAATAAAAAATGAGCTGTTGGGTTCCTTTAATGCTTATTCTTCAATTGTCAGGAATTTCCGACAGGCTGTTACACTATTACAGCTAGAGGAACAAGGCCTTTTTTCACTATCTGCTGCCCAATTAAAGTTATCCTTAAAATCTGCCTCTTGGGAGTTGAGTTTTAGAGTTGATAGTAGGACAAGTAAAGCTAAGAGCGGAATGTTCCCTACTGGTAAATTTTGTGAAATAAAAAAACCCAGCCATACATATGCTGGAATCTCCCTCATGGAGTTAGGCGATTTACCCTTTTGTTAAGGTATAACTTACTTCCTCTGAACTGTCTTTTGTCCAAATGGTATGGTGGTTCAGATATCTGTAATTTTTATAATTCTAATTCCCAGGATATGTATCATGTTATTTTTGTTTGTCCGGTCCTTATGGCATTTAGACGCAAATGGTTAAGACCTATGTGCCTTCAATTGGGTATTTTTACTGCTTTTGATTTTATTGAAGCAATGCTTACTCCTCCAAACGAAATGTTTTGTTTTAAATTGTTTCATTTCTTTAAATGTTTCTTACCATTATATTGATAATTTAATATTATGTAAATTTCTTTTCTTATTTTTTTAAAGAAATCTGTTGTTTTTTTATTGAATTATTATGTGGACCTCAATTGAGTTCCGTTATCATAAATAAACAAACTTGAAACTACTTAGAGTCGCATTGTAGCGGACTGTTTTTTGCCCACCATGTGACCTTCGGAACTAGTGATGTGCAAATTTGTCTTGGTGATGCTCCAATTTCGCATCTCAGCAAATTAAGTGTGCTGACCTTAACTAATATCCATATTATCTATCCAAGAAAGATGAAAGATTGAGACACCCCTGCTGGAATTCAACATTTACGCAAGTTGTGTGTAGCTGTCCGTGCGTGCTAGATGTCTGCAGTTGGCCCAATAATGGTACATAACACTACTGATGAGCAGTTGCCTATAATGTGCATTAATAAGAATTGGGCATTCTTTTTTCCTTGATATCACAAAGCAATATATCCTTTGTGCCCTTTATGTTTAAGTGGTGTTGCACAATATCGATGTCTTCACAGCACCAAGGAAACATAACACAAAATGCTATTAAATTATATGCTATATTTTAATATTCGAGGCCAACTTTATAGACTTTTATGGAAGGCAAACTTATTCTGGCATAAAATTGTCTTTTAACTGACGCTTATTTGATTCATATTTTATCTCTTTGGTTAGAACGGAAGTATTGTTGGTATCCCTGCTGTTATTTATGGTTGTGGGATGCGAAAATTGTAGCTTTGACCCATTTCACCTCTTCACTTTAAATATGGAAAGAAACAATCGTGTTTGATAAATGATAACATGGATTTGTATTCTGAAAACCCAGAGGGGGCTTTCAGGGCTGGACGACAGACGAGCAGCTCCAGCCCAGCCAGCCTAACCCAGGGGGTCAGTGGGTAAAGCATTCTCAGCCACGCAGTCACGGCCGAAGTGGGAACAGAAACCAGCCCTGGCAATTCCATTCGACGGGGGTGGAAGTCGTGCTCCTGGTATATAGAGCACAGCGCGTGAAACTGGGGTATTTGATTACTCGAAGGGCGAGGGCCAACGGGTGGGGTTTGCAGGGGCTTGCTGGCACCTGGCTTCGGGGGTTTGGTTGAAAGAGAGGAAGGGGTGTCTTTCATGTCCTCAGTCCCCGCTCCCATTGTGACACCTTTGACACCAGGCCTTGATAAGGGATCGGAGTAAGTCATAAATTCCTTCTCAGCCATGTGAAAACCAACTTTTAAACTTCCTCTGACAAAAGGGACAGAAAACAGACCGCTATTGCCAGGCTGACCCCATGTGATGATGGGACCGGGGCATGAGTGTCTGTGTGGGAAAATGTGTGCTCGAGAGAGAAATCGCGAGTGTGCGTGAGGGAATCAGTGTGTGTGTCTGTGTTAGAGTGTATGGGGGGAGCGTGCTAGAATATCTCGTGGTGCATTGACTAATTGCCATTTAAAACAGATGGTAATTATTGTACCGCTTAATGACAGTGCTTGAACTCACCTGTCAGTCAATAACGCGGATTACACTTTTAACCCGTACACTAACCAACTGAGCTGTTTCTTTCTTTAACATGATAGCGGGCGCCGGGTGGGGACAGTGAAGAACGTTATAAAGGTGTATATATCAATCCAAAAGAGTTGCCCCCAGATGAAGCGTACTCTCAACAGATGAATGACAACCATAACCTCGAATGACTCCCCCCAAATATATCCTCATGGGCGCCTTAAGCTCACACGAGAATATATTTGGGGGAGTCTGTGGAGGTTATGTTTGCCATTCTCCCAGGTGCTGCCTTTGAAGAAGGACCTAAGTCTGAAACGCATCGGCACTGTACTGCATTTGAATGTTACTTTCTGGAGCTGTTTGCTGCCAATACATTTCATCTGTTGAGGTTGAGAGTACACTTCATCAGGGGGCAACTCTTTTGGATACATGTGTTTATATATATATATACCGTGACCAAAATTTGAAACAATTATAGAATGGTTATTGCCTAGAACATTGCAATAAAGTTACTAAATAACATAGAATGAGACACTGTGGTGCATATACAAAATTGTGCATCCAAACAATTACGTAGACCACACATACACACAAACGCCACAATATCTGATAGATTTCAAGATATTTATTGAGCAACTCAATTGTTAATGTCCTTCACATAGGTTGCGCACAAAAAAGGGGAGAGGTGAAAAGAGTAGAGTAGTGGTGTTCAGAGGTGGAAAGGTGAATCAAAGAGTAAGATATAAACAATTTAACACATTTTTAATACTGATAGCAAAGATCAGTTCTAGCAAGCCTGTCCAAGGATGGTTTACAAGTAATCTGTAAATTATTCAACATGCATCAAATGCAAAATCCAATGTCATAGTGTGGTGAGTAGAAGGTACAGGTCTTGGTCAAGGGAAGGCGTCGACGTTTCGACTCGACTGAGCCCTCAGGTGTTTGAACCTTGGCTGCAAGTCTTCATCAGGACTGTATAGGAGAGAAACCTAACCTGCAGCCAAGCCTGGCTGGGGAGGTAAGATAGGAGCGACGTGTCAGAAGGCTCAAAGTCGCCCCGATACGATTCGTCTGGTGTGTTCCAAGCACATCACCATATGTGAGTTTCTTTCAAGTTCAGTGACTGTCCTTATCTTCGAGCAGGAGCCGTCTGTATCCTCCCTTTTCTGCCTAAGGAGAGTCGACAGACGGTGGTTACGGCATTGGTCATGTCAAGATTGGACTATTGCAACAGTCTCTATTTAAACATCCAAGAGAGGCTGTTGCATAGGCTACAGATGCTGCAGAACACAGCTGCCAGGCGGATTTCAGGCGTACCTAAATTTTACCCTATTTCTAGCGAAATCGGCTTACTCCACTGGCTACCAGTGAGACAACGAGTACACTACAAATCCATGTGCCTCGTTTTAAAGTCACTTCAGAACCAGGGACCACGCCATCTACAGGACCAACTCCAATGGTATTTACCAACTAGGCCTTTACGCTCATCAGCTTAAAAACTGGTGAGAGTACCACCAGTGAAAAAAGCCCGCTGGGGCGGGAAAAGCTTTGTGGGGGGCGCGGCAAAACTGTGGAATCAGCTTCCCTTTCATCTGAGGAGTTGCACGGAGCTGTTGCCTTTTAGAAAAATGCTTAAAACGTGGTTATTTTAGAACCATCTCTTCTCTGTACAACTCTTTTCTTCTTTCCTAAGGATAGCAGATAGCGCCAGGACACCCTCGGGTAACAGACGCGCTCTATAAATTAATTAACATAACATTAACATAACATAACTACTCTACTCTTTTTACCTCTCCCCTTTTTTGTGCGCAACCTATGTGAAGGACATTAACAATTGAGTTGCTCATTGAATATCTTGAAATCTATCAGATATTGTGGCGTTTGTGTGTATGTGCGGTCTACGTAATTGTTTGGATGCACAATTTTGTATATGCACCACAGTGTCTCATTGTATGTTATTTAGTAACTTTATTGCAATGTTCTAGGCAATAACCATTCTATAATTGTTTCAAATTTTGGTCACGGACCATTGTTCTTATTCCAGTACTGTGCCCAGGTCCAGGGTGACTTTAAGGGCTACCCCATTATCAATAATGTTTATATATATATATATATATATATATATATATATATATATATATATATGAGGCATACAACGTCTTGAACAGCTGTCGAGGAAAGACGAGACAAACCCTTGGATGGTGCAAAATTCTTTTATTGGAGCCCTAACACCATATCAACCATGACGCGTTTCAGCCCGCGAAGGGCCTTGATCACATGGCAAACGCTGAACAGGTAAGGTGACCCTTTTAAAGTTCTAGCGTGCAGTAAAAATCTGGAAAACATAGAAGAAAGACTAATGTTAATACCTCCATATTGCCAACAACCCCCGTTGTACACTGGCTCATTAGCAAACAAATGATAACTGTAAAATACAATTATTACAACTCGTTTAAAAACGCATAATTTGATAAAACAGTAAAAAGGATAAAAACATGTAAAAACTAAGGATTGAATTCATTCAATATCCAAACAGTTTTCTATATACACGCTCTACCCTGCTGCTTGTTACCAAAGTTTTATCTGTAATGCGTCAACCTACATATGGACACCGTTGTCAAAGGGCCTGGATTTAACTTGATAATTAAAATCAAACCCATTTTAAAACTTTTGCCCTCTTATGCATAATATGTCCTATTTCTGGTTGCATAACCAATGTTGCTATCGGGGAGCAATAGAGCTCGAGTGGGCCAAATGCTTTTGTGCAAATTAGCAATTGAATATAGTTGCTTAAATAGACTACACAGTTCATCAAACCAATCCACGCTAGATCTAACCCAGTGTTAAAATACTTGAAAAAAGTGCCACACTTGAATTTAAATATATCAATAAAAAACATTACAAAAACCAATAAATTTATACGAAGAGCAGCATATGTACAGATATGTAGTCAATAAATAAGTAAATTTCATGTCAACAGGTATCATTCATAAATAGGTATACAACTCTTCACTAGAGTTCATACCGTTAGGGATCTTACAATCGAACAGTATTATGTGTCTTGTTTCCAACTTTCTTAGGAGTGCCTCACGGTCACCCCCTCTCCTTAAAGGAGGTACTGTGTCGATCAAAAAGTATTTCAACCCTTCTGGATTCTTGTTATGGGCCTCCTCAAAATGCCCTCTTATGCATAATATGTCCTATTTCTGGTTGCATAACCAATGTTGCTATCGGGGAGCAATAGAGCTCGAGTGGGCCAAATGCTTTTGTGCAAATTAGCAATTGAATATAGTTGCTTAAATAGACTACACAGTTCATCAAACCAATCCACGCTAGATCTAACCCAGTGTTAAAATACTTGAAAAAAGTGCCACACTTGAATTTAAATATATCAATAAAAAACATTACAAAAACCAATAAATTGATACGAAGAGCAGCATATGTACAGATATGTAGTCAATAAATAAGTAAATTTCATGTCAACAGGTATCATTCATAAATAGGTATACAAATCTTCACTAGAGTTCATACCGTTAGGGATCTTACAATCGAACAGTATTATGTGTCTTGTTTCCAACTTTCTTAGGAGTGCCTCACGGTCACCCCCTCTCCTTAAAGGAGGTACTGTGTCGATCAAAAAGTATTTCAACCCTTCTGGATTCTTGTTATGGGCCTCCTCAAAATGTCTCGCAACCGGGTACGCGGTATCGCCATTGGTGATGGCTCTTAGGTGCTGGAGTATCCTCTTATGTGCCGGTAACTTGGTACTACCTACATACCGTAGGCCACAAGGACACTCCAGCACATATATCGCGTACTCGGTTTTGCAAGTTAACTTGGCTTGGATGCGCACTGGTTGGTTACTGAAGGGGATCAAATACTCGCTTTTACTGATTCCATTCTTGCATGCTTTGCACACAGAGCACTTGAAAAAACCCTTACTGCCTGATAGCCAATCACCTGCTGGTCTAGTCTCAGGACTGCTGGATACTAAGCTGTCACGCATGGATCTTGCCTTCCTGAATGTAATGTTAGGAGGGGTATGCAATTGGTCTCCTAGAACTTGATTGTTAGCGATTAATGACCAATTACTGCGTACCAACTTACGGATAGCCTGATGTTGTCTGCTCTACGTAAGGATCAGTCTGGTTTCGTCATGCTTGGTGAGTGACGCCTGTTCAAGCGGTGCTTCTGATTGCATTCTTCCTACCGTGTTGGCTCGACGCATAGCGTTATCTACAACCTCTGACCGATAACCTCTCCTAAGGAATCTAGCCTTACATTAATTTTGGGCTACTCTGCAATCAAAATCTGAACTACAGATCCTTCTAATGCGCAACATCTCACCACATGGGATGCTATGTATTAGAGGAGCCAGATGGTGACTAGATGCGTGAAGCACGGCGTTACCAGCAGTTGGCTTTCTAAACAGTCTAATACGCAATTCCTTGTTGTGGATGTAAATTTCCACATCCAAAAAACAAATAGAGTAACAGCTCATCTGACTAGTGAAGCCCAAATTCAATGAGTTACAATTCAAATCATTTATGAATACAAATGCCTCCTCCTCACTGTCATTCCAAATTATCAGAAGATCGTCAATATAGCGCAGTCATTTGACGACCTTGGTATCAAATATTTGGGGGAAGGATGGTAACAGGACCTGCTCCTCCCAGTAGCCCATGTGAAGACAGGCATAACTGGGAGAAAAGCAGGCCCCCATAGCCACCCCCCTTACCTGATGAAAAACTTGGTTAGAGAACAAAAAATAGTTATTGTGCAGACACAGATCAATCATTTCCAGCACCATTGCACTATGTTCCTTAAGACAGGAGGATCTGCTACCACGGTAGCGCGATATTGCTCTAAGTCCATCCCTATGGTGAATTGATGTATAGAGGGAGGAAACGTCCAATGAGATCAGTACGTAACCCGATTGCCAATGTACATCCCATATATATATATATATATATATATATATATATATATATATATATATATGAAACAAAAAGACTCCTCTCCAATGAAAGAAGCAGAAACCTAGGCGAGGATGAAAAGGCAGCTCCGTTTATTGACAATAGAAAGGCGAATGCATTTCGGCCGGTGTGGCCTTCGTCAGCGCCTGCAGTAGATGTGAAAGAGCCCCACGTTCTGTAGTTCAAATAAGCCCAACCGCACTAAGATAGGTGCAATGTCCGCTCCGCCCCTCAGCTTCAATTAACTCAGTTCAGCTGGTCAGAGAAAATCTCAGGACTCAAAAATACATATATATCTGGGCGGAGCCTAACAACACATCTCATTGTGAGATCTGATTGGCTGTCAGCACTTCATCCAAGAAGTGTTGGCAGCCATCTTGGGACCAATATACATGATAGCACCTCATTAAAAAGCATTGCAGTTAATAGAAGGTTTTAAGACTTTAGTTACATTGTAAATCATGTGTTGATGGTACCATACTCATTTTAGGAATTGTGGTGTGTTCTAAGGTGATTTTACCATGTGAAAAAGCCTTCTGCTGGGATATCATGAATCATGTTTGAGAGAAAACTATTTTCTCATGCTTTTCCCACAGAGGTTTGGAAGGCGATCTATAAGCTAAACTGAGAGGATATTTTCTGTAAATTCACATTATCTTTCTCAGTCATGTGAGAATGAAGTCTGACATTCTCAGTAAAGCATGTACATCCAACAAGGGCAGAGACTGTCAGTTGATTCCTTTATGTTCTACTGCAGTTTCCCAGAGTGTTCTAAAGAACAACTAGAGTGCTAACAGCCTTACTTATGACAAAAGTATAGCACACCTGAAGCCATCTTATTATTATTTGGACATTTATTAAGCGCCTTTTTACGCCACTGGCGTGTCCCCGCGCTGTGATAAGTGAAAATGGCTGTCCCCGCTCCTCCCACAGAAGGCTATCTGCTGAAAAGGTATGTTTTAAGTTTCTTCCTGAACAGGACTTCGGAGGGTTCTAGTCGCAGTTCCAAAGGAAGAGCATTCCAGCGCTTGGGAGCGAGGTATCTAAAAGATCTGCCTCCCATGCGCACCTTAGATACTCTGGGGACTTTTAACAACCCAGTCTGGGAGGACCGTAGACTGCGTGTGGGCTCGTAGTGGGTTACCAGGCTCTGGAGCGGTACAGGTGCTTTACCGCTCAGGATGCGGTGACAAGTAGCAAGGGCCTTGAACTCCACTCTCCTCTCAATGGGAAGCCAATGGAGGACCCGCAGAGCTGGTTTGGCGGATGACCTCCTAGGGAGCCTGAGTACAAGCCGCGCTGCCGCGTTTTGAAGGACCTGCAGGCGGCCCATGATCCTGCCTGTGGCCCCCAGATAAAGCAGGTTCCCATAGTCAAGTCGGGAGGTGACGAGGGCGTGCACCAGCGTCTTTCGAGCAGAGGTAGGGAGCAGATCTAACACTTTCCTAAGGGCTCTCAGGACACCGAAGCACACCCCCGCCACCCGACCGACCTGTGGACCAAAGGCAAGGTCCTTGTCCAGCCACACGCCAAGGTTACTGGCCTCACGGCAGGGAACAGGGACTTCGCCCAGACAGGGCGGCCACCACGCCGACGACCAAGCAGACGGCCCACCCCCTACCACGAGCACCTCGGTCTTGCTGCCGTTCAGTTTTAAACAGTTTGCGGACATCCAGGCAGCAAGATCTTGCATGCAGTTCCTGAAGATGTCCGCTGCAAGGCCGGGTGTACGCGACAGGGAGATGACCAACTGCGTATCATCGGCGTAGGACACCAAACGAAGACCATATCCCTCCACGATGGCTGCCAGGGGGGAGACGTAGATATTAAATAGGATTGGGCTCAGAGACGAGCCCTGAGGCACGCCCTGGCCCAACTCAATCTCCCTTGAGTAGCATTCACCCAGTCTGACTTGAAAACACCTGTCAGACAGGAAGGACTTGATCCAACCAAGCGCCGCTCCTGTCACCCCGCCTTCATTCAGACACTGTAGAAAGGTGGAGTGAGCTACAGTGTCGAACGCTGCGCTTAGGTCGAGTAGGATCAATGCCATAGTTTGGCCCTCGTCCACGCCCTGTCTTAGTGCTTCAACCGCCACGAGAAGAGCAGATTCCATCGAATGACGGGGGCGGAAGCCAAATTGCGAGTCGTGGAGTAGCGAAGCCGTCTCCTCGAACTGCATAAGCTGTACATTGGCTATTTTTTCTGCCACTTTTGCCATGTAGGGCAGGAGGGAGATAGGACGGAGGTTGTCCAGTTTTTCAAAACTGACGTTGGCCTTCTTCTGCAGAGGAAGTACCACTGCTTGCTTCCAGGCGTTCGGGACAGCCTGGGACTCAAAGGAGGTGTCCAGTAGGTGACGGACATAGGGCTCAAGTACTGGCAAGCTGCCCTTCAGCCGACTAGGGGTGGTCGGGTCTCTTGGGGAACTGGATTTTATCGATCCACAAATACGGAGAAGTTCCGCAGTGGGGGGAGTGACGAAAGTGGTTAGTCGTTGTTCCCCTTTAATTCTAGTGGCTTCCGGGTGATTAGGGCCGCTATCTGTCCTCTGGGGGAAGGAATTATAAATGTTAGTAACCTTATTAGCAAAGAACTCAGCAATTTGGTTACAGCCCTCCGTCGTGCAAAGTTTCTTAGGCACTGCGGCAGGTTTCCCTATCGCAATAGACTTATAAATAGAGAAAATCTCCTTGGTGGACTGCTCAGCTTCTTCTATCTTATTGCAATAGTACAATGATTTAGCCTTCCTGATCAATTTGTGGTAGTTGCGCCTACAGTCTATATATTCTGTTTTGGCCTGGGTCGAGTAGGCAATCCTCAATTGCCTTTCAGCACGTTTACATGCTGCTTTGGACATCCGCATGTCCTCGTTGTACCAAGGAGCCGATCTTTGTACTCGGCCCCCCATTTTCGCCACACCCAGTGGTGCCACCAGATCCAGGGCTTCCGTAATTCGCTGGTCTAGATTAGAATTAATTTCATCCACCCCATCACCCCCAGGATGACCCTTCTCGGTTAGCGCCAGATTGAATTTGGCTTGGGAGAACGCTGCCCATCTACGCCTAGGGTGTTTGTCAGCGGGGGGGTCACTGGGGCGAGGTCCCTGCATTTCGATGGTGAAAGGGATGAGGAGATGATCAGACCATGGGATGGGGATCGGAGTTTGGGCGTCCACTTGGTTCCAGTTTGCAAAAACTGGGTCCAGAAGGGGGCCCAGCTTGTGGGTAGGGTGCATTACCTTCTGAGCAAACTGTAAACTTGCCATTGTGTGACAGAAATCACTCGCCACCCTATCCGTAGGGGTATCTAAATGCAAATTAAGGTCACCTAAGACAAGGTATTTATCCGTGCGTAATGCGGCCTCTGTGACGCCTTCCACTAACTTCTCAATGAAGGCTGCAGTGGAGCCCGGAGGGCGGTAAATTAAAAGGCCTTTCAGGGTGAAATAGCCATTTATTGAGATGGAAAAAGCACCAGCTTCGCTATCATCAATCATGGTGCGTTCTAGCTGACATTGATAGTCTTGTCTAGCAACTATGGCTATGCCGCCCCCTCTCCCCCGTATTCTGTCTAGTCTTTGCAGACAGTAACCCTCTGGGATGGCTTCAATGATCTCCGGCATGGAGTCTTGGTCAAGCCAAGTCTCCGTGAGGAAAAACAGGTCCCATTGTTTTCCGCTGAGGAGGTCACAAATATCCAGAGAGTGTTTGCGTAGGGAGCGTACGTTCAGCAGGCCACATACCAAGGCATGTTGACCTCTGATTTGAGCCTTACCTATGTTGAAGGTAAAGTTACAGTAGCTGCAGCCCACGTTGTTTCCTGCCTCAATACTGTGTGAGCAAGGTCCACAAAGCTCACTGCGGAGGAGAAGAAGTTCATCTCGACTCCAACTAGTACGATGTGGAAAAGGGGCAGGGGGACTGGCCCTGGGCCGCAGTCCCAGGGCCGCAGTCCCAGGGCCAGTGATTGGAATAAAGTGGTAAGTCTTAAAACATTTAATTTAAAAAGGAACAAAATGAAGGGGTTCATTTTGAAATAGAAAGTATGATTAGTGCTACAGAAAAAACAAGCATTTACAATGCAATGGTCTCGGCATCATTAAAGGTAGAGCTATTGGCATTGCTCATGACATTTCTTTAAATCATAAATAAATGGCATTGTCATTTACATTGCCAATAGCTTAATCGTTAAATAAATGGCATTGTCATTTACAATGGGCAACTGCAAGACTTTGTTTGTAATGTAAGCCATGCTTTCGCAGTACTGTTGAATTTCATTATTGTCGCCTAGTGCTATTTTTCAGCCTTATATAGTTTGAGTTTTTTGGAGGTGTACCCTGCACGCTCACACACTGCTCACCCTACACACTCACACACTGCTCACCCTGCGTAATGTGAAAAGACCTAGCTCTGCCCTTCGCCCTGTGTTGTAATCGTACAGTAGGTTGTGAGTAGCTGCGCTTGATTGGTTGAGGTATCCCCTCCTTGCTGCTCCCTTCGCAGAGGGCCGGCTGCCTCAATGAAGCTCCCACGTGTTCAGCTGTTTTTTGTTTTAGCTCCTGTGTGTCAGTGCACAAGCATACCCTGCTCTCTCTGGAACAGGCACTCGGCACTCACCACTCTGCACTCACTACTCTGCACTCACTACTCTGCACTCACTACTCACTACTCTGCACTCACTACTCTGCACTCACTACTCTGCACTCACTACTCTGCCCTCTGCACTCACTACTCTGCACTCACTACTCTGCACTCACTACTCTGCACTCACTACTCTGCCCTCTGCACTCACTACTCTGCACTCACTACTCTGTCCTCTGCACTCACTACTCTGCACTCACTTCTCTGCACTCTGCACTCACTACTCTGCACTCTGCACTCACTACTCTGCACTCTGCATTCACTACTCTGCACTCACTACTCTGCACTCTGAACTCACTACTCTGCACTCACTACTCTGCACTCTGCACTCACTACTCTGCACTCACTACTGTGCCCTCTGCACTCACTACTCTGCACTCACTACTCTGCACTCACTACTCTGCACTCTGCACTCACCACTCTGCACTCTGCACTCACTACTCTGCACTCTGCACTCACTATTCTGCACTCACTACTCTGCACTCACTACTCTGCCCTCTGCACTCACTACTCTGCACTCACTACTATGCCCTCTGCACTCACTACTCTGCACTCACTACTCTGCACTCACTACTCTGCCCTCTGCACTCACTACTCTGCACTCACTACTCTGCACTCTGAACTCACTACTCTGCACTCACTACTCTGCACTCTGCACTCACTACTCTGCACTCACTACTGTGCACTCACTACTCTACCCTCTTGCCTGGTGAAGGCGTGCACTGACGTCTGGTGGTGTTTGTGCCCGGTGGAAGCGTGCACTGACAACTGGTGGTGTGTATGTCTGGTGAAGTGTGCAATAACGGATAGTGGTGTGTGCCTGGTGAAAGTGTGCACCGACAACTGGAGGAATGTGCCTGCTGAAAATGTGCACCGCCTACAGCACCACTCAACCCCAAACGCCTACATCACCACTCAATCCCCACCGCGTACAGCACTGCTCAACCCCCAACGCCTACATCACCATACACATATATATACATATATACACACATATACATATATACACACATATACATATATACACACATATATATATATATATATATATATATATATATATATATATATATATATATATATATATATATATATATATATATATATATATATATATTCACTGAAAAAACCATAGGTTTCACACTAGTTATAGTTAGGAATTAGCATTTAAAAAACCTATTAAATTCACTGAAAAAACCATAGGTTTCATACCAGTTATAGATAGCTGGAAATTTTACTGACATAAAACCATTGAAATTCCCACATTATAGTTAGTTGGACTCACTATAACTTGCGCGCCTGCAATGCACTGCTGATGACGTCACATATTACATCACTCATGACATGGTCAGTGACATCACTCATGACATCACTGATGACACCATCCAGTGAATGTGTGTCTTTCTGAAAAATAAATATGTTTTATATATGTATTTGTAAAGGTCGATGGACTAATAAATGTTTAAATAAGTGTGTAAATGGATGTTTTTTTAATAAAATATTGATTGGTTAACTGGCTTATAAAGTGTATCTTAGTGAATACATATATTAGCGAGTAATTTTTAAATATATGTATCAGTGTTTCACTTTGTGTATAAGTGGCTGCATGGGTTGGTGACTGACTCACTGTTTGTATGTGTTTTGAAGACAGCATATGTGCAGGACTGTATGGGTGGATGAGTGTGTATATGTGTGTGTTACTGAGTGAATGCCTACCTCACTAGTGTCTTTATGAGTAACTACATATGTTTTAATCTAGTATATGTGAGTATTGATGTATATAAGTGAGTATATGTGAGAGTGAGAGATTGAAAGTGTTCCTGTTTAAATAAGTATGTTTCTATAAGTGATTGTTTAAGAGAGTAAGTATGTGTAAGTTTCCTTAGAAGTAATGTGCTAGTGTGTGTATAGCTGTATATGCAAATAAATGGATGTTCAATAGTTTATTTGCATGTGTGAGTAACTTTGGATGACTGTCGGTGTGTAACAGGATGTAAATGTGTATCACTACATATGATGAGTGAGTATATGTATGAGTGACTATATAGAACTGTTGCTGAATGAGAGGATGTGTATATAGATGGTGGAATGACTGAATTGGTTGTTGTAACTGGTATGGGTATCTCCATTTTTTTGAAAATGCTAGTTTCTATTTTTGAATATGTGTTTCAAGGGTTACATTACACTGAAAGGAGGTCTGTCAGTCTGTCACAAGGATGGTGTCATCAGTGATGTCATGAGTGATGTCACTGACCATGTCATGAGTGATGTAATATGTGACGTCATCAGCAGTGCATTGCAGGCGCGCAAGTTATAGTGAGTCCAACTAACTATAACGTGGGAATTTCAATAGATTTATGTCAGTAAAATTTCCAGCTAACTATAACTGGTGTGAAACCTATGGTTTTTCAGTGAATTTAATAGGTTTTTTAAATGCTAATTCCTAACTATAACTGGTGTGAAACCTACGTTTTTTTAGTGAATTTCATAGGTTTTTTAAATGCTAATTCCTAACTATAACTGGTGTGAAACCTATGGTTTTTTCAGTGAATTTCAAAGGTTTTTTAATAGCAAATTTCTATAGCTATGAAATGTAATATTTTTTTATAATGAATCCTATATTGTTTATGTAATACTATTTTTTTTATGTATATTCTTCATGGTTTTTAAATTTTTAAATTTTATTGCCCTGGAGCGCTCCCGGTGTGCGTCCCGGTGAGCACACCGGTAAGCGTAGTCTTGCGGCGCGCCCCAGGGCGCGTACCGGTGAGCGTCCCGTTAGCGCTATTGGCGCAGAAGAAAACATCATCATGACGGATCGCGTAGCCTCGTCCGCGTGATACGCACTGCGTAAACGCACCCGGAAGCACTCGAGCGCATACGATCGCGCAACGTAAGCATCCGACGTGCTTACGCGACGTGCTCCTGGGCGTGCCCCGGGGCGCGTAGCGTAAGCGCGTCGGGTCATGTGACTAAAAATTAACACTTTTTATTGGTTCAGGACAGTTTTGGTTTCCAAATGATGAAAGCCCTGGTCATGTGACCTGAAAATAACACTTTTCATTGGTTCAGGACAGTTTTTTTTCCTAATGATGAAAGCCCCCACCTTTTTTCCTCATTCTCACTTTGTACTTTGAGTGAAGAAGACCTGTTGAAAGACCTCTCTGTACCTTTTTGGACTGAAAAATGGCTTCAGTAGCAGCAGCAGCAGGAGCATCTCAGCCACCACCACCACCACCAAGAGGACCAGCACAACACCACAGTGGTGGAGATGAAGAAGAGGAGGAGGAGGAGGAGGAGGGGAGGAGGACGTTCCTGCCAGAAGATAATACCCCATATAGGGCAAAGCAGCACATTATCTGGGAGTTTTTTTCCATCCCAAAGGACCTCAAAAAAGTGAATGCGCCAAGGGTTACTTGCCTAATCTGTGGCACTGAACTTTCAAGGGGGAACCCTAACAAGAAGTACTCTTTTGGCAATAACACCATGATTCGCCACATGCAACGCCGGCATCCTAACAACTATGCTGCGGCAGATGTCCGAGAACTGGCCAGAAACCCTCCCCAATCTTCACCCAGCACCTCCAAAAGAAAGCAACCCACTCCATCGGGTCCAGAGACAAGGGAGATGGTCCCAAACATACAACCCCAGTTTGGGCAATACAAAATCACTTGTATATTTTGTGGTAAAACAATTACCTATGGTGAGCAAAGCATAAAGCTCATCAACCGTGCTGGTGACAACCACAATTGCCCCAAAAAACCTTAATTTTTTCCAGATTTTTTTTGCTCCAGTTGAGCCGTTTACAATTCCGTTTTTTGTTTCTCCCCATAAAAATAACAAAAAAAATATAAAATTGTTCATAAAAGCCAAAAAAAGTACAATATGTTCAAAAAAACAATAAAAAAATATAAAACAACAAAAAGAAGAAAAAAACAGCTCTTTTTAAAACTACCTCCAATTTATAAAAAAATGCTTCATTTAAAAAAAAATCTGTCATTCTTTATTTCTTATGGTACGCTCCCCGATACGCTCCCCGGTGCGCGTACCGGGCGCTCCCCCACGCAAATCGGAAAAAAAAAATATTTTTTTTTGCCCTGCGGGGCCCTTTTATGGCCCCCACATCATACCTAGGGGGTCAGGGGGGGTCTACCCTGCCCCCTTTTGGTCATTTCCCCCTTTGTTTTTGCCACCTCTTGTGTCTCAATCCTACCGAGACACAAGATGACGGCTGCTCCGGACTGTTTGGAATGTTGACAGACACCCAAGAGCCAATCAGCTTTCTGCGTGCGAACTCGCGTAGCGCGATGGTACGCGCCCCGGTGCGCGTACCGGGGCGCGCTTATAGATATATATATATTTGAACCTAAATTACTCAAAATCCACTGGAGCACATATCTTGAGACATAGCAAAGGCACATCGGGCTACCAGTCCCTACAATTTTGCCAAGTTTGGTGGAAATCCATTCAGCCGTTCGGGCTAAAAGTGAGTTGGACCGCCCTATGGAAATTAACATGGGGAAAACACGTTTTGGGACCCCCTTTTATCTCGGCCCCCGCTTGACGAATACCCCCCAAACTTTCAAGGAAATAGCGGAGCTTCGCGAGGCAAATTTTAGGAAAATTTCAGGCAGATTCCTCAACCGTCGCTAAAGTTATTCCCAATAGAATGTTGCGAATTCCCTATTCAAAATAATCCTAACTATAACTACCTACTGGCGACCGCCAGTAGGTAATATACACTCATATATATATATATATATATATATATATATATATATATATATATATATATATATATATATATACTAGCAGCCCGTCCCGACGTTGTTCGGGAGCAATTAGGCTTCAGAGCCCCTGCCTGCACGTAGAAAAAGGGATTGGTTAGGCTCTGGGTGTATTTAAACCTTTTCTTTCAGACTATGTTTTGGGTTTGCATAAGAGCCCACTTTTCCACCTCCTGGTCACCTTTTTAGATGCTAGGGCAGCATTCTTTCGACTTCTGTAGACACATCTGCATCATATCCACTCTTGTTAGTTTGCTCACTGACTTTCTGACTGTGCTGAAGGATGATCGTACTGCAAAAGCCGCTATTGGGTCTCTCTACGCATACCAGCCCTTTCAAGCCTTCTGCCATATCCCTTGTGCTCCAGCTGGCTGTATACATCATACCTGTTCCCTTCCCACGCGGCATCTACTACACCTTGTCACAGCACCCCTCCCACGCGGCATCTACTACACCTTGTCACCTGTTCCCTTCCCACGTGGCATCTACTACACCTTGTCACAGCAGCCCTTCCCGTGCGCTCGGACTTTGTACCTTAATACCTGCCCCCTGGCCGCCTCAGCATAACGTCACTCCGCCCCCTTCCTAGCGCTGTTGCCTTGTGACTATCACACAAGTGAGTGACCCCTTTCCTGACCCTCTCTGCTACTGGCCACACGTCTCTCGTTTATCGGGTCCCCCTTTCTTCGCCTCTCGGTTGCTCCAATCACGTCTCACCAGTCCTCCAGTCTCCGCTCTTTGCAATCAATGCTGGGACGTCAGCGTCGGTTGCTCCAATCACGTCTCACCAGTCCTACAGTCTCCGCTCTTTGCAATCAATGCTCGGACGTCAGCGTACGCCCCTCCTCCCCTCACTCCTGATGTCATGACGCACCTCACGGCCGGCGCTACTTTCAAGGGACTACTTTTTTTATGGTAATTATTTTTCATTACTTTTTTTTATTTTATTTTAGCCTATGTCCATCTCCTGGACCTCCCCTTTCCAATGCTGTATTGGGTGTTGCGATTGGTGGTGTACTTTTTGAGTTTACCTGGCTCAAAGGACACAGTTCTCTCTTTATAATAGTAGTATAGATATATATATTCCACTGTAGTGTAGTTCCTATTTTCCCAATAGGCCCTGCGCATTGGAATAATATAAACAGTAGTATGGACGTAGAAGTGCGGATCTTCCAGGTCTCCACTGACTATGCTAAACTTAATTGGGTTTGTTACCAACTAGCTCAGAGGTCACTGGAAACTTTCTTGACTGAATAGGAAGTGATCAGCTTCCCTGGTACAGACAAGAAGGGATTCAGTTTTCCAACAACCGCATAAACATGACAACTTTGCTCCTTAGAATAAGAGTCAATCTCTAGAGTCATGTGAAACAATAGACAGTTATTTTACTCAGTCAGTTTTGTGCAGATTACTTTCACCAAAGTGCAGAGAATAGAGAGACGGGCGTTTTCAATAAAAGGTATTATTTATTGAACAGTCTTTCTTCTCATGCAAGAGAAATGAATTGCCACAATTCCAAGACTTGTTAGTATAAAAAGTGCGTACAGTAAAATGAGGATTGAGAAATAATACTGTAAAACCATTGATATGGTTTCTTAGCCATACAATGGTTAAAATGAATAAAATATATACATTCATATATACATTTGACTAATGTACTCAACTGGTGCTTCTAACTACGCCTATCCCAGTGTACCTGACCTAAGCCTAATACTTGGGAGGGAGTAAGTAAGTAGCAGTTTTAGTTAAGTTGGTTTTGTCAAGGTTTGCTTCAAGAATTCTCTCTAAGGGTTTAGTCAACACCATACCTCTGGAATAGAATGTTGGAGGTCTGGTATCTCCTTCCAGGACTCGATATCCCAGTCACTCGCAAGAGTAGGCTGGAAACGCCGGAGCTGGATTTCTCGCCAGGAGAAAAGACAGCGTCTCTCTCAGCACGTCGAGGAAGAGGAGGGGCAGTGTCCGTGGGCAGCTTGCATCTGCTGGGCTGTGAAGGGGACAGCTGTTCTGCTCCTATGTTCACCACACCATCGCTATCATCGAAGTCGTTGAGACAGCGTAGCGGCAGTAGTAACATCAGCGTTTGCTTAAGGCAACGTTGGTAATATTTATACCTGAAAGGTGCCTGGATTGACGTAAGTTTTTGGACATAAGACGCCAATAAAGATGTCACTAGGAAGTGATCGTCTCTTAGTGCTCATTAGAGTTCTATTACTAATCAAAACATAGCAAGCGGGGTTTTCCCAGGTTGCTGAGTTTTATCTTGTTGAAGAACTCAGAGTGTAATCTAGGAATCTTAGATAGTGGCTTCTGCTGTGTCATTTGCTCTAATGAGCTGCAGAGGAAGCTGCAGAGGAAGTGATTCTGAAATGTGGCTCTGTTCGTGTTAGGCCAGAGACGAGTTTCTGAAATATTACTCTTGATCGTTTATGCCATTATAGGGGAATAAATGGATTATAGCCGTATAGGGGCATAAGGTCACAGTATTGATCAGGGTCCTAGATTAGAACGCGACACCCACTCCACGAATTTATGTCCATCAATTTACTAAAAACTATAGCAAAAGATGCATGTGTAACATTACCCACCCCAAAATACATATATGCATTTGAAAATGGCGTATTTGAAATACATGGAATGTACTGTACGTCTTTAAGCATAGAAATCATTCAAAATTATAGCATATGTAATCAATGAACGATTTTGCGAAAAAATTACACATGAAATATCTCTTAATACAGAAAAGAAGTGCGAGATAATTTCATCACATATAAATGCATTGCTGTAAAATGTGCTAGAGGCTGATGTAAAGTTATTATGTCTCTAGATTTACCTAAAAATAGAAGCTTCTTTATGAATAGGTCTACTTTAAGCAAAGAATTTTTTGTGCCAGAAAAAGGTAAATATTTTTTTTTAAAGTGTTCAATTAAAAAAAAAACTTTGGTGAACGGGGGAATAGAGTTCCAATGCTTTTCAGCAGTTTTTATTGATCAAAACTGAAGGCCAAATTCAGAGTTCATGGGAACGCTGTGTGTCGGAATGCTTTTCTAAATTATTGTTTCTGTTCGGGTGAGAACATCATATCAGACAGGCTCTCAAAAAATTGGTCTACAAAATCAGGTGACAGTTCGACCAAGTTCGATAACGCTGTAACTTGGCAGGTGAGAGAATGATTGCTGTCATCAAAGTCTGGATCGGCAATGCTCACAGAAGGTCGTACCTGGGTGATGTTTCTTTTATTTCTTGCTCCACTGTTACCACCTAGTCGTAGCACAGGAGTCTCAACGAATGCCGTCATCAGGATTGGTAGCCGCTGGGGACAACACAATGCGTGAGCCGTTATAGGACTTAGTAAAGTATCGATATCCATTGGTACTGCTGATGGAAGTGCAAGACAGATGTCCAACACGCACTCATCTCCGCATAGCATACATCGAAGCACAGGTAAGATGCAGGTCTGCCATATCGGCCTGAATGAAAGAAACCAGGTCATGTTCAGATCTCTTAGTCTGGCCAATCCAAGGACTCTAGTTATGCGGTCCCGGTAGCGTATTGCTAGGATCGTTTCTTCCATCCTTGTAGGAGTCATGTCTGAGTTTTGGCTTGCCATATCGTAGCAGGAGGGTCAAAAATAAAATGCCTGCTACAAGTCCCAAGAATAGGGGTATGCCGCCAAAGACTGAATGGACAAA
The DNA here is from genome assembly GCF_964263255.1 of Lissotriton vulgaris. NCBI lineage: Eukaryota > Metazoa > Chordata > Amphibia > Caudata > Salamandridae > Lissotriton > Lissotriton vulgaris. Next base: position 944,147,104 of record NC_141695.1, on the reverse strand, counting down.
ATTAGGAATGATTCCTAGAATTGCTTTGAATGGGGTTAGCAGTCCCGAAAAAATCGTCTTAAATATGCCTGGGATGCCTGTGGCACTAGACATGTTAAGCAGTTGGCTAAGCATTTCTGTGAAATGCACGGGGCAATTTGTTGATAAAAGGTCCTGAATCTCAGATGTTGTCCTTGCAACTTGGAGTTCATACGTCTCTTTTGATGACGTGATGGGCACTGTTGTCTACAAAAGCACAGACTTCATTCTGCTTAAAGTATCAATTCGTATAGAAGAGAAATTCAAACGAGGCCATATGGGAGTCTCAGTGTCTCCAGGGCCGTTTGGAAACAATGCTTGCATACAGCATTTGACCATGGAAGTTACGTGTACGAGATATGCTTTCCCTGGCAAAAGGCCACAACAGCTGCGATCCGTTCTTAGAATGTAACTCCCATTCGAGAGTTGCTTAAAGAAAGGCTTTATCTGTGTTGCAGGTGTGACATATTGGTGGCATGAAAGGTTGTTACAATTTCCTTCACAGGCTCCGTGTAAATTAATACCCTGGCTCAAAAGTATACCGCTTAGTGAATGTTTACAGTTTTCACCACTAAGAAATACATGTTGTTGCTGTCACTATAGCATGTGTGTGTGTATGGTAATTTCCATGTTGACTTAATGTATCCTTTACCCAATCGTTCATACTGGCCAGTAGGTATGTATTCCAGGCAATTTTTAAATCGGAAAGTTGTTATCGGAATTGTGATAATCCTGTGTATTATCCATTCAATGACAGGACTTTCTGACATTGTCAATGGTAATATCTCAAGTTTTTCGATGCTCAGGATTGTATAGTCTGCTCCTTTTTGTGCCAAGCTGATTTGTTTATCAGTAAGGTTAAAGATGGAAAACAATGACGTTGTGTTGATTAAACGCCAAGGCACATAGCCCGAACGAAGATTTTGCAGCGTCCAGCCTAACTGTACAATAGAACGCAATTGCGACTGGCCATGCTGTAACATTAGCAAGTCTTTGTCTATTATATCTATGGCAGATGATACAATACTGTCCAGTGAATATATTCTGGAGGACAGAGTCATTAACCCATTGTCCACTACAGAAAGTGATTTTTCCAAATTAATACGATCAATTTCTCGTATTTTTTCAGCTGTTTCAATTTGTGTGACTTTCCAAGCCTCGTTGTATGCCGCATAGATGCTGGCCGCTATGAAGCGTTTTTGACGCTGTTTGCGTGGTCCCATAATAAAATTGCGCAAATCAGCACCATCTTTAAGTAAAGATAAGTGTTGCTTAATTTCAGCCAGTGTGGATGATTCTAGCCATTCAAGGCACAGCTTCCCTACACTGTTGTTACTATCCCTGGTTGTTGTCTCTGGGAGTATCTAGGGTCTGGTCTGGACATTGTTAACCCCTGTGTTTTATTCAGGAATCTATCTTGACAGTTGTTTGTGTCAGTAGGCCAGATTAACCACTTTTTCCAATCAGGATGTGTTCTGTTTAGATGTAAAATTTTAGATACGTCTATTTCAATATCTGTTGTTGCATTATCAGGTATTGGCTTTGGAATAGACGGTTTGTTAAGGTCTTTGATCTTAGCTAGGCCAAGACAGGTTGTTTGTTGGATTGTGTCATTTAAAAACATTATTTGTTCTGGGATCGTGCAGGCTCGAAATAGTGCTTCTAGGCCTTGTACCTGCCAATCTTTTGTACCCCAGATTGTTTTTGTTTCAATGTTATTTTTCCAATAATCAAAACCAAATGTCATAATTTTTTCATAAAATGCTTCTGAATATCTCAATTTAGTATTTGTCAGCATTGTTTTCAATCCTGTTTTATCTAACAGTTTATAATAAAACGTTTCTGCATCACTCGTGTTAAACCCTGAGAAGTACTGAAATTTCTCATAGAATGTTTTAGAACTGCTTTTAGGTGGAGTAGCACAATGTTCCCATTGGTTATACTTAAAAACATTTCTAGGCTGTGCAGATTTATGCAAGTAATGATCACCATAGTGTGTGTAGCAGAACATCTGTTCATAATTAGACGAACCTTGCAAATAATCATGTTCTGTGAATCTTGCTGACATTACTAAATCAGACATCATATTATTAATACTTTCAAAGTCCCAATCATCAGAGAATGTACTAGGTTTTACAAAGTCACTTAATGAAACCTTGAATTGATGAGGATACTTCAGGATTTCGACCGGACCATATATTTCATAGTCAGTTTTGTCCCATACTACCCCGCCGGGTATTGGAATGGCTGTGACATTTACTGTTGACAGTTCTCTTTTCTTCGCGTGGGATGATCTGTGTGGTTTGAGGACTAAGTTGATGTTCTGACTTGCTGTGTCCATTGAATTGTAATAAACTTTCCTAAAATTAAAACTAAAATTAGGCATAGTAGGAGTATGAATACCCCTGAAATAATCCAATGCTCAATCAATGGTGCATCCAGATATATTTCTTTGATTTGTTGAAAGAGTTCTGTTGCTTTTTCTTTAAAAGTCTTTTTTGTTTCTGGCATCACTTCGGGGTTGCTTTGATCCTCAGAAATGTTATCAAAGTTGATGAAGTAGTCAGAGGAAGTTCTGTCAATTGTTGGAATTGTTCTTTCAATTTGTCTTTCGGTAGCACATTCCGATGCCACATCATTGTAGACTGGTGTTTCTTGACGAACTGTTTCAATCTGTGTTTCAAGAGGCATGAGTTCCATGGCATTATTGCGTAGTCCCTCTCTGTGCACTGCAGGCTTATCGAATGTGATTAGTCTTTCAGTTTGAACCTCTTGGATTGTTGCAAGTTTGGGTATTCTGTTGTTTCTCGGGAGTCCACTGGGCCTACTGTTTATTATAGGCCACATGATTGTGGTTTTACCAGGTCGATTTATACAACTCTGTTCTCCTTTTTACCAGCAAGGGTCAGTAGTACTACTGATCTTGTTCCGTTGATTGCTAAGACAGGTACTGCTTTTCTGTAAGAAGGCCCAAATTCCTTCTTCACCGCTATTTTTTCTCTGACTAGATCCCCAATCTTTGGAATCCAGACAGGCCTTGCTGGGACTGGTGGTGCCTCGTCAGTGGTAGCTGGCTGTTGCTTTAACTTTATGTTGCTTAAGGATTTTCTTGTTTCGTTCAAGTCCTGTAAAACAGCCAAACGATCTTTGATGTCAAAGTCTGTTTTCTTATCTTCTACCACTGATACCTGACTATCTAAGTCCTGAATTCGCATTCTAGTTCCGAACAATAGTTCGTATGGGCTGAAACCTTTTAGAGAATTTCTCGGCAAGTTGTTTAGGCTTAACTGGACACTTATTAAATGTTTGACCCACCCAGCACCTGAACCTAATACCTTCGCTGTTATAGATTGCTTTGTGTCCCGGTTTTTTCTTTCTACCACACTGTTCCCTTCGGGGTGTGACGGACAAGAATACCGCAAGCCAACGCCCATGCTGGCCATGGCCTCCTTATAAGCTCGAGAGCTGAAAGCAGGACCCTGATCAGAATGGAACATGGCAATTGCGTATGTGCCGATAAAGACTTGCAGATCTTTTATAACCGTTCTGGCGTGAGCCGAGCGCTGGGGGCCACATTTTTTAAGTGGATTTAGCCTTAACCATTAATAGGAAGCGGGATTGTATACAGACAGCATTACGCTACCTACATACCAGGCCATGGCATTACTACGCTTGACTCGCTGCTGCGCTCTCTGTCGCAGTCCGGACAGTTCTTTACATATTTATAGTGGTGCAGGCTCTTCCCTGGCCACCAGTATACTGATTGTAATTCAGTCAGAGATTCCTTCATCTGTTTGTGCCTTGGACCTTCACCCATGTGTGCGTCTACTATTAATAACTTTCTCTGGTTCGTGTTTGGAATTACCCTATCCCCCACTCCAGGGATTCGAGCAAAAGGAACAGAGTTTGCATCAATTACGTATGCATATTTGAGTAGATAGTTCACGGGTAGTGCTGCACAGTCGCCTTTTACGGACGTTTTTACTGCCAGCATGGTTTCCCCGTCTATGTATTTTTCTGAACGCTTTTTTGTGGCTACGGAAGCCGGTTTAGTTGCTTCCGCTGTGGCTGTATTAGCCAATGAATTCCCTGCAACGTGAACGCCATCACGTTGATGACTCAAGAGTGTGTATCACGTGAGTCTTTTGTAGTTCTTTCTGTAAAAGAGCTACCTGTTTCCAGAGCATTTTATGCTTTATTGTGGCACCTGTGTCATCTTTGTAATCATTTTCAATCCAGCTCTGCAACTTATTATTGTAATAGTTGACGCAAAAATGCGAATCGCACACGATTAGTGTCGGGAATTCACGTTCTGCATTTTCAAGCGCCATCTTTAAACATCTGATTTCAGCTCTCTGAGCCGAACAGTTCCTCACTGATTCAGTTTTTGTTATTTTCGGTCTGAATTTACAGCACAGCCAACGACCTTTAACAATCGCACAGGCTGCATCGTAGGATTTGTTCTCTACGTTGAAATGCTGTACAAATCTATCTGTATAGATTATACAGGCGTACTGTGGGAGAGGTAGAAGTTCGATTGGCAGAGGATATTCTTCTTCATAAGTCAAATCATTCAGTTTTTCGAATTGCGGGGCGAAATAATATTTCACATCTTCCGCTCCAAGAGAATCTACACACTGTATCCATTTCGGATCCAGTGACACTGTAGGCAGGTTTACTGGGCTGAATAGCGCCTCGAAGGCGGATTCCGCTGTGAGGATATTGATCCTTCTACCATGTGCTAGTTCTCGTTCATTCGCTAATGCAGTTTCTACTGCTTTCACAGTTTTTTCTGTGGGACTGAATGTTTTTTCCGCTTGTGTGTACAAGTGAGATTTAATTGAAATTGGTACCTTTTCTCCCTCATTAGAGGTCAGGTACGTGAATCCGCATCTTCCTGGGATGACTCGTATTACAAGATCGCGTGTGTTGTCACATGTATCAAATTTTGTTTTTGCTAACATGTCTGTTTGCAGTGATCTCAAATTTTCTGTGTGTTTTTGAGTCCAAGTGATTGGGTTAAAATCGGGTTTAATTAGTTCGTAGAGAGGTTTAACCCTCTCCGCATAATTTAGAATGTAAGTTCTACCGAAATTCAGGAAGCCTAGAATCGATTGTAAGTTCTTCAGCGTTTTTGGTGCTTGGAGTACAGCGCACTTCTCTAAGAAGTTGTCCGCTAGCTTTTTCCTTCACTTGATAACTCGTATCCTAAAAATAATACTGTCAGATGGGCAATTCGAGACTTTTTAAAGTTGAATTTGTAACCCTCTGCTGCGAACCCAAGTATTATGGTGTTCACTCTTTTCAAGTGAGTCTCTAAGTCGTAGTCTGTGAGATAGATATCATCTACATAAGATAATGCCTCATCATCATATATTTGTAGTAACTCTGTTACTCTGGCTGAAAATAGTCCTGGGCTGTTCTTGAATCCCTGTGGGAGCCTACAGAAATTTTTCTGTGACCCCATTACTGAGAAAGTGGTCAAGTATCTGCTTTCTGGTGCAATATTTTGACAAAAGAAACCATTAGATATGTCTAATGTCGTTTTATATTTTTTCCTAACTATGTTATTCATTAGTGCAGCACTATGCGAATTTTGTACTGCAAATGTTTTGCAACATGCGTTAAGGTGTCTGTAATCCAAAACTAGATGATATGAATTGTCTGGCTTGGAGACAGGAAACAAAGGATTGTTCATTTGAGAGGTGCATGTTTCAATCACCCCCTGGTATTCAAGTTGATCTAAAATCTCCATGACTTGTTTTTTAGCTTCTTGCTTAATTGGATACTGCCTTTGGGCAGTCGGTTGACTTTTTAACTGGATTTTGTGAGGAGGAGAGTCCTCATCCCATCCTACATGATTTTAATATAATGCTGGTGCCTGGGCTACTGCCCATTTCCTTGCATAAGTATATTTTTTGTGAATCGGAATGTGATTCGAGAAGGCAGGCATAATCATTTCTTCGCCATGAGGGCACTCCCTGACAAACTCTGGGGGCCAATCTTTTTCAGCTAACAGAATATCATAGCCTTTTGAGATTTTATCCCAAAATAGACCCCTTATTTTCCTAGTCTTATCACCCTCTATACGCAATGTTATTTCGTATATCTTATGGGGCTCGCTAACTCTGGTGTCGGCAGTTTCTACTTGAATGTATTCATTTGTGTCCACTGTCTCCAGATGACTCATCAGGATCTTGCGGGCTATACTGATTTCTGCTGCACTGTTTAACATTGTCTGTGCCCACTCCCCATTTTTCAACTGTGTCCTCAGTATTCTCGGCATGTTCGATTACTCTAATACTGGCTACCTTTTTTTTCGGAAATTGAGATTTTTTACTTTGAGCAGGTTCCTTGTCTTTGGACCTGGTGTGCTCTGCTGGGTCTGACCGTCCTCTTCTTTCCAATTTCTGCAAAAAAGATCGAGAGGGACGTGTATCAATACTTTGATATCTATCAGGCTTCTTCAAATTATCCCTATTTCTAAGGTTATATCTTTTCTCAGAGGGCTCCCTCTGGGGAGAGCGGTGTTCTCGAGTCGGAGTTCTTTCCCTCCGTCGAGGAGACCTTCCTCTGGACTGGAAAACTTTTTCCTTGGGAGTGGATAGTTTATTTCCATCCCAGCTCTTTTTAGGAGTGTTTGAATTATTTTTAATAAATAATTTTACTAACTCTCTATATGCCTTTGTTAATTCTCTTATTTTAACTAAGAGTTCTTCACTTGCCATTTTATCAATGTCCGGATGTGGTGTGTAGCTGGCTAGAACCGGCCACGTTGCTCCTGGTCTACCTAGTGGACCGAGCCTTGTTATATGATCATTGTGTTTTAGGGCGCCTTTAAACCAGAGCAGGTGCTCTTGGAATTTTGATGGGATTTCAATCTCCTCGAAAGGAGCGTACTCTTCCGGTGGATCCCCTATTTTGTAATAATGGAACTCGTGTGTTGCAGCGTTTGCCGCTGGAAATTTTATCCAAGAATAGAATACCTCTGTCTGCCGATATTCGTGTGCCTCTATCACGAAAACGACTGTGCCACCTTGTGTGGTCAGTCCATTTTCTATAAGTTTTAACGTTATAGATTTTCTTAAATGTGCCGGGATGATTATTGCGACCGGGTCATCAGTACCGTCGGGACCCTGCTGAGTCGCATTTACTGCACCCCCATTGGTTCCGTTTTCAGTGTCTGACATTTTATTGTCAGAAAGGTTTTGCAGAGCAGGTCTCCAAGGAGACAAAGATTAGGTGCACAATATTTTGGAACACTGTATCCTTCAACGTTGAATAAACCAGAGCTTTACATAGGAATCTCTTCCTACTAAGTTCGGGCGGATTTTAACCTTTCACCCACTCCAGACGTCTATTGGAGTATTTACGGTAAAAAGGGGTCTGTGTGAAAAATGCACAACTGAGTTACTCTAACGTCTTGCGTTAGTTTTATCGCCTTACCAAACGTTGGGTGCCATGTAGTGTAGTTCCTATTTTCCCAATAGGCCCTGCGCATTGGAATAACATAAACAGTAGTATGGACGTAGAAGTGCGGATCTTCCAGGTCTCCACTGACTATGCTAAACTTAATTGGGTTTGTTACCAACTAGCTCAGAGGTCACTGGAAACTTTCTTGACTGAATAGGAAGTGATCAGCTTCCCTGGTACAGACAAGAAGGGATTCAGTTTTCCAACAACCGCATAAACATGACAACTTTGCTCCTTAGAATAAGAGTCAATCTCTAGAGTCGTGTGAAACAATAGACAGTTATTTTACTCAGTCAGTTTTGTGCAGATTACTTTCACCAAAGTGCAGAGAATAGAGAGATGGGCGTTTTCAATAAAAGGTATTATTTATTGAACAGTCTTTCTTCTCATGCAAGAGAAATGAATTGCCACAATTGCAAGACTTGTTAGTATAAAAAGTGCGTACAGTAAAATGAGGATTGCGAAATAATACTGTAAAACCATTGATATGGTTTCTTAGCCATACAATGGTTAAAATGAATAAAATATATACATTCATATATACATTTGACTAACGTACCCAACTGGTGCTTCTAACTACGCCTACCCCAGTGTACATGACCTAAGCCTAATACTTGGGAGGGAGTAAGTAATAAGTAGCAGTTTTAGTTAAGTTGGTTTTGCCAAGGTTTGCTTCAAGAATTCTCTCTAAGGGTTTAGTCAACACCATACCTCTGGAATAGAATGTTGGCGGTCTGGTATCTCCTTCCAGAACTCGATATCCCAGTCACTCGCAAGAGTAGGCTGGAAACGCCGGAGCTGGATTTCTCAGCAGGAGAAAAGACAGCGTCTCTCTCAGCGCGTCGAGGAAGAGGAGGGGCAGCTTGCATATGCTGGGCTCTGAAGGGGACAGCTGTTCTGCTCCTATGTTCACCACACCATCGCTATCATCGATGTCGTTGAGACAGAGTAGCGGCAGTAGTAACATCAGCCTTTGCTTAAGGCAACGTTGGTAATATTTATACCTGAAAGGTGCCTGGTTTGACGTAAGTTTTTGGACATAAGACATCAATAAAGATGTCACTAGGAAGTGATCGTCTCTTAGTGCTCATTAGAGTTCTATTACTAATCAAAACATAGCAAGCGGGGTTTTCCCACGTTGCTGAGTTTTATCTTGTTGAAGAACTCGGAGTGTAATCTAGGAATCTTAGATAGTGGCTTCTGCTGTGTCATTTGCTCTAATGAGCTGCAGAGGAAGTCATTCTGAAATGTGGCTCTGTTCGTGTTAGGCCAGAGACGAGTTTCTGAAATATTACTCTTGATCGTTTATGCCATTATAGGGGAATACATGGATTATAGCCGTATAGGGGCATAAGGTCACAGTATTGATCAGGGTCCTAGATTAGAACGCAACACCACAAGGTTGCTGCAAAAACAATCCTCGGCCTGTGTCCAGCTAGTGGAGGTGGATGGGAAGCAGGTTCGAATATATATATATATATATATATATATATATATATATATATATATATATATATATATATATATATATATATATATATATATATATATATATATATATACATATATATGCACATCCACACACTTACATACATACACGTAGGCAGTTTCACAGAGACCAAACCTGACTCTATAATCGACAATTGTAGCACTCCAAAGAAATGACCGCAAGAGTGAAACGTATGCCTGGTTATTGGACAACGGTATGCGGAAGCCTGTGTGATTCATGTTTGCCCGAAGAGAAACAAACTGGTGTACATAGCATGGCACATTTACAATGTTTCTAATAGCTCTATAACAAGCATTAGAAAACAAGTAATTGAAAAAGTAACTAACAAGTATAAGAAATAAGCTGGAGCACATAGAAAATAAAAACATTTTATAACTTTGAGTGAGAGCTTTGAAAGTCGTTTCGAGAATAGTAAAGATATCTATCTATCTATATATATATATATAGCAATACTGGACGAAACAGTTTTCACGAGGAGTTCGAAGTCATCAAAAAATCATGGCTACGGGGAGGAAAGAACAGACCCCCAGATACAACACAAACTGCATCACTCGGAGCACAAGGAGGACAAGGAGGTCGGGGGCGGCAAGAGGAGGACGAGGAAGTGCAAAACCCTCGAATTGGGCCAACCGAACCTACAACAAGAAGAAGTAACACCCAATGACAACTCGGAGAGGGCCGGACTAACAGTGGTCAACTTAACGAATAGATGTCTAACGAATTGTGAAACTGAGTTACTAAGCTTGGGCTTAACATTCTGTCCCAATAATACCCTAGAATACACACAGACACACATTGACTTGTTCCGCTTCACGCGAAAACTAAAACTTCACAAATACTTTAAACTCCGACCGCACCTAAAAGACCAAGGGAGTAAAGGCTCTAGAATAACTGCCACTGATACCTTAACAGGGAAATATATTCCAGCACTTGAGATTCTTGAAGACTTAAGAACTGAACAGTCTGTCCAAACTGGAATGCTGGATTTAGCTCAACGAGCAGAAGTCCAAGGCATAGAGCAAGAGAGAGAAGATAGTGGCTTCAAACCCATATCGGTATTTGTCCCACAAGCCCCATGGGATGCAGTGGATGTCTTTGTGAAAGCGATGAACAATGACCTCATGAAATACAGGAAAGCCAACCACCAGATACAGAGCAACATCACAGAACAACAGAAATCGGCTCTCCAAGACCTAATGAATGACAACAATGTCATTATAAAACCCTCGGACAAAGGGGGCAATGTAGTACTGATGAGCAGGGAATATTACAGAGGTGAAGCATTAAGACAATTGTTGGATGACAAATTTTACACCAAATGCAACAACGACCTTTATCAGCAAAGTATAAGCGAATACGATATGCTGATAAGGAAATGGTATGATGCACAAATGCTCAGCAAGGATGAACATCTATTCCTACGAACCAGCCAACCTCTGACCCCAACTTTCTACCATCTCCCTAAACTCCATAAAGACAGTGAGCACCCTCCTGGCCGTCCAATTGTCTCATCCATAGGCAGTCTCACAGAAAACATATCTCGACTAATAGACAATACCTTATTTCCCTTAGTGATGAACCTAAAATCATACGTCCAAGATACCAAGGACTTTTTGAATAAAATCCAGAACATAAGGTTGGAATCAAACTGCCTCTTGATGGTATTGGACATTTCTAGTCTTTACACGATAATGGAACATGGCCATGGACTATTAGCATTACAACATTTTCTTAATCTTCGCCAAATGTGATTTGCAAAGCACAATATCATGATTTTGGAATTTGTGAAATTTTGTCTCAATAATAACATCTTCTTGTTCGAAGAACAACTCTACAAACAAGTGTCTGGGACGGCGATGGGTACCTGCTTCGCTCCCAGCTACGCGAACCTTTTCGTGGGCTGGTGGGAGGAGCAGGTGCCCAGGAGCTGTTTGGTGGGGCAGGAGAGAGGTGACACAGTATGCTGGCACCGCTATATAGATGATCTTTTCATCATATGGCGAGGCTCAAGAGATACAGCAGAAGCCTATATCAAACTACTCAATAACAACAAGTATAACTTGAACTTCTCGGGGACTATTGATCCGGTGGCAGCGGTCTATTTGGACCTGAAAGTGTTTGTAGAAGGGGGCCAGCTTCACACCTCTCTCTATAGAAAAGAAACTGCTAGGAACTCCACTCTTTTCGCCAGCAGCAGTCACCCACCTCAACTAGTGAATAGTATTCTGTATGGAGAACTACTACGGCTCCGTAGGAATAGCTCTAAAGACCAAGATTTTGAAGCAGCTGCTTCAGGTTGTTTGAACAGGTTCAGAGCAAGAGGATATGGGGAAGAATTGCTACAAGACACATTAAGGAGAGTAAGAAAGATCTCTAGACACACACTACTAACATCTAAGCCATCCAAGAAAGGACGAGGGAAAGAGCTAATGACAGGCGAAGGTAAAGGGAAATTCAGAATGATAACTCCCTTCTCCTCAGGAGCAAAAGATCTGAGAGCCATGCTACAGAAAAACTGGAACATTCTCAAAACTGATAGTCTGCTCAGTGAAGACCTGCCCGCACATCCACTGGTGACATTTAGTAAAGCCAGATCATTGGGGGATCTATTAGTCACCAGTCATCTTGAGAAACCGCCACCTAGAAACAACACACTGAAAGAAATGAGGGCTTTCTTTCCCTGCGGTCGCTGCAAAGCCTGCTCGGGCAGTAAACGAGTTCTATCCTATGTCATACCTGACACAGGTAGAACGATGAGAATAAAAAAGTTTATCACCTGCAGCACCCCCTTTGCAATTTACTGCTTGGTATGTCCATGTGGTCTTCGCTATATTGGAAGTACCATTAATCAGTTAAAACTGCGAATACTAGAACACCTCAGGGCCATAGATAAAGTGGATCCATTGTATCCTGTGGCCCGCCATTTCGCAGAGTGCCATAGCAAGGACCGAAACCAGCTACAATACTTCGGTCTAGACACCATTGAACCAAATGCAAGGGGTGGAGATAGACTTAGACGACTATGTAGATTGGAGTCTAGGTTTATCATTGATTTGTCAACAAAACACCCTCGGGGTCTGAACAGTGGGGAAGAACTGGCTTTTCATTTGGGCAAATAATGTTGCACTGTGATTGAAATTAATTGCTATATCCGCTGACCTTACATGACGCCTTGTGGAATCCAAGATAGAGAGATGTTTCATCAATACATAAGTGCGTACATCTATGTACATATATACATATTTATACCCTTTATTAAGTACATGTAAGGATTATCAGCAGAATTGGATAACAATGATTTGTAAAACTGTACAATGTATCTGGAAATTTGGAAAATCTTTTTGAATGTGAATAGATCAGCATCACTTATACCATCATGAATGATAGATAACTGGTGCAATTTTTTATGGCTGCTGTTGGTTGCATCGGTCGTTAGAAGTTTTACTCAGACTGTTTGTAGCCATAAGTAGCTTTTTGGAGGAACATTTCGTTTTCCCCATAATGTGAATATGTATTGCCATGATTGATTATTATTTGAAGTTTGATGGGCTCTGGTGTTTTGAACTGTTTTTCTTTGTACCTGAAAAATAGGACTTGTCTCATTATAGTCTGATTTCATAATTACATGGACTATGTTAGTACATGGGACATAAGCCGATCCACGGCTTAATAACAATGTTATTTCAACGCATTTGAGTATAATTATACCCTTTGACGCAGACTTGCCATCCAACTGTGGGCATGATTAATGCTGTAGAATCAATGCACTTTAAATATAATGTGTCATAACATCACTACAAGATGGCGCCCATAAGCGTCGTATAGGGGTGATGTCCTATGTCTATGTCCATGTCTTCATGACGTAGAAAGAAAGAAAACTTTATTTATATAGCATGTCGAAAATGGAGTGCTTAATACACTGACGAAGGCAGCACGCCGAAACGCGTCTGTGTAGCTTCTGCACATAATAAAAGCTATGTGGACACCGGAATCCCTTTGAGTGCTGCTATTTCTTTCTCCTAGTGAACATGGGAGAAATTGGAGCGTAATATATATATATATATATATATATATATATATATATATATATATATATATATATATATATATATATATATATATATGTATATATATGTATATATATATATATGTATATGTATATATATATATATATATATATATATATATATATATATATATATATATATATATATATATATATATATATATATATATATATATATATATATATATATATATATATATATATATCCAAAACTGAAGGTTGCCCTCTTGGAGAAGCCACACGCATAGGGGTATGCACACTCGATGCTGCAGGTAGCAGTAGTCACAGCAGGCTGTAAGCGCTTCAAACAGGCCATACGCGTTTCGAGCTATGTGTAGCTCTTGTTCACTGGCAAATGAGGCACAAGACGGGTTTGTAAGAACACATTCTTTTATGCAAATTAGAGTCCCGCCCTTATAAGCGTCATACAGAGGCATACTGGTTGTTATAGTCCTAAATGATGCCATGACTCGCAAAGTGGACTCCGTCTTTGCTTCACAAATTGATAATGTTCCTTGTCAGGTGAGTTGCTTTAACAAACTGCTTGTCTCTGCTGATAGCAAACTGCAGCTCAGGTCCCCTCTGCTCTTTAAGCGCTCGTAATAACAAACGCTCGGAAACCGCCATGAAAGCGTCGGGGCTTCTCCGCGGCCAGGCTAGCCGCTTGTAAATCCAAAACTGAAGGTTGCCCTCTTGGAGAAGCCACACGCATAGGGGTATGCACACTCGATGCTGCAGGTAGCAGTAGTCACAGCAGGCTGTAAGCGCTTCAAACAGGCCATACGCGTTTCGAGCTATGTGTAGCTCTTGTTCACTGGCAAATGAGGCACAAGACGGGTTTGTAAGAACACATTCTTTTATGCAAATTAGAGTCCCGCCCTTATAAGCGTCATACAGAGGCATACTGGTTGTTATAGTCCTAAATGATGCCATGACTCGCAAAGTGGACTCCGTCTTTGCTTCACAAATTGATAAAGTTCCTTGTCAGGTGAGTTGCTTTAACAAACTGCTTGTCTCTGCTGATAGCAAACTGCAGCTCAGGTCCCCTCTGCTCTTTAAGCGCTCGTAATAACAAACGCTCAGAAACCGCCATGAAAGCGTCGGGGCTTCTCCGCGGCCAGGCTAGCGTAAGGGCGGGACTCTAATTTGCATAAAAGAATGTGTTCTTACAAACCCGTCTTGTGCCTCATTTGCCAGTGAACAAGAGCTACACATAGCTCGAAACGCGTATGGCCTGTTTCAAGCGCTTACAGCCTGCTGTGACTACTGCTACCTGCAGCATCGAGTGTGCATACCCCTATGCGTGTGGCTTCTCCAAGAGGGCAACCTTCAGTTTTGGATGTATATATATATATATATATATATATATATATATATATATATATATATATATATATATATATATATATATATATATATATATATATATATATATATATATATATATGTTAGACCTGGCACCTTGGCGTGAGTTTCCCTTCCACTTTTTGCTGGTGTGCCTCCGATGTTTTGCTGGTTTTCCGCTACTCAGGGCACTGCGCCACGGCCAACCTGTGCCGCAGTGCAAGTGCTCCCTACTGTAAATTGTACATGTGATTGATGTCCATGATTGGTTCATTGGATTTACTGTTAGTCCCTAGTAAAGTGCACTAGGAGTGCCAGGGCTTGTGAATGCCAATACTGCTAGCGGGCCTGCAGCGCTGGTTGCGCCACCCACAGAAGCAGCCTTAAGATGTGAGTGCTGCTATTTCTTTCTCCTAGTGAACGTGGGAGAAATTGAAATATGTATATATATATATATATATATATATATATATATATATATATAATCTACTACACACACACACACACCCACCCACACACACACGCTCACGCACACACACAAATACGGCTGGGTGACATACGTACTTATAGGATAAACATCATTTGTAGGTAATACGAGACAGCCAATGCATTGCTCTTGTACACTATACTGCTAAGGCATGCTGAAGACTAAACATTCTCACCAGTATGTTTCTAAATATCCGAATTCATAAAAAAATAATTGTAGTCAACAATATCAAAATGTATTCCAAATATCTGCAGTTCCCCGAGCACTGGATGTTTGAGAAATTAATTTGTGCGAATATAATTAACTTTTCCAATGTAAAAAAAGGTTTTACAACACAGAATATTTAGTAGGAATGTTTAAAGGCGGTTAGAACTTCTAAACTTGCTAAAGTAGTAACGATGGTATCGTTTTGAGGTGAAGTTCTTTAAAACGGTTAAAAATAAAGTCCCCTTCAGATCAGCACTGCTTTTCTTCTGCTGTGTACTTCGTTGAAGCGCTCCATGGCGCAGAGTATGTTGATGCCACTGTATAATAAACACACTATTTCTGATTGTATGCAAGGGTCTTTAAGACGCGGGATATTACAGCACAGTCTGTATAATTAGCTGAGTTTAACCAGAGACCTATTGCATTGTAAATGCTTGTTGTAGCTGCTGCTTGCTACATGTTGGAATGTGTGTTCGGGCAGTGCAGGTGCGAGCTGTGAGGCCCCCAGGTGCGGTGTCTGCCAGCCTCTGAGTGGAGCCCTTGGGGACGGATTTAGACCCCCCCTTCCGGTGCCAGCAACCCCCTTCCAGACAGGCACCCTCTTCCGGGGGCAGGCGCGCGGCATGAAAACAAGACATCTAGACAGGGAAAAAACACAATACATGTAAACCCTCACTACAGGCCCCACCAGGGAGCCAGAGGGGGGCACGGTTTACACCCCGATCTGACACTTTACGGGATTCTGGGTAGCCCCCACCCTCCCATTTATAACAACATATCCCCACTGCCACCTCTGTGGACTCCTGGAGTGTCCCTTGAGGTCTTGCTATGGTGGGTGGGTTTTCACCCTCACCCGCATTTTGGTGTACGTGGTGTTTTTTCAGACCCTCGCTGAAGATGTATGTGGTGAGGGATGCCATGTCCACATGAAAGCGCCACCTCTCTGCTCATCATCGCATGTCACGGTGCGTGCCACCCAATAGTGCCTTGCGAGGCTGGTGTGCTTATTGGCGCTTGCCACACACAGGCCGTCCAGGTCGTGGTGTCTTGGACATGGCGCCCACGGTTACAGCCTCCCTCATAGGACGCACGCCACAGACCAAGCTGTGTCTTGCTGCGGATACAATATTACTGCAGCTCTTCATGTGAAGACTTCGGAAGGCTGAAGGAGTGAGTTGGCCCTGCAGTTGCGCCTGTGCGGCACCGCTGGCCTTTGCTGTGCAAGAAGACTGTGTTTGCTCTGATATGTACACATCTCACCCCACACCATAGAAGTGCCCAGGCACCGCTGCCGTTGTGAACAGCCACACAATCGTGTCCTGTATGCAGCCCTGGGCCACACTTTGCGCTGTGTGGCCTCAGGCGTGCTGTAATCCCGCAGCGCTTCACGAGCCGAGCTGCAGTGAGCTCACCTGTGCCAGGAATGCGCTGCTCGGGCTTCCGTAAGGGCGGTGCCTACAGAGCATAGCGCCTCGGGTTACAGCTCTCTGCCGCCCTCATGCTGGTGGTGTCTTTATGAGCCTCCCGCCCGTCAGAGTGTGCTCACTACTGTCCCATCCCAGACCCTGGGGTGTCTCTGCAGTGACAGAGCTGCGTGTAGGGCCATTCTCGATAGTGCCGATAGTGCCTCGAAGACAGCCCTCCTTCCAGTATAGCACCTCGGGTTACAGCTCTCTGCCGCCCTCATGCTGGTGGTGTCTTTATGAACCTTCCGCCCCTCAGAGTGTGCTCACTCAGAGGGTGCTAGGTTGTTGACATACCCGTCCTGGGTTTCCTTGAAAGCTCGACAGACAGTCTAACTAAGAAAATGCCGATTTCATAGGTTGAAACAGTGGATTAAAATAACTTCCACGGCTCCTGCTGAGGCGAACGCGCATTGCTGCTCGTGCGAGGAATGGTGTTTATTCTGTGGGGCTGACGTGAGCACGCACGCCCACCATCTGCCTTGCAAGCCCAGCATCTGTCTTCAATTACCGCACGCCATGACAGCTGGTAATTGAAGATTTATGACCTTCTCAAGCTCGTGCCCGAACGAAATATGCAGGAAGTGGAGATACTCAAAAACGTATGGCCTATTGTGTGCTGGCTTGTAAAAACACAGCCATGCGTGGGCCTATTGACAGGCAGCTGACATAAATTCCTTACACAATTCACGCGCTTCTCTGGAATGTCTAGGTTACCTCGCCGAGCTGCTCTCTAGAGGACTCTGGACACACCCACTTCGTAGGCCGAGCCCTAAAAATTAGGGCACATTTTGAGTGACTTCTCAAATCCTCTTCTATTTCATACAAATAATTCTGACATGCAGACTGAAACATGTACTTTCAATACCAGCAGCAGACTTCCCTGGTGAGCAGTAGCTTTACTACAGTGATCTAATGAGCAACTAGAGTGCTAACATTCAGAATTTGTGGCAAATGTGTGACACATCTGAATGCCTTCTTGATGGAACCAAAGTAAAACACTGACACCCACATGCATCAAGCAGAATTGCATTCGCAAACGGTGCGAATCGCAATAATCGGCCGTTTGCGAATGCAATTTCTGTTTTTGAGATGCATCATGAAGAAAAGTATTTTTCGCATTTTGCGAAATCGCAATTGTGTTTGCGATTCCTTAAAAGATCGCAAATTTAAGGAATCGCAAAAAAATCTCAAAAACGTGTATGCATCAAAATTCGCAAACTGCGATTTTGTAAGGAATCGCATTTAAGAATTCCTAAATTTAGAAGTACTGAGAGCAGGTGGTATTTTTTTTTTTTTTGGGAAACATGTCAAACCAATTTGTAGGGTACTTAAGGGGTTCCACAGTTGAGCTAGACCTCTTTGAGGATGGCAGTAGTCATTGTCCTGGCACGTCGCTGGAGGTTGAGAGCAGCAGGAAGGAGAAGGAGGATGCTCAGTGAAAGGATATTTAGATTGCGCATCACTTTGTTTGGTCAGACACAGGCTGAAATATATGACAAGTATAGGCTGAATGCTGACTCCATAATAGATCTCATTGCTGAATTAGACAATATTTTGCGTAGAGAAACTCGTAGGACCCTAGCCATACCCACCCATGTGCAGGTCTTATGTTGTCTACACCTTCTAGCCTCAGGTTCCTTCCAGGGAGTTATAGCAATTGCTGGGGGGTGTCACAGAGTGCACTTTCTAGATTTTTTAATGATTTCCTTAATGCAATGCTGCTAAGGATACAGCATAACATTTATTTTCCAAAAACTCCTCAAGAGTTGTTGGAAACAAAGTTGGACTTCTATAACATGGCTAATTTTCCTCATGTCATAGGTTGCATGGATGGAACACTTGTTCCCATGTGTCCCCCATCTGTAAATGAGTATATTTTTCGCAACAGAAAGAATTATCACTCTTTAAACATCCAAGTTATTTGTAATTCAAAATCACTCATCACAGACTTAGTTGCAAGTTACCCTGGGAGTGCCCATGACTCCTACATTTTCAAACATAGTGCCATCCATGGGCGACTGTTGTCAGGTGAATTTGGAGATGGATATTTGCTTGGTAAATACTGTTCTCTTTGCCAAACTACATTTTACTCACATGCTGTTGCATGATATGTTAACTGCAATTGTACCATTTTACACCCCCATAGGTGACAGTGCATATGCTGTGAGATCATATATACTTACACCATACCTTAATCCATCAACCCGTAAAGAGCAACACTACAACCATGCCCATATATCCACCAGAAATGTTGTAGAGAGGACCTTTGGGGTCATAAAGTCTAGGTTCCGGATACTGCACAAAACCGGTGGAGCACTGCAATATCGCCCTGATGTGTGCTGCAAAATAGTAGCGGCATGTGCCATCCTGTACAACATTGCCACACGGAGAGGCTTGGAACTGGATGTAGATGACATGCTACCAAACAATAACAACCAGCCACAACAACCACAAGCAAGACTTCATGGACCAGATGCAGCAGAAGGAAGGCGAAGGAGAGCAGAAATCACAGAGCATTATTTTTACAAGAGG
This sequence comes from Lissotriton vulgaris, assembly GCF_964263255.1. Lineage (NCBI taxonomy): Eukaryota > Metazoa > Chordata > Amphibia > Caudata > Salamandridae > Lissotriton > Lissotriton vulgaris. The sequence continues at coordinate 944,128,001 of NC_141695.1, read as the reverse complement.
TAAGAAGCCAGTTCATAGTCAGTAAATCTGAGTGACATTTATTTGAAATCAAAAAAGGAGTAATGATAAACAAAGGTCACATTAATTAAAAAAAGTGTAAATGATATCAACATGTGGCTTTTGACTTTCAGCAGTGTCTGGCCAGTATTGTCATTATGTCAATCCTTTAAAAGGCTGTCCATTCATTTCCTCCCTCTCACACCTAAAGCTTTGCTTTTTGTATTTCTCTGAGCTGAATATGTGTTGCTTTGCAGTGCGACATGTCTTGAGCTGCGGCGTCCAACAACTGTATCTGATTTTGATTCACAAGTGGGTTTTGCATCTTCATTTTTATTGTCCCCGTGCATTGATGGAAGCACACTCATGTCTTCCTGCATGACATCCTTGGTAGTTGTGTTGGCAACCATCCCTTCAGAAAGCTTAGTACAACATTTACTTAATTCCTTTTTCATGCACAGTGTAGTTGTTATCATTTTAGCATTGCTATTGCACAAGCGATGAATAGCTCTGGTATAAGTGTGCATGCTTGACATTAATCTCACGTGCCTATTGCAATTGGCAATGTTCTGTGCTTGTATTGCTTCACACATACTTTCCTTAGCTGTTGCCATGCACTCCAGTTTATTACTTGACGTCATATGTGCACTTTCTATCACATTTGTCAATCTCACAAGACTGTTACTCATGGTACTTATGTTGTTACTAATATGGTTCAGTTTGCCCTTCATTACCCTGATATCTTTGCCTTGCAGCCTTTGGACTTTCAGGAGCTTCTTTTCAACTACACTGGCCTGGCACTCGTCTTGTGAGGATGAACTCTGGTTTGCAGGACGTGCCCTTCTTCTGTAAAATTGTTGCAGTCTACTACGTTGACTTATATTTTTCTTTAGAATGACATTCATTTGAACTGCTTGCTGCAAATGTGCATGTGCATTGGGCTCTTCATCAGTGTCTGAGTCTTGCAGTTGCTGAACCCTTTTCCTAGTTTTTTTCTTTGCAACTGTGGGTGAGGATATCTTTTCATTTTGTACTTGTGTGTTCTCCAAGTCAGTAGTAACTGTGTTGTCCAAATCAATAGTTTCACCCTCTTTTGCAATATCTACAAAAGTAAAATGTATGTAAAGTTTACTTTTAAAATGTCTGTGAATTTAAAATAATTGTGCAAGTATGCATTTGTGATTCTAAATAAACAACTACTTTGCTTAAAACAATTTAATCACATTTGTGATAACTAAGTTTGCATTTGGAAATCATTTTCATCAGGAAGTCAATTTTTTTATGTTGAGAAAAACTACATCTCCCATGATGCATTGCTTCAATGCTAAATTATTACTATTACTTAACCTTTTTGTATGCGCTTGAGTTTAAATGCTGGGGATTAATGAAATTATTTGAAGTTGAATGAAAAGTCAACTATCTGAAACATATTTGCACAACAAAATAAGACAATTACACACTTACCTTGCGAAGTACCAGCATGCTCAGAGGTGTCTATGTCAATCACTCCAATCACTGCTTCAGTGACCAGGGTCCCCTCAACCATGTCCTCCAATGGGGTATTTGGTTTATCCTTTGGGGGTCCTCCACCAGTTTTCTTTGCACTTTTTATCCTGCAAGCAATTTTCTCCTTGGCACAGCTGCCTATATCATACCAGTGTTTTTGCAGATTTGTAATGTCTCTGTGGGCAACCCCCACAGCATTCACTTTGGATTGAATAGCCAGCCACAGTCTTCTCTTCACTCCTTCAGGGACCTTAAGGGAATCTTTGCTAAAAAGCTGATCATGCCTCAAAGTGACCTCTTCTATTAACATCTCAAGTTCCTGGTCACTAAACTTTATTTTCCATTTTCTGGCATGCAGGTCTGCAACAGCACTTTCAGTAGCCATTACTCCTTCAAGAGCACACCAAACACACTCCTCCTGTTGCTGCAAGCAGAGCTCCAACTGCCAAAAGCCACTCCTGCAGTTTGAACTGGGCTTCAGGTGTGTGTAATCAGTGTACTGGCTTCCTGGGTGTGTCCTCATTGATATGCATCAAAATGCGAATTCGCAAATTGCGAAATCGCAAATTGCGAAATTGCAAATTGTGAATTCGCACTTCAGAAATCGCATTTTTCTTGCGATTCGGTAAAAATTGCGATTTTTACCGAATCGCAAAAAAATTGCGGAAAAATTAATGCATAGCATTTTGTGATTCTTTATTTGCGATTCGGTAATTTTCGCAAATTAAGAATCGCAAAAACTATGTTTGATGCATGTGGGTGTGAAAGTATTTCCTACTGAGGAGACTGTAGTAAATGAGGAAATTAGGAAACTTCATAACAAATAAGTCTCCCAAGATGGCCCCCAGAGACTGGCTCTAAAGCAGCGCTGCTGACCTGGTTCTCTGGCTCTAAAGCAGCCCTGCTGGCCTGGTTCTCTGGCTCTAAAGCAGCTCTGCTTGCTGACCTGGTTCTCTCCCTCTAAAGTAGCTCTGCTGACCTGGTTTCTCTGGTTCTACAGCAGCTCTGCTGACCTGGTTATCTGGCTCTGGAGCAGCTCTGCTAAGCTAGTTCTTAGCCTCTAGAGCAGCTCTGCTGGCCTGGTTCTATGGCTCTAAAGCAGTTCTGCTGGCCTGGTTCTCTGGCTCTAGAGCAGCTCTGCTGACCTAGTCCCTTGGCTCTAAAGATGCTCTGCTGACCTGGTTCTCTCCCTGTAAAGCAGCTCTACTGACCTGGTTTCTCTGGATCTACAGCAGCTCTGCTGACCTGGTTCTCTGGCTCTAGAGCAGCTCTGCTGACGTGGCTCTTAGGATCTAGAGCAGCTCTGCGGACCTAGTTCCCTGGCTCTAAAGCAGCTCTGATAACCTGGTTCTATGGCTCTAAAGCAGCTCTGCTGTCCTGGTTCTCTGGCTCTACATCAGCTCAGTTGACCCGATTCTCTGGCTCTATATCAGCTCTGCTGACCTGGTTCTCTGGCTCTAAAGCAGCTCTGCTGACTTGGGTCTCTCCTTCTAAATCAGCTCTGCTGACCTAGTTATCTGCCTCTAGAGCAGCTCTGCTGACCTGGTTCTATGGCTCTAAAGCAGCTCTGCTGGCCTGGTTCTCTGGCTCTAAAGCAGCTCTGCTGACCTGGTTCTCTCCCTCTAAAGCAGCTTTGCTGACCTGGTTTCTCTGGCTCTAGAGCAACTCTGATGACCAGGTTCACTGGCTCTAGAGGAGCTCTGCTGACCTGGTTCTCTCCCTTTAAAGCAGCTCTACTGACCTGGTTTCTCTGGATTTACAGCAGCTCTACTGACCTGGTTTCTCTGGATCTACAGCAGCTCTGCTGACCTGGTTCTCTGGCTCTAGAGCAGCTCTGCTGACCTGGCTCATAGGATCTAGAGCAGCTCTGCTGGCTGGTTCTATGGCTCTAAAGCAGCTCTGCTGTCCTGGTTCTCTGGCTCTACATCAGCTCTGCTGACCTGGTTCTCTGGCTCTACATCAGCTCTGCTGACCTGGTTCTCTGGCTCTAAAGCAGCTCTGCTGACCTGGTTCTCTCCTTCTAAATCAGCTCTGCTGACCTAGTTATCTGCCTCTAGAGCAGCTCTGCTGACCTGGTTCTATGGCTCTAACGCAGCTCTGCTGGCCTGGTTCTCTGGCTCTAAAGCAGCTCTGCTGACCTGGTTCTCTCCCTCTAAAGCAGCTCTGCTGACCTGGTTTCTCTGGCTCTAGAGCAGCTCTGCTGACCTGGTTGTATGGCTCTAAAGCAGCTCTGCTGGCCTGGTTCTCTGGCTCTAAAGCAGCTCTGCTGACCAGGTTCTCTCCCTCTAACGCAGCTCTGCTGACCTGGTTTCTCTGGCTCTAGATCAGCTCTGCTGACCTGGTTCTCTGGCTCTAGAGCAGCTCTGCTGACCTTGTTCTCTCCCTCTAAAGTAGCTCTGCTGACCTGGTTCTCAGCCTCTAGAGCAGCTCTGCTGACCTGGTTCTCTGGCTCTTAAGCAGCTCTGCTGACCTGGTTCTCTGGCTCTAGAGCAGCTCTGCTGACCTAGTTCTCTGGCTCTAAAGCAACTCTACTGACCTGGTTCTCTACCTCTAAAGAACTCTGCTGACCTGGTTCTCTCCCTCTAAAGCATCTGTGCTGACCTGGTTTCTCTGGCTCCATAGCAGCTCTGCTGACCTGGTTCTCTGGGTCTAGAGCAGCTCTGCTGAACTGTTCTCTGGCTATAAAGCAGCTTTGCCTACCTGGTTCTCTCCCTCTAAAATAGCTCTGCTGACCTGGTTCTCCGCTCTGTGTCCACTCCTACAATCATCCCGACAGAAGCATTTTCTTATCTAATCACTCTGCTGAAACATGAGCGCTTTTAAACTTATCGTGCTGTCAACAACTAGCACTCTAGGAACCCAGTCACTGTCTATGCACTTGCAGAATGACTTGGGAATTGAGACAATACCTAAGCACTTATAAATTAACCGAGCACTCTGTTTGCAGCACTGTCATCATTCTAGTTACTAGTGATGTTCTAATAGAATGACCTAGGCACCAACACAACTAAATGTACAATATTCTGTGCACAATCCCTACAAACCGCTAAGCAGATACATACTATTGGTACACTCCACTAAATACTGAAGTAGTACTCATGCAGCCTAGGATACCTCCTGTCAGTCTCATACAGTTCGTCAATCAGCCACCCAGCACTATGTTCTTATTGTATCACTCTGCCAATACCGAAGTAGTTATGGGGCAGATTTACAAGCCCCCTGCGCCACCAGTAAGTCACTTTTTGTACCGTAGTGATGGCGCTGGGTACTCCTCCATATTTACAAGGAGAGGAAAATCCACCCTGAGTGGCTTTTCCTCTCCTTGAAAATACGACCCATTCAAACGCAGCACTTTGCATGGAAGGGGCGTTCCATGGGTGTTGCTGTGTCTGTTCCCACACAACACCCATGGAATAACACATCTCAAGACTTACGAGAAAGTATAAATCTGTAGATACGTGTGAATGGTGCACCACCCTAGAGGTGGTGTATCGAGGCACTACAAGGAGAAATGTTTTCATTTCTCCTCCTTTTTTCTTCTTTTAATGCATACTGCGTGCTTCCACAGCACACATTGAAGGAGGAAAATGCCTTTAGTGATTGTTTTCCTGCACAAAAACAATCTCCCCACGACACAGATATCCTTGCACCATGGTGCAAGGGTCCCTGCGTCACTGCATGGCTGCAGTTTGTGTGCTAGTGCAGAGGGAGCACAGAATTGCGAAATTCATGTAAATATGTCACATCCCTGTGCTTCAGAAGTGCCGCAGCGCGGTGCATCTAAAGGGCTTGCGTTGTCACGCTGCAGCACTTCCTCATAGATCTGCCCCTATAAATTCACCATACAGTACTAATGCATTCTTTCAGTCAATCATGCTCTACACATACAGTCAACTAAACCTTCAGACATTACCATGCATTTGTAGTTCATTTTTTAAACCAGATAAGGTAGTTCTGAACTTTTTTTCCTTCTTTTTTTTGTTTTCTATTTGTTTGTACTTTTTTTTTACAATGTTGTACTTTTTTTGGTGTTCTTTAAAAATGTAACAAAAAAGGAACTAAGTAAACAGTTAGCTTTTGGAATTCAACATCATTACAAAAAAAAAAAAATTGCATTTGTGGTTCCTTTGAGCTGCACATGTAGCGTCCACTGACTGTTCACCATAACAGATGATGGTTTTGCACTTAGTGCAGTGCTGCTGCAGAAAAGCGAATTCTGGGCCAATGTCTACTGGTGGTGCTGAAGTGGATGCTCCGGGGTTGCTAGCAATGCCTGGTGGTGGATTTTTTTGCTGCACGCCTCATTTCTTCTCGTGCCAGATTCTTCGGGTGAATGGTCCGCAGATGTTTATACATACTCGCTTTCTTTCTTGTCACTGCCTCGCGACAGGACCCTGTCACATAGCAAGCATGTGACTTTTCTTGCGTTGACCTTTTTTTCTCCGGAAAGAAATTTGAAAAATGTCCATACCACTGATTCAGGCCTCTGCTTTGGTGGATCTTCCTCCAAGATATATTCATCTGAAGAATGATGAGGAGCTTGCGAACCAGATGCCATTTCTCCAATGCAATTTTTTAAAAACACCCCAAAATTCCAAAACCAGCTCTGGAAGAAGAAGAGATGTCTCTCATCAACTGCTCCAAACAGAATAATTAAAATGGGTGGGGTCCTTCAATAGTTACAGTGGGAAATGTTATGAACCAATCAAATCTTTTTTTTTTAGGTCACATGGGATCCGAGCACCCGACGTGACTTCGCGAAAATAAATTAAACAATAATATGATTATTACAAGTAGAAATACATTATTATTATGCATATCTGGGATCCACCTGGGTTGTTACTATGGACTGACCATAGGATCTATGATGGCAACAGTGTGCTGAGGCCCATTCAGGGCTTTTATCTATCACCAGTAAAATTTGCACATAAAACTGATTACAAGTCCCGGCAGGCACAGACTTAACCAAGCAGCCCATTCAGGGCGTGTCATGTGGATAAAAAAAACTTACGTCAGCTGTGCACCTATTTTCCACGTCTTGAGCCTCTGAGGAAAGGTTTACTGAAACGCGTCAGGGATTGAGAGACAACGGAGCTGGAAGACACATCGGCGCAACTGCAGCCGTTTTTATCTACAAGCTGGCAGTAGAGTGCTCTCTCGCCTCAGGGCACTTTGGAAGCGTACATTTTGGGCGGCAGCCTGGCCGCCGAGAGAGCACCACCCTGGTAATGTGGGGACCGCATATCTGGGATCCACCTGGGTTGTTACTGCGGACTGACCATAGGATCTATGATGGCAACAGTGTGCTGAGGCCCATTCAGGGCTTTTATCTATCCCCAGTAACATTTGCACATAAAACTGACTACAAGTCCCGGCAGGCACCGACTTAACCAAGCAGCCCATTCAGGTCGTGTCATGTGGATAAAAGAACTTACGTCAGCTGTGCACCTATTTTCCACGTCTTGAGCCTCTGAGGAAAGGTTTACTGAAACGCGTCAGGCATTGAGAGACAACGGAGCTGGAAGACGCACGGCGCAACTGAAGTCGTTTTTACCTACAAGCTGGCAGTAGAGTGCTCTCTCGCCTCAGGGCACTTTGGAAGCGTACATATATATATATGCGGTGCTCAAAAACATCAGAGGGGGAAATAGGGAGAAAGCCTTAAGACAGCTTGAAAGCCAATACATCTTGCTTTTAGATACCAGGATCCCTAATGGATTAAACACAGGGGAAGACCTTCATTGCTTCCTATAGCCGGGTGGATCAACATGAATACTGGACACCTATCTGCCACGTTACCATCTTTCAGGGACCAGATTGGGCAGTGGTAGAAATTATTAGATCAATTCATGATCCAGTGGGCCCGGTTATTCTGTGAGGTATACGCATAGGGATCCCAGAAAACATTTTATTGGGTATCTTTTCTGAATATATAGGGTGCCCTTGATCTGCCCCGTATCTTTCCTGGCTTTCAATTGATTATAGTATGGGCACTATGCCATAATGTTCATTTTTTGTCTTATCATTAGTTGTGTCTAATGAGGTTTTCAGCATTGATAAAATTGTCAGTACAACCACTTCTGTTTGTGGGTGGCATGTAACTCTTCATAATCAGAGGTATATTTAACGTGCCATCACCAATGCACTCACTTGTACATATGAATTGGACACTTGGTTTTAATATGCACTATTTTGCACATTTGCACAATTAGGCACTTTATCAAATAGAATATTTGCACGTTCCCTAAAATATGAAACTTTGCAGCAATTTTGACTTTTATATTAATCAGAATATGGAGAGGGTTAACATGCCCAGTATTTACAATAGAAAAGGGAGACAGGAGGACTGATTGGAAATAGCACTATAATCAATTGGTAAATGAAATGTATGATATATTTTTTATTTATTGTGTAAATATATCAATTTACCTTTCCCTTTGTAAATAGACCAATGTAAAAATGTATATTTGGTTTTAGACAATATCTCCGATAACTTAGTATTCTCTTTATGTCTATGTATTGCTGAAGTTTTTTCATTGGGGACACACATAGTATATAAACTGCACCTATAGGTTCTTATGGTCATGTGATCAAGTCTGCCGTGTTGCAGCCGAAACGCGTCATGCTGGGAACAGAAGAACAATAAACCACCTTTGATTTGAATGAAGCGCAGTTTTGTGGTCTGTACCTACGTTTGGAGAGTCGGAATTCTTTGCCGATCAGTAGGAGTGTGGAACGGATATATATATATATATATATATATATATATATATATATATATATATATATATATATATATATATATATAGGCTTCAAGGACGTTATAGTTACAAATTAGCATTTAAAAAACCTTTGAAATTCACTGAAAAAACCATAGGTTTCAGGGACGTTTCACTCATACAAAACCATAGAAATTCCCCCGTTATATTTAGTTGAGGTAACTATAACTTGCTCCCCCGCAATGCACTGCTGAGGACGTCACATATTACATCATTTATGACATGGTCAGTGACATCAGTGATGACATCACTGATGACATATCAAATGACATCACCGATGACATTATGTCATCACGTCCTTGAGAATTCCAATAGAAGTCCATGTTCTGGTGTGAACATGGGCTTATATTGGAATTCTATAGGGCATATTATAAAGCCCATTATCGCCTCTTTAGCGGCAGTTTTCTGCCTCTAAACCAGTGATAATTTTAACACCATTCTTGATAATATGCCCCTTAGTTATGTAACTTCGTCTCAGTCATTGTACAAGTACGTATGTAGAGACTGCATCATTACAGTATTGCAAGTAGAGTGTATACTGAATTTATAAGTGCTTGAGGATCGTCGGAGTGATTGTATAAGTACATAAGTTGGCGCAGCCTAACTACGACAACGACCATGGCTCTAATTGGCAGCTCTCCATGTGCCAAAAACTGAAACTTCAACTTTCCATGGCCCTGTACTGCTACAGCTGCAGCACTCTACTGAATGTGCAATAAACATTCATATCTACACAGATGTCTCATGTTCACCATCTTTCTTGTGTGGAACTATGGATGAATATAGGGTCAGTAATTCCCCGTACCTTTCATTTTGGCCATATTGTGGGACTTGGCTCACAGAGTGACACTTTGGCTTTTGCAACACGAGTGCCGGTAGCGCTCCAAAACGGACACCCGCATCCAGTGTTGTCAGATTTTGTCAGCTCTCTATAGCCCAAAGTAGCCCAAACTAGCTCAATATTGCTACTTTAGGGAACGAGGGGCAGGGACAGCGTCAAGCAGGAGGTGAATGCTTTGGAATTGATGTTGCAGCAGTATGCCAAATAAATATTTGTCTAATAAATCGCTTTGACATACTACTTTGCTGGAGCGTTGTATATACGTTTATAATCTGGCAACTAGCATAAACCAAAATTTTACCACACATCTGGAAAAATATAGCCCAATTGTCCGTGATCTAGCCCAATCTGGCAACACTGATACCACAGCCACTCCCTCACGCTTGTATACACCCACACCACACCCATCCAGCAAAGGAGTCACAGGACACGTGACCCTACTAATATAAAAAACCAGGAGCACGTGCTCTATGCCATTTTAACGTTTAGAGTACGTGGCCTCACTTCTCACTGAGTTAGTAACACCGCAATCACTGAGCGGGTGTACAACCTGCAATGATAAGTGCACTAGTATGTCCCCTCCTGCGGGGATATCAAGACTCCGTTCCAAATGTGAAACCTGTTAGCTTGCAGAACGGAGCTGCATGATGTAGAGGGTGCAGTGATCGCGAAAAGGTGAGCAGTGAGGCCTTGGTGCGCAACGTCGGGAAGATACCTCTGGGCAGAGGGAGTGGATGGGGTACAGCAGCCTGAATGCAGAAAGACGGAAGAGCGATTTAGGCGTACGTACTCATGTATACTCTGCCACAGCGTCGGATTCGTAACACGAGCACTGGTGCAATGCCCTAGAGGCCGGTGCTGTTATCCAACTGTCGGCTGCTTTTTGGAACAGTCTGAGGGGCAGATTTGGGCGATGTTGCTGTTGTTTGGATACAGCCAGCAGTCCAGTGGGTGTCTGAATGGCCTTTCTGGAGGCAGATGGGCGGCATTACCTCACGCTTAACAACAGGCAGAAGTATCACTTTCTTTCTCTCGCAGGGCCGTCCATTAATGTATGCATACCTAGCAGGGCAGGGGGGCTCAGCAGAAGTGGCCTTACTTGTTTTTAAGACACCAGTGTATACAAAACCATTCATTTCTTTGCATCTCCCCCACCCCCCTCTTCGTAAATAAAATTTCGCAGAAGCAGTGTTTTGAGGAAATGCAATATCCAAATGCGGCACACTTTTCTTTTTTAGCGTGCCCGGGCCGATTTTGAATCGTAATCCAACCCTGCTCTGCCATTAATAATTCTGTACTATCTTTCAGATGTGGGAGCTGTGGCATAAAGGTAAGCTGTGACGGTTTTGTACACAGTTTGGGCCTTCAGTGTCCCTCCTCATCTCTTCCTTTCTCTCCCTCACACTCTTTCTATCTCCCTCTTCCTCTTACACTGTTTGTCGCTTTCTCTGTCTCTCTTCCTCTCTCTCTCTGTGTCTCTCACTCTTCCTTTGTTTCTCTGTGCCTTTCTCACACTCTTTCTCCCTTTCTTCCTCTCTCACTCTCTCTCTCTTCATCTTTCTCACTCTTTCTGTCTTCTCACGTTCTTTCTTTTTCTCTCTCTCTCTCTCTCTCTCTTTCTCTCTTTCTCTCATTCTCACTGTTTTCTCTGTCTTCTGCTCACTCTTTCTTTCTCTCTCTCTACCTCTCTCCTTTGATGGACACATGACGCACAATCTTATCTTGCTTTTTATCTAACAGGCTTTGAATCACGAATCGACGTTCACACCCCCCCCCCCCCCACACCACCAAAGCTGAACGCGCAAAAAATCTGCGATGATGCGTGGCCCTCCTGAACACACAACAAAGTTGCTTCCGCATGTGGTGGACTCTCTTACACACATGCCGATGGCACAAGGTGAGGAGAGAGACTTCTTTCCACAGCAGCGGGCAGTCACGTCTCGGCAGTGGGAGTGGATAGTGTGCAGCAGTCTGGGCGCACAAAAGAGCACAGACACCTCCGAACAGAGGGAGTGCATGGGGTGCACCAGCCTCATTGAGCATTAGTGAAACAAAGAATAAAGTGTATACAGTTGTATGTAAAAATTTCAAAAAACACAGTTGATGGACAGAATGCAGAACAATGTCTTACATTCACCCCAGTACAAAGATCTGGGCCTAAATCCATTGTTGTTTTGCACTCCACACCACCCTAGGTCAGACAATGGTTATATGCAAATCAGCCTTGACCCTGTGCCTCATGGGAACAGTCCAGCCCGAACTACCAAGCCATGTCTTTCCTAGACCGGAATCAAGCATCCAAGAACCGGTTTCTGGCTATCAGCCTTCTTCAGCCTGGATAACTTGACTCCAGTGATGTGGAGAGCCTGGGACTTACGTCTGAGCATACCCAGCCCACTCTGGGTGAAAATTTCAAAAAACACAGTTGATGGACAGAATGCAGAACAATGTCTTACATTCACCCCAGTACAAAGATCTGGGCCTAAATCCATCGTTTTTTTGCACTCCACACCACCCTAGGTCAGACAATGGCTATATGCAAATCAGCCTTGACCCTGTGCCTCATGGGAACAGTCCAGCCCGAACTACCAAGCCATGTCTTTCCTAGACCGTTATCAAGCATCCAAGGACCGGTCTCTGGCTATCAGCCTTCTTCAGCCTGGATAGCTTGACTCCAGTGATGTGGAGAGCCTGGGATTCACGTCTGAGCATACCCAGCCCACTCGGGGTGAAAATTGCAAAAAACACAGTTGATGGACAGAATGCAGAACAATGTCTTACATTCACCCCAGTACAAAGATCTGGGTCTAAATCCATCGTTTTTTTGCACTCCACACCACCCTAGGTCAGACAATGGCTATATGCAAATCAGCCTTGACCCTGTGCCTCATGGGAACAGTCCAGCCCGAACTACCAAGCCATGTCTTTCCTAGACCGGAATCAAGCATCCAAGGACCGGTTACTGGCTGCTGTTGTATGTATTCTGCAATTACTAATTCTATACTATCTTTCAGATCACTAAACTTGAGGGTTGCACTATCTCCCGGCACATGGTTGGAGACACACCGGTGGCACAAATATGAGCTGCGAAGATTTTCTCCAGTGTCAACACTACCTCTCCATCGCTTCTCTCTCTCACACTTTCTCTTTTTCTCTGTCTCATTCTTTCTTTCTCTCATCCTCTATCTCACTCTTTATCTCTCTCTCTTACTCTCTCTCACACTGTTTCTCTCTTTATCTCTCTCTCTTCCTATCTCTCACATTGTTTCTCTCGTTGTCTTCCTCTCTGACTCACTCTTTCCCTCTTTACCTGGCTTCCTCTCTCTCACTCTTTCTCTCTGTCTTCCTCTCTGACTCTTTCTCTCTCTCTACCGCTCTCACTCTTTCTCTCTTTCTTCCTCTCTCTCATACTGATTCCCTCTTTCTCTCTTTCTCGTATCTCACTCTCTCTTTTTTACGTTCTTCTTCTCTCTCACATTCTCTCTTCCTTGTAGCTCACTCTTTCTCTCTTGCTCTCTTACTCTTTCTTTGTCTGTCTACCTCTCTCTCACACTGTTTCACTTTCTTGTATCTTACTATTTTTCTCTTTCTCTCTCTCTTCCTCTCTCTCACTCTTTCTCTCTCTCTCTCTCTTCCTCTATCTCACTCTTTCTCTCTCTCACTCTTTCTCTCTCTTCCTCTCTCACACTGATTCTTTCTCTCTTTCTCGTATCTCACTCTTTCTCTCTCTTTCCCTGTCTTCCTCTCTCTCACACTATTTCTCTCTTCCTTGTACCTCACTCTTTCTCTCTTCCTCTCTCTCGCTCTCACTCTTTCCCTCTCTCTTACTCTTTCCCTCTCTCTTCCTCTCTCTCACTCTTTCTCTCTTGGTCATCCTCTCTCTCACACTGTTTCTCTCTTTCTCTATCTTCCTCTCTCTCACTCTTCCTCTCTTCTTCTCCCTCTCTCTCACTCTTTTTCTCTCTCTCTCTCTCTCTCTTTCTCCTTTCCTGGACGCATGACGCACCATCTTAAATTTCTTTTTCCCTTGCAGGCTGTGATTCACAAATGGACCAGCAATGACACGTCACGGCTGTACATAGTTTTATTTGTTGTTGTTTTGTTTAAATAAAATGTTTTACATGTAAATCTATACATGATAAGATTCTTACTTGTCCAACCGCACCAGTCACTTCCGGGTCCAAGAAGGTTGCTGGGGTATGCTGGTGATGTGGGAAGGGGGTGTGTTACCTGCTAATGTGTGGAGATGCAGCGTGAAAGGAGTATCTCTCAGAGAAAGAACTCCGGTATGTTTTCAGAAATGCCTCGGACAGATGCCAGCTGACGGACAATCACAAAAATGGCTTTTCAATACTCATTTAGTATGACTTATGAACAGTTCCCACTTATGCTCACATAAGAACAGCTGCGGCCCGTGGACCCGACTCGCAGAGGGAGAACTATGGGCCGTCGTCTCCCAAAGAAACAGCAGTGTGGTAGCTCGCAAAGGTACAGAGCTGCAACCCAACGCACTGGCTTCCAAAGGCATAGCTGCAAAATGGTGATGTTGGGCAGAGGGAGCGTGAAGAGGGTATCTCGCAGAGAGAGACCTGCAGCATATTTCCAGTCTTGACTTCACAGATACAGCTGCAGCCCCAAGAAGTCCCACCGGAACAGCTGCGACCCCACCACTAGTTCGCAGCGGCAGACTTGCTGGATGAATACAATGCTGGTGATATGGGAACAGGGTGCGTTACCTACTGATGTGGGGAGAAGCAGCGTGAAAGGAGCATCTCTCACAGACAGAGCTCCAGTATGTTTTCTGAGTTGCCTTGGACAGATGCGAGCTGAAGGACTCAATCACAAAATGGCTTTTCAATGCTCATAAAGTGAGACTTATCAACAGTTCGCACCCAGTCTCGCTAAGGGACACTTGCACCCCACAGCAACGTAATAGCTGGCAAACGTAGAGAGGTGGGAGCCAACAAATGGGCTCCTAAAGCCATAGCCACAATCTAATTATATTAGGAGAGGCAGCATGAAAGGCATATCTCACACAGATGCCAGTGTTGCCTCGCAGAGGTAAAACTGCGGACCTGATGGCTTCTACAACATGCGAGCTAACGGAGTAAAGCACAAAATGGCTGCCAACACTTCCTGGTTTCAACAGTTCACAGCCAATGAGCCGCACGCTCGTGCTTGTAACCCCTCAGCCAATCACATGTCAGAATTCTCAAATATCGATTTTTTTTTATTTGATATTTCTTAAAAACTACTGTACACATTTACACAATTTAAACAAAAGCGTGCTTTCTGGACCATCACCTTTCTCCCTGCCAAATATGCCGTAATTCCGTTCAGCAGTTTCACCTGTAGTCTTATGTAAAGTTTCATATGGAAACTGCATGGAGAAAACACGTTTTGGGATCCCCTTTTTTCTCAGCCCCTCCTAGACCAATCACCCTCAAACTTTCAATATAGGACCTAAGCAAAAAAAGAGAAACTTTTTGGATAATTTCATAAAGATTCGTCAAACAACGCCAAAGTTATAAGCAGAGACAAGCCTCCAGGAGGGGGGGCCACGCAATCCCCCTCCCAACATGAGTGAAGCCCCGGGGCTGCACTGACCCCAGCAGGACGCCGCAACCACTGCAAGTCACCGCTATTATTTTTTAACAAATGCCCCCTGAACCTAGGCAACCCAAGGGCCTCATTAAATTAAAACGCACAACCCCAGCGCAAATTATGCTGATTTGCTGATTAAAAAAAAAATATATATATATATATGTGACCAAGCCCTCTGTGTAGGGCGAAACGTTATCCTGGCGTGGTGTGCGAAAAAATAAAAAAACTCACCTGCACTCTGGGTCTTCCGTGTCCTTGTTGGAGTTGGCTGATCATTGATAGCTGGCGCAGCGGCGGGGCACAAGCAGCGATATATATATATATATATATATATATATATATAT
Organism: Lissotriton vulgaris; assembly: GCF_964263255.1. Classification (NCBI taxonomy): domain Eukaryota; kingdom Metazoa; phylum Chordata; class Amphibia; order Caudata; family Salamandridae; genus Lissotriton; species Lissotriton vulgaris. The sequence goes on along the minus strand of NC_141695.1, from coordinate 944,112,930 downwards.
ATATATATATATATATATATATATATCCCAGCCGAGTTTTTGGCGCTAAGCTGTGTTGGCCCCTTACAGCGGCGGGCTTTGGACGGGATCGCCAGTCCCTAAAACATATATATATATATATATATATATATATATATTCCCAGAAAAAACCAAAGGTTTCACACCAGTTATAGTTAGGAATTAGCAGTTAAAAAACCTTTGAAATTCACTGAAAAAACCATAGGTTTCACACCAGTTATAGTTAGGAATTAGCATTTAAAAAACCTATCAAATTCACTGAAAAAACCATAGGTTTCACACCAGTTATAGTTACCTGGAAATTTTACTGACATAAAACCATTGAAATTCCCACGTTATAGTTAGTTGGACTCACTTTAACTTGCGCGTGTAATGCACTGCTGATGACATCACATTTTGAGGGCATTTTGAAACCTTACCTGCAGTGGTGGGGAGCCGTGAGGGGAACGGCCAAGCAAACCCTTCACCTTTCCAGCCGTGAGGGAAACGGCAAACGCGACGGAGAAACAGGGACTCTCCTGGCCAAGTCGGGCACTAAAAACTCCATTTCCCAGCAGCCCCGGGTCCTGGGGCGCTCGTGACGCTCCCGCTGCGCCTGGAGGCGCCTCAAGAACGCGGAACACCTCCCGCCCCGCGGGACGCGCGCGGGACGGCGCCGGGCTAAGCCTGGGCAAAGGGCGGGCCCTCTGTGGCCCTCAGAGGACCCGAGGAGGACGGGACGGGCCTCCCCACTTGGCCCCATCGAAGGAGGAGGTACAGAGACACTTAACCCTTTGATCTTTGATCTTTATTATTTTCGAACTCCCTAGTGTCGTTTTCGGATTTCTGTAGTCCAATAATCATGTCCATATGGGAGGAGCTGAATGCCCTGTGTGGCACAAACTATGCCCCTGACATATCAACCCCCCCTACAGTGGCCAGAGACACTGACCACATAAACTGCATCCCCCAGGATGTACTTCTATCCCCCGAAATAATCCTTTCTCAAGCTAACCCACTGTCCCGGGGCTCAACCAGCAAAAGGAACACCGATGAGAATCTATCTAATGTCGCTCAAATGTGCTGTAGCCCCTCATTATCCCCCCCAACCCAATTTTATCAACGCCGGATAAGGCGGGGACTAGAACAAATGACTCTGTATCGCCCCTCCAATTGACCCTACTGCATTATCACCCCTGGTAACAAAAATTAACGATCTGGGGGACAGGTTGACCGGTATTGAAAAAATTGTAAAAAGGATTTATCCATTAACTGAAAATACTGCTATTCCCATATGTCCTACTCTCCCTACTAATCATGAAAAGCCTAAGTCCATTGCACACAGGAAAGCACGAACATTAGATTCCCCTCTTGACACACCCATTCCAAGTGGTCGCAATGTTACTTCTAAACCCACTCATGTCCCTCTCATAGCTCCTAGGATTCTCAAAGAAAGAAGGCATCAAATTAATCTACCCCCTGAAGCCGCCCCATACGTGACCGTTCTCTCTGGGGTCCCTGCACTTAGTCAGGGCAAACTCGAAACACGCCAGGACCTGCTGAACAAAGCCATTTTCTGGCTCAATAACAATAGACCACTGCCACCTGCTCTAGATGGCGGAATCCTGAGTGTCAGGAGGGTGGGGTGACTAGGTATGTTGCCCAAAGACATTCCGGGAGACTTGATATTAATTAAATTTAAACACAGGAACATTGTCCCCTATCTACGATTTTCTGAGCCCAAAACTGGAGATGGCCCAATTTGTATCTGGGACTTGTTTGACTTTTATCCTGGCCCCTGTGCATTGAATCATAATACTTGGTGAAAGGGGACTCTGTGTACCATTTATTTTACTTTGCTCAGTTGATTCACTAAATTGATTCTAGTTTGCTTTAAATAGTCGGTTTTCTTTTAACCTTGTAATGAATTGTTGAGTCTTATATATATGTATGTATTTCTTTCTGTTGCTTTTATGGTTTTAAACTTAAAGACCGAATAAAGCTTATTTGATTTGATTTGACATCACATATTACATCACTCATGACATGGTCAGTGACATCACTCATGACATCACTGATGACACCATCCAGTGAATGTGTGTCTTTCTGAAAAATAAATATGTTTTATATATGTATATGTAAAGGTCGATGGAAGAATAAATGGTTAAATAAGTGTCTTAATGGATATTTTTTTTTTTAAATGATTGGTTAACTGGCTTATTAAGTGTATCATAGTGAATACATATATTAGCGAGTATTGTATCAATAATTAAATGTTTGTATCAGTGTTTCACTTTGTATATAAGTGGGTGCATGGGTTGGTGAGTAGCTACATGTGTGTTTCTATGGCTTATTAGATGTTTTTTTTAGTATCAGTATAAATGTCTGTATGATTTGGTGGGGGTGTTACTTAGCACACTGATGCATCAATGACTGACTCACTGTTTGTATGTGTTTTGAAGACAGCATATGTGCCAGACTGTATGGGTGAGTGAGTGTGTATATGTATGTAAGTGAATGACTGTCTCACTACTGTCTTTATCAGTAACTACATATGTTTTAATCTAGTATATGTGAGTATTGGTGTATATAAGTGAGTATATGTGAGAGTGAGAGATTGAAAGATTTCTTGTTTTAATACGTATGTGTTTCTATAAGTGATTGTTTAAGAGAGTAAGTATGTGTAAGTTTCTTTAGAAGTAAGGTGGTAGTGTATGTATAGCTGTATATGCAAATAAATGGATGTTCAATAGTTTATTTGCATGTATGAGTATGTGTGTGAGCAACTTTTGGAAGACTGTCGGTGTGTTAACGGATGTATAGGTGTCCCACTACATATGACGAGTGAGTATATGTATGAGTGACTATATAGAAGTGTTGGTGAGTGAGTGGATGTGAATATAAATGGTGGAATTACTGAATTGGTTGTTGTAACTGGTATAGGTATGTCCACTTTTTTTTAAATGTTAGTTTTTATTTTTCAAAATGTGTTTCAAGGGTTACTTTACAGTGAAAGTAGGTCAGTCTCTCTGTCACAAGGATGGTGTCATGAGAGATGTCATGAGTGATGTCACTGACCATGTCATGAGTGATGTAATATGTGATGTCATCAGCAGTGCATTACACGCGCAAGTTATAGTGAGTCAAACTAACTATAACGTGGGAATTTCAATGGTTTTATGTCAGTAAAATTTGCTGGTAACTATAACTGGTGTGAAACCTATGGTTTTTTCAGTGAATTTCAAAGGTTTTTTAACTGCTAATTCCGAACTATAACTGGTGTGAAACCTTTGGTTTTTTCTGGGAATTTCATAGGTTTTTTAACTGCTTACTCTTAACTTTTTATAGGGCTTCATACCTATGTACTTTTTAGTGAATTTCTAAGGTTATTTTTTCGCAAATGTCTATAGCTGAGAAAGGTATGTTTTTCTAAAAATTAACCCTATATTGTATATTAATAGAATATATATTTTTTAAAGTATATTCATTTTTAAAAAAAATTTCACTTTGGTGCGCTTCCGGTGCGCGTACCGGTGAGCGCCCCGGTGCGCGTACCGGGGCGCGTTCCGTCAGCGCAATTTTTAAAAAAAAAAGAAAAAAAAATAATGAGAAAAGGAAAATGAATAAGGGAGCAAAAGAAGAGAAGGAAGAGGAAGAAAACTAAAGCAGAGGTTCTGGGAGAATGTGAAGTACTTCTATTTGGATAGTATGTATTCAACATATTTGTCTTCAAAATATCTGTACTGTTTGGTTCTTTCTCCGCCAAATATTCAATTTCTTGTACAGATTTCAAAACTCGGTTTCGTGTTGCAGCAAGACCTAGACTCACCCAAATGATTGTTCTTGATTTGGCATAGAGGCTTGCTGATGATAACCGATCAGAACATTCATATGCTCCAATTTCTCGATGCGACAACATCTTCAGACTGAAACTGTATAATTTCTTGCTTAGACTCTTTTCATGTGAAATGTCCTCCCACATTTCCTTCAGTTCTGTCTTTTCTTTTTTTGTGATGTAAGATGTCACATATCGAGCCACAGCAATAGAGTTGTCAGCAACGAACTGAATATCCATGTTAGCATTCTACATGGACAAAATCACTGGGTTGTAGTCGTTGATGTACTTGGACTCTTCGTTTCTTTTTAAATTATATGTATTTTTGGGAGATTTCCTCGTCACAGTATGTCGTAGAGATGACATCAAATTATTTACTCTTCCCTTAGAAATCACTGGTCATGGAAACGCAAAACGACATTTTGGTCAAGTTGTGTTCCCCAGCGAGAACCCCACCGTCTCCATGTACTAGCTTGCAGTGCATGTAATTTCCCTCCTGTGCCAGCTACGAAGACGCAAATACATTTGCGTCCATCTTTAACTTGTCCTCTTTCAGATCCGCCATGAACGGATTGAATATTCAGTTCCTATCTATGCCGTGCCACCGTCTTTTTGTGGTACACTTTGCACGTTTTTCAGCTCTGGCGAAAGTAGGCCCAGATTCTGCCATGAAGCCTTTTTCGAGTTCTCTCCTGTTTCCTGACTCCGAGGGCCGCAGCCCAGGCTACCTCTGTGCCAGTGGCCCCCACCTTACTTCTTGCGCGACTCCGGTGCATAGCCTAACCTCTGCCTGCCAAGACTGTATTCAACCTTCGAATTATCTGCTCCACTCCTCGAAAACACATTCCTGTCTCGTAGCTCAAGTAAACATCCTCCCAGCTACAGGAGCAGAGGGCCAGGCTCTTCTGTCTCCGTGCAAGTAATTCATAGACTCCGTTGCCATGGTAGGCCCATGCCCCCTCACCCCGCATGCCGACATGTAGACACATGTACACGCATTCATATTCAGAATAGGGTAGTCTATGTCTAGAGACCTTTTCCCTTCCAGATACTACTGTTCCTTAAACATATGATATCAGATACGATTTGGGACTAGGTTGATCTGACATCCCAGACTTATGTCTCCACTTATGTCTACACTTGTAGTGCTAAAAGTCAAGTCCCCTTCGCCCTCCAGTTACACGTCAGATCCACGTCAAACAGCTGCGCGCGCATCTCTGCCATATAATTATGCTGACACTGCAGGATTCTCTAGTGGTTCCGCCTACTTGTGACATCATGTTAAATGACGTATCCGGTGTACACCTTCATGCACGCCTATTGCCATGCCTCTTTTGTGACGTTTTCATGTTTTATCTCTCCTTTTTCAGCAGTCACGCCTACTATTACGCCTACTGTATGCTCATACATTGTAATGCATTGACTATATATATGCACTTTTGTAAACAATATGTGTTCTGTCTTCCCTTCCTGAACCCTGTGTGGTGAATGGAATGGTTATGCCACCTTGGCTCGAGCCAATAACCCAATTCCTTTTACAGGAATAAAACCCTTTTGAGTTAACCTCAATATCTCGGATTCTGCCTCTCATTTTTCTGAGTTATTCTTATTGATTATTGATAGCAAATTAAGTATAGGTAATCGATATTACCACAGTTCTGGCGCCCGAACAGGGACCCCTCCCCCACCCCACGCGCCGGTGGTGTGTTGCAGGCCTAGCCCCCTGCCCACAGCCGGACGGACACTTACGCGTACCCGCAGGATTTCCTGTATCTCCCTCAGGCCAACGGAGGTGACTGAGGCTGCGATCAACACCCAGACGAGGCGGTGAGGCGTGCGGAGGATCCCGACCTGAGCCTAGCTGAGAGAGCAAGATCCGTGGTATACCGAGGCCCGCCAGGTTCCGAAGTTTCCGAAGTATCTGCGTCGAGTCCGAATCCAGTCCGAGTCGAGTCCAGTCCAGAGTTTTCCGAGGCCTTCTGTTTCCGTGCTTCCTGGTGAGTACCGTTGCTAGGGACGCATCCTGACGTGCGCATTAGTTTGTGCCGGTCAAGTCGGGTTCAGGTACACGAACCTGTTCTGCACTGTTCAGCAGTGTATCTGTACTGTATAGCAGTACATCTAGTTTGCACCTGTAAAAGGTGTATCTGTGCCGTTTAGCGGTACATCCTGTTGCACTTGTCACTGTTATCGATTAATGTGGTTTGTTTTTGAAATGTTTTAATGTGTCATTCAAATGTCGTGGTATGAGTGAATGTTCGATTTTCATTGTTGTGCTTAAACGTGTCTTATGTATAGCATGTTAGTGTCCACATCTGAGTAAGAACCTAGTAGCCAGATTTCAGAATGCCGTTGTTTTCCAAATTAAGACAAATAAAAACCCGTAAGGGGGTTCTAGAAGAAGCTGTTCCCATTCCACCTAGGGACACTCCAGGGTACTTTATGTACCATAAGCATGGCTTAGATGCTGTTTTATTTCTTGACTTATGGGTAGACTACACTAAAGAACTGTCAGAGAATCAGAGATGGCCCGCTGCTGGGACATGGGATGCGGATTGCATCATGAGAGTAGAGGAAGCGTTATGGAAAAAGAAAGCTAGACAGTCACAGAAAGATGCCATCGAGTTATGGCGTAAAGAGTCGCACAGGCGCACAGAAAAAGCTCATAGATTAGAAGAGAAGAGTAAGGAGGACCCCGAAAAGGTCCGAGAAAACGCATTAGTTGAGGAAGGTATCAGAGTGAAGTTAGAACAAGTAGACAGACAGCGAAATACGCTTATGAATGGCATGTTCCCCATCTTGTCAAAGGGCCTGCCCAAGGCCTCTCCAGAAATACCGAAGGACCTACCACCCCCATTGCTCCCGACTAAAACACATCCGAGGACAGCAAAGGACGTTTTCCTTTCTTCCTACTTAGACGATGTTGTTCCCACCTATGTTAATACCCCAGCTCCATTGCCCCCCGCGCCTGCGCCTAACGGTCTGAATCCTTATGGCCTTTCTCCCCGACAAGCTACTCCTCCCCCGAATCCTCCTGCTCCTGGTCTTCCAGTTCTCCCTCCACCTCCTCCTACTTCCCTTGATACAGACCCTTTCGGAGCCGGTGCCTCAGGAGGCGCGTCCGGAGGGGCAGGTTACCGGACCCCACCACCAAACCCTCGCCTGAGTCTTAGAGAGGTGTCACAACAGCGTACACCCAAAACAGATATTACAATTTATGGAGATCGCCTTGAGGATTGTAGATATGACCCGGTACCTGGTAAAAAGAATGACATAGAAATGTTACTCGCATCAGTACGTTTACGTCGAGTCACGAACTTCCTAATGACACTACCTGGAATGACAGAACATATGGATCAAATATATAAGTTTGTGCAGACAGGAGTAGGGCCTGAATGCATTAAGGAGGCCATGGCCCATCAGAAAGTGGAAACTAAAGCCAAGTTATTACGGTTTCTTATAAACTGTTTTATTCGAGAAGCAGATAGGCCGGGTGCGAACCCGGCTGACCTGAAAGCACTCCATAGGTGGGGCCGACATATAGCCGATGGACAGCATGACAAGGAAGCCAGTATAGATAACATGTACCGAAGGATCAGAACTTCGATAACTAAGATGCATGAGCAAAGAAAGACCGAACCAGCAGTAGATTCAGACAAACAAGAATCCGACGAGGAGGAGGCAGAGGAAGAACCAGAAACACCAGTACAGGCACAAACACTAGTTCAAGAACAAATGCCAGTTAGAGACATGATAGCGTATGTAGGTAAAGGAAGACCGTTTAAAGATCCGGTGCGTCTAGTGCGCCCGGAATGTAAAAGAATATATCAGGAAGCCATGTGTAATCCTAAAACTCCCGAACACTTATTCCAAGCCACCGACCGAGTACTTCAAGAGCGCATGGGGTATCATGAACTTGATTCCATGGATGAACAAGAATTAGCCAGGTCAGCCGTGCAATGGGCTGACAGTTCTGAGAAATATGGTGATGATGTGCTAGCGCACACGTTTCTGAATTTGACACCGAGTGAACAGCGTTTAGCTGGTATGTACATGATACAGCATCTGCTCTTATTGTATAAAAGTCAACATTCTGATCCAGGACCCCTGCGCGATATACTAATTGAACTGGTCACGAACAGATGGAGAGGTCTAAGTACTGACCTGATTAAAGTAATTCTAGAACACCGCCACAAGTATAATACATTCTTAAATCCGCAGGTTACCCCAGTACCCGTTATGGAGCGAAAGACCATGTATTACATGGATAGACAGAATCCGTTGCGAGAAGTGCACCCCGTGCAGAACGCAGACCACACGCTCAGACGCGTGTTTGTGTATACTCCTGTAACTAAAATCGAATTATTGGAAATGAAGAAACTAGTACCCAGTCACGATAAAGATCCTGCAGGTTTCCACCGTGAAATAAAGGATATGTTATTAATGGGCGATTACACTTATCCCGACCTTATGAAAATATTGAAAGTATTGTTGCCTCCAGGCATATACGAGAAACTGAAAGAAAAAGAATGGGAGGTGGGTAATGCAAAGATTGATTGGGCTGCATTACAAGATGAAGAGAATACCCGAGTGCCAGGCCTAGGGCTTGGGGATAAAGTTAAAGCATTACCAGGTTTATTAATACAGGTGTTGCCACGTTTATTGAGTACGAAAAAGGAAGATTGGGGTGCAATTTCAGCATGCAAACAGAAACCTGATGAAGACACTAGTGATTTTTACACACGATTTGAGAAATGTTTTGGTATTAACAGTGGTTTGAAACCGAGTAGCGAGTCATATCCACATCTTTTTGTAACGAAATTAGTCGAGAATTCTCTACCCCAGGTTAAGAATAGAGTACTGAAAGTAGAAAGCACTTGGCAAGCTAATACTCCTTCGCAAATGTTACAAATGTTACAGTATCACCAGAATAGACTCAGAGAAGAACAAGAACATGAACAGAGACGTATGAAAGATACGAAAATGAAAATGTTAGTTGCTCAGTCAGTTCCTGCTGATGGTCAGAAAAAGGGTGCGAACCAAGCTAGTAATGCGTCAGTTCCTGTAAAGGGTGTATGTAATTATTGTAAGCAGCCAGGTCATTATATAAATGAATGTCCCGTTCTGAAACATAATATTGCCACGGGCAAGACAAAAGAGAGACCGCGTCCTCCTAGACAAGATCAGACTTCACAACAAGTACCCCAGAATACACAGCAGATCGCACCAATGTCGGCTCCTTCACAGACAGTAGCGATACCTCAGCAACAGCCCATTACTGCAACACAAACCACGACACAGCAAATGTATCAGTATGCACAGAACGATTACCCTGATTACCAACGTTACACATGAGACAGCCTAGAGAGTGAATTCCGCTTGCCTCTTATTGAAGTTCCTGTAGATCAGAATGGTCCTTATGTACACAGTCAAGTTTTAGGGAAAGACAGAAAGTTTCTCATTGATACAGGGGCAAGCAGAACCACGATCAGTCACGATGAAGTACCAGGGGCACCCCTCTCAGGCTCACAGAACGTGTCCCTCGGATTTTCAGGAAAACCCATTATTAACGAAGTATCACAACCCCTCCCTCTTGCAGTAGGTCCTCTGACACGGACTACAGATTTATTGCTCACGAAATCATGTCCAGAAAATCTTTTAGGCATAAAAACACTGAAAGCTTTAGGAGCTATTATCTGTTGTTCTCCTGAGGGAGTACGATTATTTTTGCGAGATTTCAAAGGCCATTATGTATTGAGAGATATGGATCCCAGACTACAGAAAGTCCCTGCCCACCTGTGGGCGCAGGGCCCCACTGATGTAGGTTGCATGCACATAACCCCATATCGAGTCACACTCAAAGCAGGAGTGGTATTACCACGAATTCGACAATACAAGTTACCCCCGGATGCTGTAGTGGCTTTACTGAGAATCATTGACGAGCTCATCGCACAAGGAGTGGTCGTGGAAACGGACTCTAATGTGTGTAATTCTCCTATCATTCCTGTTCTTAAACGTACTGACCCAAATGCTCCCCCTGTTTATCGATTGGTTATTGATCTGCGCGAATTGAACAAATGCATTGTACCACAGTACCCTGTGGTCCCAGATATCTCTTCATTATTGACAGCTATTGATTCCGAAGCAGCGTTCTTTACTGTAATAGATCTCAAGAATGCTTTCTTCAGTGTTCCTATAGACCCGGAAAGCCAATTTTTGTTCGGATTCAGTTTAAATGGCCGATCTTTTAAATTTGCCCGTGCACCTCAAGGATTCACAGAAAGCCCCAGTATCTATAGTCAAGCACTGAAAAAACAACTCGACAGCATCCATATGCCAGTTCACACTGCTCTGCTTCAATATGTCGATGATCTGCTGATCACCGCTCGAAGCGAACCCGAATGCGAAAATGCATCCCTGATTGTTCTGAATTTCCTGGCCGACAAGGGGCACAAGGTGTCTCCTTCGAAGCTGCAATTCTGTGTTCAGCAAGTTGTGTACCTGGGTCACTTGCTGTCCAAAGTGGGGAGACAGCTCACACCTGATCGCATTCAGTTAATTGTAAACATGTCACCGCCCAGAACACTAAAGGAGGTACGGGCCTTTATAGGCCTCACCTCATACTGTAGACAATGGATTCCCCAATATGCATTTCTAGCCAAGCCACTCATTCAGTTAACGACACAGGGGGCAGCGACTACGTCTGTCCTCCCTTGGACTCAGGAACATACACAAGCTTTTGAAGACTTAAAGAAAGCCTTATGTCAAGCACCTGTTTTAGCAACACCATGTTACAGTAAGCCTTTTACACTTTTTGTCACAGAACGTGAAGGTACTGCTTTGTCAGTCCTCACTCAGGAACAAGCAGGTTCACACAAGCCTTGTGCTTATTTTTCCAGTACACTAGACCCAGTAGCACAAGCCCTTCCAGCATGTTTGAAATCAGTTGCAGCAACAGCTTTAGCAATTAGACAGAGTGATTCTATCGTGTTAGGACATCCATTGACAGTACAGGTTCCACATTCTGTAGAAGTCCTCTTGAATCGGACTCAAACCCAGCACCTGACTATCGCAAGATTGACAGGTTATGAATTGACATTGTTTCAGCCACACATTGAAATCAGACGCTGCAGTACATTGAATCCAGCCACGTTATTGCCATTAAATGGAGTAGATCCATTAGCACATGATTGCATTGAAGTTATCACTATCACAACAAAGCCTAGACAAGACTTAACAGATGTTCCGTTACCAGATCCAGACCTGACACTTTATGTGGATGGTTCATGTATGAGAACAAAGACAGGTGAATTAGTGGCAGCCTACGCCGTCACGACAGACACAGAAGTCATTGAAACAAACTGTATTGACACTTTATCAGCTCAAGCTGCAGAGCTTATTGCTCTGACACAAGCATGTATTCAAGCTAAGAATAAGAGAGTCAACATATATACTGATTCACGTTATGCATTCGGAGTCGTACACGACTTCGGAGTCCTCTGGCGAGAGAGAGGTTACTTAACTTCTCACGGTGCCAACATCCAACATGGTCCCCTCATTCAAGCTCTGTTAGATGCAATACATCTACCCACTGCAATCTCTATCATGAAATGTAAGGCACATACTAAGGTTACTGATGCCATTTCCCAGGGTAACGACCTGGCAGACCGAACAGCAAAGCAAACTGCTCAGAACCGAACTCATGTAACTGATCAGACACAAATAAGGGTTCCAGCACACTGCATGACAGTTAGGGATCCCGCACATGATGTAATCGCCATACAGTCACATGCAACACCGGATGAAATTAAGGAATGGACTAAACTAGGAGGGGTCCAAACAGACCAGGGATGGATGACGAAGGGAAAATCTACATGGTTTCTCCCCGATTCTATGGTACAAGTCATCATTAATACAATACATAGTCCCGCACACCTTGGAGAGAAAGCTATGCTAGATAGTATTCAACACATATGGTCCAATAAAAACTTACGGGCAGCAGCCAAACAGAAAGTGCGTACTTGCATGATCTGTGGTCAGTTCAATCCAGGTAAAAGCATCCCCGTAGAGCAAGGTGGATTTCAGCCTCCCGATCACCCTTTTGAAGTCCTCCAGATGGATTATATCCAGATGGAACGCTGCCGAGGTTTTAAATATGTCCTCGTAGTCGTGTGTGCTCTTTCCCGATGGATAGAGGCATACCCAGTTCCCGATTATACTGCTCCGACTACTGCCAAGCAGTTAGTCCGTGAATACTTCCCGCGGTATGGTTTGCCCCGTATCGTGTACTCAGATAATGGTCAGCCGTTCTCATCCGCACTTGTAGAAAATATTACACTCCTGTTAGGTTACAAGTGGAAGTTCCATTGTGTCCGGCATCCCGAGGCAGCAGGTCTCGTGGAGCGTCATAATCAAACATTGAAAATCCGACTTTCCAAGATCTGTAGAGACAAAGGTATAGACTGGATAGTTGCCTTGCCGGTCGCCCTCTTCTATATGAGGATGGTGGCCCATTCCCGTTCTGGGCTATCTCCGTATGAAGTGGTCTTCGGTAGGCCACCGAATATGTGGGGGACGCCCATTCCACGTAAAATAACTGATGTTGATTGTCTTATGCTGACAGATTACCTTGCCTCCTTGATGTCTGCACTACAATCTTGTCGTTCACAGGTAGCTGCAGCCTTTCCCGATAACACCGAGACGAAGCCCCATGAGGTGGTACCTGGTGACTTTGTGTACGTCAGAAATTTCGACCGGAAGAGTCCGCTGGAGCCCCGCTGGCAGTCGCCGAAGTTGGTTCTGCTTACGACGAGGACCGCTGTAAAAATCGAGGGCAGGAAGGGGTGGCTGCATTCCAGCCACGTAAAGAAATACTTTGGACTTCCTTCGGACTTGGACACTAAGCCCTGCCCTCCTTCACAAACTGACACAAAACTCCCTTTGGTCGAGAAAACTGCTTCAGAACTTTACAGACAAAAATTACGATCTAGCAAGTCAGACAGTTTAATTGTTTAAGTCCTCCCCTAGGTGAATCGGTTAAATTAGTTTCTGACATGTATCCCCTAGATCGAGATAGAGAGAGAGATAGACAAAGACAACATAAGAAAAATGCGTATTGCAAATCACTCCGTAGTCGCTGCATAGTGACACTACTTGTTATGTTTTTCCTATGTTTGCTGGTTATCACTGCTGGTATTCTTCTGCATATATACTACCCTATATTCAAGCATGCTACTTATAATGCTACTACTGAACATTCTTTTAGTGAATTACCGCCTCATGAATTGTCTTATAGACTTGCGCTGCGCAACAACACTTTCATTAGTATGTTACATCACTCTCACCAGACTACCAATGCTACTAATTGTTGGATATGTGGTCGACTCCCTCCTTACCAAGACAACAAGGGTGTTTTGCCCCTTTTCCCGTACCCGTTCACCCACAATGGTACATGCGCTGCATGGTTCAAAATGCTTAATTCTCTAGTATCTACTGCTGCTATTTATGAAGGTAACTGGGTTTGGGGAAACCTGAACATAGTCTTGCTTAAGGTATGCTACCCTGACAAGGAGGGACTCCCCGTTGCTACTGGAACTGATATAGAAAATGAAGTATATGGATTAGGTAATTACACAGTCACTTTCATGATTTTATCTGTTGAATCCGATGCTGCTCCTGTCCTGCCTGCTATGGCAGTCTTGCCTGTCACTGGTGAACTATGTGTTCGCAAGAATGGTTCTGTACACGTAGGTCATAGTAAATGCACCACTATAGTCGAATTTACTGATCATGGTAGATCCACGTTTAGGGCTTTACGTCATTCCTATTTTGTTTGCGGTCGTACTGCATATGTCCGTCTGCCTTTAGACTGGGATGGTACCTGTTATATTGCATTCCTTCTGCCACCCGTATTCCTAGCCCCTCCTGATTATCATAGAAACACCAATCTAGTAAAACATAGATACCAGAGAGATCTCCCGCTTGTCGATTATACTGAAACTGCCTGGGAGAAATATACAGATTTCAATAAAGGTTTCTTCCCCTACTTAGGTGCTGTCTTTAACAGTAAACTGATACGAAAATTAACTAGAACCCTCGAAGCAGTAGTGAATGAAACCACTTCAGCACTAGGTAACTTAACGGAGGAGCAGTCCGCTATGCGGGTTGTTGTTCTTCAAAATCGTCTTGTTATTGACGTCATCTTGGCAGATAGGGGTGGAGCTTGTAAGGTCATCGGGTCAAGCTGCTGTATTTTTATACCTAATAACGCGCCAACGGTGTACAAAGCTATTACACGTCTTCATAAAATCGCAAGTTTAATTCATCAGAATCCAGGCACCTGGACTTGGTCCGGTTGGTTCTGGACAACGTTGTCAGCCTGGGGGTGGAAGATCCTATCCCTCCTAGGTATTGGTTTTCTCGTAGTATTCAGTTGTTGCCTGTGTCTCCAATGCGGACCGGCAATTTGTGGTTTGTGTGCCACTTCATGTGTTCCACATTCAAGTTCCCATTCAAAGCGCATAAAGCAAGAAGAGCAAATAATGTTAAGTGAACAAGTCGATCAATTGATGAATATCGATGTATCATGAAGGGTCCGTGGGGAACAAGGAGGGAATGAGGAAATATAATTTTTGGTCAAGTTGTGTTCCCCAGCGAGAACCCCACCGTCTCCATGTACTAGCTTGCAGTGCATGTAATTTCCCTCCTGTGCCAGCTACGAAGACGCAAATACATTTGCGTCCATCTTTAACTTGTCCTCTTTCAGATCCGCCATGAACGGATTGAATATTCAGTTCCTATCTATGCCGTGCCACCGTCTTTTTGTGGTACACTTTGCACGTTTTTCAGCTCTGGCGAAAGTAGGCCCAGATTCTGCCATGAAGCCTTTTTCGAGTTCTCTCCTGTTTCCTGACTCCGAGGGCCGCAGCCCAGGCTACCTCTGTGCCAGTGGCCCCCACCTTACTTCTTGCGCGACTCCGGTGCATAGCCTAACCTCTGCCTGCCAAGACTGTATTCAACCTTCGAATTATCTGCTCCACTCCTCGAAAACACATTCCTGTCTCGTAGCTCAAGTAAACATCCTCCCAGCTACAGGAGCAGAGGGCCAGGCTCTTCTGTCTCCGTGCAAGTAATTCATAGACTCCGTTGCCATGGTAGGCCCATGCCCCCTCACCCCGCATGCCGACATGTAGACACATGTACACGCATTCATATTCAGAATAGGGTAGTCTATGTCTAGAGACCTTTTCCCTTCCAGATACTACTGTTCCTTAAACATATGATATCAGATACGATTTGGGACTAGGTTGATCTGACATCCCAGACTTATGTCTCCACTTATGTCTACACTTGTAGTGCTAAAAGTCAAGTCCCCTTCGCCCTCCAGTTACACGTCAGATCCACGTCAAACAGCTGCGCGCGCATCTCTGCCATATAATTATGCTGACACTGCAGGATTCTCTAGTGGTTCCGCCTACTTGTGACATCATGTTAAATGACGTATCCGGTGTACACCTTCATGCACGCCTATTGCCATGCCTCTTTTGTGACGTTTTCATGTTTTATCTCTCCTTTTTCAGCAGTCACGCCTACTATTACGCCTACTGTATGCTCATACATTGTAATGCATTGACTATATATATGCACTTTTGTAAACAATATGTGTTCTGTCTTCCCT
Organism: Lissotriton vulgaris; assembly: GCF_964263255.1. Lineage (NCBI taxonomy): Eukaryota > Metazoa > Chordata > Amphibia > Caudata > Salamandridae > Lissotriton > Lissotriton vulgaris. Next base: position 944,097,421 of record NC_141695.1, on the reverse strand, counting down.
TCCTGAACCCTGTGTGGTGAATGGAATGGTTATGCCACCTTGGCTCGAGCCAATAACCCAATTCCTTTTACAGGAATAAAACCCTTTTGAGTTAACCTCAATATCTCGGATTCTGCCTCTCATTTTTCTGAGTTATTCTTATTGATTATTGATAGCAAATTAAGTATAGGTAATCGATATTACCACACCGTCAGCGCAATTTTTAAAAAAAAAAGAAAAAAAAATAATGAGAAAAGGAAAATGAATAAGGGAGCAAAAGAAGAGAAGGAAGAGGAAGAAAACTAAAGCAGAGGTTCTGGGAGAATGTGAAGTACTTCTATTTGGATAGTATGTATTCAACATATTTGTCTTCAAAATATCTGTACTGTTTGGTTCTTTCTCCGCCAAATATTCAATTTCTTGTACAGATTTCAAAACTCGGTTTCGTGTTGCAGCAAGACCTAGACTCACCCAAATGATTGTTCTTGATTTGGCATAGAGGCTTGCTGATGATAACCGATCAGAACATTCATATGCTCCAATTTCTCGATGCGACAACATCTTCAGACTGAAACTGTATAATTTCTTGCTTAGACTCTTTTCATGTGAAATGTCCTCCCACATTTCCTTCAGTTCTGTCTTTTCTTTTTTTGTGATGTAAGATGTCACATATCGAGCCACAGCAATAGAGTTGTCAGCAACGAACTGAATATCCATGTTAGCATTCTACATGGACAAAATCACTGGGTTGTAGTCGTTGATGTACTTGGACTCTTCGTTTCTTTTTAAATTATATGTATTTTTGGGAGATTTCCTCGTCACAGTATGTCGTAGAGATGACATCAAATTATTTACTCTTCCCTTAGAAATCACTGGTCATGGAAACGCAAAACGACATTTCGTGTAGTACTTTTCCTTGTTTTTAAATTTTCGACGACAGTACTTTCGACAACGATGAGATTGAAAAGTTTTTGGAACAGCACATGTTGAATACTGTTCAATGAAACTCATCACTGTTTCATCCGAATCTAATCCAAATTTGGGTGCATCTTTAATCCATAACAGCATATGTATATGAGGAACACCTCTCGCTTGATATTCCTTCCTCCAAAAGAAATCCAAAACCTCTCCAAGGGGAGGATTTTTTTTGTTGGTAATAAAAGACATCATAGCTTCAAATCTATGATTAAAATATCTGCAAACATTCACTGGATCCAAAGAACACAGTTCTCCAGGTGTTTTCAATTCTATATTTTGTATGTTTCCATTTGCCTCTCGTAGAAATTGAAGTAAGTCGTCCCATGCATACTCAGCACAGCTAAGAGTAATGAACCATGTAGGAGTTCCTACGTTTCTTAGCATACATTTCAATACCCCATGACGACGGAACCAATACTCATTTGTTCCACGTTGACATGCCATGAGATTGATTAGCTGAGATTCCAAAATACTGTCTTGCAGATTGACTTTCTCCATAAAGTCCCTTGCTGAAACATTTTGCAGATGAGCTCCACTTTTCAATATATGATTAACTGCATAAGAAAGCCCAGACAAATCACTTTCATACAGTAGATGAAACAAATACGTAATGCATTGCCGAAACCTTGGATCTTCTTAAATCTTAAAGTCCGGTATTCAGCTGCATGAATTTGAACTGGTCGATCGTCATATCGTCCACCACGACCTGTTGGAAATAACTGTGGAAAACAACGAGCTTCCAAACTTTCTTCCCATACACTAATGGGACTTCCTTTTGGTGCTTTCATTTGAAACAAGTCAATTGCATTCCCCATTACTTCTTTGGAATGCAAAGGATGAACAGTATAATGTTCATATATTTCTTCACTTCTAGACACATCAACTTTTTCAATTTGGCCAACGGAACAATCACTGTCTTCTTCTGTAGCTGTTTCCTCTGCTCCAACACTTACATCTTTATAGTACTCATTGTTTTTGACCAAATACAACGTTGCCTTTTTGACTTTCCTAACATCCACTAAATCTTGCCAGATTTTCTTACTCTTTGTCGGAACCCCATTAACTAGAATAACCAGAGGATCCTCTTCTACTCTTTCTACACCAATTGTATCAATATTTTTCTTGATATCTAGAGGCAAATAAACAACTCTTCCCTTTAATCCTCTTTGTAAATCTGTAGGAGGTAATTTCCCTATCTTAGGCTCCATGCGAACAATAGCTTGAAAAGGATGGACACATTGAATCAAAATTGATTCATAAGTATTTAAATCCATCAATTCAGAAGGAATATCTATCACCTGAAGATTATTATGAGCAGCTCTAGCAGGCATTCTATTTTCATTTAATTTTTTCAAACAATAATTACAAATACACTGATCAAAACTCAAATCAAAAGAATTCTCCACCAACAAATAACTTACAAAATCCTGCCATTCACTCTTATTTTCCAATTCACATTTTGCATATAAATCAACTAACCTAGTCTGAATCTTATAATGAGTCCGTCGACAACACACACAAGTTAAATTAGGCCTTTCACTTGATTTCACCTTAAACTTGGTAATTTCCTCGTCAAACTTTTCTGTACTTGAAATCTGTACATTGTCTTCCACATTACCATACATTACTATATCCATTTCTACACTGTCCTCTTTGTTCCAAAAATAACAAAACTCAATTTCTTCACAAATAGTCTTCACATCCACTTCAGATCCATGCAAAAGAGCACTGTTTAACTGTTTAAGCTTAAGTGCTGGACTTTTTGCATAATACAACCTTCTCACTAATTTCCTCACCTTATTATGATCTAGAAAGACAAGCCAGTGAATGCCCATGCGAACCTGTGCTTTCTCTCCCTCTGCAAGGATCTAACTCTTGCAAGATCTTCATTTTTTGTTTTAGACTTTTCTTACTATATGTACGTAAGAAATTTCGAAGCAAATCAATTGAATCCTGTCGCACACTACAAATACTACTGCACTTCCATGTATACACTAGACCCTTAGTACATCTCCCTAAAACTTCATCACTTAACACCTCTTCTGCAACTCTAGACACAAGTTTCTCTTTTTCCATCACACAACCATCTTTCACCTCATATGCTCGACCACTGGTGTCAACTGCATGCACCAAATCATTTTCCTGAAAGTAACTCTCCTCATTAAAAAATGGCTCAGAACTTGAACTATGCATCCATTCTCCAGAAAATACTTTACAAAAATTAGTCCGATTAATAATTCTTTTCCATCTACTGTTCGATTTGAAAACATCAATTGCCTTATTAAGTATTCTAATTCTATTGATTACTAAAATAAATAATTTTTTCTTAACTTCAAAAGCCTGATCAACAATCTTCTCTACACTTTTCTTTTTCTTGTAAAAAGCAGCTCTCTGTTTACCTTTCTTTTCATTTTTTAGCAAATTTAAAACTACCCTATGGCGAAACATTCGTCTACGAATGTCCTAAATTTATTTAACCTTCTATTGCTATCCATAGTCTTATCTCCTGCTCCAATAGAGACATTTTTTGAGGGCCTCTCCTTCCTTTTTAAATTTTTTCTCTGCTTCTGGATCTTCTTATGACCATTAACATTACTTTTTGATCTACATAAATTGTGAAGAAAAGACTTAATTGTCTTACCAGGAGCTTTTCTGGTGTTTTTTGAAGTACTTGTTGTAGAAGATTCTTGTATTTCCTTTGATGATTTTTTACGTATGGTATTTTTTTCTATTCCTTTGCCTTGATGGCATTTTTGCTTGCTTTTAAAATGTTGATTTCAATCTGTGGTTCTGAAAAAAATAACACATTAAAGACCACTATTAGCAAACAACAAAGTAATGACAAAAAGAAAACAATATAAACACTAATTTGCAACATATTAAAGTTTATACCACAGCAACTCAGGGCCTTATTTACGAAGACCTTGCGCCACCAGTGCATCCCATGTTAAAAGAGACGCACCGGTGCCACAAGGCAGTCATAAATAAGGACCAGATGTAAATACCATTGATTTTCCCCCAAAATCGTTTTTTGAATAAAATTTAAGAGACACTGCGCAGAACCTATGTACAACCACTCAATATCACTTTTGGAACCTCACTGTTTTCCAAAATACAAATCCTTTATCTTGCAAATGTTGATAGCAAGTATTATCGAAAAGCAAAAAACAAACCAACAGCAAACAAACTCAGGGCCTTATTTATGAAGACCTTGCGCCACAAGAGCGTCACTTATTTCCCATGTTTAAAGTGATGCACCGGCTGCACAAGGCAATCATAAATAAGGGCCAAATGAAAATACCATTGAATTACACCCAAAATCTTTTTTGGAATAACATTTAAGAAACACTGCGCAGAACCTATGTACAACCACTCAATATCACTTTTGAAACCTCACTGTTTCCCAAAATACAAATCCTCTATCTTGCAAATGTTCATAATAAGTATTATGAAAAAGCAAAAAACAAACCAACAGCAAACAAACTCAGGGCCTTATTTATGAAGGCCTTGCGCCACAAGAGCGTCACTTAATTCCCAGGTTTAAAGTGATGCACCGGCTGCACAAGGTAATCATAAATAAAGGCCAAATGAAAATACCATTGATTTGCACCCAAAATCGTTTTTTGAATAACATTTTAGAAACACTGCGCAGAACCTATGTACAACCACTCAATATCACTTTTGAAACCTCACTGTTTCCCAAAATACAAATCCTCTATTTTTCAAATGTTCATAGCAAGTATTATCAAAAAGCAAGACACAAACCAACAACAAAAAAAATCAGGGTCTTATTTATGAAGGCCTTGCGCCACAAAAGCGTCACTTATTTCCCATGTTTAAAGTGATGCACCGGCTGCACAAGGCAATCATAAATAAGGGCCAAATGAAAATACCATTCATTTGCACCCAAAATCGTTTTTTGAATAACATTTTAGAAAAACTGCGCAGAACCTATGTACAACCACTCAATTTTCACTTTTGAAACCTCACTGTTTCCCAAAATACAAATCCTCTATTTTGCAAATGTTCATAGCAAGTATTATCAAAAAGCAAAAAACAAACCAACAACAAAAAAAATCAGGGCCTTATTTATGAAGGCCTTGCGCCACAAGAGCGTCACTTATTTCCCATGTTTAAAGTGATGCACCGGCTGCACAAGGTAATAATAAATAAGGGCCAAATAAAAATACCATTCATTTGCACCCAAAATCGTTTTTTGAATAACATTTTAGAAACACTGCGCAGAACCTATGAACAACAACTCAGTATCACTTTTGAAACCTCACTGTTTTCCAAAATACAAATCCACTATCTTGCAAATGTTCATAATAAGTATTATCAAAAAGCAAAAAACAAATCAACAGCCAACAAACTCAGGGCCTTATTTATGAAGGCCTTGCGCCACAAGAGCGTCACTTATTTCCCATGTTTAAAGTGATGCACCGGCTGCACAAGGCAATCATAAATAAGGGCCAAATGAAAATACCATTCATTTGCACCCAAAATCGTTTTTTGAATAACATTTTAGAAAAACTGCGCAGAACCTATGTACAACCACTCAATATCACTTTTGAAACCTCACTGTTTCCCAAAATACAAATCCACTATCTTGCAAATGTTCATAATAAGTATTATCAAAAAGCAAAAAACAAATCAACAGCCAACAAACTCAGGGCCTTATTTATGAAGGCCTTGCGCCACAAGAGCGTCACTTATTTCCCATGTTTAAAGTGATGCACCGGCTGCACAAGGCAATCATAAATAAGGGCCAAATGAAAATACCACTCATTTGCACCCAAAATCGTTTTTTGAATAAAATTTTAGAAACACTGCGCAGAACCTATGTACAACCACTCAATATCACTTTTGAAACCTCACTGTTTCCCAAAATACAAATCCACTATCTTGCAAATGTTCATAATAAGTATTATCAAAAAGCATAAAACAAATCAACAGCCAACAAACTCAGGGCCTTATTTATGAAGGCCTTGCGCCACAAGAGCGTCACTTATTTCCCATGTTTAAAGTGATGCACCGGCTGCACAAGGCAATCATAAATAAGGGCCAAATGAAAATACCATTCATTTGTACCCAAAATCGTTTTTTGAATAACATTTTAGAAACACAGCAAAGATCCTATGTACATAGAGCAAACACGTCTCTATCTAAATTAAATAAATCATTACTTACCTTTACAAATGCTTTGGGAGATTGAAAACAGTGTCAGACACACACACCAATTTTTCTTTAGCAGAGCAAAAGGTGTGCACTCAATACACTGAAACCAAGACTGGCATAGAAAATCTCTAACTTTACACACATATGCCTTATTGCAACCAATCAAAAGTCTTCCCTCACTATTTTCAAACCAACACCCTTCCCCCTCTCAGACCTTTCTATCTGTTACCATAGCAACTCCCTCCTAACTGAACTCTCAGGTTCAAAAGTTTATTCTACAATGTTGCAAATTAAGTCAGCTAGGATGTTTGACCTCTCAATACACCAGCTTATCCAGGGCATTATTGCTTTTAGTGACTTTTTCTTAACCATTCAAATTGCTTCTTACACACAACACAACCATGCACCCTAACTTTCTGTTTTCAACTAACTGGTATATTCCAATATATGCTAAAGACAGAAATGGAACTGGTCCAACCAATTTTGTCCACAATTTGAGAAAGCACGGAAACATGTGAATAAATCTGTTTCTGCTTACATGAGAGACTGTGGAATGGGTTCAATATACAACAACAACTTGCGTTACAACATGCAAGACATCTACAGAGGAGATGGTGTGCACTTCTCAGATGAGGGGAATAGAATATTCCTCCTGAATTTAAGACTGTGGATTGGAACCTACTTGTAGGTACCTAAATCAGCCACAGAACCCAAAAGCTCTTTTCAGAGCTACCCTACCTCTGATCATTCAAAACGTTTATCTTTTTCTAACTTTTTTCACTATTTTTCACCAAAGTACGCTCCCCGGTACGCTTATCGGTGCGCGTACCGGGCGCTCCCCCCGCGAAATTTTTCAATTTTTTTTTTTTTTTGCCTATATGAGCGTCCTAAGCCCCCCTCAGAAAACCGAGAGGGTCTGGAAGTGACTACAGTGCCCCCTTCTACCCATTCCCAGCGTTGTTTGTCCTCCAGCTTGTGTCTCGATTCTACCGAAATGGAGAACTCCCGTAACGCTGCCGGTGCTGCTGTCTCTGGACCATGAATTAGTTCAGTGTGTGGAATCAATGGAATCACAGAATGAAAATGAGGACATTCCAGACAATATATTGTTAGAAGTTTTATTAAATTATGAAAAAGAATCAGAAGAATAAATTTATATTTAATAATCAAAAAATATTCGAGCCATTATTCATTTTTATATGCAATTCATCAAGTAGTTCCAAAATGTTTAAAATATAAAGTGAGACTTATAGTATACTGTGCAACTTTTTTGTGTTACATAGTAAGTTTACTCATAGTTACTCCCTTTCTCCCACTATATTATCTCCAATGTGTATTTAACATCTCTTGATCATCTCCTGCCTCCATGTTGTTTCTGCTTTCCTGACAGACTACGCTATGAATTCCATATACCACAATAACTTCTGTAACAACATGCAAGATATCTACAAAGGAGACGGTGTATATTAAATTATAGACTCTGCATTGGTACCTACATGTTGGTACTTAAATAAAAAAAAAACAACAAAGAGAACAATTAATAAACATACAATTTTTAACAGTCTGTCATTCTTTTTTCCCCATAGTACGCTTCCCGGTCCGCTCCCCGGTGCGCGTACCGGGCGCTTCCCCCGCAAACATCGAAAAAAAAAGTATTTTTTTTTGGGCCCGCGGGGCCCTTTTAAAGCCCCCACATCAAACCTAGGGGGTCAGGGAGGGTCTACTCTTCCCCTTATGATAATTTCCCCCTTTGTTTTGGCCACCTCTCATGTCTCGATCCTACCGAGACACAAGATGGCGGCCGCTCCAGACTGTTTAGAATGTTTACAGACACCAGAGAGCCAATCAGCTTTCCGTGCGTAAGTCGCGTGGCGCGCCCGCTGCGCTCCACGGTGCGCGTACCGGGGCGCGCCTATAGATATATATATTTTTTTGAACCTAAATTACTCAAAATCCACTGGAGCACATATCTTGAGACATAGCAAAGGCACATCGGGCTACCAGTCCCTACAATTTTGCCAAGTTTGGTGGAAATCCATTCAGCCGTTCGGGCTAAAAGTGAGGTTGACCGCCCTATGGAAATTAACATGGGAAAAACGTGTTTTGGGACCCCCCTTTTATCTCAGCCCTCGCTTGACGAATCCCACCCAAACTTTCAGAGAAGGACCGGAGCTCAAAGAGGCCATTTTGAGGAAATTTTCAGGCAGATTCGTCAACCGGCGCCAAAGTTACTCCAAATAGAATTTTGAGATTTAACATTGAAAAAAATCCTAACTATAACTACCTACTGGCAACCGCCAGTAGGATATATATATATATATATATATATATATATATATATATATATATATATATATATATATATATATATATATATATATATATATATATATATATATATATATATATATATATATATATATATATATATATATATATATATATATATATATATATATATATATATATATATATATATATATATTAAGGTTCACAGGTGCCAAAGCTTTAGGATACACTCTTCATCGGTCCAAAAGTAAGGCTACAACACCATCCGCATCACACTGGAAACATACATTGCTTTTGCCTTACGCGTTTCAAACGAATTAATCGTCCTTTCTCACAGGCTAGAGCGACCCAAAATAAAGGACCAAGACTGCTGCTAAGTATCACAAATCACTTTTATAGGCCATAGGTGGAGCCTCGCAAGTTTAGCAGCATTGCATTCTGGGAACAGCAGTTTTTGAATTTCATCCCGTAGTTCAAATTCAACAGCAAAGTCACTCTAATATAGTTTTTGCATCAATACAGCCATTAGTGGGCTCACCAGGGGGAGCAGAACAGCGTTATAAAGTAGTTTGCCAACACGATGAACCGGACAGGCTCCAGGCGTCCCGGGCCTCCGGACTGCTTCTTTGGCAGCGGTGCAATCCCCGCGGCATGGCTGCCACGTATTTATTAAGGTTCACAGGTGCCAAAGCTTTAGGATACACTCTTCATCGGTCCAAAAGTAAGGCTACAACACCATCCGCATCACACTGGAAACATACATTGCTTTTGCCTTACGCGTTTCAAACAAATTAATCGTCCTTTCTCACAGGCTAGAGCGACCCAAAATAAAGGACCAAGACTGCTGCTAAGTATCACAAATCACTTTTATAGGCCATAGGTGGAGCCTCGCAAGTTTAGCAGCATTGCATTCTGGGAACAGCAGTTTTTGAATTTCATCCCGTAGTTCAAATTCAACAGCAAAGTCACTCTAATATAGTTTTTGCATCAATACAGCCATTAGTGGGCTCACCAGGGGGAGCAGAACAGCGTTATAAAGTAGTTTGCCAACACGATGAACCGGACAGGCTCCAGGCGTCCCGGGCCTCCGGACAGCTTCTTTGGAAGCGGTGCAATCCCCGCGGCATGGCTGCCGCGTATTTATTAAGGTTCACAGGTGCCAAAGCTTTAGGATACACTCTTCATCGGTCCAAAAGTAAGGCTACAACACCATCCGCATCACACTGGAAACATACATTGCTTTTGCCTTACGCGTTTCAAACAAATTAATCGTCCTTTCTCACACGCTAGAGCGACCCAAAATAAAGGACCAAGACTGCTGCTAAGTATCACAAATCACTTTTATAGGCCATAGGTGGAGCCTCGCAAGTTTAGCAGCATTGCATTCTGGGAACAGCAGTTTTTGAATTTCATCCCGTTGTTCAAATTCAACAGCAAAGTCACTCTAATATAGTTTTTGCATCAATACAGCCATTAGTGGGCTCACCAGGGGGAGCAGAACAGCGTTATAAAGTAGTTTGCCAACACGATGAACCGGACAGGCTCCAGGCGTCCCGGGCCTCCGGACTGCTTCTTTGGCAGCGGTGCAATCCCCGAGGCATGGCTGCCGCGTATTTATTAAGGTTCACAGGTGCCAAAGCTTTAGGATACACTCTTCATCGGTCCAAAAGTAAGGCTACAACACCATCCGCATCACACTGGAAACATACATTGCTTTTGCCTTACGCGTTTCAAACGAATTAATCGTCCTTTCTCACAGGCTAGAGCGACCCAAAATAAAGGACCAAGACTGATGCTAAGTATCACCAATCACTTTTATAGGCCATAGGTGGAGCCTCGCAAGTTTAGCAGCATTGCATTCTGGGAACAGCAGTTTTTGAATTTCATCCCGTAGTTCAAATTCAACAGCAAAGTCACTCTAATATAGTTTTTGCATCAATACAGCCATTAGTGGGCTCACCAGGGGGAGCAGAACAGCGTTATAAAGTAGTTTGCCAACACGATGAACCGGACAGGCTCCAGGCGTCCCGGGCCTCCGGACTGCTTCTTTGGCAGCGGTGCAATCCCCGCGGCATGGCTGCCGCGTATTTATTAAGGTTCACAGGTGCCAAAGCTTTAGGATACACTCTTCATCGGTCCAAAAGTAAGGCTACAACACCATCCGCATCACACTGGAAAAATACATTGCTTTTGCCTTACGCGTTTCAAACGAATTAATTGTCCTTTCTCACAGGCTAGAGCAACCCAAAATAAAGGACCAAGACTGCTGCTAAGTATCACAAATCACTTTTATAGGCCATAGGTGGAGCCTCGCAAGTTTAGCAGCATTGCATTCTGGGAACAGCAGTTTTTGAATTTCATCCCGTAGTTCAAATTCAACAGCAAAGTCACTCTAATATAGTTTTTGCATCAATACAGCCATTAGTGGGCTCACCAGGGGGAGCAGAACAGCGTTATAAAGTAGTTTGCCAACACGATGAACCGGACAGGCTCCAGGCGTCCCGGGCCTCCGGACTGCTTCTTTGGCAGCGGTGCAATCCCCGCGGCATGGCTGCCGCGTATTTATTAAGGTTCACAGGTGCCAAAGCTTTAGGATACACTCTTCATCGGTCCAAAAGTAAGGCTACAACACCATCCGCATCCTACTGGAAACATACATTGCTTTTGCCTTACGCGTTTCAAACAAATTAATCGTCCTTTCTCACAGGCTAGAGCGACCCAAAATAAAGGACCAAGACTGCTGCTAAGTATCACAAATCACTTTTATAGGCCATAGGTGGAGCCTCGCAAGTTTAGCAGCATTGCATTCTGGGAACAGCAGTTTTTGAATTTCATCCCGTAGTTCAAATTCAACAGCAAAGTCACTCTAATATAGTTTTTGCATCAATACAGCCATTAGTGGGCTCACCAGGGGGAGCAGAACAGCGTTATAAAGTAGTTTGCCAACACGATGAACCGGACAGGCTCCAGGTGTCCCGGGCCTCCGGGCTGCTTCTTTGGCAGCGGTGCAATCCCCGCGGCATGGCTGCCGCGTATTTATTAAGGTTCACAGGTGCCAAAGCTTTAGGATACACTCTTCATCGGTCCAAAAGTAAGGCTACAACACCATCCGCATCACACTGGAAACATACATTGCTTTTGCCTTATGCGTTTCAAACAAATTAATCGTCCTTTCTCACAGTCTAGAGCGACCCAAAATAAAGGACCAAGACTGCTGCTAAGTATCACAAATCACTTTTATAGGCCATAGGTGGAGCCTCGCAAGTTTAGTAGCATTGCATTCTGGGAACAGCAGTTTTTGAATTTCATCCCTTAGTTCAAATTCAACAGCAAAGTCACTCTAATATAGTTTTTGCATCAATACAGCCATTAGTGGGCTCACCAGGGGGAGCAGAACAGCGTTATAAAATAGTTTGCCAACACGATGAACCGGACAGGCTCCAGGCGTCCCGGGCCTCCGGACTGCTTCTTTGGCAGCGGTGCAATCCCCGCGGCAGCTTCTTTGGCATATATATATATATATATATATTCAGAATAGGATATCCATTAACTCCCCAAGGAAATCATCCGGCACTCGAACACGGGTATCAGTAGTTCAGGCTTATTTTATTATTTTATAAGTTACATCCATCAACGCGTTTTGGGAGTCAAGCTCCCTTGATCACGATGTTTGTGCCGCCATTACGGACTTCTAAAAATACACAAGCAAGGTAGTGAACAGTACAGAAGGACAATCAAGTACTGGTCAGACCATCTACTAATACAGCGGCCATTTTAGCACTTGCAATTAAGGGAACTTTTGTACAGCAAAAAAGCAAAGATACTTCATGTTTAGGGCAAACGCCAATAACACAATATAAAATATAAACATCCTATTATCATGTTTTTTGCCGTTTCAAAGTTCAGAAGCAAAGGTATAAAAACACAGTTTTAATAACATGCAAGTGCATGTAAAAATCAATTACATTTGTTCAAACGATAAGGATTCCACAATTGTCTGGGCAAGTGCCCCTAAACCACTAGAACCTTAAAAGAGTGTTAATAGGATTATTTTATAATTTCTTATCACATGCTGAACAACTCATGTTTCCAATTGGTTGCTTTCATTTAGACCTTAGACAGCTGACCCAATGATTTATCTAAATTTTCCACGTGACTTTGTCAATATAATTGAATATTCTAATTGGAATGGGAAAACATTTCCTAGTAATGCAATTTCACTCATGATAACTTTATTATTTTTCCATAAAGTGCAAGTGCCTATTTGTAAACAATAATACTCTCTTACTGTAAACAACTACTCTCTTAAAATACACATAATTCAAGGAGAAAGTAAAGTGCTAGTGCTTGTTTGTAAACAATCCACTCCTATTGCACTTTATTGCACATTAAACATTTTTTTAAAGTGTCAGTGCATAAATAGTTAAAAAAGCATTACCCATTTCATTCCACTTCATCAATGTCACTTCAATGTTACACTTCATACTACCACTTATGTATTAAAAAGGGGGGGGGAGTTTTTTTTAAAAAAAAGCTTTTTTTGTCAATTAAAAACATTAACAATTCAAAATTTCGATATGCTCGAGGTGAATCCGTCATTTCATTTCATATATCAGCAATCAGGTTAAGCATGTATAAAGATCTCCATCTACATTCACACCCTGTGGCTCTTTGCAATTAAACTCTAAAATAAAATAGGTCTCCAACCTCCTTAGTTCACCTTTCCAGTCACCTCCTCTCCTTTTCTTTGGGACCTCTGCAATAAAAGAATATTGGAGGCCTACAGGGTTACTTTGGTGGTGTGACTCAAAGTGCCGTGCTACAGGGTAGGATCTGTCCTGATTGACAATTGCACGTCTGTGCTGCAGGATTCGCTGGTGCACTGGTAAAATGGTGCTACCAATGTATGTCTTAGGGCATGGGCATTGTAATAAATACACTACATATTCACTTTTACAATTTATAGCACTCCTGACGGTGACTGTCTTATTAAAAGAGGTTTTAAAATCTGTCCGATTCATTCCATGTTGACAGGCTTTACACTTAAAACATCTCTTAAAACCCGGTTTCGGTTTCAGACAGTCGGTGTTGCTTTTCTTTTTCTCTATGAACTCACTTCTTACAACTAGATCTTTAAGAGATTTTGATTTTCTGTATGTAATTTCGGGATTCCTTTTCATCTTTGAACCTAACACTGGGTCATTCCTTATTAGATACCAGTGTTTTCTTAGAATAGATCTTATTTCTTTATGTTTGGTATTAAATGTGGTTATGAATCTCGAAGTAACTTGATCTTTCTGTGATTTACCTAAATTCTTGAGTTTCTGAGTTCTAGAAGGTTCAAATAGTATATTCTGTCTTATCAACCTTCTTGCCTTGCTGGATGCTCCTTTAAGGATCGTATCCTTGTACCCTCTTTGAATAAACCTCTGGGTCATTTCAGTCTCAATCTTATCATATTGCTCATCACTGCTGCAGGTGCGCCTGTCTCTATAGTTTTCCCCAAACAGAATATTTCTTATGAGAGCTGTCGGATGGGCTCTTACAGCATGCAAGATTGAGTTACCTGCAGTTGTTTTCCGGAACACTGTAGTTTCTAACCTGCTATCTATGGGAGTGATCCTAATATCGAGGAAACCAATCGTTTTTTACTCGAATGCCCCACGAATTCTAAATTTTGTGAATTCTGGTTCAACTCCTCAATAAATAGGTCGATTGATGTCTCCGTGCCCTGCCACAGCACAAAGACATCGTCGATATACCTAACCCATAATAGAACGTGTTCCGTCCAATGATCAAGGGGAACCCCTCTGAGCACCTGTTCCTCCCACCAGCCAAGATGTAAATTGGCGTAACTGGGGGCAAAGCAGGTGCCCATCGGGGTCCCCCGCTCCTGGAGGTAGAGGTCATTACCAAAGAGAAAAATGTTTTTAGTTAGACACCACTCCATGATTTCAAAAATCATTCTATTTTGTGAGGCAAGGCGTGCCGGTCTCCTATTAAGGTAATGTTCACATGCCCTTAGACGATCTACATGTCTCAACTATCTGTTAGCCTTTAGTATTCTTCTCTTGCCTATCTTATCTTTTTGGCCTTCGCTATTCTCTCCCTGTGTTTACCCATTTCACAACCTTTCTTTTGAAGCATACAGACATGTCCTGCCATTGCAACACTAAACTATGGGTACCAGTATTGATGAACTCTGGGGGCTGGATAACACACAACATGTAAGCAGAGAGCATTCTGGCTGCACAACACCTTGTTTTCGAACTCTTTTGATTGGCTAAAACTTTGTGCATTGGGTGTATGTTTGTACAGATGTATTTTTCTATAAAAGACTGTGAGCCACAGAGTAAAGTGGCAGTCTCCTGAGAACCTACTTGGTGTACTTCTGGGACAACTGTGCTTAGCTGCAGCTAATAAAACTTGGTTTTCTACGCCCAACATAGTATTCCGTGTCTCTGTGAAACAAGGCAGGTGAACTCGGAGATTTCAGGCGTTCCCTGCGCCGCCAGGCCCTAAGGCCCGGTTCTTCAGCAGTACCTCTGCGCGTAGGCAGATGGAGTCAAGCGACTCTGTAGCGACACCGTCTCCCAAATGTGACATCAATGGAGTCCATACATGCCCTCTCCTGACATGCGAACGTCAGTTTTTGTGACAATTTTTGCACCAACACAATTCCAAGACCAAAAGTAAATCCATGGATTGTGTTGTTTAATAAGGGGATTTCGCCAGCTTATAAGTAGACTAAATCCTCAGTGAAACTTCTGGGAGAAATGAGGAATTGCAAGGGATGCTGGCTGTGGAATTCTCAAATACCCACACCTTTAATGAATGGACTCTCAGTGTCCAACTCAAAATGGAGTGTTTTTGCCGCCCCCATCCCCCAAAGTTATCTGTGTCCCCGGTATAAGTAACTCCTGGAATGAGGAGTGTACGGAATTACCAAGCCCAATTATGCCCCATTTTCTAATTGAGCTCATAAAGGGAAAAGGCCGGAGCTACCTTGTATGAGTCAAGTAACCTAGCAGGATGTGTCTTGCACTGTTCTGGACATGGGCATCATGCGCTGTGTAGAAGTGTCTGTGAGTGGTCAGCATTTATTTACATGGGAGACAGGAAGGAACAAAATGCAATGCCAAAGGTGTAATGCTCAGTGTAGGTTAAGGCACATGCTTGTCTTTCGTGATATTAATAAACGGAAATTAAACCTTGTCTTAATTGAAATTACTGAGTGCTCGGACCACCAACCATGAAACAAATATTCCTGGCTTCTGCACTGTCGTTGGGAGTGCAGTGGTGTTTGGGAGGTAGTTCGACTAGAGGTAAGAGAGTGTATAGTGTGTTAAGCGACATTCAATAGTTCGCCATTTGTATACACTTTCCTTTGGTTTCCAGGTTTTCGCTCATGGCACACTTTATGAAAACATTCTACCCATTTATTGAAGGCATGTGCAGTGCTTTCGGGTGATAATCAGGGCCACAGGAATTTTTGTAATTCTTCAGCCAATGCGTTTTCAGCATAATTATGGATCTACCACATAATCCATAATCTGCTACATAATATGCAGATTTTTTGGGGGGGGGGGGGGCAGAGCTTGCCAGCATCGATGCCGGACGCGTGAGCGCTGAGCTCCGTGCCATCACCGGCAATATCCGATAAATTATCCTGTTCAGACGGACTTACGGGCTCACCAGTGCGCACCACCGCTGCAGTAGCTCAAGCGGTGCACTCGACTGTCAATTTGGTGGAATTTGGGCAAATATCGGAGGAGCTGCGAGACCCGCAAGAGGCGACCATTCGGGGCCTGAAAGCAGCGGACTTGCCTGGGTGCCTGCCCGGCGTGCGTGCTCCGACGTGCGGACAGTGGGGGAACGCGACCTCGGAGAATTGCGACCTACTTCAACTGCGGCTCACCGGAAAGAGCGACTGCACCCATCGCCTTGAGCAATCTAAACCAGGTGCGGGACCAAGGGAGGACACCGACGTCTACAGCTGGAAGCCCTGCTGAGACCCGCACCCGCCCCGAACAGCTACTGCGGCGGCCCTTTGGGTCTGGCAGGGGCAGTGTTCCTGACCTCTGAGGGTCGCCCCAGGACTGTGCTGTCTCACAGGCGGAGGCTGGGGAGCCTTGCGAGCCCCCCCTCACCCTCCCCCACACCGATAACGCCGTGAATGCTCGGGCGGCACGGGGACTGTCTCATTGTCTGCGTGATCAACCTCCGAGGGCTAAGTGGAGTTGGAACTCGGGAGCGTTCCAGTGACGGATCAGCGGGAGTAGTCTTGAGCAGCCGATTGACAGATTCCCTATTGTTACACAGACCCCCGACCCTGGACATTACACTCTGTGCTGCGGCCTGGCCTCCCCCTCCCCATTGGGGTTGAAGTGCTGTGGAGATCGGGGAGGTGTCACCCTGCTGAACATACCTGGGGGGGTGCTCTATCAGTTGCAGGGCCTCGAGGGAAGGGCACGAACGCAATACAGGAGGGCACGCGAAAGACACACTACCCTTGTGCCCTGGTTGAAACACTCCTGTGCATACCAGCACAACTGGAAACGAGTGCGAGTGCTGACCAGGAGGCGCGGTCGGGCCAAGGCCGCACTAATAGAGTCCTGCAGACGCAGCCCGCCCGATAGCGGATTGAAGGTTTCGACTGCGACAGAGTGGTGCAGCATTGTCGGTGGGTCCTGAAGCAGTGTAGAGCAGGTAGCGACGTAGCACCTGAAAGGTGAGGTGAGAACGCCACTGTGATCCTATTGCCCTTGGCCATTGCAAACGCGGATTCACTACCAGAGCTGAGGAGCGAGGCTCAGGCCGCTCCCGACAACGAGCTATGGGCAAAAACGACAGGACTCAGACGAAGCTAGCGTTCGAACAGCGCAGGACCAAGGTCTCTGAAGAGCCGGCGCCTGACCTACCTACAAGGAGCACGGGCCCTGAAAACACACTGTACGCAGACATCAAGGACATGCTTGTTTCTATGGAGAAGGGACTTCAAGAAAGCATGGCATCCATCGGCACAAAGATTGACGCGCTTACCTACCGCATGGACCGCATGTCGGAGAGGGTCGACAAACATGCAGAGAGACTCGACATGTCCGAGAGACGCATTACTGAAGCGGAGGAGGCACAGACGGAGTGGGATAAGGACCGCAAACAGTTCTCCAGGCTCCTACAGGTCATTCAGGATAAGTCCGAAGACTTGGAAGCCCGCTCGAGGCGATTGAATATACGCATTACGGGGGTTTCAGAGACGACACAAACAGGGAAGATAGAATTGTTTGTAGAAAAGCTACTGGTCACACTGCTGGGAGACTATGTCTTTTCCCCGATGTTTATCGCTGAGAGAGCACACCGCACGCTGGGCCCGCGACCACGCCCTGGAGCACTACCAAGACCGATAATAGCGAAATTGCTGAATTATAGAGATCGTGACACGGCGTTGCGGGTGGCCAGAGACAAAGGGAAGCTGCAGTTGAAGGAATGGAGATCTCCCTGTACCCCGACTTCACGGCAAAAGTTCAGGAGGAGCGGAGACACTTTAAGCCAGATGTAGGTAGCCCTTTACCGATCGGAATCGGCCGAAAATACCGATTTTCGGCCGTTTCCGATCGGTAAAGGGCTATGGAGATGTAGGGGCACATATTCGGTAATTTTACCGATTCGTTATTATTACCGAATCGGTAAATTTACCGATTCGGTAATATTTACTGATTCGGTAATATTTACCGATTCGGTAATATTTACCGATTCGGTAAAATTACCGAAAATGCAATGTGGGTAGCCAATTTTCCATTGGCACATGCCTTTCAGAATCGGTATTTTACCATGGAATACAAATCCATGGTAAAATACTGATTCCTGTGTACATGCACATCTGTGCATGTACACATGTGCCATGTGACAGACAGACGTGCCCTTAGGGCATGTCTGTGTGCCACATTGCACACATGCCCGTTTTGGGGGTGCTAGAGGGTGTCAAAGTGACACCCCCTGCACCCTTGACAAATTCGGTATTTACCGATTCGGTAAATACCGATTCGGTATTTGAATTGAATCCTATGGGCTTCAAGGCCCATAGGATTCAATAGCAAATACTGATTCGGTATTTACCGAATCGGTAAATACCGAATTTCAAGTTATCGGTAAAAAATCCAGATGTTGGGACCTACATCCCATTTACCGATTTTGAAATACCGAATCGGTAAGATTCGGTATTTCAAAATCGGTAAATGGGATTTACCTACATCTGGCCCTTTGCCCCTTACAAGAAACAATTGCGGGAGTTGGGACTCGACTACGCAATGCTGTACCCGGTGAAGCTGCGGATCAATAGACAGGGGCACTCGCACTTCTTCACAGATCCTAAGGAACTTCAGAAATCGCTAAAGGAATGGACCAAGGAACAGAGGCGCAGTCCACACAGATCGACCAGTGACCAAGCAGAAAGCAGCACTCTGGATGAACAGGAATAATGCCCAAGTGGCCTGAAGCGTGGACAGACTCTGGAGACACCAGACACTGAGCGGTGCCATGTTGCTGAACTGCTGCATTAACGAGACTCATGGATGAGCTGACCTGCAGAGGCGAAGAAACGGAAGCACTCTGAGATCTCCTGACGATTGGCGGCTGGGTGAGATCACTCCATTTTGATAAGTACCAATTATCCTTATGTGCCCTTCCCTCGCTGCCATAGAACATTGAATCCAGAGATATATGGTGGGAAGGGGAGGGAACTGTATGGATGTCACTCTGAATGGTCACACGCCGCGCACTGGTTTGCCCGCCCGTTGTATAATATTGTTTGGGGTGGTGGCGCTTGGGGCCACAGTCGCACGGGACACAGATGTGGAACTATTGTGTGATACTTGTGGCGACCTCTGCCCTAGCGCTTATAGCTCTTACCGCCCCTAGGTGGGCTTTACCTGGGGAAACCCAGGATGTCTTAGCATGTATGTGGTTGGAGGGAGGGATTGGGTCCTGTCAGGCCAGGTTGGGGGTGGTCTGCAGTGGGTGGGGGGTTGTGCAAGTTGAGGGATAATATGCAGATTTTTTACAAAAAAAAATGTTGTCTCTAGCTAACAATGGCTAATTTACGAAAAATGTGTTATGCTCCCTCGTAGTGGAAGGCACTGTGTAAACGTTGATAAGGTATCTTTCAGTTTGCTCAAACAATGTCACCATGAGAAGAAATGACAAAATAATGAAGTAATAATGGGACAAAATGCGCAGCATTATACCGCATAATGTGCCTTTTCTTGCCACATAATATAATAAACTTTGTTGCATACTTTGGTTCTCCCATGCGGCATAATTCCAGTGGCCCTAGTGAAAATTAAACAGTAAACCGGAAAAAAGTGGGTTAAAATAGTTCAATGGCATTCCATTTCACTGCTTAAACCTGCCTATAGGTACGTTCAAAAAGCCCACTTCAGATCACTGGCCCCACGCAGTCCTTTTGAATTTGCCGCCTGGCTCCCTCTTTCCTAATTCTCGCAGATTATTTATGAACTGGGCCCCAGCGATAAGGCGAAGATTTACTGTGTTACTCCTTACACTGGTAGATGTACACGACGCCGTCTTTTGGATCTTGTAGGGAACCGGAAGGGTCTAATGAGGGAGATGTTTTAGGTCAGTCTGTACCCTCCCACACCAGACACTAGCCTAACCCTTCAGCACTGAGCTTTTTCAGCCTGTTTTATCAAGCAACGCCATGAAAAATTGTGCAAGTGTAAAACAGTTAATCAACTTCAGGGGGGTGGGGAGAAAATAAATATCTCATGCAGTTTGTAGTGGAAGGCACCCACCCTCCTCCAAAAGAAACCACTTGAACCGACGGTTAAAAAAGCAGAAAAAGGGATGGATGTGAGTATGTACACATCTAGTTATTGCGGCAAGCGAATGCACAATAAGAAACATGCAAACTAATTTTTAGCGATTTCAGCAAAAGGCCAGAATACGTTCATCATTTATAAGTATCAGTTCAATTTCACAGCCAAAGGTAGTCTCTCAGCGATGTTTTCTGAAGAACAAGTTAACACCTTATCTGGTAGAAACTAATTAGCCTCATATTCCTTACCTTAGAATTATCCCCAGACGTCAGATTGGACCCAGAATTTTTTTGTTAGCAGTATGTTGTATCTTGCCATCTTGTTTTGATCCCTGTCCCTTTAATGCTCGCATTCCTTTTGGATCTTTATTTCTTCTGGTGTTCTCTCTCTCTGCTTAGACTGGCAGTTGCTTGCTAGTCAGGAGAGGGACACCAGCTCTAGTTAGTAGCTTGCAATAAACAAGCCAATTCTACTCCTACTCATTGTGGACATTGTATCTTTCATCATTACGACACAGTACCCCCTGCGGGCCTTTCGGCTTCACAAGGTGTCTCCAGTATCATCCATGCCGGAAGTTACGTGTGAGGTGCCTGTATAGGTGCCATAGCACCGTGCTGACGTCAGTTTCTTTTTGAGACTTACTACGCGAGGAGTGTGAAGAACACAGACCACTGGTGTGAAAAACTAGGAAACAAACTTGACCCTAGAAATCTGTTTGCACAGCAGGGAGGATGGGTGGGTCGGTAAGGAATCTGCACCTAGAGTCTCTACCAGATAAGGTGTTATCAAAGGTAAGTAACTTGTTCATATGGTAGAGAATTCTAGGCGCAGATTCCTTACCTAAGAACAGATACCCAAGAAATACCTCCTTGAAGGTGGGTCTGGGAAACTGCTTCACACTAAAACGTCCTGCAGGCCTGTCTAGGCAGTAGAGCTTGGTGAACGTGTGCAGAGAAGCCCACATTGCTGTCTGGCAGATGTCCAGGACCGGAACTCTGAATGCTAGTTCTGTGGTCATAGTCTTACCTCTGGTGGAGTGGGCACGCAAACTCCCAGGGGGTTGCTTCTTGGCCAGTGCGTAGTAGATTTCAATGCAGCGGATGATCTATTGGGAGATGATCCGTTCTCTGCATAGCACTTCCCTTCTTGGCTCCAACATACCCCACTAAGAGTTGGTCCTCCCCTCTGAACTTTTTTGTGTGGTCAAGTTAGAACAACAATGCTTTTTTGGGTCAAGCCAGTGAAGTCACTCCTCTTCCTTAGACGGAAGTGGCAAAGCATAAAAGATAGAAAGGGTAATGCACTGGCTTACATAAAAGAGACTGACAACTTTCAGCAGAAAGGAAGCTGTAGTGTAAAAAAAAACTTGTCTGGGAAGATGTTGAGGTGCGGAGGCGTAGAAGACAAAGCCTGGAGCTCACTGAAACTCTGGGCAGATATTATGGCCAGTAGGAAAGTTGTCTTAATGGTAAGGAGCCTGAGAGGACAGTTGTGTAGCGGCTCAAAAGGAACGCACATGAGTGAGTACTAAATTGAGGTTTCCCAGAGGCATGATGAAGGGTGAAGTTTGAAATATATGTTTAAGACCTTTTAAAAAACTATTTACAATAGGAGATTTAAACAAAGATGGCTGATCTGACAGCTGCGCAAAGGCTAAGATGGCCGAAACATAGTCCTTTAAGTCCTGCCGGGCAAGAAAAAGAATAAATAGAAGGACCTGAGAAAGGGTGTCAACTTGCTTTTCTATACACCATGCCACAAACTTGCCCCAGCGGCAGGCAGATACCGTCTTGGTGGAGAGACACTTGGGTGCCAAAATAACATTGCAGACTTCAGACAGAAAGACGATAGCTGTCAACTGTTGCCACTCAATCTCCACGCATGAAGGCGGATCATTGACCGTTTCGGGTAGTGAACACTTCCCTGTGGCTGCAATAGGAGATCCTCCTGAAGAGGCAGCCTGATCAGCGGACCGACGGCCATGCTCAACAGCTAGGGTTACCAAACTCTCAGAGCCCAATCCGTAGCCACAAGGATGACCTGGGCCCTGTCATTCTAGATCTTGAGAACTCTGGGCAAGAGTGGTATGGGCGGAAAGGTGTACAAGAGGCCTGATCTCCACTCGAGATAAAAAGTGTCTCTGTGCGAGACCCGCTTTGGAAACTCCAGTGCGCAGAAGTGCTGACATTGTGTGTTCTTAGCAGTGGGGAACATATCTATCCAAGGCTCTCCCCACAGCTGAAAGAGACCTTGCACCCACTCCAGATGGAGATGACATTTGTGATCTGCTAGTCATCGTCAACTGAGTTTGTCCGCTGTGGGGTTCAGAGAGCTTGCCAGGCGTTGAACCACATGGTATATGCCCTGATATTCCAGCCATGTCCATATGCGCAGGGCCTCTTGACAAAGTGTCCACTACCCAAGCCCACCCTGTTTATTGCAGTGCCACATTGTGGTGGTGGTGTACTTGAACACCTGCACTAGCCTTTCTTTGATGGAGGGTAGAAAAGCTTTCAATGCCAGCCGGATCGCCTGGAGCTCCAGCAGGTTACTGAGGAGTCCGGATTCTGCTGGAGATCAGAGGCCTCTGATATCCACCTCTCTCAGATTTTCCCCCAGCCCAGGAGAAATGCATCTGTCACCACTATCATGTCTAGTTGGGGAATGGAGAGGGGGCTGCTGCTGACCCAATCAGGGTTTCTTAACCACCATTGCAGGTCTTTTGCAGTTCCCTCCAAGATCCGGACTATGCTGCAGAAATTCCCATGATGCTGTGCCCACCGAAACATCAGGTTCCACTGCAGATCCCACATATGCCATAACCCACCCCCTTCCAATCCTGAGTCCTAGCCCATAGGAATAGGGCTCAGCCTCCATCCTGGAGGGAATGTCTCCAGTCGGCATCAGATGATGCCCATCCGGGTCCATGTCATATCAGGAATAATAATAATGGGGATGGTGCCTGCAGCTCCGGGAGCATCAACATCAGGACCGGCGTCCGAGAGGGCCGAGGTGGTACGACCAGTGCTGATCCGTATCCATCAGTGAGTGCATGGGGTCCAAATGCTGCAGAGAGAGCACCGGTAGATGGAGAAACAGTGGGTGCTCCTGCAGACTCATGGGGCCCGAAGGAGCGCCAGCAGGCACGGGTTCTCCCAAATATGAGGTGCATGGCCCTATAAAATTTGGAGAGTTTGGCGGTGGTCGATCTGGCTCCCAGAAGCTCATGGAGGCCGACAAAGGCCCATCTGCACAGCTAGACCACAAATGACGATGCTCCCCCATCTCGTCGGATGATTTCAACGGGCAGGGGTAAGTGAAAGACCTCTTTGACTTCTTACTCTTTTCTTACTCTTTTCCTTCTTGTGGGACTTAAATGAATTCATACACAAAGACCTGATTCCTGAGGCATCTCATTTCCAAGCACATCCTCTAAAACGTATGCACAATACTGTAGTTTTCTACTTTACATCTACTCCTCTTATTCCTTTACTTTTTGAGGTAGCTGCATCACGTTTTTCGCCTCTAATTAAAGCATATTTTTGCAACTGACAGTCCACCAAGAGGTAAACACTGAAGTCTTTCCAGAAGGACTCCGTGTATATACAATCCCACAGTGATATCCTAAAAAAGCAGGCAATTAATGTGAAAGACACAACTACATTTTCAAAAAAATTGTGGAAAAACAAAATGACCCCTCACATGTGCACCACCAACGGGTTCACTGGTAGGTACTCACCAGTTGTGCCCACTTTTATCATCATCGGTGGTCATTTCGTTCAAAAGAAAAAGTGTCCAAAAGAAACTTTAAAAAACCTTAGGTGCAGTGAAGTGCTTAAATAACATCACACATTGTGACCATGAGTGGTTAAAATTGACATACACACTCCTGTCGCAATCACTTTATTATTTACTGAGTGTGTGCTGTCAAATTAAAATAGGCAGGTTGCTATTCATGCATACCATTCCCAAAGCCAACATGTTTCTTTGCCACAATAATTTTTGGCAAATTCTTCAGGGCCAGACATCTTGCCAAAGCACCAGAGTTGGACACACCGTTATGGTAGACCTCAAATAGCCTGTCTTTCGTACCAGCTTTCATGAATGAGGTCACATGGACAAACTCCCCTTATGAGTCCACCTGTGGGATTGACTATTCAATTTTGATGTCAATCACCCGGGGCTTCATGGATCGTATCGTTTCCTCCTCAACTTAAATGAATGCCCGGACAACTTCAACTGTGATGAAGATCAACAACTCAACGACTAATCCTGGGACCTTCCTTTCGACCAAGATTGAGACTGTTGCACGTTGAGCGTCAAGGAGCTTGAGGGACACCTCCCTCAAGGCCATGGGGAGCATGAAGTAGCACTTGACGCAGGTCTTCAAGTCTTGGTTGCGCTTGACACACCAGAGGCAGACAAGATGATGGTCCGTGGCAGACATCTGTAGGTGACAGACACCGCAGGGCTTGAAACCAACCTTTCTAGTTTACATCCCTGCCAAATCAGAAGAAAGATCTAAAAAAAACTTGGACAAAAACGTTCAGCCGAAAAATGACTGAGAGCAACTCTCTCCGGATCTGTGCTGACTGGCATGGAAATAAAATAACTGATGTCAGCATGTTGGAATGGTGCCTGGTGGCAATCAACAACGCCAGGGACACGCTGGATGCCAAGATTGGTAAAGTGGGGTCGGAGGTTTCTTTCCTGCGGCAGGATCTCCGTAAGGCCGTAGATCGCATCACAGAGGCAGGAACGAGAGTCTGGTGTCGCAAGAGCTGGCCTCCAGGATGGAGGACTCAGAGGGCCGGGCGCGACGCTACAGTCTGCGCTTTGTGGGCCATCTGGAGTTGTGCAAAGGAGCCTCTATGACCTGCTTCATCACTGAGTGGCTCACTGACATCATGCCTAGGGATCTGGTGTCTTCCTGCTTTGTGGTAGACCGCGCTCACCGGGCCTTGACTGAAAAACCTCCCTCTGGCGAAAATCCCAGACCGGTTATCGCCAAAATACTGAACTACGCAGACCGGGATGCAATCTTGCGGTATGCAAGGACACACAAAGACCACATTAAACACGAGTCAAGGTCCATAATGGTGTTCCCTGATTACACACGCTTGGTCCAACAACAATGTCAGTCCTTCTCAGCTGCAAAACGCAAGTTGCGTAACATGAACCTACAATATGTTCTTTTATATCCAGCTAGGATGAGAGTGATCTTTAACTCTAAGTCTGAGCTTATTAAAACTCTGACCAGCCTAGGGTTGGAACAATTAATCAAAGAGAGTACTCACGCTGCTGGACATACGCTAGACGGATTATTCACTTCCAATACCAATATTAAAATTAAGGAAGTTTTACCAGTAATATGGTCAGATCATAAAGCCATCCTATTCACTATTAAGGCCACACCCCAGCCGAAAATAGATAGTAATCCAGCTGCAACATATACCTATCGTGTATGGGCAAATATTGACGCTGACCATCTGCAGGCATCACTATCAATAAATAAACCTAATCTGAAGACTAAAACTGACCCGGTAGTACAAAATTTATCAGCCTGGATTACAAACGCAGCCAATATTACAGCCCCCTTAAAGACCCTTGTCTCGAAAAGGAATAAACCATCTGAGCCATGGTTCTCTGACAAACTACGGAAACAAAAACAGCTCTGTAGGCGGACAGAAAAAGAATGGAGAAAAAACTATAGTAAAGAGTCGAAAATGCTTTATGCACAGGTACTAGCCTCTTATAAAAAACTGATCATTGAGGAAAAGAGTACCTACTTTATGTCAAAGATTTTGGCCTCAAAAAGCTCTAGCAAAGAGCTATTTGCCACCGTTAGAAATTTAGCAAAACTTCTGGTCAAACCCAAAATTGATAACACTCCAGATTTCTGCAATACCCTTGGCCAGGCCTTTGTGGACAAGGTGGAACTGGTTTATAGAACTTTTTCCAATCTTGCCAGCGACTCACCTTCTATCAGGAGTAATCCTGCCTCTAATTCATCTGGCTTTTTTCCTGCCCCCAACTACAGATCAGATTACGGAAACTATAATGGGCATTACATCTGGGGCCCCATCCGATCCTTGTCCCCCTAAAATTTTTCATCTCTTCTCTAACTTTCTCAGCGAGCAGTTAACTTTACTGTTCTCCGAGATTATACTCCAGGAGCAATTCCCTGAAGTATGGAAAATAGCGTTGGTGCTCCCATTACTGAAAAAGCCTCATCTAGACCCTGTCGAAGCCAACAACTATCGACCAATTTCCAGAATCCCGTTTTGCTCTAAGGTCCTGGAAAAATTGATGAACACCCAGCTGTCAGAGTATATCTCTGCTCATAACATACTTTATCAATCACAATTTGGTTTTAGAAAAGGCCATGGAACTGAGACTGCCTTAATTACAGCTAGCGAGGAGCTTAGGAAGTCACTGGATGAAGGCGGTAAGGGCGCCTTGATATTATTAGATCTATCGGCGGCCTTTGATACCGTCAATCATAACATCTTAATCTTCAGACTGTTGGAAGTTGGTATTCTAGGCTCTGCTACGGCTCTACTAAAATCCTATCTTACTGATAGATCTTTTAGAGTCGAACTTAAGGAATCCAGTTCCCAAACTTACAATCTGCAATGTGGAGTCCCCCAGGGCTCTGCGCTTAGCCCCACTTTATTTAACTGACTTTTGATAGCCAAATTAATTGCCTGTCTTCCAGTGTCTGGGCCATCCTTAAAATGATTAGGAAGATTCGTGCCTTTATTCCGCCTGAGGCGTTAAAAACAGTTGTAACGGCCCTTGCCATCGCCAGGCTGGATTATGGGAACGCGCTGTATTTGGGGATCCAAGCTCAATTCATGAAAAAGCTACAACTCCTGCAGAATGCTGCAGCTAGACTGATTTTGAATATACCAAAATATGAGTCTGTATCCCAGCACTTGGACACACTGCACTGGCTTTCAGTCAGGAGGAGAATAGTATTCAAGGCCCTATGTATCATCTTCAAGGCACTCCAGGGGAATGGTCCCTTATAACTGAGAGCGCACTTAAAAGTGTATGCTCCATCCAGGAATCTCAGATCTGCTCAACAAAAATTGCTGCAAATCCCCAGGTTCAAACAAGTACGCTGGGGAGGCAGGGGTTTCTTGATAAGAGCTGCCAAATCTTGGAATCGCCTTCCATTAACAATTAAAAACAGCGCAGATCTAAAAACTTTTAGGAAGTCAGTAAAAACATGGTTGTTCCAGTCTGACCTCTAAGCTCACTTACACGCTAGTTCTTTACCTGTCTAGTCCTCAGCGCCAACACGCCTTCGGGCATTTACTGCGCTATATAAATTTAACTCAAATCAAATCAAGTATTTTTCTTTGACACTCCGGAGGCTGTCTTCGCCTGGGTCAAGCAGCGCCCAAGACTCCGGCCAGGCTCACCGTCGTTATTGGACTCAGACTCCTCACGCAAATCGCATCAAAATAAGTCCTGCCAGAACAAATCCAAGAGACGGCATGGCTCCGGGTCCGACAGACTGTCAACGAGCCCAGTACGGCCCTCCTGAGCTGCTTGACGCATCACTGGCTGCCAACCGCAAGTTGACATTATTCGTTGTTTACTAAGACTCTCCGAATGCATTTTCCTCTGAGTGGATGTGGATGCCAGGCCATGAGACTTCCAGGCCAAAGACTCTTTGGGTCCCCCCCCTTGTTTCTTATGTTTTGTGGGTGGGTTGGGTACTTTTGGTGTGAGGGCTCAGGGTTTCCCTGTTGGGGGCCTAGTGTGCCACATGCCGTGACAGATGCTTCTAGTTCATGGCAGTGTCGGTTGGGGGTGGTGGGACTTTAGGGGAATGTAGTGTTAGGTTGTTTTATATGTTATTTACAGACATGCTACACGGATCTCAATCTTTCCCTTGCTACACCTTTTGCGACATAGGTTAATGGCATTAGATGACGTAACCACCTACTGTGGTTTCATGGAATGTTCGGGTCCACAGAATAAAGTAAAAGGGGGTGGCATTCCTGCGCCAGGCTAGGAGGTATGGGGTAGATATTCTCCTATTGCAGGATATCCACCTTTTAGGCACCAAGGCCCCATGCCTTGCCAGGTTTGGTTTTCATCAAGTTCATCATACAGGGTTCACCAGGGGTTCCGGGGGTGGCCATTTTAATACATAGCAAGGTCCAGTTCCAACACATATCCCACAGGACAGATCCCGGGGCAGACTCCTCTTCGTCACATGCACACTACATGGCGAACGTCCCCGCTGGGAAAGGCTTTCATAGACAGGATTACGGGTGTCTGGGGGAACCTCGAGGAGGGTTTGATACTTCTAGGGGGCGACTGGAAGGATACAATGGGGCCACTGGACCGACAACGCATTACAGACCATCAATCATCACTGGGTCCCACTAAGCTGAGCTCCCTGGCTTCCACCCTGGGTTGGACAGATTTTTGGCGGGAATATAACCCCTCCGAGCAGGGCCACACATACTTGTCTACAGTTCATGGGTCATAATCCTGATTAGATTATTTCTTCGTCTCTCGCATATTCCTCCACCGTTTCTCACAAGTAACTCACCATCCCCGCTGGCTATCTGAACACTTTCCGATCACCCTGCAAATTCACACGCGTTCTCGCAAACCCCCCTTTCGCTAGCGAATGTCTCCCTGGCACCTCCGGTCTCCGGATTAGCAGGATATGCTTTGCTCGGCTATTTCCACGTATTTGGATTCCAACGGCCCCTCCGCCCTATCCAGATGTATTCTGTGGGAAGCCCTTAAGCCTACCATTTGAGGCGCCGAGATTAGTTGTAGCAACAATGAAAAACGTGCACAGCGGGAGCAATTGGCGGCTCTAGAGTCGCACCAGACGACCCTCGCAGTCGCAGTGCAGCTTAACAGGGACCCTAGCCCTGATTAAGCATGGGCGGAAAATCCGTTCCGCTCGCGGATTTTGCGGATTTTCGGGAAATCCGCAATCCGCGAGATTTGCGGATTTCCCGCAAAATCCGCAAATTCGCACGCAGCGGATTTTTTTGGCGGCGCGCGGCGTTGGTGATACAATTTTTGCGGCGCGCGGCGTTTATCATCGTTTGCCGAGTTGTTTTTTTCGATAGTTTGCGAGTGCTGCGCCATTTTGGATCTTGCTGTGTGATCCCGCGGGAATTGGCGAGCGCGATTACGTCATCGCGGCTTGCCAGCGATACTTTGTGAACGCGAGTACGGCGAGATCACGTCTCGCGGTACTTCGCAATTGCGAGATTTGAGATGCGGCGCGCAAAAATATAAATTTGCAATTCTGCACAAGAAATCCACCAGCAAGCAGCATAAACCTTCTAGAAATGATGATTTTTATGTGAATAACTCCTTAGTTTGACATTTGCCTGCACTTTTTTAGCGAGGAGTCCATTTTGGGGAGGGGGGCAGGGGGGTGGGAGGAAGGAAGTGCCCCATAGTCTTCAACTTCCTGTTCCTGTTCAGCAGGCTCCTCCCAGTGCTTTGTCCATCTCCTGGTCACTTTTCATTTGGATGTGGACCTGGAAGGATTACTTTTTGTGGATGCTGCTGGATCTTTGGATTTGAGGCCTTTTTGACTTTCTTTGGATCACTGTTGGATTAGAAATTTTACAAGTAAGTTTGTTTGGGGCATTACAGTTGCTGCAACTAAAATTTTGGGATTTTCGATTTTTGGGCTGTTTTGGGGCCTTTTGCCCAGGGGTACTCAGTGGTGGGTGGACTGATTCTTTCTGTGGGTTGTCTTGAACTTAAACATCATGGAGGCCATAGATGAATTGGGATTGTGCTGATTTTTC
Source organism: Lissotriton vulgaris (assembly GCF_964263255.1). Taxonomy (NCBI): domain Eukaryota; kingdom Metazoa; phylum Chordata; class Amphibia; order Caudata; family Salamandridae; genus Lissotriton; species Lissotriton vulgaris. The sequence continues at coordinate 944,067,354 of NC_141695.1, read as the reverse complement.
TGTGTTTTTCGATTTTTTTTTTTTGTAAAATTTTGTGTTTTTCGATTTTTGACCTGTTGTTGGGGCCTTGACCAGGGGTAGTGAGTGGTGCATGGGCCTAGTCTTTCTGTGGGCTGTCTTGAATTTAAACATCATGGAGGCCATGGATGGAATGGGATTGTGCTGATTTTGCAGTGTTTTTCGATTTTTGGGGGTGTTCATGGGGAGGGACATGCCATGTGGCTGGTGGCCATTTTGAGTGCAGCTACAGGCACTGGCCATGTGCTGGCAGGCAAGTGGCCATTTTGAATGCAGGCTTTGTTGTTAGGCCTCCAACCATTTTGCCTACTTTTCAACCTTTATTTATGCCCAGGGGTAGTGAGTCTTGCATGGGCCTAGTATTTCTGTGGGTTGTCTTGAATTTAAACATCATGGAGGCCATGGATTGAATGGGATTGTGCTGATTTTGCAGTGTTTTTCGATTTTTGGGTGTGTTCATGGGGAGGGACATGCCATGTGGCTGGTGGCCATTTTGAGTGCAGCTACAGGCACTGGCCATGTGCTGGCAGGCAAGTGGCCATTTTGAATGCAGGCTTTGTTGTTAGGCCTCCAACCATTTTGCCTACTTTTCAACCTTTATTTATGCCCAGGGGTAGTGAGTCTTGCATGGGCCTAGTATTTCTGTGGGTTGTCTTGAATTTAAACATCATGGAGGCCATGGATTGAATGGGATTGTGCTGATTTTGCAGTGTTTTTCGATTTTTGGGCCTGTACTTGTGGCCTTTTCACCAGGGGTATTTGAGTCTAGCATGGGCCTAGTCTTTCTGTGGGCTGTCTTGAATTTAAACATCATGGAGGCCATGGATGGAATGGGATTGTGCTGATTTTGCAGTGTTTTTCGATTTTTGGGCCTGTACTTGTGGCCTTTTCACCAGGGGTATTTGAGTCTAGCATGGGCCTAGTCTTTCTGTGGGCTGTCTTGAATTTAAACATCATGGAGGCCATGGATGGAATGGGATTGTGCTGATTTTGCAGTGTTTTTCGATTTTTGGGGGTGTTCATGGGGAGGGACATGCCATGTGGCTGGTGGCCATTTTGAGTGCAGCTACAGGCACTGGCCATGTGCTGGCAGGCAAGTGGCCATTTTGAATGCAGGCTTTGTTGTTAGGCCTCCAACCATTTTGCCTACTTTTCAACCTTTATTTATGCCCAGGGGTAGTGAGTCTTGCATGGGCCTAGTATTTCTGTGGGTTGTCTTGAATTTAAACATCATGGAGGCCATGGATTGAATGGGATTGTGCTGATTTTGCAGTGTTTTTCGATTTTTGGGTGTGTTCGTGGGGAGGGACATGCCATGTGGCTGGTGGCCATTTTGAGTGCAGCTACAGGCACTGGCCATGTGCTGGCAGGCAAGTGGCCATTTTGAATGCAGGCTTTGTTGTTAGGCCTCCAACCATTTTGCCTACTTTTCAACCTTTATTTATGCCCAGGGGTAGTGAGTCTTGCATGGGCCTAGTATTTCTGTGGGTTGTCTTGAATTTAAACATCATGGAGGCCATGGATTGAATGGGATTGTGCTGATTTTGCAGTGTTTTTCGATTTTTGGGCCTGTACTTGTGGCCTTTTCACCAGGGGTATTTGAGTCTAGCATGGGCCTAGTCTTTCTGTGGGCTGTCTTGAATTTAAACATCATGGAGGCCATGGATGGAATGGGATTGTGCTGATTTTGCAGTGTTTTTCGATTTTTGGCCCTGTACTTGTGGCCTTTTCACCAGGGGTATTTGAGTCTAGCATGGGCCTAGTCTTTCTGTGGGCTGTCTTGAATTTAAACATCTTGGAGGCCATGGATGGAATGGGATTGTGCTGATTTTGCAGTGTTTTTCGATTTTTGGGCCTGTACTTGTGGCCTTTTCACCAGGGGTATTTGAGTCTAGCATGGGCCTAGTCTTTCTGTGGGCTGTCTTGAATTTAAACATCATGGAGGCCATGGATGGAATGGGATTGTGCTGATTTTGCAGTGTTTTTCGATTTTTGGGGGTGTTCATGGGGAGGGACATGCCATGTGGCTGGTGGCCATTTTGAGTGCAGCTACAGGCACTGGCCATGTGCTGGCAGGCAAGTGGCCATTTTGAATGCAGGCTTTGTTGTTAGGCCTCCAACCATTTTGCCTACTTTTCAACCTTTATTTATGCCCAGGGGTAGTGAGTCTTGCATGGGCCTAGAATTTCTGTGGGTTGTCTTGAATTTAAACATCATGGAGGCCATGGATTGAATGGGATTGTGCTGATTTTGCAGTGTTTTTCGATTTTTGGGCCTGTACTTGTGGCCTTTTCACCAGGGGTATTTGAGTCTAGCATGGGCCTAGTCTTTCTGTGGGCTGTCTTGAATTTAAACATCATGGAGGCCATGGATGGAATGGGATTGTGCGGATTTTGCAGTGTTTTTCGATTTTTGGGGGTGTTCATGGGGAGGGACATGCCATGTGGCTGGTGGCCATTTTGAGTGCAGCTACAGGCACTGGCCATGTGCTGGCAGGCAAGTGGCCATTTTAAATGCAGGCTTTGTTGTTAGGCCTCCAACCATTTTGCCTACTTTTCAACCTTTATTTATGCCCAGGGGTAGTGAGTCTTGCATGGGCCTAGTCTTTCTGTGGGTTGTCTTGAATTTAAACATTATGGAGGGCATGGATGGATTGGGATTGTGCTGATTTTGCAGTGTTTTTCGATTTTTTGGTGCTCTATAACTGAACTGATGTTCCTCTGTCTTCCATTTTTTTTAGGTGCACAAGACTCAAGAGAACCACCAGTGCCTGGAAGAAGTCCTGCAGCGGTGTGTGTGTGCAGCATAACGTCACGCGACGTCACGTCTGGCCTCAGACAACTCTACAATTCGTGCAACTGCGGCCTGCTGTCTGACCTGCTCTGAAGAAGATGGCCCCGCCCCCAAAGAAAGTTCTCCGTAGCTCCTCTAGCAAGAAAGTTGCTAGTAAGGAGCAGAAGAAGCAAGTTACCAAGGAGGCTGGTGTGCCACCCGCCACTTTTTTTGGGAGCAAAAAAAAAAGTACGCCTGCAGCAGCAGGATCTGCTGGGGACCAAGCTGGGAGCAGCACCCCTGCTCCATTGGGTTCAGTGCCTCCACCACCACGCCAACTTAAGTCAAAGCCCTTGAGTGCTTCAGAGGCAGTCAGTGTACTTCTCCAATCACCATCGACCAGTGATGTTGGCTCATCGCAAGAAAGTAGCAGCAATGTCCCTGAATCAACACAGGTTGTTGTAACTCATCTGACAAGTGTTGAACAACCACAGCCGCAACAACAACACCATGTGCAAGTACACGCCCAAGTACATGTGGAAGGAGAGGCAGCAAAAGGAGATGCGCAAGCAAAGGTGCATGGAGGTTCACAAGTGCCCACAATAGTTGTTCCTCCCGAAGTAGGGGCACATTTGGAAATCGACAATGAAGCCGAGGTATCATTGGAAGCCACTCCTCCTGATGATCATTCATTGTCTTCCACATCCCTAGCAAGGAAAAGATCAAGGGGGGTGTCTACATCTTCTTCAAGCCCACCTCGTTCTGGTGCAAGTGATCTGTCTTGGGAACCACAACTGCGGTCTGACAGTGAGGCAGAGGCACACCATGATCTGACACCGGTACCTAAGCGTAAAAGGAAGGTCGTCCAAAAACTCAAACCTATGGAGTGTGATGAGGCTCAACAAGAAGTGACAGATACTGCTGGTGATGAAGCCTCTCACGATGACGACGAGCCAGTCATCACAAAGGTCACTGCAGCCCCACCGGGCATGCAGCAAAGAGACATTTTGACCCTATCCCGAGAAGCTGCTGAGCGTGATGATGATGTCGGCGAGGAGGCAATGGAAATGGAATCATTAGATTTGGAGTTAAGTAGTACACCAAAACCTACCGCTTCCATATTTCTTCCTCGCAAGAAGGTACCCACCTCGTCCTCGACCTCAATTCGTGGTGGTGAAAGTGCAAAACGTACTGAAGTTCGGCAATCCACATCCTCCACTTCATCTGCCATTAGCAACAGGACCACCACCACCAGTATCGCCGCCTCCTCTGCCCCCCGAAGACATTTCAAGTCTCCAGTTTGGGACTTCTTTAGTGTTTGCCCAAAAAATGAAAACATAGCCATTTGTAGCATTTGTAAGCTTCGAGTTAGTCGTGGTAAGTTGGGTTCCAACTATGGTACCGGAGGCCAGAGAGGTCATCTTAGGAGAACGCACGATGTCCAATGGTTTGCGCACCTACACACGATCAAGGAAGCCGCAATTGCACGCAATGAAAACGTTGTTTTTTCATCTGGTGATGACGAGGAGGTAGAAGACGATTCAAACACTTCACTTAAACCCAGTTCCCCTGTCAGCAGCACACCCCATGGGAGCCACACTAAGAGTGTGGGAGAGAGTGAGACATCAATGCGGAAAAGTTCATCAGCGAGCGTAACTGGGTCGAAGAGATCATCATCATCCCGTAAATCCTTGGTCCAGGGCAACATTAAAAAGATGTTGTTTACAGAAGCGCAATATGAACGCAACCACCCAATGACCCGTCTGTATAACACTAAGCTGGCTAAAATGCTAGCTCTGGACCTTCTCCCTTTTTCTTTTGTAGAAGGGGTTGGTTTTCTAGAATTAGTGACAGCGCTCTGCCCTAAATGGAAGGTTCCTAGCCGGTTCTATTTTGCACGAGTTGCGGTTCCAGCACTACATGAAGATGTTCTGAAGGTGATTGGGGCAGCTTTGCAGAAGAGTGCTGTTCACACTATACATCTGACAACAGACATGTGGACCAGTGGCGCAGGCGCTGATTACATGTGCATCACTGCACACTGGGTCTCTTTTTCAGGGGCTAAAGCAAAGCTAAACTCAGGTGTTGACACTAACATTGTTTTTAAAGGTGCTCGGAAACATGCAACACTAGCCATGTTTGGTTTGGAGAAACGTCACACAGCAGAAAACATTTTGGATGTCTTTAACACAAAGGTCCTTAACTGTCTGTCCCCACTAAAACGCAAGGTTGGTTATGTTTCCACGGACAATGGCTCCAATATAGTTAAGGCCATGAGGGACGGTTACTATTTCAGAGTGCCGTGTTTGGCGCACTGTATAAACCTGGTTGTCCAAAAATTCTTGGGTAATAAACGCAGTGCAGCGTACAGTGTATTGGAGAACTGCCGAAAAATTTGCAAGCATTTCAGGCATTCTTTTAAGGCCCGGAAGCAGCTGAGGAGCATGCTATATCAATGTCAAATGCCAGTGAAAGCACTCATCCAGGAGGTGGTAACACGTTGGAACTCAACCTTCTACATGCTTGAGCGTCTGTATGAGCAGTATACGCAACTCGATCAATATTTCTTGAAAGAGGGTATAGAGGAGCTGAGGATGGGTGGGCCGCAATGGAACATAGTTGAAAGCCTAACACGCATGCTTCGTCCTTTTGAGGTCTTCACGCGTGCAGTCAGCAAGGAGGACTCTAATTTGGGAAAAGCTATCCCATTGTTGTACATGCTGGAGGACCAACTGAAGGAGGTGTGTTCTGTGTTTGGAAAAGATGACAAAAAGAAAGACTCTTTGCTTCTGGCTGAGCAATTATTAGAGCTCCTACAAGGTGATGAACGTCTTAAAAAGATCCACTGAGAACAGCATTACATTTGTGCTACTATTCTGGATCCACGCTACAAAAAGGCGCTGGCAGGCAGAGCATTCTTTCCTTTTGGTGATGAAGATGTTACAAAGTACAAACGTTGGCTAGCCTTGTCAGCCAAGAAGTTTGAAACAGAACGGCTGGAAATTGAAGGAAATGGCAGTACATCAGCAGGCCATCCCCAGTCAAAACAATCCACTTCTGCACCTGTGGCTGTGGCACAAGTGACCTCTCAGCCGTTAAAGACACCGGCAACCGGATCATCTGCACGAAAGACAACAGAAACATTGGAGGCTGAAGAGGATTGGCTAGCTCTGCGTGGGTTTGGTTCTCAAAAGGTCAGAGGCACAGCAAGAGCTACGCAAAGTGGAGGAACCTTGGAGGAGGACCTTGAGTCGATGGTGAAGGACTATCTGAATGACTCCACAGAGGTCTATGTTAATTCTGACCCATTGGCGTATTGGCATGGGAAAAAAGAATTGTGGCCACAGCTCACCAACCTGGCTTTAAACTACTTGTCTTGCCCACTCGCAAGTGTGTCTTCTGAACGGGTTTTCAGTGCGGCTGGTGGGATTGTAACTCCCAAACGGAGCCGCCTCTCGCCCAAAAATGTGGAGAGGTTAACAATGATCAAGATGAATCAGCACCTCATACCACCAGATATAAGAGTACGAGAGAGCGTGCCGGATGAAGAGGAGGTGGCCAGCAACATAGATGAGGGAATTTCTACTCTGTCAGGTGGCACTGACCTCACCCTGGCGGAATTCGCAGAGTATGATGACGAAGCCTTATTCTTATTCCTGGACCGTGATACCGACTTCGAGCCCTGAAAATGAGACAACGAATCAATAACTTTCTTTTTCATCCTTATTCACTTTTATTCCTGTGTGTCTGTCTTTCTTTGTTGTGCACAGTTAATATAATTCAAACTTTAATCAGATAATCACAAAAACAAGCCCATCAGCAGAACTGTCTTCACTTGTTTGCTAATTTATTTGAAGGTGCCGCAGTCTGCATTCCTCAGGTTCACAAGTTCAGAAGAACATGCTCCTCTATCCTCCAGACTCCTATTTCCATCAAAGCAGAGGGCTGGTTTACGCCCAATGAAGAAAGACTCAGCACTTGTGGGGGTGTTGTTCTACCTCTTTGCAGGTGAGTTGACGGGTCTGGGGCCATTGCTGGGAAGCACTAAAAGTGGTTTGGACCAAATCCGAGGCGGAAAATTTTTTGTGTTTTTGATGACTTGCTTGCCTTTGAGGTGCTCTTAGGGGGGGTTCCGTCTGTTTGTGGGTGAGTTTCGTGGTCTGAGAGCATTGCTGGGACACTCTAATCTTGATTGCATTTGCTTTTCAGGAAATCCGTCGTGCCAACCCCGACTTATGGCCTAGCTACGCAGCGCGTTTGGACCGAAGGCCCAGAAATATTGCAAGTATGAGATTTTGCTTTTGACCTGTTTGGGGGTGTTACGCTTCTTGGCGGGTGGGTTGCCGGGTCTTGGGGCATTCCTGGGAAGGTCTAATACCGGGTAGAAGTGGTTGGGACAAAATCCAGGCCGATTTTTTTTTTGGCTATTTCTGACATTTTGCTCTATGTAGCGTTTTCGGGGGCCTGTTTGGGGGGCTTCCTGGTGTTTGCGGGTGAGTTTCATGGTCTGAGAGCATTGCTGGGACACTCTAATCTTGATTGCATTTGCTTTTCAGGAAATCCGTCGTGCCAACCCCGACTTATGGCCTAGCTACGCAGCGCGTTTGGACCGAAGGCCCAGAAATATTGCAAGTATGAGATTTTGCTTTTGACCTGTTTGGGGGTGTTACGCTTCTTGGCGGGTGGGTTGCCGGGTCTTGGGGCATTCCTGGGAAGGTCTAATACCGGGTAGAAGTGGTTGGGACAAAATCCAGGCCGATTTTTTTTTTGGCTATTTCTGACATTTTGCTCTATGTAGCGTTTTCGGGGGCCTGTTTGGGGGGCTTCCTGGTGTTTGCGGGTGAGTTTCGTGGTCTGAGAGCATTGCTGGGACACTCTAATCTTGATTGCATTTGCTTTTCAGGAAATCCGTCGTGCCAACCCCGACTTATGGCCTAGCTACGCAGCGCGTTTGGACCGAAGGCCCAGAAATATTGCAAGTATGAGATTTTGCTTTTGGCCTGTTTGGGGGTGTTACGCTTCTTGGCGGGTGGGTTGCCGGGTCTTGGGGCATTCCTGGGAAGGTCTAATACCGGGTAGAAGTGGTTGGGACAAAATCCAGGCCGATTTTTTTTTTGGCTATTTCTGACATTTTGCTCTATGTAGCGTTTTCGGGGGCCTGTTTGGGGGGCTTCCTGGTGTTTGCGGGTGAGTTTCGTGGTCTGGGAGCACTGCTGGCTATATATACTTTACTTTGCAAGAGGTTTGAAGCAAATCCATGGTGGCAGAGGGGAATTAGGGCCTAGCTGCAGAGCGCGCGCGGAGTGATTTGGGAAATTTGTGAAAAATTGACTAAGTCCCCATTTTTGTACTTTTGCTCTTTGGCTGTTTGGGGGTCTTCTACTCGTTTTCTCCTGGGTTGACGGCTCTGGGGCCATTGCTGGGAAGCTCTAATACCGGATAAAAGTGTTTTGGACCAAATCCCAGGCGGAATTTTTTTTGTGTTTTTGATGACTTGCTTGCCTTTGAGGTGCTCTTAGGGGGGGTTCCGTCTGTTTGCGGGTGAGTTTCGTGGTCTGGGAGCACTGCTGGGACACTCTAATCTTGATTGCATTTGCTTTTCAGGAAATCCGTCGTGCCAACCCCGACTTATGGCCTAGCTACGCAGCGCGTTTGGACCGAAGGCCCAGAAATATTGCAAGTATGAGATTTTGCTTTTGACCTGTTTGGGGGTGTTACGCTTCTTGGCGGGTGGGTTGCCGGGTCTTGGGGCATTCCTGGGAAGGTCTAATACCGGGTAGAAGTGGTTGGGACAAAATCCAGGCCGATTTTTTTTTTGGCTATTTCTGACATTTTGCTCTATGTAGCGTTTTCGGGGGCCTGTTTGGGGGGCTTCCTGGTGTTTGCGGGTGAGTTTCGTGGTCTGGGAGCACTGCTGGGACACTCTAATCTTGATTGCATTTGCTTTTCAGGAAATCCGTCGTGCCAACCCCGACTTATGGCCTAGCTACGCAGCGCGTTTGGACCGAAGGCCCAGAAATATTGCAAGTATGAGATTTTGCTTTTGGCCTGTTTGGGGGTGTTACGCTTCTTGGCGGGTGGGTTGCCGGGTCTTGGGGCATTCCTGGGAAGGTCTAATACCGGGTAGAAGTGGTTGGGACAAAATCCGCGCGGAAAAGCCTTTAGTTTTGGCACTTTTTGTAACTTAGGGTTCGTTAGGGTTAGCCCTAGCAGCAGGATTGCATGTGTTTCGGGGTGTTCTAGATTTTTCAAACTGAGTTCTGGGGTCTTAGAGCACTCGTGAGAATGTGTAATTTTGGTTGCAAGTCATTTGAAGAAAATCCATGGTGGGAAAGGGGGGATTTGGCATAGTTAAAGAAAGCCTTTGCCACTATTCTTAACTTAGGGTTCGTTAGGGTTAGCAGTATTTCTATTGCATGTGTTTGAGTGGGGGGGATTTCGAGTCTTGGAGCGATGCTGGCTATGGCTACTTTTGCTTGGTTGCTTGCAAGTGGTTTGAATGCAATCCACAGTGGGTAATGGGTAAATAGGGTACTTCGGCCTACTTTTACTTTCAAAGTAAGTTTTGTCACCAGTTTTCTGCTAGGCCTCGTTTTTTGAGATTTGATTGGGGGTCTTCTACATTTTTGCGACTGGCTTTAGTAAGGGTCTGGGTGGGAGCACTGCTAGGAAGATCTAATTTTGTTCTAAAACACAGTTTACAGTACACCTAGCTTGAGGGGCAAGATCCGCTACATTAATTTGCCCATACTTATTTATCCTTCAAAAGGTGACTCAGAGTACGCACTTTCAAAAACATTGTACTGTCTACTAGGAAAAACAAATTGTGACTTTTTGCACTCCACAGCCTACATACCTTATATTTATTTATCAGTGGTGTTGTAATATTATATCACTTCCTGTTTTTCGTTGAATAATTACAGGCCGGGTTTCAGTCTCTGCAATGGGGAAAAAAGGATGGAGTCAGGCTTCACAGTAGCGAGCCACAATTCAGCATCAGGCAGGCAGTGGACAGGGTGTCTTCTGGTGACCAACATCGATGGACGAAGCGTCGGCTGCAATGGAGGAGTGCCGCTAATAGGAGGATTTTTTTTCTGCGGGCAACTTAGTTACCACTTCCAACAGGACCACTACAACCACATAGATACAGTATCCCTTGCCTTTTTCTCTGACTGTGACTGCATTTCTTGGCTCTCTCTCTGCTTCTACATTGATCCCTTAACACATCACTTAGTCCACTCCACTATCACATCTGCACCACACATAGTCATTTGTAAGTGCTCCTACGTAATTCGCAAGTCGCAGCACGCCCCAGGCCGTAGAGGACTGGGATGGCCCCAATGATGAAGCATGTCACCAAGGGGCAACCCTGGTGAGTGAGGGGACACCTAGAAAAAAAGCAATTTCTCCTTTTCTATCTACTATACCTTCTGTCAGGTTACGCAGCCCCTAAGCGCCTACCGTACTATGAAACTACATTTCCCATGAGTAGGCGGGAGACTTGCAGACTATTTAGTGAGACTATATGAGAGTACCCTTGTATGTTAGGACAACACTTCACTGATGCCTGTCTTGTCTTCTGTTACAGGTATCCTTTCCCTGCTGACCCTACCTTTACCCATCCCACATTTTTTATTTTAGTTTGTTATTTTTCTCCCCCGCCTAATGCCTCGAACACCCTGTGTTTACACTTCTGGGTGTTGGTGACATTTGGAGGTGGAACCATATTTGCATCGACTGGATCACGGGGAGTAAACCTGACACCTTCCAGACCAACCCCATTGAGTGTTGTTGTGAATGGATTTATAGTGACCAGCAAGGCTCTCAGGTATCTGGCTACAGAGACCTTATGTTGAATATAGTTATCAATATTTCCACCCACGCCCTGTACTGTCGCATTCTTTCTTCCACAGTTGTCGAAAGTACTACTTACTTTTAACTGACATGCATGCAGTTACAGTAGTGTATGCACTTTCAAAGATTGATGGATAGGTTTGTACCCAAAGATTTGTTTATGTTCACAATTGTTCGTCCATGCTGTGCTACTTTTTCTTGTCTCCCAAAACCTTTCCCAAAAACCCCCGTACCCATCCATTTTTCAAACCCTAACCCTCTTCCCCCGGGCTGTGTGGTTTTGATTGATGTGTGACTAAATTACAGCAATAAATCCACACACTTGCTGGGGAGGATAAGGTGATAGCAACAGGCTGGTGAAGAAATCCGAGGATATATTCTTACTCTGCTTGACAAAGACCCATGGCTAATGTCAAAGAACTTCAACCGAATTAGTTATACTTTAACATTTGTTAGGCTACAACGTGGCACTGTTCTAGTGTACTTCTGTCACCTGCTATATTCTGTATTGTACCTTTGTATTGCTCAGGAGGACAAACCAGATTTCATTTTCTTTTTTTCATAGGCAAGCAACTGCCACTGTGTCACACCACTAGTACCACCGCTATGAGGAAATTTTATCCGCCCAGGATTGCCAACCTTATTTGCTGTTTCCCGTGGAGCCAGCCCTGGGCCTAGCCCTACTTGCAAACAGAAATTACAGGTAAGATAGGCGTTTGGTTGGAGGTAGTATAATGGAGTATTAGGAGAGACGAGAGATTTGATTGACAGTAGTACTACTAAAGTCCTAGGACTATTCAGGAAAACAAACTTACTGTTATGTTAAACCCCCACCCACCAGACTCAAAAGCAGTAAAAAACAGGTATGGTCAGATAAAGTTTCAAAAAGTATATTTTTATAGCCCTAACAAAAGAATCTCCCGCAAGACCCTCCCTAACCCCAACGATTGTCCTTCAAAAGTCCCCAAAAATCACAACTCCCAATTCCCACCCCCCAAAAGTCTCTAAAAAAGGGGCAAGGGACACTATGGCAGGGTGCTGTTGGAATTAGCAGCCAGGGCATCATGCTCCTTGCGGAGGGTGGCAAGTTCGAAGCGGAGGCCCTCCACCACGTTCTTATAATTATGGACCTCCTGCTCCAGGTAGGACAGTCTGAGGGATAAGCGGCGCCGGTGTGCCTTGCAAATCCTGTGAGGGGCAGCTGCTTTCTTTGCTGCTGGGCGGTGGCGTTTGGCTTTGGTAGCCCGGCTCCGTACCGCTGGAGCACTGCGCTGGCTGGCAGCTCGCACGGAGGAGGAGGCAGCTGTCCCAGTGGACGTTGTTGTTGTTCCAGACTGCGTCTCCTCCTCCTCCAGGGCCACCAGCCGCCGATATTCAGCAACAGTGGCATCCAGCCTCCGTTGCCGGGCCATTCGAGCCAGCTCCTTCCTCCTTGATGGTGTCTTGGATTTGGAAGGAGCAACTACATGAAAAAAGAAAGACATAGTCTGTAACCAATGCTCCTTAAGATTAACACAAAATGATTGAGCAGAAAGTTGTCACAGTACAAGTAGCAAATTGAAAGCACAGTGCATAACTATTGAGGACAGTATCTATGTAACCTCCGACTTCTTCATCCTTGCTCTAACATTAGTGGGAGTTTAAGGAACAAATTCTACGAGCACTATGGACTTCTATTACAGTCGACTATGACAGTACACCACTCTTATTCTTCTTCTTCTCTCTTGTTTAGGAAAATTGGTACGTTATCTTATGCAAGCCGGCATAATGCCAGCGCAGTGAACTTGCACCCGAGAAAAACAGACGCACACCATGGTGAGTGAGACAGACTTGCGTTACTGTACCGGTCCAGTACATGCAGGTGGTGAAGCTCTTACTTTTCTATTACGGGTGGCACTGAGAATACTCTGTTAAAAGGGCTACTGCTTAATTAATTTAGCTTTCACCCTACAGTGCAAATGAGTATTAGAAAAGGAAAATGAAGAAGCTAAATTATCTGATTATCTATCACTTCACATGGGATGTATTTTATGACATATGGGATGACTTTAGGTGCTTTGCTTATTATTGAGTGAACAGTGATACCCCCACACATGAATGACGTACTACTACTAAACTAAAGTTATTAAGGGAGGTAGGGAGTGCCCACCGTAATAACTGGATATATGCTGTGCTTGCAGTTGCAATACAAACTACTGCTACTATTCATGGTAGTCTTTGGACAACGTTACAACTTCTTTTCCTTGCCTTTCCTACACTGGAACGGACGTGCGGGTGCGGTGTTACATGCTCTTCAAAGTAACACTTAGTTCATCCAGTGACCGTCTACTCTCTCTAGATTCACATATGCTATCTAAGAGTCAGATAGTACCATGAATGATCCAGGCATCCATCCATTCAAAGTATATTGCACACATACAGTTTCTGTCTCACCCACCCAGGCTGTTCTCCTTCCACCCATCCTTGCTTCATCATTCACCCAGCCATGCACCATACCATTTTCTTACCTTCCCAGCCACCTCGGGGACCAAGCAAACACATATCATTCTTCTTTGCCAGTCATCATTACATTTCTCGTGCTTCCACACTTACTTACACCCTTCTTTCGCTTTTCGTTCATCCCATCCATCAAGTTCACCTCAGATCTGATTGGGATTCTTCTCGCCAAAAACTTCACAGCTAAGTCGAAGTACATTTAGAGGAGGCTACTACCTGCTTTTTTTATAATACACCCGTGCAGAAAGCACACTCTGCAGTCTTCAATCTCAATGACTAAGGAATGTATAGCTTACCTCTGCCCGCCACCACCGTGTGAACCCTCACAGGCATGTCCTTTTCCGGCACTTGCACCGCCTCCTCCCCAGAGTTGTCCTCCTCGTCCAATGCCACCACCTCCGCGCTGGCCCCGTCTCCAGATGTTCCACCTACAAAGTACATTTAATAATGTTAGAATACACCACTCACTACTATATAATATTTGGTCTAGGAGGAAGAAAGAAATGTGAAAAAAAGTGTACAATTTAATAATTTTTGACTGTGTACTCTAGAGTAAAAATGTCCCTTTTTCCAGGGAAGGCTGTTGTCTTGCTGCACTTTTTGGCACAACTGATGAATGTTTGCTTTTTACTTTTTAACACGCACCACTTTTTCTCCTAACAGACAGAACCTTGACTTCTAAGAACACGAGCAGGATCAAGTTCAAACCAGGTGAGAGCTCGGCTCGACCACAAGAAATGTGTCCAATTAATCGTCAGCACTAAGCACTTTTCCATTTTCAGTTACACGTTCACTTTTATGACAAACTTGAATTTAATAAATGTGTTTACTTTTAATAAAGCTTTTAAACTTAAATAGACTCTGTGGTTTTTGGTCCTCCAGACTAGAGTGGATGAGCTAAAGGTTTTCGAATTTTTGCAAGCATGAGTCCGTGCCTCTGCCATCGGTGACTTTGGGAGCTAAATGACTCTGCCACACTATCTACTCAGTAAGGAGATTGGGGGTTCAACTACAAAGTCTGTTATCACTGAGGTATGTGGAAAGTCTAACAGTTACAGCACCTATTATAATTGATAAGCTAAGCGATGCATTATTTAGTGTCCATAGTTCTGTTTGTGCAGATTTGTCCCTGCAACAGTAGTAGAATGGATTGTCCTCCTATCCAAACCAAAAGTAAAGTAGTATCTTATTATTTCTTGGTGGTGGTCATTCACCTTTTTATTGTTGGCAATGGTCAAAGCATAAACATTTAGAATACTTGAAAAGACATTATGTACAATCCCAGAGGACTACACTCAGTGCATACAGCTATTGGTGACTAGAATGGGAGTCCAATGGAAATGCCAAATGTGCAATCTTAGTTAGCTACACAGACAGACTAATAAGAATAATCTAGTAATACCACACGGAGTCATAGTCGAGGCAGGATAAGAATTTAGATCCTGTCTACAAGAAGATCAAAGACGATTTAGAAAAAATCGAATGAGGAACGCTAGGAAAAAATAAGTACTCTATATTAAAATTAAAACTTACTGGGGCCAGCAAAGGAGCCCTCGACTGCCCGGTCCTGGCCTGCATCGACAACAGCACCCTCCTCCTCCTCCTCCTGTGTCCTCCTCTTGCCCCTGGGGGAAGCTGATGTACAACATGAAAGAAAGAAAAACAGAAAACATGGATGATATTTCTCAACCAAATCAAACATTTAAAAAAGAACTAACAAAGTAACAAAATATTTTTGCGAAATAGCAAATAGGTAACGACTCCACGGGATATATTATTGACCAATCTCATGTGGTCGACTACGTCATTACTTTAGTATTGCTTGATTTGCGGACCGTCGAATTGGAAAATACCCTATGTAACTCACTAAACAAAGTACTAAAAAGGTTTGCCTAGGATTGGCAGGCAGCAGTCCGCAGCACGCAAAGTGACAGCCAAAGTCCATCGTGATTGAAGATCAGCGACAACACTAAAGTTTCCTACTACATTCACCAGTCATTAAAATACTCAAACTATTAATCCACCACCACTATTTCTTCTTATCGCCATGTGTACAAAGGAAGGACTGGACTTGAGTCTGTAGGGGCTGATTTAGAAGGCCCTTGCGGCTCTTTTGCTCCATTGTTGCGTGACTTTTGTGACGCAGCGACAGCACAAAAGAGGCGCAATGGTGCGGCGTATATTAACAACGTGACGCATCTGGGAGATGCATCACGTTGTAAAGCCCTGCGCCAATAGGGGTGTTCCGGCGCAAGGGAGGGCGTTCCTGCGCAGGAACGCATCCTAAAAGTGGCTGAGGGAAATCTACAAGATTTCAATCAGTCACTTTGAGGACAATGATGCGTGACTCAAACCCTGCGCCTGCTGGAAGCAGACGTACGGCTTGACGCAGCATTGGGGAGATAGGGCACCCCAGAGCATTGATGGAGCATTGATGGAGCTGCACCATCGTTGCGACGCAACTCCAGCAATGCGCCGCCTTTACGGCACAGATGCGTAACGCTTTGGTGACGTTTTGGGCCCATGGTGCGCCGCATTGTAAATACGGCGCACCATGGGTGATGGTGGCGTGACGCACAATTACTGGCGCATCCCTGCAACTTTGCAGGGATGCGCCGGTAATTAAAAATCTGAACCTTAGTGTGTAGCATTACGCAGTTCTTTCAACTACACTCATACATAATTTCACAGGCCAATGAAATGAACACAAAATCTAAAACAAATAAGCATAGTAGCAACACTACTGAGAAGAAGGAGAGCAGTGTACCTGAAATGCACAGAAGATTTTGAAATAAAATTTAATGTAATGAGCAGCATTATTGCTCTTGGTAAAAAACAAAAATTTGCAATATAATAACACAGCAGGAGAAAACATAGTAGTAAAGACATAGCTACTACTACTCACCAAGCCCGGGGATCTCAAGGCCAAGGAGGTCGAGCAGATCTCGCTCACGGGTCAGGACATCCGTCCAGCGGTGGGTGGCCTGGTTGTAGGTGCGCCAGACCCGAGAGTGGTGGTAAATGGCCTGGCACACCTTCTCCCACCGCTTCCGGCGCTCCCGGGCCCCGTACCCGGCACTGATCCTGCCGCCTCCCATGATGGTCCTGGGGAGGCGGCGCTGAACATAAAAAATGAGTTGGGCCACCTCCTCCGGGGTAAAGATCTCCCGTGGCATCACTAGCTCCCCCCCTCAAACGCCCGCACGGGAGCCGGACACGGGGTGCGGGACCCTTCCCCTTCTCGGGATGCTTCCCGGCTCCCTTCACCATGGTCTGGGCGGAAAGGAATAAAGAAAATAGAATAGGGAAGAGAAGAAAAGAAAAGAGTTTACAAAAGTAGTATAAAATTAACCAAAAGTAGCAGTAAACACAAAAATATAGGGCTAGAAAAATAGAGGGATAGATAATAAGTAAAATAGATCAAAAAAAACTTCAAACAAGCAAAGGATGGCAGAGATTGACAGAGGATACAAAGACCATGCCCAGAACCATAGCAATGAATGAGAAACAAGATGGCCGCGACCGCGCGGGTAAGTTCGCGCGAGATTTTCCTTGCGAACACGCGCGAGACTGTACTGGCAAGCCGCGGACTTTGCGAGATTACACGTCGCGCCCGGAAACGGAAATACGTCAGGCAAACAAGATGGCTGCGCCCTTGAACGACCGCGAGGGTAACTTCGCGTCTTGCGCTACGAGCGGCTCGCAAAAACGCACAAAACCTTGCCAACTAACACGCCGCAAAAAAAACAAATTGCATATTCGCACGAATTTGCGGCTTCCGAATCCGATCTCGCGCGTGTTCGCACCCCGCGAACCCCGCGAAATTGCAGAAAAACGAGTTTTTCAAAACTGAAAGCACTCGGCAGGGGCAAGAGTTCAAACTCATCATTAGTAACAATTCCCGGTAGTGCTTCCTGACTGGGGCCCCTCCAGAATTCAGTTGCTAGTTGCAACAATTGTATGACCCTGCTCTGACCCTCACAGCAGGCTCATACAATAGCTACAAGTAGGCCACAAAGAAGGTCCTGGGGAAAAAAAATGCACTGCAACAGAAAGCAAAATTACAGATAAGGAAGCAGGTGCCAGACTGGAATTTTAAAACAGTGACACATTAATAAACTAACCCCAAATTAATTCATCTCAGTTGAAGCAGGGCTGGTGTGCTTGCTTTTCCCCCCCATAATCTACAGTAATGATGAACCAGAGGGTGGCATTGATGTAACAGAGGGTTGCAGTGGTGAAACAGAGGGTGCTGGGAACCTGTGATGATGAACCAGACGTAGAAACAACATAATTCGCGACCGTTGCGCGACGAAATGTAAGTTCGCAATTGCGAACTGGTACGAAACCCTCGCGAACTGGCAGAAATCCTTGCGAACACAAAAAAAAAAAAAATCCGCAAATTCGCAAGAATTCGCGGATTTTGCGGATTGCGAGTTCGCAAATCCGCAAAATTCGCGAACGCGAGATTCGCAAAATTCGCCCACGCTTAGCCCTGATATACGGCGGAACCTGTTACTGGCCCAATAAGAACTACAGCAATATCTAATGGGAGAGGCCAAAGAAATCTGGGAGGCGTTACAACACCGGGTTTATCAATCGGGAGACAAATCGAGTAGAATACTCCACCGGCTGTGTCAGGCGGATAAATCTCCAGCGATGGTTCCCACCATTTGCGGCGCAGACGGGTCCTTATGTACATCACCGAAGGGTGTAGCTAGGCAATTTGCGCAGCACTTTACTGCCCTATACGCCCGACACGAACAGATCTTGGCCGATCTGATTGCGGGATTCCTCAGAGATATCCCGCCACAAAAGCTTCCAGACTAACTATGAGAACAATTGGAGACCCCAATCACAGTGTACGAGCTGACTGGAGACCTCAATGCGCTTCACCCGGGGTGGAACCCCGGTCCTAACGGATTCCTATGGAATTCTTACGGCCGAACATACACCTCTTAGGCCCCCACCTGTTGGCGGGTTATCCAGGAGACCGTGGACTCCTCCATATTGCCCCAAGATTGGAGACACATGGAAATAGTTATTTTCCTCAAGCACGGTTGCCCTCCAGAAGACCCCTCCTCCAACCGCCCCATTTCCCTCATTAATTTTGAGCCTAAGCTGTTGGGGAAGGTCCTTTGAGATCGCCACTGTACGTGTGTCTCAGATCTGCTCCATCTCGACCAGTCAGGATTTATGCCCCACAGAGCCACCGTCATAATATTCTAAGAGTACATAACGCTTTAACAGCTTCCCCAGCACTCGGCTGGCCGGCGGCAATACTATTGGCTGATATAGACAAAGCTTTCGACTCCCTTAGTTGGGTATACCTTTTTCAACTGCTTGAGGCAATCAATTTTCAACCACGATTCATTGCATATATACGTCTACTTTATACAAACTTAACAGCGTCGGTGCGAATAGCCGGGCATTGCTCACCCCCCTTCCCTATACAAAAAGGCACTAGGCAGGGTTGCCCCTGGCACCATTATTGTTTGCCCTCGCGGTTGAGCCCTTGGGAACGTGGGTTAGAAATGACTTGGTTTTACGGGGCTTTGAATGGTCGCAGTCGCGCTTGGACCGTATTGCGTTATACGCGGATGGTGTCCTATTTTTCATCACAGACCCTTGGTTCTCCGGGCCTCGCATCCTGAAAATCCTCAGGGTATTCGGGGGAACTACGGGCTTGCACATGAACCCCACCAAATCCATACTGTTTCCAGTGTGCGGTCATGAAGGCTGAGATCCTTGGGCATCGCAGCTATCCCATACGTCAGACGGTTTTAAATATCTGGGCATCTTCGTGTCACCATGACCCAAAACCTCCTGGGCGCATAATATCACTCCACTGCTACCTAGCCTCAATAGTAAAACTGCAATATGGTCCTCCCTTCCCTTGTCCCTATATGGGCGCTCAGCCATCTTCAAGATGTTATCGCTGCCCCGGGTGTTATATCGTCTCCAAAACCTCCCTACCACATTCCGCACTCCTGGTTTGCAGAGGTCAACGCCATACAAAACAAATTTGTCTGGAACGGTGGTGCGGTCAGAGTCGCTTTTCTCACATGAGTGCAATCCACGTACTGTGGGGACATCGCAGCAGCAGACATCTACTCATATTACGCAGTGCAGCATCTACTCGTGGTAAACAAATGGTGGTATAACTCCCCTACATACCGGGCATATGTGATTGAGCATGCAGCAATGGAACGGACCTCCCTCCTCCAACCTTTATACAGCACTACACACCCAGATTTTATGCCTCCAGCAGGTAAAGTCGTCATACTGCTATGGCGGTCTAAAGTCCGACAGATTGGTTGGAACGGAAAGCTCACCTGGGCAACCCCTCTATGGCAGGGAACGTACCTCCGTCCAGCGGCCGCCTTGGGGGGTTCCGGGGATGGGACCTGGTGGGGATATCGACCCTCGGCGATGTGATGTGGGGCACTACCCTGAAATCCTACCAGCAACTGCAAGCGGAGTACAACTTACACAAAACACAATTCTACGAATTTCTCCAACTCCGCCATGCACTCACCCCCTGGTTCGCTCGCTTGAGACCCTTCCAGAATTCCATCCATTAGTGGGACATCTGCAGATGGGAGATTTAGGCCTCCACAAGATTAGGCAGATATATCAGACCCTAACGACCCACACACAGACAACGCTTGACAAGACGCGACAGGCGTGGCAGGGCGACATCCCTGATTTGACGGACGACGACTGGGCCGAAGCTATCGCTAGCCCGCGGGGTGTGGCGGTCTCTACAAGATACCGCCTGATACAGTTTAAATATTTGCCCAGGTTTTGCTATACACAGACTAGTCTCTGGCAGATGGGAGTGGTTCAATCCTCCGCATCTCTGCCGTGTGACTGAGAGGAGGGGACTTTCTTACATACAGTTTGGTGCTGCACAGTGTTGCAACCTTTTTGGTGCAGAATTAGGTCCTGCCTCCAGGAGGTACTAGAGTGGGAACTCCTGCTGGACCCGTGACTCTTCCTCTTACATAGCACAGACAACATTGGGGGAAATGTGTCTAAGCAACATTTACTGTTTTTAGCTCTCACAATTGCCAAGAGAGACATAGCACAATTATGGAAAGGGATTTCTCCCCCGACGATGGGTAAATGGAAGACCGAAATGAACAGATGTTTGGGGTCGAAATGGCAGTATTTCTTGCTCGCAGTTGCCCCGTTAAACATAGGAAAATTTGGACCCAATGGCCGTCATATCGAGGAATTGAGCTCCCCCCCTTGCCGCCTACTGACCCCTGATTGGCACCTCGCTCCCTAATGTATACTGTTTGGATTATCCCGCACTGGTTGGAAATGGATCCCTATACTAATTTACCATGTACGCAAGTCTTGAGATCTAGTAATGTCTGCACTCTCTGAGTTGTATCCCCTGCAAGTTGGGCAGGTGTTGGAATTTGGTCAAAATGCTGGAATCTTTGTGATATTAAGTCATTTTCTCCTACAGGTCATTGCAGGGCTGTTACCCATCTTTCCAAAGAAAAACCAAATACAATTTGTTGTTAAAAAATATATGAGCTGCCAAGTTCTATCTTTGAGCTTTTTAATAAAACTTCCCTTTCACACGCAGCACAACACAGTGCAACCTCCCTGATAGACCAGGCAAGGTTAGTTAGAACACAAAGCAAGCATTGGCAAAACCAACAGGCCTCAGCAATATAACAAGAGTGGTAAGATAGTAGTTTGCCAATAATTGTTTGCTAACCGTTGTTTAAAAAAAAATCAAAAACATTTCAAAATACGTAAGGAAAAGCAAAGACTTTAATGTGTCTTACAACTCTACACTGAATACAAACTGACATTTTTTCTTTTCAATTACTTTTCACTCAGGAAACTGAACAGAATTCAAAAAGGATAAGGAAGTTTAAACTAAACCGAATTCCAAAGCCTAATTTACTTTCTTCGGAGCTCAGACCTGAAAGATGCACCAGCCCTTTGATTCTTTGCAGAAACAGAATTATTGGCCTCCAAGAGAAGCGGCACCTCTTCTCCATTCTCAGCTAAATACATCTTCTGCCTCAAACGTCTGGTGAGTGCATCAGGGCCATAAAAGGCTTTGTTTGCCAAGGTTGAGCCTTTGTAAACTAGATTTATTACAAGAGATAAAACACAAACAATCATACAGTTGCAAAAATATACCTGCAGCTTTGCTTTAACGGACACTCTAGGAAAAGTGGGGAGCAGCAGAGAGGGCAGATATTTGGGAGACTGGTTGGGGGGAGGGGTGGGGCAACTCAAGAAGGAGAGCAATCAAACAAATGCACTTTCATGCAGTGTTGAATGAACAGAAAAAAAGTTCCCTAAATGTGAGCACTGGGAGGATACAAGTCAACCAACCAAAAAGAAATGAAAGAGGCTATGCCTTTGAGAAGGGACAAGTCGTCAAAATAGAAGCAAGCAAATGAGAGTGACAATAAAGACAACCAATGGAACCTAATAGGTGGGCTTCAAGCCCACTGTAAGTTTGTGGTATGGTCCACACCGGGCTTTTGCCTACAGACAGCTAAAGAGATAGGCAACACCAATCAATTAATCAGTCAGAGTTTGTATAGCGTGGCTAGTGACTGGAGATGGTGTCAAGCCTCGGGGGGATGAGGAGCTTCTGATCCGTCCAGGTGCTGGGATTCAGTCGAAGAGCCAGGTCTTGAGATCCTTCCTGAATTGAGTCAGCGAAGGGGCTTGCCTGAGGTGGAGAGGCGGGGTGTTCCAGGTCTTGGCCGCAAGGTCGGAGAAGGATCTGCCTCTGTTCCTAGTCTTGCATATCTATGGGACAGAGGCCAGGGTGTAAAGCGGGCTCTGTATATACTATACCAAAATGAGGTATAGTGTGCACAGAGTCCAGATGAACCCCAAAGGTAGGTAGAGGTAAAAGAAGATAACACCTTACTCTCTATTTGTGGTAGTGGGGCAAGCAGTAAGGCTTTAGCAGAGGGTAGTATTAAGCCTTTGTTGTACACACACTCAAAGACTGAACTTAGACCAATTGGTTTTGTATAAAAAATACTCTTTTAGTTATTTTATTTTCCTAAAACCAAGCCTGGCACAGGTAAGTGATAAATACTTTGCAGAAGTAATACAGCTTTGATTCCAGTTGTATATGTATACTTTGGTTTGGTTACAATTTGAATTACTGGTAATGCAATACTGTGAAATACTGTACATATACTTTGTGTTGACTTTTCACTAGCAGGTCATGTAAATTACTTTTCAGATTACTTTTCTTACACAGTGTAATATACATGGATACTACATTGGGATATTTCCTGTAAACAGGTAAGTAAAAGCGTTTTGATTTTTCGGTTTCAGTTTTAAAGAGGGTTTTCCAACTCCACACGTAGAAACTTTTCACAGAAAAACAGTCAATGTCATCCTACGGAGGAAAATAGGTTTATTGGTTCAAAGGTAAGTATTCGGTTGTGGAAGTTTGTATTCTGAGGGTAGACTCAGGGATCCTCTAGGGTCAAGGATGCACTCGTTTTACACTCTCAGCGGCACTAGGGCAGCCAGGTGCAGAGTGCTGATGTCCAATGTTAGCCAATAGGGGTTATGGGGCCTCCAGTTGGTGGCTGCTTACGAGCAGGCCACAAGGTTGTGGGAGTAAAGCTCCTGGACTTAAGCTCAGGGCAAATGGGAGTTCAAGCCAGCACAAAAGGTGCACCCTCAGCGGCACTGGAGCGGCCGGGTGCAGAGTGCTGTTTTGGCGTCAGGCGCCCTGCAGCTTTCAATGGGGAGTCTTAGGTTTGCAAACACACTGCAGGCTTGGGATGAAGGTCTTCTGGGTGCGCCCACCATTTGGAAAGGTAAGTTGGGATGCTGGGGGTTGGGTAGGCATCGTCAGCTAGGCTATCCAAGGTTGTGCAGGGATGCCTTTTAGGGTCAGATCTTCTTACCAGCTCCTGTCACATTTGGGGGGACCTTCTGGTTTGAGGCTGCAGGTGTCGGCTGGAGGCAGGTCAGGGGTCACTGGATCTTGGCTCAGGATCGCCAGGGAGATCTCCTTGTGGTGTTGGGCCACTCGAACTCGGGCCGTGGGCGTCGGGTGCAGTCTCGTGGACTTTGCTGAAGGGTGTGGGTGAACAAATCCGGTGTTCAAGGGAGACAGAGTTTTTTCTTTGGAGGGCAGGTCCTCTGGGTTCTGGAGGCTGCTGGACTCGCCAGAGTTTTGCATTTTCAGGTTCGAGGTGGGGACAGGCCGGTGGGGCTAGGGCCAAGTCAGTGGGCGTCCTCCTCTTCTTAGCTTCATCACAGCTGATCGGTCCTTCTTCTTCTTTTCTCCTTGTGTTTTCCTTGTCTGAGTTCTTGGTTCAGGGCTGCCTCCTAAATAGTGTATTTAGGCGACGTTTTAGGGGTCTCAAGGTCAGTAGCCAACGGGCTACTGACCTTAGGGTGACTACACGCTTGGTGTGCTTCCCCCACGAGGGGGAGTGAGCAGGGCCAGACTGGGACCTGAAACCGGCCCTGGCAAACTGCTCGGCCGTCCCCCCTGGAGGGAAGGTGGGGGAGTGGCCAAGCAGTTTGCTAGGGCCGGTTTCAGCCGATTTTGTTACAGGGGGCTAATATTGCCGACCCCGGTAGCAAAAACTGACACCCAGTCCGGACCTGGGAGTTAGCACAATCCCAAATACTGATTGGGGCATGCCTGCCATCTGCAAGATGGCGTGCCCTAGAGAATGGGCTTCACTTCGCCTCCCCCACCTGGTTGGCAAAGGTGGGCACACCTTCTGCGCTGGCTAATTTGTCCCGTCGAAAATGAGGGGAGACTGGAAGGGGGCCTGCTTCTGATAGCAGAAGACGCTGGTGGTCACATTACATAGGTTGCAAGGCCTTTGACGCTCCCCTGACGCAGATGGCTCTTCCTGGCCTGGGGAAGGTGTAAACCCCTCTGCCCAGGAAAGGCTTTGTTTCTGGGCTCAGGGAGCGAAGACTCCCACCCTAGGTGTCCAGAAACATGCCTCGTGATGGTAGGCTGGAGTGTACTAGTCAGGTAACCCACCAGAGGCTGGTTGTTTTTCAGGGGGCACCTCCAAGATGCCCGCTGAGTGCATTTTTCTTTAAATCTGGCAGCAGTGTGGGTTTACTATGCTGAGAAGTTTGATACCGAACTTCCCAGTTTTCAGGAAAGTCATTATGGTGCAGAGTTCATAATAACACACTCCCAGCATCATATGCCGTCTGCGCCCGTCCGCGCCAGGATCGGGCTGAGGGCCAGTCCCCCTGGTCCAGACCCACATGGACTTTACACGTCCAATATGCTAATGCTTCTGCGACCCCCCAACATCAGTCATGTCTTTTACTTGACCCGCTGCTATTTGCTGTGGATTCTCCCCAAATCTGTCCCAGTTGTAAATCACGGATACCCTTTTATCTCAACCCTTCCCCCACTACCAAGTCCAAATCACCCAAATCTTTCTCACTTGCCCTTATTAATGTCCGTTCACTCGGGAAACACTGACAGGACATAGCTGACTTGATGGAGGACAATAGTCTAGACTTGTTATTTATGACAGAAACTTGGATGGACAGTTCGTCCGAGCCAGACATAGCGATTGCAGTCCCTAAAGGATTTTCTATCCATAGACTGGACAGACAACGCAAGAAAGGTGGTGGGATTGCCGTCATTGCACGTGACACTTTCACTGTCAGAACCAATATGATCTCACTACCATCCTGTGAAGCTCTGCAATTTTCTATCAAGCTGACTCCCTCTTACAATTTTAAAGGGATCCTTTTGTATCGCCCACCGGGATCAAGGACCGGATTTATCTCTGACCTTAGGTCCATTTTGGAATCGTCAGCTCTTGACAGTTCCCTTACTGTCCTCGGTGATTTTAACTTTCATTTTGATAAAACGGAGGACAAAGATACTGCTGCGCGTCTAGGGGATATGACCACCTTTGGTCTCCCACTGCTGGTCAATTCATCCACACATGATGGGGGCCATATATTGGACGGTATTTTCACCAACTCACAGGATCTACATGTCTCACAAATTCTTCCTGTCATTTGGTCAGACCACCATGCTATTCTGACATCACTAACTATTCATGACACTGGTGCCCCATACCACTCTCCAACCCCTATCAGTCCTTCCAGGTGTGGAATGACATTGATAGTTCCAGCCTGGAAACTCTTTTAACCAATACCATCCCCCCTCTATCTACTGACCCTAATACCGCCACCACTCAATTCTATGAGTGGGTAGGTGCGGCGGCATCCTCCCTGGTTCCGGTTAAACAACGGTCCCGTAATAGATCTAACCCGTCGGCTCCCTGGTATTCGGAGGCCTTAAGAAAACAAAAACAACAGTGTAGGAATAAGGAGAGGCACTGGCGGAAAGACTACTCTGCAGAGGCAAAAATGACGTACAAAGTAATGGTAGCCAAATATAAGACCATGATTTATGAGGCCAAGAAAAAATTCTTTAGTGATAGAATCAAAATGGCCAAAAACTCCAACAAAGCTCTGTATGAAACCACTAAGCAGTTAGCAGGCTATTCCCCTAATCTGACTCCACCTCCCTCACAACCCCTTTGCGATGCCCTAGCCAGCTTCTTCTTTAGTAAAGTCAATGACATTTATTCTGCCTTTGCTAAAAATACCAACCTTCCCCCTAACATGTCGACCGCCGTTCAGACTGGACCCATCCTCTCCCAATTCGCAGAAATCTCTAGTTCCCAGATTGCGGACATAATATCCACCATTAGATCAGGTTCGGCACTTGACCCTTGTCCATTCAAAGTATTACTACCTGTTATTGAAGTGGTTCTTCCAGCTATCACCTCCATCTGCAATGCCATGTTTAGCACAGGTACTACTTATCCTGACATTTAAAAAAAAACCCTCATTAAACCACTCCTAAAGAAACCACACCTCAACATGGAAGAACCTAAGAGTTACCGCCCTATTGCTAGCCTACCAGTTTTGGCTAAAATAGCGGAAAAAGCACTGAATCAACAGCTCTCTGCCTTCTTAGAGCAACATCATTTACTTGATGAATCCCAGTTTGGCTTTCGTCAATTCCATGGGACGGAGACGGCTTTGATCAAAGCGGCGGATGATATTAGATCCATCCGCAACGCTGGGGGCTCAGCAGTCCTGATATTGCTTGATTTATCAGCAGCCTTCGACACGGTCGATCATGCTACCTTGATCGACCGTGTCGAAAACATGGGTGTCCAGAAGAACGCCAGCAAACTTCTGGCCTCTTTTCTGGCCAACAGAACCCAGGTGGTCACAATGGGACCATTTCACTCTTCCACTATGTCTCTGCCATGTGGAGCACCTCAGGGCTCATCCCTAAGTCCGACACTTTTTAACATCTATGTGTCGGACTTAGCCAATGTCATTCGGGCACATGGGATGAGCCTTACCTCCTATGCAGATGACACACAGTTGGTCCTTGCCATTAAGAACAACGGCCACAAAAAGCGGAACATCTTAAATCAGGCATGGTAGCAATTGGAAGTTGGATGGCTTCCAATTGTCTAAAATTAAATTCCGACAAGACGGAAGTAGTCCTCTTCGGACCGCTGACTCCTGAATGGTCATCCAACTGGTGGCCATCTTCACTGGGCTCTCCTCCCGAGCCTGTCAGCAAGGTGAGGAATTTGGGTGTCATCTTTGATGACTGCCTCACTTTTCATCCACACGCTAACCAGGTTACCTCCTCAGCCTTCCACAAACTGAGACTCATCAAAAAGATCCTCCCCTTCCTCCCTGACTCAGCTGGTAAAACCCTGGTCACTTCCCTTGTTTTGTCCACATTGGATTATTGCAATGCATTATTCCTCAATGCACAAGAAGGAGTTTTAAACAAATTGCAAATAATACAAAACTCAGCAACCAGGCTTTTGGGAAAAATTCCCAAATATCAATCTGCCTCGGACACCATCAGAGAGCAACACTGGTTACCCATCAGAAACAGAATACAATTTAAAACCCTCTGTATTGTGTACAAGGCCTTGCATAATCTGGGACCAGCTTATCTTGTCCAAAATCTGATTCCCTATTGTCCGTCCAGAACACTACGTTCTTCAAGTCTAATGGATCTTGTGGTTCCTCGTACCAAAACTGTCTCATGGGGTGACAGAAGATTCCTGGTGTCAGCTCCAAAGTTGTGGAACACACTGCCCCATTCGATAAAAGCCAGTCCTTCTCTCTGGTCCTTTCGCAAGCAACTCAAGACCTGGCTTTTTAATCATTAGACTCCGCTTCCCTCTCTCAGGTTAAATACTACAGATATCTCAGCGCCGAGACGCCCATGGGCCTTTGTTTGCGCTTTCGAAATGTCACTAATAAATAATAAATAAATAAATATATTCTTAATGGCATTACTGCACTTACTATGTCTAGGAATTGTTCTAGACACTGTAGGGGTACAGGGCTCATGCACCACTGATATAGTGCACCCAGCTAGAGGGGTGGCTTACCTATACCGGGGCAGTGGGTTGTAGGCATGGCACACAAGGATGTGTGCCATGTTGACTCGTCACTTTGTTCTGCACCAAAACACGCAGCCTGCATTGGCAGTGTGTGTGTGTAAAGGTACAGGGCCTCTAAGGGTGGCACAATGAGTGCTGCAGCCCCTAGAGGCCTTCCCTGACCACAGTGCCCTTGGTACCTTTTACAAGGGACAGACATGGTGCCAATTGGGGGTACAAGGTACAGTTTGTAGGAAAGAACACAGGCCCTGGAAACCTGATTGGCAGCGACCAAGGGCATATCAAGTCAAAGTGCATCAGTAGTCTGGTGAAAAAGTGGGGGGGGTTACTGCAACAGAAACCCAGCTTCCTACACAGGACCTGTTGGGCGGAGCGGAGGTGTCTGGTGGGTATGTGGAATTAGAAGCAGTGATTTAGATCTGCTGGTCCTGTATCTTGGAGGGTTTAGTAGGTGTGTGTGAAAGCATGACAGTAACTCTTGTTCATTGGGAGCCAATGGACTTCTCGCAGGTATTCGGTGATGTGGCTGCAGCGGAGGATGTTGAGGACCAGTCTGGATGCGACATTTTGAACTGTCTGTATTTTCCTGAGGAGTTTCTGGGTGACATCGGCATAGAGTGCATTGCTGTAGATGAGTGGGTGGGTGACCATATTTCTGGATTCAGTGGGGATCCATCTAAAGGTCTTGTGAAGCAGGTGGAGCATGATGAGAAAACAGCACTAATCTGGCGGTTCATTGTGAGTGAGGATTCCAGTATGATGCTGAGGTGTGGTGCGTGGGGGGGGGGGGTGTTTCCAGCGCTGAGGGCCACCAGGGGTCGTCCCAAGCTGAGGGGGTGGGTCGCAAGATAAGAACTTTGGTCATGTCGGAGTTGAGTTTGATGCAAAAACAACAATTGTTGGACAAAATGCAGAGCAATGTCAGACATTCACCCCAGTACAGAGATCTGGGCCTAAACCCATCGTTTTTTTGCACTCCACACCACCCCAGTTCAGACATGGCCATATGCAAATCAGCCTTGACCCTGTGCCTCATGGGAACAGTCCAGCCCGAACTGCCAAGCCATGTCTTTCCTGGACCGGAATCAAGCATCCTAGGACCGGTGTCTGGCTATCAGCCGTCTTCAGCCAGGATAGCTTGACTCCAGTGGTGTGGAGAGCATGGGACTCACGTCTGAGCATACCCATCCCACTCGGGTTGAAAATGCAAAAACAACAATTGATGGACAGAATGCAGAATAAGTTGAGTTTGAGGCAGTTGTCTCCCATCCAGATGGAGACGGCCTTCATCCCATTGTGGAAGTTGTCACTGGCAGCCTTGGGTTAGTTGGTGAGGGAGATCAGCTGGGTGTCATCAGCGTAGGACATGCTGTTTAGTCCATGGTTCCAGACGATAACTGCGAGTAGGGCCATGTAGATGTTGAGAGGGTGGGGCTCAGGGAGGAGCCCTGGGGCACTCCGCAGCAGATATCTGTTGGTTCTGAGAAGAACAGTGGTAGTCTAACTCGCTGTGTTTGAACAGTGAGGAAGGAGTGGATCTAGTCCAGGGCTTTGTTGCGGATGCCGGCGTCATGGAGTCTTGTGATTAGGGTGCAGTGGGTGACAGTGTCAAAGGTGGCTGAGAGGTCCAGGAGGATGAGGGCTGCTGTTTCACCCCAGACGAAGAGAGGACTCCAATTCTGAAAACGGTCTCACTTCCAATCTGGCACTGAACGGAGGTGGGTCCAAGGGGAGCGCATTCAGGACTCCATTTTAAAATGTAGTGGATTGTGTTAGGTGGAGTGACGCTCCCATGAAACGGAGGGATGGGTCCAACGAGAGAGTGAGGGGCCCCTGGCAACCCGAGATTGCGGCTCCCAAGACGGATTGAGTGAGCTCGGATATGTCTTGCGACGCCGGAGACTCTCAAGCGAGGTGAGCCCAACACTCATGCCCCATACCCGCTCCCACACAGGGCGAGCAAGAGTCGGCATGTGTGGGTGGCGAAATCCAGCGGGTATAAGCACGGTGGCTCCATTTTGGGACTTCCGGACCTCAATTTATTGCATCGCGAATAGTCATGGTCTTGGTTAACTTTCATTGAACAAGTCGGGCAGATTTTTTTATTTTCAGTACCTTCTAAACTTAGCCAAATTGAGAATAATGGTGCCCCGAGTGACAGGGAGTTATGTGATCTTCCTAACGTAGTAGGGTGGAGAGTCGCACTTGAAATGCGGCATAAAGAACAGAGGCCTAGCTTTGTGTGCCAAGAACTGGGGGCCACATCGGCTGCGAATATATAAACAATTAACAGTATTTTTTATTTTAAATAAATGTCATTGGGATGGCTCTTTCAGGCGGAGGCACGGGAGTATGGAGAGATTGGTGCCTACGCCGTCGGGTAATGGCGGTGGTGGTGTGTGTGCGGCCTGGTTGCAGCTTGTAGACGGGCACCCAGTCCTGACTCACTTGCTGTGTGCTGATATTACCCCACCGAGGACCAGAGCGGTGCTCTGGCCTCCATGTCACCATGCCCTCCCTCGTTGAGTGCAACTATGCAAGGGGACACTGCGGCCTGTTAAAGAGAGAACGGCATTACTGCCCCCAGTCATGCACCTTACATAAATTTAAGACAGAAAAACAAATGACAACAGAGTTCAGGGAAAGAACTCCTAAATGACCTATCCTATCCTATACGGACTTCCTAAAACCAATAAGTTTGGAAGCACATCCTAAATTATCCAGAAGCGTGTTCCTTACTTGTAATACAAAGCAGGGAAGACGTTTCACATGCTTTTGTGGTAATAGTAGGTTGTTGCATATGATCTCTGTATCTTGTCAGGCCTTATACCTCCTCTTGCCCTTGTCTGCATAGGCCCCATGGGCTAGTGAGAGGTTTCACTTCTCTCGAACTGCTTTCCCTCAGTAGAGGCATAGGGTGGAACGATCGTGGGTCGGAGGATGGCATGCCTCATCAGGGTAGAAAGGAACTGGCCTGCACTCTCAGAGGAAGGCAGGGTTGCACCGGCCGAGAGCGCAGTTGGCAGTGCCAAAGGGGCTGATCTGGCAAGTCTTTTTGTGGGCCTGATTTATGGTCTAGTGGATCGGTTTGTACTGTTGATTTGTCTGCTATTACCACAAACGATGACTGCACCAAGTGCTAATTCACAAGCTCCTATGCCTTGCCCTAAAAACTAAACACTTTGTCTTTACAAGTTAAAAACTGCCCCGATTTGGAAATGTTGGACAGTTTTCCAGCTATATGGTTTAGTGGCGTAGAGGGGGCGTGGCTTGGACGCTGATGGCGATGGTCGCCTGAGAGCTCGGCTCCGGGACTGAGCCCGCTTTTATCCTGTTCATCGAGGATTTTGGGGCGCCCGACCCCCACAAATCGAAGATCGGGTTGAGGTCGACCTGGTGTGGCACCTGGGGACACCCGACAACAGGTTGTTCTGGCGAAAAAGCGAAGTTGCGGAGGAAACGGAGCGGAGCCCAAGATGGCGCCCGGACCCTCTCGATAGCCCCGCCAAGACCCCGGACCCGGAGAAGCCTATCAGATCTGCATGATTCTTCTCCACGTCTCATCTTCCCGAGAAGCGACCATCCGGCTGACGGTTTGGGAGTGTCTGGACACCGTGGTCCCCCCTGGACTGATTGTTAGTCGCCTTTCTCGGCGTAGGCTGGTTGTGTACGGCCGGAGGCCCTGAGCGGAACGACAATACCACTCGAAACGTGCGGCTGCCTCCCGCCGCGCGCCGGACCTCGACGGAGCCCTGAGAACTTTATGGGCGGCAAGGCGACTGGGCGCCATAGGGATCCCGGCCGCACTGGTGATTCGACGGGCCTACCCAGATTGGCGCCGATCGACCCCGCCTCCCCCTTGGTGGCCCACGGGGACACGGCGGTGGCGCATCCCGGAATATCGGGGAAGTGGTAGGACTCGGCGAGGACGATCGAAGGCCCTCTTCACTACGACCACAGACCAAGGGGACTATAGCCGAAGCCCACACTTGGTAGAGTGCCTGCCGAACTTTCTCCCGCGAGGCACATCCGCCATGGGGAAACCAAGGGGACCTAAAGGAACCACTCCAGCCGCCTCGGACACGGAGGCGCCAGACAAGGATGACCGAGTTGACCCGGAGTGCTCTGGTGGCCCCCACCTGCAGCAGCAATTTGACCGGGTCCTGGAGGCGATCGCAAACACGCGATCTGCCCTACAGCAAGACATCGCCCAGGTTGCGGCGAGTTTGGGCCTCCTCAGGGCAGACCACGGCAAGCTCTCGGACAGAGTCAAGGAGGTGGAGAGCTCAGTGAAGGTCCTGGAGCCAGCACAGAAGACTCTAGCTGCAACGATGAGGGATGCCCTGTCCCGGATCGATGCCTTGGAGAGACGGGCGGAGGACGCTGAAGGACGTAACAGACGGAACAATATTCGTGTGGTGGGCCTACCTGAAAAGATCGAAGATGGCGACATGGTGGCCTATCTCGAAGATTGGCTCCGGAACACAGTGGCCCCGGAAGGTCTGTCCTCTTTCTATACCCTGGAACGGGCACACAGGGTGCTGGCGAGGCCACCGCAACAAGGTCGCTCCCCTCGCCCGGTGATGGCACGTTTGTTGCATTTTAGGGACAGGGACTTACTCCTCAACGCTGCCAGGCGCGATGGCCCCTATCAGGTGGAGAATAGCCAGGTGAACATTTTTCCAGACTATACTTATGAGACCCAACGGAAGCGGACCTCTTTCCTGGCGGTCAAGCGTGAACTTCGGAGCGAGGGTATCCAATACTCGCTCCTCTTTCCTGCGAGGCTCCGCATTATCCTTGATGATAAGACTCAGTTCTTTGATACCCCTGAGGACATCTGTACTTGGCTCGAACTATATAGGGCTGGCAAAGATGGCTTTGGCTCTTCATCCCAGTCAACTGCGGAGCCCGGACAACAACGACGTTCCAAGAAACTTCGGAGCTGCCGCGGCAAACCGGGCAAACCCTCGACTGTAGAGACTATGGCGGAGCGACGAGGAGTGCTGGAAATGGTCCCTAACCTGTCTGGTTCACAAGGCGGACCCATTGTTGAAGAATCAGAACAGGGCGGCGAGGGGGCTCATACGGACACGGAGGAATCGGAGACTGATAGTGTTCACTTGCCAGTGGTTACTCCGGACTCGGCTGAGGGCATGTTGGACGGGCAGGGATGATTGGGTGAGCTATTTTCATTTGGGCGGGGGTTTGCCGGGGGGGAGGTGGAGGATGCGGTTACTACCATGACCCATTGATGGGTTGGGGGGCCCTGATCTGACCAATACCTTTGACTTGAGGCTCAACTTAGTCTCGGTAGACCGAGACTCGATGGCCCATTACTGGCGCCCGGCCCGCACCTAGCCCTTAAGGCTTTCCTGTGGTGGCGACCGCAGGATTAGTAGGGGTACGGGGGGTTTCTGGGGTCACGGTTTGGATGGGAACTAGATGGTGCTATTTGGGTCCTGTTCTGGGGTGGGTGGGGAGGGGTTTGTTTCAGGCGGGTGTTGGGTTGTTGTTGGGGAAAATGGCCGCCATCAGTGTTGATTTGACTGTAGCTTGTTTTTTGTTTGAGCGTTGTTGGGAGAACCCGGGTACGACGATGTGGGACAATGGCTGAGATCAATAATATAAAATGCATCACTTGGAATGTACGGGGGCTCAACACTATGTCCAGACGTCACAAGGTTCACGCTTATCTAGTGCGTAGAGGGGTGCAAATAGCGCTGCTACAGGAGACACATCTCACCAAGGCGGAAGGGCGGCGCTGCAGCTTAGGTGGAGAGGGCAGGTCTATTGCACTTCATACTCAGCTTATGCGAGGGTGGCGCTTATATGGATCAGAGCTGGGGTTCCCCTGCAGGTTTCGAAATCGGTGGTGGATCCGGAAGGTCGCTATGTAGCTATCTCCGGTACGTTGGGGGGTAGGGACCTGAATATTTGTTGCGTTTACGCACCTAATGTGGACCAGCTTGCCTTCCTCTCCGGGCTGTCGGGCTCCTTGGCCTATTTTCTTTCGGGAACCCTCTTGCTAGGTGGTGATTTTAACTCGGTGGTGGATGTGGTGCCGACCGCTCACACCCCCCCTCCCGGACTCTCCAGTCCGGCGGGTGGCTAAGGGTAGGAAGGAATGGCAGACGCACTGGGGGCTTACGGATATCTGGCGGGCGCAGCACCCCGTCTCTAGAGA
This sequence comes from Lissotriton vulgaris, assembly GCF_964263255.1. Lineage (NCBI taxonomy): Eukaryota > Metazoa > Chordata > Amphibia > Caudata > Salamandridae > Lissotriton > Lissotriton vulgaris. The sequence goes on along the minus strand of NC_141695.1, from coordinate 944,033,553 downwards.
CTACTCTTTTTTTTCTGGACTACACGAATTACATGTGCGGCTAGACGGATTTCTGGGGTCGGCGGAGTTGGTATCCGCGGCGATGCGCTCTGAATACTTGGCTAGGACCATCTCTGATCACAATCCCCTCCTAGCGGACTTCCGTTGGTTCCCCGGGACCCCTTGTGTCCTTACTTGGAAATTACGCCCCGAGATATTAGAAGCTATAGTCTTCAAGGCGGACCTGGAAGGAAAAATTACTGATTATTTTGCGACCAACGGGGGCACTGCTGGATCGAGAGCGTCAAAGTGGGATGCGTTTAAGGTAGTGATCAGGGGCTATTGTATCTCTAAGAAAGTGGGAATGCGACGTGTCATCCTTGATGACTTGACCACGGCTGACCGGAAACTCCGCGAGATGGAACTTCGCCGTCCCGGCCATCCTGAACTTCAGGAGCGTACTGCCGCGGCGAGGGAGGCGGTGGCAGCAGAGGTCGAAAGACTGCGCTGCTTCGATTATAAGGCCTACACCACCAGGTCGCTTACAGAGGGGGATAAGTCGGGTGCGCTCTTGGCTTGGCTGGCCAATCCCACGCGCCGGACCTACCTGACGACGGCCATGCGCACCGCGGAGGGGCTCGAGGTGTTCACCCAACCGGAGATATTAGGTTGCTACCAACGATACTACGAACGGCTGTACCGCAGTAACCCGGCCCGAGACCCCACCATAATTGATGATTACCTGCAGCCCTTAGAGATTCCTGCGCTGGAGCCCGACGTGGCGAAGGCCCTGGGCTCCGATATTGAACTGGGGGAAATCCGTAGCACCATTAAAGGGATGGCGAGAAATAAGACCCCGGGCCTTGACGGGCTCCCGGTCGAGTTTTACTCCGCCTATATAGACCTGTTGGCGCCCCGACTGTTGATAGTCTATAAAGAGGCGAAGCGCTTGGGACGGCTCCCCGGCTCGATGTGTGAGGCCTTAGTGGTTCCCCTCCTCAAGCCTGGTAGGGAGTCAGCTGACCCGGCGTCATACCGACCTTTATCAATGTTAACGGTCGATTATAAGATCCTAAACAGCATATTGGCATCGAGGCTGCTAGGACACATGCGCTCCTTGGTACACGAAGACCAGGCAGGCTTCATACCCAAACGTAACACGACTATGAATATCCGCAGGTTGTTTCGCTTGCTAGAGGAACCGCACGCGGAGGCCCTGTGCCCGTTGGTCCTGTCGGTCGATCTAGAAAAGGCCTTCGATTTTCTAGAATGGGATTACCTGCGCAGAGTTCTACTACGCTTCGGTCTGGGGGAGGGCTTTGTCAGGTGGACCACGGTGCTTAATGCCTCGGCATCGGCCAGGGTGAGGGCAGGCCCGTTGATTTCCCAACAGTACCCAGTAGAACGAGGCACGAGGCAGGGATGCTCATTATCCCCATTGCTCTTCGCGTTAGCGGTGGAGCCACTGGCGCTGTCAGTCCGGTCCGGAGCTTCTTTCGGCGGCTTGCGGACCTTATCTGGCCAGCACTATATCTCACTGTATGCCGATGACCTGCTGCTCTTCCTTGAAGATTCGGATACTGCCTTGGATGGGGCTGCGGAGGCTCTCACATCCTTCGGGGAGGTCTCGGGCCTTAGGGTGAATTGGGCCAAGACCTGTCTGTTCCCGGTTCGTAGGGGAGCTCCCAGACCCGACATTAGCAGAGAGATTAGGTGGGAACCTAGCTGCCTCAAATACCTGGGGGTATACATTTACCATGACCCCGCCGACCTTCTGGACGGCAATATAGCCAGCTGTACTCGCGCGTTGCGAGGTAACATGGAGTTTTGGGCTACCCTGCCGATTTCAGTGGCGGGGCGGATTGCACTGTTGAAAATGGTGGCACTTCCCCGGTTGATATATTACTTTAGGGCGCTTCCGATTTGGATTCCGCCGGCCACCTTTCGGCTCTTGAGGTCCATGGTGGTGGGGTTCCTTTGGGGCTCGGGCCGCCGGAGAGTGGCTCTCAAGACTCTGATGAGACCAAAGTCGGAAGGAGGCCTTGTGGTGCCAGATTTTGAGAAATATTACCTGGCAGCTCAATTGCAGACCTTCACCCAGGAAATTGCGAGGGAGTTTCGTGGCCCGGAGGATGGGAGGGGTAGGGGAATGCCCAGACATGTTATTTCCTTCATCGCACTACGCCAGCGTCTGGCCCTGCAGGACCTGACGCTCGAGGAAAAGACTGTTAGGCTATGCTGGAACCGCGCACACGCCCAGGGGGAGCTGCGACTCCCATATGCGCCCGAAATACCACTGGGGATGCTAACGGCCTTGCCTCACGGGGGAGACTGGTCGCGTCTAGGACAGTGGGAAGATGCAGGATTACAACTGGTGGGGGACCTCTACGAAGACGGGGTGTTACTGCCCTTCCAGGAGATCCTGGATCACTTCGAAGTTCCTCGAGGCGACTTCCTCCTGCACACGGCTCTGGTTAGAGCGATTCAAACGCACTGGAAATATGGTCTAGAGGAACCGCCCACGTCTCCGGTGTGCCAGTACGTTATGATGTCCGCAGGGACGGTCAAGGCAGTCACGTGCCTATATAATAGATTGATCAACGAGGGCTTGCCCCGCTCATCACACTGCGGAACCGTTGGGAGGCTGACATAGGGAAAGAAATACCGGAGACGACGTGGTTACAACTCATGCGCCCAGCTTGGAAGGGAGCACGCCATGCGCGGTTTCAACTGGTCCATTTTTACATACTCCACAGGGCCTATTTGATCCTGGCGAAAATTCAGCAATACTTCGCCACGGACACGGCGGATTGCCCCAGATGCCAAGCACCGGAGGCTGACCTCCTTCACATGCTGTGGTCCTGCCCGGCGCTGTCCTCGTACTGGCTTTTGATCGAGGACACTCTTAATAGGGTTACTGGGAGATCCTTGTCGGTCGACGCGGCGGTGGGGCTTCTACACTGGTTCCCGCATACCCCTAAGAATAAAATTTCGAGCAAAATTATTGACCTGGGGCTCGTTCTAGCGAAACGGGAGATAACTAGGAATTGGAAGGCAAGAGTTGGTCCGACAGGAGCTAAATGGCACAACAAACTTTTGAATTGGGCCACAGGGGAGAGCACTCTGCGATACCAACTGGCGAGGCGGCAACAAAACTAGAGGGCACTAGAAACAGCTTTGGAATGGGAGACTTTAGTGCAGGCCCTTAGGGATTACTGCGCTTCCAGTGATTCCGAGGATGATGATGCAGCAGCACAACTTGAGTCCCGTTAGGCATCCACGACACTGATCTCTATACAGTCACCTGGGATGTCTTCCCACAAGCTCTTTCTACACGTACCACTACACACTGATGGCGGGGATGGGTGGGGGAGGGAGTAGAACCTCGAGACTGTTGGGCGGGGAGTTTTTCTGTTAGGTTGATCTAGAAAAGCAGATGAAGGCCGTTGGATTCTCCGGATCAGCTTCGACGTTATACCGGATCCCCACCTGTGTTCTTTATAAGAAGGTGCCGCCCGACCCTCGGGTTGTGGGCTTAAAGGCTGTGTATTCCAGATGTCTTCTCACGGGGGATCGGATGTTTCTACCTTTTTCTTCCTGCAAATGTGTTGCTGATCTGTCATGTAACTTTGGCTAATTCCTGTAATAAAAATATATTAAAAAAAAAAAAATAAATGGTTTAGTGGCGTAGCCAGGATGTTATAGGCCCTAATGCAAACAAGAACAATTGCCTCTCTTCCCCCACCTCCAGAGTCAGTATTAGACTACAGAGATCATTGGTGTGCAATGGGCCCCTCATACATCTGGGCCTCGTGTTACTGCACCAAGATAAGATGCACCCTCTTACCCGTCTCTTCTCCCAGTCTCCATCCCTTTCTTCCCTGTCTCATGTCAAACATCAGTTTACTACTATGATCTCCCAAAAACACCACTAACTTGTCCTTCATGTTATCTCTCATTTGACTAATCTCAAACCTAATTTTTCTACTGATTCTGTATGTCCCTAATCCCTTTCAACAGCTTCTTCTCTCCATATTTTTTTACTCATCACAGACCTCAATTTACTGCTACGATCTCTCAATTAACACTTCTGGTTCTCTTCCCTCTTCCATCCTTCTATTACTCTATTTAATCCAGCTAACAGACTTGCATGTCCTGTGCTAAAATTAACTTGTGCCTCCCTATTCTAATACCATGCTCATAATTCCCTATACTAATCCACCACTAATCCTTTTGGGTTCTAAAGTGGCGTGCTACTCGCCAAAAATAGTTTTGATGCCTCATATGGGGTTGTAAGAGCGATATAAACGCAATTACAATTATACCACTACCTCCTATTCCCTTCCCCTGTTTCTCTTCCATATACTTTTTGCTTGTCCTTATTTGCTCCCTCTTCTCCTCACATCTTTATTGACTCATTTATCTTCCTTTTATTTTGCTCCTTTTGATCGCCTTTCTTGCTGATCCATATTTATTCCCTTTCTTTCATTGTTCTCTTCTACTCCTCCTCTTACTATCTTTCACCTTTTCTTTTATCCATTTCCTTCCTTTCCCTTTTCTCCAATATCCTCTATTCCACCCTCACTATCCTCTGAATAGTAAACACAGAGCCAGGAACCTGGCAAGTACTGAAGGAGGTGCCTCAAAAATAACTGTAGCCACGAAAGGGCCCTATCATGCGATTGTGATGTCTCTGCGTTTTTTGCACAATTATAGATTTGCCTCAAAATTGTTTCTAGGTCACATGGTTTAAAAGTTACTTAAAACGAAGCAACGTGTTGTCGCGTAGTGGGACACCCTTGGCAAAGGTTGACTGCCCACCTTTGTGTTATTTATTGCTTTATTTGGGTTTTAAACTGGTACAAATGAGGCGTAACCTATGGCCAGGCAATGTTAACAAGTGTCCAAATGACAAAATAGTGAAGTAATGCTATCACAAAATGTGCCACATTACGCCGCATAATTTTTCTTTTTATTTGATGCGCAATTTATTCCTAGTAGTTACATTAACATCGCAGATTTGTTTGGGGACCCTGGAATGAGTATAGGGGTGATATCTGCCTCCCGCCGGACACAGCGCCCTTGGAGGAGCGACTGTCCCCTTAGCCCTTGAGTCCAGCTGAATTACTGATACACAATGTCCTGTCCTCCTCCCCCCCGATATCCATGCATGTTACCTGTTCACGTATCCTATTCCACATATAGGCCCATCCTGCCCTGAAGTGGGGCGATGCCACATTTACGTTCCCTTTGCCTTGCCCTCTTGCACCGTCGTAGGTGCTTTTCCGTTATTACACAGTTTTCTCTCTTTTTATAACATAAAATAAACCTCATGTGATTTTGTACTGTATTCTGTGTACACCACTCATGCTACGTAACGACTTGCTGTCTAGCCTCCGGGATGTATGGCTGAATAGCTGTGTACTACTGTGTCGTAAATAAAGGTTTTCCAGAAAGAAAAAAAAAACATCGCAGATTTGTAAACATACGATTTAGTTTAGAGAATAGATAATTCAAAATGCAAGTACTGCCCAACCCAAAACTCACCACACAACGACTTAATGAGTACACTGTAGACATTCAGTGCCACGCACCTCTGACACCCCTCAATACATCACATTTGAGCTTTATTAGACATGCATAGTATGCTGGGCCCAACACCACCAAACCCTCCTTCTAATCTCGCCTAAAAATAGTAGTATTTTCACCACACTTGGTTAGAAAAATATGAAAACTGAGACATAGGACGAGCTCTCTTGCCATCATAAGCACAAGTCCAAAATCCTATGGCTGGCAAAGAGCAACCAAACCAAAGGAGCCCACCGCACACAAAAAGCATACATTTATCACACCATAACACAACATTAGATAATGACCTTGTGATGTATCTACAGAAAAAAACACGTTCGAACTCAGCAATGGACAATTAACACCCAAATAAGGAGAAAAAAAACAAATATAACTTATGGTGGCTCCACTATATCCTATAAGACTCTGCAAAAGATGTTCCAGTAAACTCACTTTACTACAGACTCAATTCATGCAAACCTTTTCAACACTTGCCATTAAATAAACTCTACACTAACCAAAACCAAACGTCACTAAAACAAGATATTCTATCAAAGATGGTTTCTCACGTTTGATGGCTGTTTCCCGATCCACACAAAAGAATCCCCAGCTGAGAAGGCGCGTGTAGTATATCACTTTAAGATGTGCGTGGAATCTTGAGTAAGTTCCAGAATTGTTTATATGTGTATGGGTGTTCTCTGGGAACTGTTATGAGAGAAGCTCTGTTTCCTGTCAGCTGTACAATTTATTCTCCTGTGCTGGGGGTTTAAATAAAGAACCAAATCACAAGAAATTACAGGTGTATGTTTTTTTTAAATATTATTTATTTTATTGAGAGTCTCTGGTACAAAAATATATACAACGTTCATTATTTAAAATCACACCATCATTATTAGTCTGCTTCATAAATATACATACATTATACAAGAATCCGTATCCTATTATAAAAGATAAAACCTATGTTGCAACATTTCATAAATTCATATACATTATCTCAATACATTATCGAAAATCAACACTGATCATTATTATAAGGGATTAAAAGCACACCAATATCAAAAACTCATTCATTTTTTAGATTCCTAAATCTCGCCACCTTTTAATCGGTCCCCACATGTTCCTGCCCAAATCTCGGGTTTTCCTACCCTTATACTCATACAAACACAATTCTATATTTTGCACTCCCAGCAGTCTGGCTAGCCACATTTGGAAAAATTAAGCTACGGTATCCTTCCACCCAGCCGAAATGAGAATCCTGAGTATCCCCACTGATATAAAGACCAAGGCTTCCACATCTTTCGTCAGTTCAATATTGTTATCCGTGCCCAATATCATCAAAGTAAGAGTTAAATTAATTTTACAGGCTAACACCCCCTCCCAAAATTTAATAATTTCCCTACGCATTGGAATTAATTTATCACATAGATAGAACATGTGTGCCAAATCCGCAGGGCCCTGATTGCACCTAGGGCAGTTATCATCCCCCCTTACCCCCCAAACATAGAGCATTGCTGGGGTATAGTATAGACTAAATAGAGTCTTGTAATGCTGTGCCCTCAGGTTTGATGAACGGAATAACTTCTTGATTAGGAGTATGGTGTTATCAAGATCAACATCTGGATCCCCCAATTTCTCAGCTAAAGATGCCTCCATTTTTTCCATATCATCCTGTATTCCTGATAACAGGAAGTTATATACTATTTTAATCTTTTTACCCCCTTTGAAAGATACTCGATTACTATTTCCCAAGGAGATCCGCGGTCTAACAGCTGCCAAAGTTCTAACTATCTGGGCATACAGAAACCACTGATTAGAGGGAATATCAAACTTCTGTTGTATACTTTCAAACTTTATAATCAGAAGGGGGAAAGGATCACTGGTCCTGCTTAAACCTTGGGCTCACAAGTCAAGGACCTGGTTTTTCTCCCAAATTAAGTGACTCTCATACACGTGTATGTTGGTAGTGATGGTTTCTCGTTTGCGGTATATACTGTATCCCCGCTTTTCTACACGTGCGTGCGTAATCATTGAGTCATTTTTTTGTCTTGTGCACCCTCCACCAGGAGGTTTTGCCTTAGGGTTTAAGGCAGTAGTGATCGTGGAAGTGAGGGGGTAGTGGTGTGGAAACTAAAAAGTCGGAAAGCCAGACAAGTGTTCTTTATTAAGTCTGGGTTCGGACTGTGGTTAAAAAATTATGGATGCACTTTGTGAATTGGTAAGGGGTTCTAGTGCATTATAATGGAAATTTAAAAAGAGGTCGACATGTTTCAGCCTTTGGTAGTCAGAAGATCTATAGGCTTTCTTCAGGACCAATGGGGGTAAGTGAAATAGTGAAAACTGTGAGAAGAAAAAAGGAAATTTGACCTGTTTCTTCGTGACTTTTAAGGTTACGTTGTACCTGTAAAAGTAAACAACAAACACACAAACAGCGACAAACAGGGAGAGGGGGTGTGGAAAAACACATAATTATGTACAATAGTACCTTAATGTTATAAGGAACTAGAAAATGGCAATACTTCCCGTCATACTCAATTTCGGGCGTCAACTCTTCCATTCTCATGCTTCGTTTCGACTTATGTTGAAGTGCCCATAGTTCTGACATTTATACTGTAGTGAAGTGCGCATAGTTCTAATCATCTCACTGTGCGTGGTCTATCGTGATACTGCATACATTCTGAGTATTCCAGGGATGGCGACATGATGATGGTGCCTAAAAAATATATCTCACAGGTTGTGTCAAGTGAAAACATTCGTGCTCAGAACGCTGCGCGCGCTTTTTTTGCATACCTTATCTTATTTTGGAAATTTCTCCCTCGGGGAATTAAGGCTGATCGAGAGAGGCCTTACTGCAAAGTATTAAGAAGGGGATATTATCTAGTGTGCTCCTTAAACTTACGGTTTTTCGTTGGACGCTTCTAGTTTTACCCAGTACCTTAGTGCCTTCTTACTCGGTCCTGGCAGCATGTGCTGACTCTGCCCTTCCTCACCCGGAACTACAAAGTGTAGTGGTTCCCGGTTTCTTTTATACTCCAAGGCGTGGAAAAATAGAAGAAATACTTCAGCAATTGCCGGAGGTGTCTTCCAAAGTTAAAGGTAAACTAACTATTATTAAATAGGGGAAATACTCTGTATGAGTAGGCCGTGAGAATAGAAGTTTGCTTAAACTACAGTATAGGGCTTATTGTGGGGTTGCTGGTGGGATACATGGGTTGTGAACCCCAGAGAGACTGGCAGTGTTGCCCTGCCATTCAGTGGTCTTGATTTTTCAAAAAGTTGAAGTTCAGAATCATCTGTTAAGTGAAAGCCATGGAACGGAATCGTTCAGGCCCAAGGTATCTGTTTTCAACCTATGAACCCAACGTTGTTCTTTTTCGAACAATATTCTTTCCGCATTTCTGTCAATAGTCTCTAGGCTTTTCAGGATTACCCAGTGGAGATCATTGGCAGTGTGTTGTTTCTCTTTGTAGTGTGACGACATCTTGGTCGTGCTTTTCTGGCAGTTGACATTGCTCCTGTGTTCACTGAGTCTTTGTTTTGCTTTGCGGCATGTCATCCCAATGTATTTCATATTACACGGGCAGGTGATCATATATATCACGTGGCTAGTGTTGCAATTGGTGTGTCTTTTCAACTTCCATAACATGTCGGGAAGTAATTGCAACTCTTTTGTTGGTTTGGTGGTGGTACAGGCCACGCAGGATCCGCAAGGATAGTGTCCAGTGATTGGGGGATTGTTCCAGAGGCCTGTTAGTTGTTTCTTTTTTCTTGGCGGACGTCTCGTGTGTACCAACAAATCCTTGATATTCGTGCTCCTCTTATTCGCAAATCTTGGTTTTGGCCAAGTTAAGGTGTTAGATGTAATAATCTTCCAGTTACGGTTGATTATTTTCTTCACCTGGTTAGTTATTGGGCTGTACGTTGTTATACACGTGGTCCTGTCATCAATGCTTTTTGGGTGACTTTCGAGGAGAGATTCTCTTGGTTGGTTTCTTGCTCGTTTCGCACAGGAGTTGATTATTCTCTTCGGGTAATCTCTGGTTGTCAGTTTTTCACAGAGGTCCTTAGCTTGCGTCTTGTAGTCGTTTATTGAGCTACAATTCCTTCTGAGCCGTAAGAACTGGCTATACGGAAGGTTTTCCCTTAATGGGCGGGGGTGGAAACTGTTGAAGGATAGTAGACTGTTTTTTGCAGTGGGTTTAAAAAACGTTCTCGTTTGAAGACTGTTGTCTTTCGCAAAGATAGTGATATCCAAAAAGTCCAGGCTTTGTGCATTCGATGTGTATGTAAACTTGAGACATTCGTCTTGAGTGTTCAACCACCTGTGGAATTCTGTAAGGGACGTATTGTCCCCTCTCCAGATTAGGAAGATGTCGTCGATATATCTCTTCCAGAAGAGTATATGACGAAAAAAAGGGTTCTGTGCGTTATGTACATAGGTCTGTTCAAAAGTGCTCACGTACAGACCTGCCACGCTGGGCGCAAAGGTGCTGCCCATCGATGTTCCATGTTGCTGGAGGTAGAGAGTATCTTTATACTGGAAAAAGTTCTCCATGAGGGCCAATCTGCAGCATTCCAATACGAAATGTCTCGGAGTTCGGTGTGGCCAATCAATGTTAAACAGGATCGCTTCGAGAGTCTCTAAAGTTTTTTGTTGCGGAAGGCTTGTGTATAGACTCTCGACGTCCAATCCTACTAAGAGCATACTGCTTTCTGAGTACTCGAAATTTTGTATCATGTTGATCAAGTCTCGAGTATCTTTCAGGTAGGTGGGAGTGGCTTGGACCAGTGGTCTTAAATACTGGTCTGCAAACTGTGATAATGGCTCTAGTATGGAGTTGATCCCCGAGACAATTGGTCTTCCTGGTGGTGGCATTTTCTCTTTGTGTGTTTTGGGCAGAGAGTAAAAGTAGGGCGTGACTGGTGTTTTTGTAACCAGATAGTCCGCCTCTTTTTTTGAAATCCAGTTATTGCATTCTGCTTCTTCAACCATTAATGATATTGTTCTCTGTAGGCGCAATGTTGGGTCAGTTGTGATCACTTGGTAAAATTTTGTGTCTGCTAATAGATCCATACATTGTCTATCGTATCCTTCTGTTGTCAGCAAGACGATTCCTCCGCCTTTGTCCGCAGGCTTTATGACTATGTCATGGTTGTCTTTCAGTTCTGTCAGAGCCGCTTTCTCTGCTTTTGTCAGATTCTGGAAGGTTTTGTGTGGCTGATGATTCAATTCTTCAACTTCTTTCATGATTGCCTGTTCGAAAGTAGTTATTTCGATGGGAACTTGTGAGTTGAGCGGGCAAAAGGTAGACTTTCTTCTTAGATCAGTGTCTCCTTCTTGGGGTAGTTGTTCTCCCTTGAAAAAGGCTTTCAGTTTCAGCGTGCGGCAAAAGTTGGCGAGTTCGCATTTTGTTTTAAAGACATCTATTTTTGGAGTTGGCACGTACCCTAATCCTTTGTTCAGGACGTTGGTCTGATTTTCTGTGAGTTCTAAACCTGTCAGGTTGACTATTAGATTGTCGGCCCTTGTCCTGTGTTGGCTTTTGTTACGCTCCTGGTTTGGACCTGTCGGGATTGGTCGGACCAGGTCACTCCTTTTTGTCTTGATTTTCGATTGTTCTGGCCATTCCCTAAAAAAGGACGGCTTTGTTGATAGTTTTGGGCCCCTTGTGGTGGCATTTGTTGATTCATAGGAACCTGGAAATATGGATTAGGCCAACCTTGGAACTGAGGGTTGAACGGATGGAATGGGACTCCTTGCATGTTGTCTTGGAAGAAGGGGGGGCGCCAATAGTTGCCTCTGCCTCTTCGTTGTCCTCTTTTGTTCCTAAAGTTTCCACGGCCTCTGGGTGTTGTATCGTCTCCACTATGATCAGAGCTATTGTCTGAAGACACACTGGTCGTGTCTGAATTGTCATTTGGTTTGTAGTCTTTGCTACTGTAGGGATGAATGCGTTCCAAAGAGAATCTTTTCAGTTCTTTTGCCAACTTTTGCAATTTAGTCTGCGTGAGGTATTCTTGACTGTCTTTCATTTCTTTATTGATTTCGTCAAGGCGTGTCTTGTAGATTGTTATATTAATTGTATTATTCAGTTTTGTTTCTAAGATCTCAATCTTGACCCCGAGTTCATCCGTTAGCCTGGTTGCCGTTTTGATTATTAGGACTAGATAGTCTCTGGTACATTTCCAGGATATAAAAGACCAATCCTTCCTAAATGCCAGATCTTTGAGGAAAATTCGTGGTGCGTTCGTCACCCATAGGCCTCTTGGTGCAGCATTGACTCGGAGGTACTCGGTCATTATTATTCCGTGCACTGCTGTACGTACTTGCTCTTTTTTCAATTCGCTTAACTCGTCCCATTCTGCCGTTGACGATAGAGTCTGGTTGAGGTCACCCTCTATGAGTAGAGGTGGTCTTGCCAAGATCTCATCATAGTCTTCAGTTGTGTAACTGAGTCCCAAACTTCCTGCCATGTTGGTACGTTTTGCAGGGAGTATGGTGTCACAGGCTTTTGTTGATGCCTATGCGAATTTCTCCCACAGCTGTTCGCTGCTTGACATGTATTATCATGGGGGTGGGGGGAGGCAGAGTGAGAATCCTTTCAGTCTCCGTCGATAACTTTATAATCAGAAGGGGGAAAGGATCACTGGTCCTGCTTAAACCTTGGGCTCACAAGTCAAGGACCTGGTTTTTCTCCCAAATTAAATGACTCTCATACACGTGTATGTTGGTAGTGATGGTTTCTCGTTTGCGGTATATACTGTATCCCCGCTTTTCTACACGTGCGTGCGTAATCATTGAGTCATTTTTTTGTCTTGTGCACCCTCCACCAGGAGGTTTTGCCTTAGGGTTTAAGGCAGTAGTGATCGTGGAAGTGAGGGGGTAGTGGTGTGGAAACTAAAAAGTCGGAAAGCCAGACAAGTGTTCTTTATTAAGTCTGGGTTCGGACTGTGGTTAAAAAATTACGGATGCACTTTGTGAATTGGTAAGGGGTTCTAGTGCATTATAATAGAAATTTAAAAAGAGGTCGACATGTTTCAGCCTTTGGTAGTCAGAAGATCTATAGGCTTTCTTCAGGACCAATGGGGGTAAGTGAAATAGTGAAAACTGTGAGAAGAAAAAAGGAAATTTGACCTGTTTCTTCGTGACTTTTAAGGTTACGTTGTACCTGTAAAAGTAAACAACAAACACACAAACAGCGACAAACAGGGAGAGGGGGTGTGGAAAAACACATAATTATGTACAATAGTACCTTAATGTTATAAGGAACTAGAAAATGGCAATACTTCCCGTCATACTCAATTTCGGGCGTCAACTCTTCCATTCTCATGCTTCGTTTCGACTTATGTTGAAGTGCCCATAGTTCTGACATTTATACTGTAGTGAAGTGCGCATAGTTCTAATCATCTCACTGTGCGTGGTCTATCGTGATACTGCATACATTCTGAGTATTCCAGGGATGGCGACATGATGATGGTGCCTAAAAAATATATCTCACAGGTTGTGTCAAGTGAAAACATTCGTGCTCAGAACGCTGCGCGCGCTTTTTTTGCATACCTTATCTTATTTTGGAAATTTCTCCCTCGGGGAATTAAGGCTGATCGAGAGAGGCCTTACTGCAAAGTATTAAGAAGGGGATATTATCTAGTGTGCTCCTTAAACTTACGGTTTTTCGTTGGACGCTTCTAGTTTTACCCAGTGCCTTAGTGCCTTCTTACTCGGTCCTGGCAGCATGTGCTGACTCTGCCCTTCCTCACCCGGAACTACAAAGTGTAGTGGTTCCCGGTTTCTTTTATACTCCAAGGCGTGGAAAAATAGAAGAAATACTTCAGCAATTGCCGGAGGTGTCTTCCAAAGTTAAAGGTAAACTAACCATTATTAAATAGGGGAAATACTCTGTATGAGTAGGCCGTGAGAATAGAAGTTTGCTTAAACTACAGTATAGGGCTTATTGTGGGGTTGCTGGTGGGATACATGGGTTGTGAACCCCAGAGAGACTGGCAGTGTTGCCCTGCCATTCAGTGGTCTTGATTTTTCAAAAAGTTGAAGTTCAGAATCATCTGTTAAGTGAAAGCCATGGAACGGAATCGTTCAGGCCCAAGGTATCTGTTTTCAACCTATGAACCCAACGTTGTTCTTTTTCGAACAATATTCTTTCCGCATTTCTGTCAATTGTCTCTAGGCTTTCCAGGATTACCCAGTGGAGATCATTGGCAGTGTGTTGTTTCTCTTTGTAGTGTGACGACATCTTGGTCGTGCTTTTCTGGCAGTTGACATTGCTCCTGTGTTCACTGAGTCTTTGTTTTGCTTTGCGGCATGTCATCCCAATGTATTTCATATTACACGGGCAGGTGATCATATATATCACGTGGCTAGTGTTGCAATTGGTGTGTCTTTTCAACTTCCATAACATGTCGGGAAGTAATTGCAACTCTTTTGTTGGTTTGGTGGTGGTACAGGCCACGCAGGATCCGCAAGGATAGTGTCCAGTGATTGGGGGATTGTTCCAGAGGCCTGTTAGTTGTTTCTTTTTTCTTGGCGGAGGTCTCGTGTGTACCAACAAATCCTTGATATTCGTGCTCCTCTTATTCGCAAATCTTGGTTTTGGCCAAGTTAAGGTGTTAGATGTAATAATCTTCCAGTTACGGTTGATTATTTTCTTCACCTGGTTAGTTATTGGGCTGTACGTTGTTATACACGTGGTCCTGTCATCAATGCTTTTTGGGTGACTTTCGAGGAGAGATTCTCTTGGTTGGTTTCTTGCTCGTTTCGCACAGGAGTTGATTATTCTCTTCGGGTAATCTCTGGTTGTCAGTTTTTCACAGAGGTCCTTAGCTTGCGTCTTGTAGTCGTTTATTGAGCTACAATTCCTTCTGAGCCGTAAGAACTGGCTATACGGAAGGTTTTCCCTTAATGGGCGGGGGTGGAAACTGTTGAAGGATAGTAGACTGTTTTTTGCAGTGGGTTTAAAAAACGTTCTCGTTTGAAGATTGTTGTCTTTCGCAAAGATAGTGATATCCAAAAAGTCCAGGCTTTGTGCATTCGACCTGTATGTAAACTTGAGACATTCGTCTTGAGTGTTCAACCACCTGTGGAATTCTGTAAGGGACGTATTGTCCCCTCTCCAGATTAGGAAGATGTCGTCGATATATCTCTTCCAGAAGAGTATATGACGAAAAAAAGGGTTCTGTGCGTTATGTACATAGGTCTGTTCAAAAGTGCTCACGTACAGACCTGCCACGCTGGGCGCAAAGGTGCTGCCCATCGATGTTCCATGTTGCTGGAGGTAGAGAGTATCTTTATACTGGAAAAAGTTCTCCATGAGGGCCAATCTGCAGCATTCCAATACGAAATGTCTCGGAGTTCGGTGTGGCCAATCAATGTTAAACAGGATCGCTTCGAGAGTCTCTAAAGTTTTTTGTTGCGGAAGGCTTGTGTATAGACTCTCGACGTCCAATCCTACTAAGAGCATACTGCTTTCTGAGTACTCGAAATTTTGTATCATGTTGATCAAGTCTCGAGTATCTTTCAGGTAGGTGGGAGTGGCTTGGACCAGTGGTCTTAAATACTGGTCTGCAAACTGTGATAATGGCTCTAGTATGGAGTTGATCCCCGAGACAATTGGTCTTCCTGGTGGTGGCATTTTCTCTTTGTGTGTTTTGGGCAGAGAGTAAAAGTAGGGCGTGACTGGTGTTTTTGTAACCAGATAGTCCGCCTCTTTTTTTGAAATCCAGTTATTGCATTCTGCTTCTTCAACCATTAATGATATTGTTCTCTGTAGGCGCATTGTTGGGTCAGTTGTGATCACTTGGTAAAATTTTGTGTCTGCTAATAGATCCATACATTGTCTATCGTATCCTTCTGTTGTCAACCAGAGATTACCCGAAGAGAATAATCAACTCCTGTGTGAAACGAGCAAGAAACCAACCAAGAGAATCTCTCCTCGAAAGTCACCCAAAAAGCATTGATGACAGGACCACGTGTATAACAACGTACAGCCCAATAACTAACCAGGTGAAGAAAATAATCAACCGTAACTGGAAGATTATTACATCTAACACCTTAACTTGGCCAAAACCAAGATTTGCGAATAAGAGGAGCACGAATATCAAGGATTTGTTGGTACACACGAGACCTCCGCCAAGAAAAAAGAAACAACTAACAGGCCTCTGGAACAATCCCCCAATCACTGGACACTATCCTTGCGGATCCTGCGTGGCCTGTACCACCACCAAACCAACAAAAGAGTTGCAATTACTTCCCGACATGTTATGGAAGTTGAAAAGACACACCAATTGCAACACTAGCCACGTGATATATATGATCACCTGCCCGTGTAATATGAAATACATTGGGATGACATGCCGCAAAGCAAAACAAAGACTCAGTGAACACAGGAGCAATGTCAACTGCCAGAAAAGCACGACCAAGATGTCGTCACACTACAAAGAGAAACAACACACTGCCAATGATCTCCACTGGGTAATCCTGGAAAGCCTAGAGACAATTGACAGAAATGCGGAAAGAATATTGTTCGAAAAAGAACAACGTTGGGTTCATAGGTTGAAAACAGATACCTTGGGCCTGAACGATTCCGTTCCATGGCTTTCACTTAACAGATGATTCTGAACTTCAACTTTTTGAAAAATCAAGACCACTGAATGGCAGGGCAACACTGCCAGTCTCTCTGGGGTTCACAACCCATGTATCCCACCAGCAACCCCACAATAAGCCCTATACTGTAGTTTAAGCAAACTTCTATTCTCACGGCCTACTCATACAGAGTATTTCCCCTATTTAATAATGGTTAGTTTACCTTTAACTTTGGAAGACACCTCCGGCAATTGCTGAAGTATTTCTTCTATTTTTCCACGCCTTGGAGTATAAAAGAAACCGGGAACCACTACACTTTGTAGTTCCGGGTGAGGAAGGGCAGAGTCAGCACATGCTGCCAGGACCGAGTAAGAAGGCACTAAGGTACTGGGTAAAACTAGAAGCGTCCAACGAAAAACCGTAAGTTTAAGGAGCACACTAGATAATATCCCCTTCTTAATACTTTGCAGTAAGGCCTCTCTCGATCAGCCTTAATTCCCCGAGGGAGAAATTTCCAAAATAAGATAAGGTATGCAAAAAAAGCGCGTGCAGCGTTCTGAGCACGAATGTTTTCACTTGACACAACCTGTGAGATATATTTTTTAGGCACCATCATCATGTCGCCATCCCTGGAATACTCAGAATGTATGCAGTATCACGATAGACCACGCACAGTGAGATGATTAGAACTATGCGCACTTCACTACAGTATAAATGTCAGAACTATGGGCACTTCAACATAAGTCGAAACGAAGCATGAGAATGGAAGAGTTGACGCCCGAAATTGAGTATGACGGGAAGTATTGCCATTTTCTAGTTCCTTATAACATTAAGGTACTATTGTACATAATTATGTGTTTTTCCACACCCCCTCTCCCTGTTTGTCGCTGTTTGTGTGTTTGTTGTTTACTTTTACAGGTACAACGTAACCTTAAAAGTCACGAAGAAACAGGTCAAATTTCCTTTTTTCTTCTCACAGTTTTCACTATTTCACTTACCCCCATTGGTCCTGAAGAAAGCCTATAGATCTTCTGACTACCAAAGGCTGAAACATGTCGACCTCTTTTTAAATTTCCATTATAATGCACTAGAATCCCTTACCAATTCACAAAGTGCATCCGTAATTTTTTAACCACAGTCCGAACCCAGACTTAATAAAGAACACTTGTCTGGCTTTCCGACTTTTTAGTTTCCACACCTCTACCCCCTCACTTCCACGATCACTACTGCCTTAAACCCTAAGGCAAAACCTCCTGGTGGAGGGTGCACAAGACAAAAAAATGACTCAATGATTACGCACGCACGTGTAGAAAAGCGGGGATACAGTATATACCGCAAACGAGAAACCATCACTACCAACATACACGTGTATGAGAGTCATTTAATTTGGGAGAAAAACCAGGTCCTTGACTTGTGAGCCCAAGGTTTAAGCAGGACCAGTGATCCTTTCCCCCTTCTGATTATAAAGTTATCGACGGAGACTGAAAGGATTCTCACTCTGCCTCCCCCCACCCCCATGACAATACGTATACTTTCAAACCCCAGAATCATATCCCCTATCATAATATCACCCAGCGTTTTTACTCCCCTCTCTTTCCACATCAGGGTGTTCCTATCTGTACCCAGTTGAGGGAGAAGGCTAGAGTTCCAAAGATGGAGGTAGGAATTTATTTTTGGGATATTTAACAATTTTTGAGCTGCATTCCAAACCCTCCAAGCCCCTTCAACTACCTTGTATCATGATCTTTTATAATAGCGGCGGTCCACCTCAGACAGCAATACACCCATAGCCTTTCTCCCCAATAATAACTCAAAGATTGAAGGTGGAGATAGAATACCTTCGTTTCCACTATTCGATTTCTCGCCTGGTTGTAAAAGTTTAGTCATTTAGGTCAGCAGGCATGTCCAATGGTAGAGCCTAAGATTCGGCATAGCCAGCCCGCCTCTTTCCCGGGGCAATGACATTAATTTTGAAGACCGCCTTATCTTCCCATACTGCCATATAAATTTTATAAATACTGCCTCCATCCTTTCCATCAACTTCTCTTCCACGAAGAGAGGAATAGTCCGAAACAGATATATTATTTTAGGGAATATTGTCATTTTTAACGCATTTACCCTACCAATCAGGGATAAGTGTAGCACAGCAATTCTTTTCAAATTATCCTTTAT